>NC_059104.1:9661428-10340714 GCF_020740685.1 Jaculus jaculus | reverse complement strand
GGAATCAAACCCAAGCCAGCAGGCTTTGAAAACAAGTGTCTTTACCCATGGAGCAGTCTCCCCAAACCCAGGCAAAGGATTTTACCAGCAAGAACTGATTTAGATTTTATAAAAATAAATCTTGTAGAGGAAGGCAAGTGCCCAACACTAGCTTGTCTTCCTCTTCTCATATGGACAAGAGCACGTCAAAGATCACAAGTCATGAGCATGAGTTTGCTAATACCAGCCCTAAACTATAACCACAGAAGGTTGCTTCCCTAACACCTTTTCATCTAATCATGTAAGAATCTCTCTGCAGGGAACATTAGAAAATTTGAAGTGGCCAAGGACAAGATCACTGAGTTAGAAAATGAGTCAGCAAAGGTTTCTCAACATGAAAAGCAAAAATTAAAAAAAGAAAAGAAAGATAAAGGACAAGTAAAAGGGAACAGAATATCCAAGAATTGCGGAACAATTACAAAAGGTGCAACATAAACATTTGTACAATACCAAAAGAGAAAAAAGAAAGAAAGAGAAGGGAGAGAGAAAGAGATGAGTGCATGACCAGATAGCTGAACACACACACTCACATTCACACATGCACACTCATACACTCACACACAGTCACATACATTCACACACACACTAACACACAACACACTCACACACTCAACACACACACATCAATACCATAACAGCTATTCCCATGTATCTCCTCCTTCTTCCTTTTTTCTCTCCTTTCTCCTTCCTCCTTCCCTTCTTGCTTTCCTTCATTTTTCTTCCTTCCTTCTTTTTTTTTATTTTTATTTTTTTTTTCAGACAGGTTCTTGTAAATTCACCAAAGGTAGGTCTTGAACTTGTGACCCTCCTAAATCTAGAGGGCCTGTGCTTATAAAATATGGATTTATCAACGGCAAAGCTGTTTGTATTGGATTCTGCTGTTTATTTGTACTCTAACTTCCTGAAAGTTGTAATAAAATGTTTTTAGCCCCAGGAGATTAGGAAATAAATAGCTACTTGTCATGAATTTATAAGTCACAATTGTGTATCTTTTGTTTCACATCCTATGTAACATAATTGTGTAATAAGAAGTAATTTAGGTATACAGGGATGGCAGGAAATAAAATTAGTAGCATGTGAAATTGAAAACGAGTTAATAAACACATTTCACTAAATTTTCAATTAGATCTTATTTTTCCTTATTGAAAACCTAAGCCCCTTGAGCCAAATTCCTAATTGTGTCAAATGTGGCTGTATGTATGGTATACTTTCAACATGGCGAGAATAACTGTATGGCAATATCATGACCTGAGTAACAAGATATGACACATGGATGGATAATCAAACTGCAAGGTCATCATAAACATCTATCTTTCTTCCTTATTCTCTTTGTGCTGGTATTGTAATCATAAGGTAAAAACAACTTCAGCAATTTGAATTAAAAAATCTTCTTGTCAAAGTGATAATCATACTGTCTGCTATCAGGTCAGCAGTTTCCTGAAACATCACCCAAAGAGCACTTAGATGTTGATTTTGCACATTCTTTGAGAGCATTGCAACTGTATGTGTACTACTCGATAGAAGATGGATAGATGTGGAATTTCTCTAGGAAGGATGGCCCTAAATAAATAAAAAGATTATGTTTCAAGGGAAGGAAACATTCTCTGTTACTACAAGTTTAGAAACAGGAAATTAGTTTATGCTTTTAAAAAGAAAATAGTTGTTTTCCATCTTATGGGAACAGGGGTGTGGCAGTGAGTCAAATATTCTGCATAATAAGGACATAACTTGTGTGATTATAACACAAATCAGGGTAACTTGGAGCGCTTTTAATCAAATACAATTTAACACGTGTTTGCATCAATCACATTATTTAAAGAACTGCAGTTATATAAACATGACTTAAATTGATTCCAAGGAACAATTAGCTCTAATCTGTTTCCAAATAGCATAGCTCTAATGAGGGTCCATTAGGTAAGTTGTCACCTGAACACAATACAAGACTGAATTCTATCTAAGAGTAATTTCCCATAGCAGAGCAGAGACCAAGCTTCTTTTGTAATAAATAAATAACTAGATAAATAAATAAACTAGGGATTTCTTCATGGAAAAGATGATCTTTTGAGTCGGGACTCAGGGCAGGGACATGGCAGGGACAACAGGGGGGATCTTGGAATAATCCAGATGAAAAGTGATGAGGAAAACAGATGGCACAGTCTCAGGAACATAGGACAAAATGAGCCTAGGGATATCCCAGGCTTATGGTACAGCTGAAATCTTGTCCCTGAGACGGAACACAGAGGAAGCACATACAAGAATAAGAAGATAAGCCGTGAAAGCTCTTGTAGTTACCTCACAAGTCAGATTGACAATGGGGGATAAGAAATTGTAAGTCTATAGCAAGAAGGGACTTCTGATTCCCCAAGCAATCTTCTCCTCGATATGTACTACTAATTTTTCTGAAGCTTATGAGTGACACGAAGAAGCTGGCTTACAAAATTACTATTTTGTGAACATATTTTCTTGGCCTCCCAAATTCAGAAAGGGAACACAGGCTAACACAATCTTCCAGATACATAATTACATGGTAAGCATAATAAAAGATGGTTTTTTTTCTTTTTAATTATTTATTTATTTATTTATTTGGGAGCGACAGACACAGAGAGAAGGACAGAGGGAGAGAGAGAGAATGGGCACACCAGGGCTTCCAGCCTCTGCAAACGAACTCCAGACGCGTGCGCCCCCTTGTGCATCTGGCTAACGTGGGACCTGGGGAACTGAGCCTTGAACCAGGGTCCTTAGGCTTCACAGGCAAGCGCTTAACCGCTAAGCCATCTCTCCAGCCCAAAGATGGGTTTTTTTTCTTTGTGATGTGTAGCAACTTTCTCCCTCCAGATATTAGCACCTGCGGGCCCCTCTTTTGGAACACACTAGGTATCTTCAGGGTTTGTTCCTCACTTCTTTATGTGGCCTCTGTTTTGAAACAGTGATGCTGCAGAGTCGCGGACTCCATCCTTTTACTCAGCTCCACAGCACTTCCTTGTGTTGTTCTGCCAATGGTCATGATATGACACACGACTTACCATGTATGAAATATCGCCAGTGAAAAAAAAAAAAAAAACCTTTCCTTGAGAGCAGGGTCTTTGCTTTGCTCACAACCAAGCCCATGAATTCTAAGACAGCATTGGCCACACATTGGGTCTTTAATAAAAATGAAATGAATCTACTTCTTTTCTTTGGACTTGGAGTTTCACAAGTTCTCAACTTGACTAGGTTCCACATAGACTGTCAATCATGTGATAACTCTGTGCTTTTATTTGCTAAATTTAAATGAAACCACAAATACTAGTACCTACGGAGACTAGTGATATGAGAGTTATGTGCTTTGGTTTTTTTTTTTTTTTTTAATAAACCTAACCATGGACCAGAGAACTTATTAAAGCAGATGGCTGGAGCCCAGTCATAGCATGTCTGATTCTGCATATATGGAAAGAGTCCAAATCATCAGATTCCAACCAAACCCCAAGTGGTACTGATGTTGTTGGTCAGAAGTCGACACTCAGGATCAAGGAACTATGAACTACAACATAATTTCAGTGAAAACATGAGTACGGTCTACCTATTAATGGAGTTTTGATGTCTCAGTGGATTGATGATGGAAGTGTAGTCCACAAAGAGAAGAAGTCACTTTTCCTCTGTCCACAAACCTGGTGGTGTTCAAAGCTACTTTTTTTAGGGACTCTTTGGTTTTATTTTTTTGTTTTAATTTTTAAATGGATTTTTCCCATTTTAAATATTTTTATACATGCATCAGATGAATTTGATCTTATGCCCCCAATTATCCTCTCTTGTCACTCTCCTTTCATTCCCACTCTTCTTGCCTATTGGTTCACATAGTCCATGCTTTTTTTTAACCTACTGAGTTAAACTACATTTTTTCTCATGATTATGGGTTATTCACTGTGGAAAGAGTAGCTATGCTACTGATGAACCTGACCTCCCCTCTTCCTACAATCATAGATTGCCAGTAGCTACACGGGAAGGTGTGGGGTCTCATGCATCCTCCATTCTGTCTCCCCATCAAAGGTGATGTATTGAAAGGTTCAGTCTTGTGCAGGAAAACATATATGCTGTGAATTCAATAAATTCTACTGTGTGTATATATAAAGGATTATATAATGATGCCATCAATAGCCTATAGATAGTAAGTTGGTTAGTACAGATAGGCAAACTGATATAGGCATCTTTTCATAATGAGCTTTTTGTTTGATTTATCAAGAGAAGTTAAAATTTACTCACTTATCACATATACTGAATATAATCTATTCACAAAATGTCTAGAATTATTTTCTCTTTAGAGATCTTGATTTTTTTAATTACATCAAAATATCATTCAGCTGACGGTACTGCTCAAAATAGTAAATACACCTTCAAAAGCATTGAAGACATAACAGAAAACAATGAAAAATATTGCTAGAAGCATAATGCCTCATGTAACTTCCAGTTGTTCTCAAGACAATATGAGGACATTAATGAATTTTTAAGAACAGTTTCTGACTAGCCAATCACTTATAACCACTGCCCTTGATTTCCTAGTACTCATAAAACCTACTTGTAAACTTTGCTAAAAAGGGTCTTACCAAAATTAGGAGCAATACTAATAGCATATTTATTATCTTTTGGAAAAATTCCCACTTTGACCTGTGAAGTATTAACAAATGCCAGTGCTATGATACCAAATCAAACTTTCAATTTGATGCAGAAATTGGTGATCACATTAAATTATTAAGCCCAACAGATGAGACACAATTTCCTGAAATAGAAAAGTAAAAGAATGATAAGCTTGGATGTGAATCCATGGCAAACTTCCAAAGTTTAATACAGGCATTCAATTCAATGTGTTATATGAACAGTCAGTTGGAAATTAAAGTAATCATAGCCAAAAGAACAGAAGAATTGAAAACTCTGATATTGAATTCCTTGATTATTGCTGTCATATGTGATGAATTAATGTCTTATTGGTGGTGAGTGCTGCCCAAATGAAAGTATGATGCTAACAAATGTATTCCTTAGAACATGTCTATAAAAGCATAAACTATACAGTGCATGGAAGAATGATTATAAAAATGAAAAGAGTAATTTATTTCTATGTACATCTTAATGGTGACAGTTTTAATGAGAAAATAACAAGTGTTAATGTGAAATAATAAATTCATTTTGAGGGACTGAAGTAATGTTGATGCAGCTGACTCAGTTACAGTGGTAAGAGCTTGCATGTTTGATGGTGGACAGGGGATTATAGTAGGTGAATTTGCCCAAGAGCTATGTCTCCATTCTGATGAAAAGAAGTAAAAAAAAAAAAAGTGTCAAACTGAGCACATTCATATCTTGAGACTGTAGGCCACAGGTACACTTAGAAATTTTGACAATGTTTCAGCCAACTACCTGTTTTTGTTGTCAGGGATTAACTTTCTATTATTTTAATTTTTTTATTTAAAGGAAGATATAGGCATAGGACTAATTTGTTATGCATTTTGATAGCTCAGCTGGTGGAGAAGAGTACTATAAACTGAACAAGAATAATTTATATAGAAAACCAACCCAATGTTAAAGTATGGCAGGCATAGGTTTATGTGCTTGTAGTCACAGCACTCAGGAGGAAGAGGCAGAAACATCACCACAAGTTCAAAGCCAGCCTGGTCAACACGGTAAACACCAGGCCTCTAGGGGTACATAGTGAAACCTTGTGTTAAATAAATCAGTAAGTATAATAAACAAAAAGGCATAGGTGAGTAAATAATTAAAAGGGTGATTTTGCTATTATTTTTTTGCAAGCATTCTTCTTGCTTCAAAAATAACTCTTCATGGAAAAAAACAACTATTTTAAGTGCTTCACTTCTTCTTCTGCTCATGTATGGAGCCAGAATGAATAGACATTAAATTTAGCCAGGAAATTATAATTTCTATCTAGTTAGTGACCATATGGCATTTCAAATCATTGTTTAGGGCTGTCATGTCACAAATGTCCCCTCAACTTATTCATTGTTCTCCCAGACTGTTTCCTGAGCCACTTTGTCAGAAGAGTTGTCAGGAGCAAGCAAGTATATGTGAGCCCCTGACTTTATTAGGGAACTGGTATTCCATGCTTCTCTGCATACTAGCATTATTCATGGAAGAGAGCAAAAATGAAGCAAAACAGCATTTTCTCTGTCAGGATGGAAGATAAAGAGCCCTGCAGAGAGGCAGATGAGAAATGTTTCTAATAGGCTCATACTTGAGAAAGAACTACCTTCATTCCAGATAATTTTTCTCAGCCTGGTTATGTGCAGCGAGAGAGAGAGAAAGGATTCATTTCAGAATGCTATGTTTATATGATTCAGAGTAGGAATAGACCATAATAATTTCATCATATCAGCCTCTACTATGCCATATTCACCATCCTACAGAGCAAGACCTGGCAGGTGCAGAAAGTTTACCTGACACCTGCTGTCTTAGGTACACTTGTGTCATTGATTCAAATGCTTCACTGAAACAAGAAAGGAATGTTTTATTTTGGCTCACTGTTTTGGAGGGTTCAACCTGTGGTTGCTTGGCTCATGCACTTGGGTGGAACATCATCATGGTGGGAATGTGTGCTGGAGGAAATTCATTCAATCATAATCAATAAAGAAGAAGAGATTGAGGCAGAAAACAACCAGAGATAATATGTCCCAAAGGAGTCCACATCCTCCTGATTTGGTCTCCTCTTCTAGACTTCTACTGGATTCCATATTAGCACCACCCTCTGAAGACCAACATGCAAATCATGAACCTATGAGTAATATGATGCAATCAAACCATCACCATCACACATCCTTTCAGAACACTGTCAGCTGAAGTTATCTCTATAGGTAACAAAGACAATTTAATTCTATGAACCAAATGCTTGCCAACTTCTGTGAGTTCTGTCTTTCTATGACATTATTCTTCTCTCTCATTCTCATCTACCCAGGCACCATTGACTTGTTTAAGTTCTTCTCCTGTCTATGATGTTACCTTATCCCTCAGTGTCATGGCTGATCTGCATTTTGAGAAATAAACATCTTTAGGGAACTACTAAACTCCTTGCAAAGAAGAGACTGTTCTAAGGAATGTCAGGCAATGAGTGATATTTGGACATTTGACTAAATTTACTTCTGAGATTTATTCTAAGAAAGTAATCTAAAGTGTAATACAAAGTATGCACATTTTGATTTACTGTCTATTTTGTACAAAGAGAACTTTTTGGTCTTCTATCCTCTTAGTGGTGCTGTTACAAAAATCTTGACCTGCATAATCACTTGCAAATAAGCAGAGAAGTCTATTTTGCTCTTTAACTGTGACATTCTCTATGCAAACAGTAGCTTTTTTAACTTGCCCAGCCTTCTCTATTCAATGTCAGCCCTATTCAACAAATCTCAATATGGCCCAAGAGTCAGGGTTTTATTTCTTTTCATCTCTTTCTTTATGCAGAGTAGGAACAATGTTAGTACACTGATATCTCCAATATGCCCTATCTGTTTTTATTATTTGTTTTGAAAGTTCGGTGTATATCAGATATTCACTCTCTAGCTGGCATGATAAACACAATTCTTTTAGAGCTGAGTTCTGTAAATTCCAAAGACAACCTAGAATAGACTTAAGGGTGCTACCCCTTTGCAAGGACTTCTCATCACTAATAAAATGTAGAAAATTCTGTTGATATTAATTTATCTCATGTAACTAGCTTTTAAAAGAGATCAACACAATATATATTACACACAAAATAAATGGCACTTATTTCTGAAATATTATTCTGATTAAATAAATGCAGAGATATATACCAACTGATTTCTCATACATTTCTGAATTAAATTCAGGAAAATCTTTGCACGATGTAAACCACCATTAAAATAATTTGGAAAATAAATAAGGAAACAAATAATGGATTTTCCTGAAGTTGCAATTGCATTAGGTATTTATGACATACTTATAATAAACATAACCACCACTGTTAGTTATAGAGATAATAAATCCACTAAAATGTATTTTTTCTGTCATCCATCAATCCCCAATTTCTTGAAACCCAATGAGTAAGTCTTAGATACAAGAACAATTCTTAAGCAGGGATATAAGGCTATAGAGCTAAATAGACATTCTCATTAAGGTGTTTAATATCTTATTGTGCAAAATGTTATCAATAGAGGAATCCAGGAACAGTGGGCACAGGAACTGTTTTCAGTAAAATGATACATTTTCTGTACATTAGTACATTTTCTAAAATTATTTCCTCTAAAATATTGTTATAACTAGTGGGATTAAAAAACATACTAGTATAATAAAGTCTATTCCTATGTAATTATAATGAGACAAACCATAAGTAAAAGCACATTAAAAGATTAACTCCTCATGGTTTTACTTAAATGGCAGTCAATATATTTCTTGCTTTTATACTGTTGTGACTAAAATACCTGAGCAGTTATTTTGGCTCATACTCTCAGAGGTATCAAAGCTAGTTGAAAAGAAGGCCAGATCTCCCAATAATTCCATCATATTATGAATCAATCTTGGGATTCATCCATCCATTAGGCTAGAGCCCTCATGATCTAATCCTCTCAGGAAGTATCCTCACTGACCACCCAGGTGAACTTTACTAATCTTCTAGGCATGCTTTGATCTAACCAAGGTCACCGTGAGGATTAACACTTACCATCAATATTCTTGATGTGAGGTCCGGGTAGAGCTCAGGGTAAGCCAGTCTAGTGTCCACCAGGGAGATTTGGTGAAGGCAACCATATATTTTCAATCTGTTGTAATTATATAGGACCCTGAAAACAAGCCAATTTTACAAGTACTACTAATACTGTATATATTTCCAAAGTTTTATGAAAGGTGATAACCCCTTATCATTCTAACCAAACCTAGAGACAAAACTAAAGTACCCACAATGAGGGCTGGGAAGATCGCTCAGTGGTCAAGTACATTGCTTCGCAGATGTGAGCTCCATTTCCCCAGAACCAATATAAAAGGCTGAGCGTAGTCACACATATTTGTAATCCCAGTCTGTGGGATGGGGTAGGGGACCAGATAATTCTTGCGGCTTGCTGACCAAAACTGGCAGCACCATGCTGAAGGAAGTATATGGATGAGCAATCAAGAGGGGCACCCAGAGTTCTTCTCTGGCCAATGCACACACGGACTTGGTGATCATATCTGTGTCACATCTGCATGCATGTACTATACGTAACATACCATGCTATGCCTCCTCTACACACACACATGCATACAAAAAAAAGTATCACTCTGACTTTTGAAATACACTGACCCTTTCGGTACCAGAATTAATCCAAAAAATAAGCAACCAGAAACTTTGAAAAATGGCATAGTCAGAAACAGGAGTCACAAAAGCTTACTTCTGAAAGTGTAGATAAATACTAAAAGAGAAGAGAGAAATCTATTTTCTATTAAAAAGAGAGTATATGATATTAAAACAGAATGTTTAACTATAAATCACAGTGCAGGTATTTCATTCGATGGCTCCACAACAATTGTTCTAGAAGAAAGAAAAAAAGTTAAGGAGAAAGGGGAAAAGAAAATGGAAAGGAAAGGAGTTGGGATTTCCATGAATAACAGTGACCTCAGGTCTTCCTTCTGCTAAATTCCAAAATGATCTGAAGTGATTCCAATGTACAGTGCACATGATTAAATAAAGAGACATTATTAACAAGTATGTTGAAGCAAATGTGTTCAGTAATCAAAAGGCCAGAAGTAGCCAGGTTCAGTGGCAAGTGCCTTTAGTTCCAGCACTTGGGAGGCTGAGGCCTGAGGATCACTGCAAGTTCTAGGTCAGCCTGGTCTATATAGTGAGGCCCAGCCTCAAAGCAAACAAACGAATGCCATGAAAGTCATGAATACACTTATAATGGCTCTGTGATAAATGGCATGTTATGCGAAGTGCGCAGATCATGGAACTATCAGCTTGCTTCAGAACCCTGGCAAGCAGCAGGTATTTACCAAGAAGGGAGAGAGGGAAGTGAGTCACATCACTGCTCTGACACTACCCAGCATGGGACCCTGTGACTCACTCCTTTTCTCTACCTGCCCAACAAAGGTACTCAGACTCTTCCTGTCAATCAGGTGGCGCAGTGGTGAAATGCCAAAGCTCATTCCTGTTGAGAACTCACTTGGCACCAGGCAGAGCTCTGACAATACCCGTGGTTTTCGTCAAAATAATGACTTGGTTTATTGAACTCTCTCTGTCTGTTGTTCTGTTTTGAGGACACGGGGTTCTCTTGGTGATCTGTTTAATATAATGAGAAGGCTGTGATGAGGTTCTGCTGTGTTCTGACACATTTCCTTTTTCATTAAATACAGTGGGGCAGATGAAGTAAAAGAAATCACAGAATTTCAGTATAAAGTGACGAGTTTCAAACTGCACTGAGTATCAGAGATTACAGGGACCCAGAGTACAGGTAACAGATGAGGTTTTCTCACCCCGGAATCTTCATTACTGATTCAAATAGAAGCCAGCACAAGACTGACAACCAGCCAGTGTTCTAGAAGTCTACATATCCTCTAATTCTACCTTTGTGGACAATATTCTCACAACCATCCGAGAGAATTTGAAGAACACCAGATGAATAGCTCTCACTGACCTATATATCATGTTTGCATTTACTGCTAGAGACTAGGGTAACCTTGCCCTAGCTGAAAGCTATATAATAGTTTTCCATCTGCCTAGCCACCATATCAATTCACTTCTCATTTCTCACAGTTGCTGAATTTATTATTTCTAAATGCAAATGATATATCCAAATCATCCCATCATTACTAAGGTGATTTATGCTGATTGTCCATCCGGTGAGCAGACTTCAGGATACGGATAACGCTGTTCTTCACGCCTGAAGGCATTTTCATGATGTTGGGTTACTTGTGTCTTTCTGTTACACTGTGTGCACTGTGAAGTGGGTGCTGAAGAAATGAGACATCCTGCACCAAGACAAAGTACATTGACAGTTTCACTCATTTTACTCCTCAGAGTGTCTTGTTCTCCTCAGGCCAGACTTTCGGTAAGTGACTGTCTTTAATAACAAGATGATGGGTGCACTTCCCTGTTCTCTCCATGTGGCGTGTTGACTGCTCTCTTAAGCAAAGCAATATGAATATGGATGTAAGTGTAGGTGTTTATAGTATGCAACAGATGCTTGCTCAGATTTATTAGTCAACCTCTTCAATGTAAATCAAACACACTTTCAGTGGAGGCTTAAAAACCCCCAGTAATAAATATCCAGTGAAACTATTATGAAATCTCAACCCCAAACAATTGCTGGATGGCAAGCATTTAATTTGATGATTTATATCTGTTGTCAACTGGAAAGAGCCTAGGACCACTGGAAAATGAACCTCTTGGCAAGCCTGTTTTTGTTTTTCTTTGGTTGTTTGTTTTACAAATTGGTTAGCTTCTGGGAATGCCCAAAAGGGATGTCATAGATTAGGTTAGACTCTGGGCACACTTGTGAGGGATGGTCTTCATTAAGTTAACTTAAGTGAGAAGAGCCGCCTTAACTGTGGGCAGTACCATTCCATGGGATGGGGACCTAGACAGTGTGAAAAGAAGGAGGCTAAGCACCAGCATTCATTGCTCTCTGCTTACTTACTGTGGGTGCAATGTGGCCAGCTGCTTTAAACTCCTGTGATCGTTCCTTCCTTCCTACCTTTACAGTCAGCTATAACATCTAAGTGCATGCAGAAGTCAATCCTTCCTCACGTTGTCTCTGGTCAGGTATTTTGTCAAAACAATGAGAAAGTCACTAATAAACTGAGAAACATTTTTCAGTTACTTCTCTCCTTAGGTCTAATTTGACCATTACAAACCGAAATTATATCTTCAATGAGGACCAAAAATGTCCATCATGATTCCTAGAAAATTAAAATTTTAGTGCAAATTCTAGGTTTGTTGGTCATGAAAGGAGGATTTCAAAAACAAATTCTAAGTATAAAAACCATACATGCCTTTTGAAGAAAAATATATTTTTTAAAAAGTATTATGTTAATAATTTTTGTCTGGTGTGTTATTTCTGACTTTGCCATATACATTTATGTATTCTGTATTATATCTTTATAACTTTATTGTTTTAGTCACATTTTGGTCCCCTTTGTTAAATAATACACATCCTTTTCTCATATATATATATATATATATATATATATATATATATATATATATATATCTTGGTTTTTTGTAGGGTCTCACCCTAGCTCAGGCTGACCTGGAGCTCACTATGTAGCTTCAGGGTGACCTTGAACTCACAGCGATCCTCCTACCTCTACCTCCCAAGTGGTGGGGTTAAAGGCATGCAACCACCACACCCAGCCATAAAGATCTTTTTGTTTTAGTAGTCTAGGTGGATAGTAGGATAAATTAGTGACAGTTATTATGTCATTTGTGTTAGCTACATAGGATCTTCCTCTGTTGGTAAACTTTCTAATCCCTCTCCTATTGTCAATTATTTGAAATATATTGCTTATGAGTTTGATGTATATGAGTTTGACGTTTCACTTCACTGTTACCAAGGCACTTGTTTCAGCTCTACAAAGTATTTTATTGGGATATAATTTGAGAAGCATAAATTTTGAATTAACATATATACTTTTAAAGACATTTTCATGAGATTTCAAAATTTACCTTCAAAAATATGCACAATTCAAACATCTACCACCAGGATATGAGCTTAAATTTTATTGAGCTGGGCTTGGTGGTGCATGCCTTTCATCCCAGTACTTGGGAGGCAGATATAGGATGAACGTCTTGAGTTCAAGACCACCGTGAGACTACATAGTGAAGTCCAGGTCAGAGTGAGCTAGAGTGGGATCCTACCTTGAAAAACAAGCAAACAAACAAAAATTATTTCATACTTCACAGATTTGGGCTATTATCTTAAAATATAGTTTCACTTAAGTTAAAATTCCATATTTTTGGAAGACATTATCTAACACAGTACCCACACATTCTTCTTTCCTTTCATAGAACATTCAATGTCCTACAGAAACAGAGTTTACACCCAAACTTTCTAAAGGCAGAGCCAAGCAAAGGAAAGGAATTCTTACGTTCCAAAGAAGCCCCACCAATGTTAACAACAAAATGTCATGATCCCTAAGTTCTTGAAGTTTATTTAAGAGAAAAATATGAGAGATAAAGAGTCAAGTCTTGTGTCAGTAGAGACAACGGAAGATGCTTCTGTTGCTACCTCTGGGCTCTATTTAGTTACTTTCACACTTTAAAGGAACCATTCTCTTTTTACTAAGTACATGGTTGAAATAGCACAACTCCTCACTTCAGTTTAGAAACAGAACATTCTCTCACAGTGGGTTTATATTATGTAACTGGCTTGAAACAGAAAATAAAGTTGATGTAAAGCCATTGAGCCAAGCCATTAAAATGACAGCATATGGTGCCGGTGGCATGAAGGCAAGGGCTATTCCTGAGGAAGGGAAGAAGCCTCCAGGATAAATGTATCCTGGTTCAGTCCTCAGTTTGGAATGTAGAGACATGCATGTCAAATAGTACAAGTGAATACAGCCAGCTCTACAAAAACAAGAAAAGTGTTTTTGTTTTATAATAGTGGCTATGCATTTGTTTATAACAGTAAGTGATAATTAAATACTTTTTTATATTAGTTTTGAACTCAGTGAATACAGTCAAGATGGTACTATTGTTAACCTCCTCCCTGTCCTCCCCCCTTCACAGGGACCTTCCTTGTTGGGGTATATGAGTCGTGCATTGTGGGGTTAGCTATCAGCTATGGGTAGGAGGAAATGTCTGTGCGTACTTTTATTATCAGCAGGAAATAAGACCCTGGAGAAATGATCATACCTCAGTTTCTGAAAAAGCTAGGTCTTAACAGCAAGAAGAGTTAACTTCAAAACTTAGTTTAACCACTAGCCAACTCTAATACCTAGAAAAAAAATTATCTGTTGATTTCAACTTTGTCTTATGAAGAATGAAGGTGATAATCAAGCTCTCCTTGCCAGGTTATATAATATTAAGTAATAATATTAATAAAATATTATATCATATATAATGAGTCCAACACATGGTACAATAGTGAAAAATAAACAATATATCAGAGTGACAACCACATATTCACTTTCAATCATTAGTGGGTAAAGATGAGGAATAAGGGAAGGTGGAGAAAATGTACTTAACATCAAAGTAGGCTTTAATTCTTATCACTTCCCATATAAAGGTGCTAAGTTTAATAAATCTATATACTTAAGTTAGGTTTCCTATTTTAATAATGGCATTGTTCACCTTAGATTATTATTTTAGTTTTGTGCCCTTTATGAAAAGACATATGTCCTATCTGCATGGGAACATAATTTTAAAAACACAAAGACATTGTCTTGGTTATATTTCATTGCTTTGAGATTCATTCAGGATGGTATTGTGATAATAATCTTTCACTCATTGACTAATTTTGAAAGATATTCTCCTAAACACTGTTTGGAAACAATTACTAGGGTAACATGTTTTCGCCCTTCTCTCAAAGAGCTTTCAGTACAATTCACCCAACATGCCAACAAGTAAAAAAGAAAGAAAGAAAGAAAGAAAGAAAGAAAGAAAGAAAGAAAGAAAGAAAGAAAGGAAGGAAGAAAGAAAGAAAACAGGGCTGTGGAGATGGCTTGGGAGGCAAAGGTAAGGTGGATGGCTGTGATTTCAAGGCCACCCTGTGACTACATAGTGAATTCCAGGTCAGCCTGGAATCTACACTCCCTCCATTTTCTTACCTTCACATAGCCAACAAGAAAGCAGACATGCATAGTCACCTCACTCTTCACTATCTACCTCAGCCATAGGCTAGGACCTAAAGATCAGCCCAACTTTCAATAAGACACTTTGATGTATAGGTGGTGGCAATCCTCACAGTACCTGAAAGGGCACAGAAGTGCAAGAGTATCTTTCTACCTAGTTCTCAGAGCACTGTCTGCAGTTACAGGTGCAGAAACTCTATGAGAATCCAACTGTCATCTACCCATCTACTAGAAAGCATTTCTTTCTGCACCTAAATTAAATGGAGAGACACATTGTTTAATCTCCATTGTCATTTTTGGCTGAATGTAGACTCAGCCGGACAAATCTATGGGCATGTATTGAGGTAATTTCTAGATTAGATTAACGGAGATGGGAAGATGCATTCAGACTGTGGGTGGTACCGTCTCCAGGGCTGGGGTCCTAAGCTGAATAAAAAGGAAGAAGAGAGAGCCGAACAAGTAGACTCTCACTCTCTGCTTCCTGGTTACAAGCTGAATGTAATTAGGGGCCAGATCCTCCTGTTCCTGCCACCATGCTTCCCCAGCCATTACAGACTGTTTTCCCCTGAACTGTGAGCCAAAACAAAACCTTCCTCCCTTGAGTTGCTTCTTGTCGGGTATTTTGTCACAGCGATGAGAAAGTAACTACTACAATCACTTTTCAAAAGGGCAGAGGAAGCAAATCATCCAGCTCAAATTGTCACCTGTGGCTTTGTGACTTATGGCTTGCTTCTTGGGATCCCCCCAAATAATATTGCTTGTTAAGACTCTTCTAGGTTTAGCTTGGAGACCAAGCTAGGGACAGAAGGAAAACCCTGGCATGCCCTTTACTGCTATGACAGGACGTGTCACTCTTCAGTCTGGAAGAGACTTTCAGTTCGCTTGTGAATCCTCTTCAGTTTTCCTGTCCAATGACCTGACCATGCCTTGAGAGATGCACAAAGAAAATAGAAGGAAAGAAGGCTTCACCTTTAGAGTGTTATGAATAGTAGTAGAAAAATAATTAAAACTTCCTATTTCTGACTCATTGTGCCCGGGTTGGGAACAAGAAGCAGAAGTCTGAGACGGTATGTAACAACACAGGGCCGCACTGGGATAATCACTGTGTCTCTTGTCCAGTCTTCCGAGAACAGTTCTCTGGATTATTTTGTCTGTCTATAGAGTGCACAGACACACCCTTCTAGCCAAAGTTGGTGGCTTTGAAGAGTCATTCTAGTCATTGGCCAGACCTAGATAGAGGAAGATGAGACTGTTGAGGAAGGATGGCTGGGTGCCATCAGGAGTGTGGCAGCAGATTTCTCTTTACAGGCAAACAAAATCATTCCAACAGTAACTAAAAGAAGCCAACTAGGAGAACTCTAAAGTCATGGGCCTTCAAAAGGTGACCAAGTTAAGCTAAGAAAGTAAAGGAAGTGGCCATGACTGGTAGGGGCGCAGTCCTCTCTTTGCTGACGTGTGCCTGTGACGTCTGCTTCTACTGGATGTCTGGTGTGCTATCAAACACTTCTATGCTCATTGTTCTGTGATGCCAGACATTGACTTCATGTTGTATTGATGACTACTAATGATTATCAGTAACTATTAATCAAAGAAAGCTATCCCCCCAAAGTATGTTAACATTCCTATTAGTGAAGAAATAAAGGCATCAAACAGAACACACTCAGAGAAGAGAAGAAAATAAGAAACAAAATATGCTAAGATTAAAAGCCCTGCTCACTTTCACAACTGTAATTTCCTAATTAGGCTTGCTAAACTTTAATTTTAAAAACTTGATTAATCATAAATCAGGATTTTCCAAAAAGAAATGTTATCACTACAAAGAAACAAAAAAAGGATTACCTATTTTAGGTATTACAGTTTCTAGGAATTACTTCCTTGGGTGAAAATACAGTCTCAGGTGGGGGGGGGGGGTGGGTGGTGCATGCCTTTGATCCCAGCACTCGGGAGGCAGAGGTAGGAGATCCCCATGAGTTCAAGACCACCCTGTGACTACATAGTGAATTTCAGGTCAGCCTGGGCTAGAGCAAGATCCTACCTCAAAAAACCAAATTAATTAATTAATCAGTTAATTAATTAAAATAAAAAAATACAGTCTCAAATTGTTGGGTAAATTCTTGTGGTAAAGTCTGAGATGCTCATATCTAGCTATGGAGTGAAATATTTGACTAAAACATTGACTTTTAAATAAACAGATTCCTAAGCCCAAAGAAATTGTGGAATCCTTGAATGACAGAATCCACTAGCTGTATAAAATGACAATTGACATGTCAACCATCTTCCCTTCCATCCTCACTACTTAATGACAAGGCTCCTTAGAAAGCCTTACTTTTCAAATCTGTTTGTTCCACACTCTCCTACTACATTCCTATCACCGTCACAGATGACCTTTAATTTTATCCTTATGACAATTATACCAAATAAACATCTTGCTTCTATTTTATAGCAAAAAAAAAAAAAATACCTTTAGATAAGAGGTTAACAGGATTTACTCAGAGTCTTAACAGCTCTTGGAAGACCTGGCTGGGTTTAAAATTGGGACTTATAGAGCTAGAGAGGTGGTTGAGAGGCTAACAGCACTTGCTTGCAAAGCCTGATGGCCTGGGTCCTCAGTGCCACATACAGCCAGATGCACAGAGTGGCGAATGCAGTGGCAGGAGGCTCTGGTGAGCCTATCCTTCCTTTCTTTCTTTCTATCTTCTCTTCCTCCTCTCTTCCCATCCATGTATCTCTCGGCTTGCAAATAAATAGATAAAACACTTTTAAAAAAATATGAGACTTAAAATGGAAACAGCACAGAGGAAGATCGACAACTGGAGTTTATAATTTGCTTCCTATAGTCCATGCACTTTTAAGGTGGCAGTGAATTTACTCTTTATAAGAATTTTAAGACTGTGAAAAAATCATTTTAAATATGAAGACAATGGAGCACAGGGCAAGTTAAGGAACATACCTACTTTCAAACAATGTGATGGTTGAGACAAGATCTGAGTCTGTAATCTAAATGCTTGAACATGAGTAAAAAGCAGAAAATAGAAGAGGAGTGCATTTAAGTAATTTAAAACAATAAGAACAGTATATAAAATTGTTAAATATATATACTGAATATAAGCACACATAATGAGGCAAGTACAGCTTGTATTTCTTCACCTATAGACAATCTAATTTCCTGTGCTGATGTTAAACAAATTACTAAGATATATAGAAATATTCGTTCAATTTTGACATATTGCTATTCATCAAAACTGAGTTGAGGGTTGGAGAGATGGCTGAGCAGTTAAGGTGCTTGCCTACAAAGCCAAAGGACCCAGGTTCAATTCCCCAGGACCCACATAAGCCAGATGCACAAGATGGCAAAGGCATCTGGAGTTTGTCTCCAGTGGCTGTAGGGTCTGGTGCACCCATTTACATCCTCCACCCTCAAATAAATAAATAAAAATATATTAAACACTGAGTCGATATAACATGGAACTTTTAGTCCCTAATTCTAATGTTTTCTTGGAAGACAGTTGTTTTAGCATTTTAGCATTAAATTTTAGCATTAAAATATAACCTTTTTCAATAAAAGAATAAAATTTGTTTGAAATAATCACCTAGATCATTCCAAAAAGCAGTTCAACTTTTGATCTATGTAATTTCCACTTTACATATGAGAAAATGGAAGTTTTAGCAGAATTAAAACTCTAGATTTTCTCTTCTCACAGTGCAATCTATATAACTACCTGTTTTTAGAATTTTCTTTCAACTACCCTGCTACTAGGATCATTAGAAAATGCTTTGAAATTCAAAACAATTTTTGTTTTTTTTTTAAGGAGAAAGAAGGCCACTAAGAAGAAATAGGGAGTGGCACAGGAGAGCTGAGACAAGTCCATTGCTACCATTGATTTTGTTAGAAGGCTTCATCCTGGAATCCAAATTTTCACAAGTCCGTTGGCCTGAAAACTGTGTGAGCCTATCACCCAGGTTTCCATTCAGGTCATACACTTTCCAGCATGGCAGCTGCTTCTGACTGCAGCATCTCCGAGTCACTGTGCAGCCCACAGACCATCGGATCTTCTGACACTGGGCTCAGGCATGTGCATTTTAGACACTTGATCTTAGCCAAAAGGCCGAGAAGCGATAGCATGTGCATTTCAGGAATGCCCTCCATGAATCTCACACTGAGCCTAAGCTGAGTGATGTACCAGTATCATTTACAGCATTCAAACGCCTCTTGATGCAGCAGCTATCTTCTATAAATACGAGATGATAAGAGAAGCACTCTGGGTTTTAACTCAGTAAAAGGCATTTAGTAAGGCATTATGGAGAGATGTTTAGCTGCAGGATGAGTCCATCTGACACAGGCATGACAGTTTTGAGAACATATTTAGTTGGTCAAACTTTGTCCTTGCATTAACCTATTCCAGGTCATCCATTAGAACTGAAAGTGAATTGGAATTGATTTGAGCATCTATCAGTCCAGGACATCACTATCTCTTGCATTACTTAACCAATGTGGCCTATGAATCATTTTCTGTGGCTATATGTTGCTATGGAAATGTTGTTTTACTATTAATGCTGTGTCACCAAGGAGGCAATAATCTTACAAGTGCTTTTCTTCTATTGATAGAAAAAACTAATAGGAGCTTATATTCTCTAATTACTCATTTCCCTTTATTTGACAAAGAACATGGTTAGTGATGGGTCTTGATTTGGTATGGCTTGACCCCGAGGACACTTAAGGTTTTCTCTGCCTGTTCTCTATGGTGCACAACTCTGCAATTAGTTCCTTCAGAGAAGGATGAAGGAATGAAAAGTGGCTTTCAAAGGACAGTAGTGCAGATACATTTCTGTGCCCTCCATCCCTCTTGCTATGGTCTGAATGTCCATCCAACCCTTCGTATGTTGAAGCACAATCACAAATGTGAGCCAGAGGTATACTGAGATGGGATGTTGATTAGGTCTTTGGAGTTTAGAGTCTTTCTATAAGAAGCCCAAAGGAGCTTGTCTTCTCCTTCCACCAGGTGATGACTGAGTGAGAAGACACTGTTCGTGATCCAGAAAGGAAGACTTCATCAAACAAAAAATCTATTAATAACCTGAAGTCAAATTTTAACCTCAAGAACTATGACAAACAAATTTAGGTGTCTTATAATCTATCCTGTTTACGCTATTATGTTGTAGTGACCTGAACTGACTCAAGTATTTATTAAATATTTGCTGTCTACATGATTTATAATCTCTCCTAGTTAAATGGAAAAAGGAGTATTATATGTTAAATATAATTTTACCAATACTAGATCAACTATGTAAAAGATTTTTATTTATAGTTGCATTATTTATTGAGTGCCATCATTTCTATAAAAATGATATATATTAGCAAAAGGAACTTATCCATTGTATATGGATAAATTATTTTCAGACAAACCTGTTGGAAGCTGGGAAAAAGTACACTTTCATTTTTATAAAGCCTTCTGGGTAGACTATGTGTGTATATATATATATATAAAATCAGTTCATTCTAGATTTGAGAAAACCAGGGACCCCAAGAAGACAGACATGCCCAACACACCTTCATCAATGAAATAACAAAACCCAGAGCAGCTGAAGCAAACACAGCTATGTGTATCATCATCAAGACACAGCTGCCACCAAGCAAAGGTTGGCGACAGACTCAGGGAAGGAACATTAACATGGGATGGCCACCAGACAATGAGAGGCAAAAAGAGAGACAAAGAGAAAGAGAGGGAGGGAGGGAGCTCACATGTACGTATTCAGAGCAAGTGTGAACGTAAATGCCACAGTTGATAACTTATGATAGTAAGATATATTTCAAGATGAGATCAGGCATATAACATCATGGAGGTATTGCCAGCCCAAGATTAGCACAGGGCATTTGGAGAAGCCAGGAGGAAAGGTGACCATAGAGAAGCAGGGACAAACCCCAGTCTATCTGCCTCCTTTCCCATATCCCTTTCCTCCCAATCCGTGATTCACTTTCTCTCCCACAGCAATCCAGGCCACCGAGGTTATTCTCAATCAAAACGATGGTATCAGTGAATGCTCAGTGTGGTGTTCACTGCCATTGCTTTGTAATTCTGTTCTTACAGGCAAACACATTTCGTACAAACACACCCGTCATTACTAGCTCCACATGGACTCTGACTTAAGCACAGGATGTTTGGCAGCAGCTTATAACATAAGTCAAAATAAAATTGGTTTCCATGCCTCCTGTACAGTTACATAAAAATCATAAAAGGAGCAAAATGCTCATGTTTTACATTTATGGTTTACCAAATGTTTTGTGCATTGTCATATTATGTAACCACCCACAAAGAATCTATATGCTGGTTAATTTTCCTCGCCTTCAACATATTCATTTTAAGTCATTTATAACTGGAGTCCCAGAATAGATTCAAAAATATTTTCTGTAGTAAAAATAGAAACAGAATTGTGTTATATTGGAATCAGGCAGGTGTGGCTTAAGCCGGGTGGAACATTTCATATCATTATTGAACACAATGAGGTAGGTATCCTCATGTACTTATTCTACTTCTGAGGTTCGAAACTGGTGAGTTATTCTCCATACGTGTATAGCTAAGTGCTGGGATTAGATAGCCACTGTCAGAAACTATGAGACCCACACATTCAACACTAAAAGTTCTTCTTCTACTCAATGTAATCATAGTTTGATGAATTTTGACACTTTCAAGTCATCAAAAAAATAGAGCTGTAAATATCCCTCCAGAGTAAAGACTGAAAAAGGGTATTTTTCATATTTGATTGAATTATGTCTAAAACGCCCCAGAAAGATACAATGAAGGCATAAAATATCAATCAAGGGATAACTATGCCAATACTGGCACTTCATTTTGGTTTTATTTTTGTACTTTTAAGTTCATGAATGTGTCTCAAATGAACTTTAGAAAATAAAATTTTGAGGCAGTAAGTGTGCCTATGACAAACATCTGTAGCTGAAGCTGTTTGTGTAATATTTATAAACCCTTTTATGAAGAAATGAAATGTCAACTTAAAGAATAAAAGTAAGGATGTTATTTTCATTCATTTGTTCACTGACATTTTTAAGAGTAATGATGAAATCAACTTTTCCAAATTTGCAAATCTACTCAGTTTAGCTTCTTGGCACCACCATCATAAAAATAAAGGGGGTGGGGATGCGTGTTGCTCTTGGAATTCTACGTGAAGCTAAGTCTTTGTAACTATTGTCTCATTCTGGCAGGTCCCCAATCTGCCCTACAGGATCCTTCACACCAAGCAGGGGCAGCACAGGGGCCTGCATGCCTAGAGCTCAAGGCAATGACCGAATAAGCATGCCTGAAACGCAGCCCCTTCTCCATGATTCCCTCACACACTTCACTCCACAGCCCTTCTATATGGCTGCCTCAGCCGCTCGGTTCTTGGCTTCCCAAGGAGGAGGCGGATGTTACTGACCACTTCCTGTGTTCTGTGCCTGAAACTTGGAAAGAAAGTCGCATAAGAAAAAGAGAATAATGGGAAGGATGAAAAGATGGTGCAGGAGGGGTTGTACAGGAAAAGGTAACCAAAACCTTGTAAGAAAGATGAGAGACAAAAATGGGCAGTGGGTCAGAGAGAGCACATACGACATTAAGATATTTTGAGAAAGTATATACATTCTATTTTCCTTTCATTTTACTTAAGATATTTGAGGGGCTGGGCAGATGGCTAGGTGGACAAAGTACTTGCCACTCAAGGTTGAATACCTGAGTTCGGATCCTCAGGCTCCATTTATATGCTGAAAGCTGTGGTGGGCTTTTGTAATCATAGCAGACCTACAGCAAGAGAGGAGGTACAGACAGGAGAAGTATCCTCAAAGCTGAGGGAACAGAGCAGCGGACAAATGAGGAGGAAGGTGAGAACCAACACTGAAAGTGAACCTCTGACCTCTGCCCGCCCCCCCCCCACAAACACAGCAAAAGAGCGACGAGGTCCCACATAGATCTTGAGTTACTGTGTTAGCTGCATGGCTGCATTTGGTGTGTGATCTTTAAAATTCATACCTCTGTAGGACTGTACTATGCTGATCACTTGTATGTCTTCATGTAAGCAGAGATAGATACTTATATGCACATATGAATGCATATATATACATATATACTTAATGTATTAATATACATATACATATATACTTAAAGTATATATGCATATGTATATATATATATATATGTATATATATTCTCTCTCTCCATATATATATACACACACACACACAAAGGACCCAGGTTGGATTCCTCAGGGCCCACATAAAGCCAGATGCACAAGGTAGTGCATGTATTTGGAGTTTGTTTTCAGTGGTTAGGGGCCCTAAGTGCATTCATATTCTCTCTCTCTCTCTTTCTGCCTCTCAAATAAATAAAGTATAAAATATGATGACAGGAATATATATATATATATATATATATATATATATATATATATATATATATATATATATGGAGAGAGAGAGAGAGATACATAGTGACATGGAGCTCCAGGTATGAGAGACTGTCATGGACTTCTTTCTCTCTCCAGAAACAATGCTCTCTTGAAGCTACACTGTCCCAGACAAAACAGGATGGCACAAGCCAAGGTCACCCTTAAGGAACAGTTTCAAAGGAAGGCATCCCAAATGCCATATGTGAATTCCTCATTTCTTTTGAGACTAAGTAGCTGTGATCTCATTCAAGATTTCATTCCTTAGGCATTCTGTTGACAAAATTAAACAAGCAGGAAACACAACTAGATGCTCACTGAGGCCAATTTGGCCCAAAACTCTTCAGAAAGATATATATTTAAGGACAACAACCAAGACCTTATGTGACTCCAACTGCGTATTTGCTTTCTGGAATTTCTTCATGTACTAGTGAAATGTCTCACAATAAGCAAAAATTTTAATATTTTATGCATAGACTTTAAAAATTGGGATCTCTTCCCATGAATACATATGCGGGTATTTATAGTCTTTCCATGATCAACATTACCTCTCCACTGCATTTCAAGCATATGCTGATTTATAGAACATTTTGAATCACGTCTAATTATAACCAACCATGTAAAACTACACTATGTCACCCAGCAGCAAGCCACATCAAGGAACACAAATGAAAGCAGGTCTGCAGTGGGGTTATCCTAAGAAGTGTATGGATAATGGGGTTCATCATGAAAGAAGGTTTAAGTTGGACAAATTACTGAGATAAAGAAAAACATTTTGCATTATAACATAATTTTAACATATTAATGCCAATCAATACTTCATCCTATCTTCATATTCAGGAGCGTACACATGCGTGCATGCATGGACACACACAGGCAATATATATATAACGTAAAATTCAGAACAACTTAAAAGTCTCTATATTCATGCCTTCCACCTCAGCATTACTTTTTTCCCTGGCTTATGAAGCTCTTCTCAGGACAACATGTGTTCTAGCTATGCTAAGATATATGTTTCAAAATGAGAACAGGGCTGGAGACCTTGCTTAGTGGTAAAGAAGCTTGCCTGCAAAGTCACAGGACCCAGGTTCAGTTCCCCAATAGCCACGTAAAGCCAGAAGCACAAGGGGGCACATGCATCTGGAATCTGTTCACAGTGGCTAGAGGCCCTGGTGCATTCATATTCTCTCTCTTTCTTTCTCTCTCTCTAATAAATAAAATATATAAAATGATGAGAGCAGAATCTAGCACAAAGCAACATTGAAAATGTCTGTTCAGCAAAACACACCAGTTCTAAAGCATTTATGTCAATGCTAAAGCGCTTCTAAGAATCACTCTTGCTTAGAATCATTTGGATTCATCAGAATGCAGACATTGAGATAATTTCACTGAATTGCAATTGACACCAGCACTTCCCATCAGTTTTGCCCACCAGCATAGAGATAGGCAGTTTGGGGAGGAGGGGGTCTGTATAATGTAGGATGTCAGCACGCCATCTGCACAGAGAGCCATTCATAGCAAAATACTGCATCTCAGGAGGATGAGTCCAGGAGAAAGTGAGGCCCACATGTCAGAGGAAAATGCAAGAATTACTTTTCCCATGATTTCAACAGCTGTGCCTCCTTCCTTCTGCAATCGATGCGCTGCTTTATCTAACAGCAGGAAAAGGAGAAGACCGTGTATCATGGCAACAAATACAAAAGGAAGGAATGTTCGTGTCAAGACTGTGACTCAATTTCCCTAGGGTCTGTGTCCTCCCTGTCTCCCCTCGCCGCCGCCCCCCCCCCCACCGTCACCTCCCCTAAGAGACCAGGACTCTGGGATCCGACATAATGAGATAGAGCTGACTCAATGGAGTGTGACAAGTCATCCCATTACAAGTCAGCCGCCATGTCGGATGGAGACACAGCGTTTCCTCGCTGCTGTAGGAAGAACAATGGCTGAGAAGGCTCTGGACAGCTGGAATCTGAGCTGAGGGGCAGGTGATTTGTACAGCTGTCATCTTCAGAACCCCGGCTGGCTAGGAGACAGGTTGGTGGTAGCAGCAAGGCTCACTGCATGTAGACTTTCTGGCTGTCATACACGAAAATCTTTCCCGACCACAGCTTCAGAAAGGGCTGCCTCTACCCTTAGGCACAAAATGTCGGTCATGAAGATAATACTCTAATTTAATATTCACATAAAAACAATGTTAATGCCAAAATTGTCATCATGAGCAAACTATCACAGTTTTGCAGTCCTGAGGATTGAACTCAGGGCCTCTCGCGTGCTACGTAAGCAATCTACCTTAAAGCTGAACCCTTAGCCCATGTTTAAGTCTTTGTTATGAGACAGTGTCTGATTTAAGTTGCCCTGGCTGGCTTTGAACACCTCCTGTGGCCTAGGCAGGTCTTGAACTTGTGATCCTTCCATGGTGGCCTTCTGAATAGCTAGAATTAGAGATCTATGACACCGGGCATGGATCATAAAATCGCTCTTTAAAATAATACCCTAATAAATTTTTCTCTTGAGTCAGAGTAGATACTGATCTTTCCTCTCCAGCTGTGTCCCTGGTAAGAATGAAATTGTTCTACACATGAAAACCTACAACATCTTACAATCTTCTTAGGGACATGGGTGTAAAGATCAGCAGTAGAATTTCTAGTTCTAAAATGCTATGTCTTTATGTCTAGGAAGATGTACTATAGATAGAAGTGGTGGACAAAATGGTTGCAGGCCAGTACCTCGGGAAAAGGAAAGAGAGAGATGAGATCAAGTACTTCATTCTCTCTGAAGCTTGGGAGCCCCTGGCTTAAAAGCTCAGGGCCAGTGTCTTTGTCTGAAGATGATTCTGTTCAATTACTTGCACCAACACCAAAAGGATTAGCAAGGAAGTCAGGGAGCTCTAAGAACAGGCGGGAAGATCATGGCAGGAGTATGTGGAAAATAGTAATGTGGCAGCAATCTCCACACCTATGCAGAAAGTCCTTAAGCATGCAGTAAGTATGATGCACCCCCTGCTCATCCAAGGAGTAGAGGCAGACCTGCCACCGATCTTCCCCATGCCTGGGATTCTTCACAGAAGGAGCACAAGTAACGTTCGGCCACTTGATGGTTCTCAAGTGGGAAAATGGTTTGTGACTGAGGCTCAGTGGAGGCAGTGGAGTGAGAAGAGGCAATTTTGGAAACAACCATGTATATTATACCTTGAAAGGCTTATCCCACGTTCCTAGAGAGATAAGGGAGCAGTAGCGGTTAAAGTTCACATCAAAGATAGGAAGCAGACAAGAAAAACATTTTCCCACGGTTCTGCACCGACAGCAGTCAGCACTGACAGGCGGTACAGGTCAACGGGATGGATGTCGACTTTCAGCTGCTGAGAAACGCAGAATTCCATGTCGCAAACATAGTTGAAGGTCACTGAAACCATTAACTTGAATAAAAAAAAAAAATGAAATGCCAACGTTTACCCTTTTCCCCCCATAGTACCCAAGGCCCTTGTGTGTGCTAAGCAAGCATTCTACCACTGAGACATTCTTCACTTACTGATGTAGAATTTATGCTTTAATGGTCTCAGAAACAGAAAGGTGACAAAGGACACTTGGTCACCTTCCTACCTCTGAATCCCCATGTCTGAATGAGCCCACAGCAAGGCACTCAACAGTCACATTTTCTCAGTAGCCTGTGATGCCCATGCTTTATATCCTCTGCTCTGAGGGGCAACTGTGTGGATCAAACAGCACTTAGGAAGTATTGTGTCCTGAGACCATAAAAGTTTATTAGTGACTAATAACTATTATGGATCAAAGAAAAAGCTATGTCATTCTTATCTTTTCTGGTTTTTATTAAAATTTATTATGTCATAATTCATTCTGTAGGTCCAAAATTCCACACAGTTTTGTTTTATTTTTCCTGAGTAAACTCAAGGGATGTACTCCTTTTAGATGCGCCAAGAAACTATTTCCTTCCCCTTTAGTTAAGAACCTCTTTAATCTGGATAAAATATTTCTAAAGCTATCTAAAAATACTAAAAATTGGGGCTGGAGAGATGGTTTAGCACTTAAGGCATTTGCCTGCAAAGCTAAAGGATCCCAGTTCAATTCTCCAGGACCCACGTAAGCCTGATGTGTATAACGCGCATCTGGAGTTCATTTGCAGTGGCTGGAGGCCCTGGTGTACCCATCCTCTTCCTCTCTCTCTCTGTCTCTCTCTCTCTCCCTTATCTCTCTCAAATAAATAAACAAAATATAAAATATACTAAAAATGGAAAGTTCCAGAAACATTTTATCTTGTAATTGGAGAACTATTAGAGAAGGTGAATAAAGAGCATTCACCAAGGAAAGAAAGGCAGATTAAAGAACTGAGGAGAAGGTCCTAATTGCTACAAATAAAGAAATATTTAACATGCCATATTCTCTCTTCAATAAAAGTTAGTAGTTCAAGTTCATAGTAGGGATGAAGTCATGCTCTAAAACTTCTCCATAAAAAAGTAACTGAAGCAATTCAGCTGCATGTCAACCACCAACACACTGCTGAAACCCCATTCACAGTGGGTAGTCATGTCCCTAATGCTTGGCTCACAACATGCTTATCTAACAACACGTGTTTGTATTTCCCTGAAAAGAGTAAATCTCCTTCCTACTATTTCAGATATTTAACTCCTTACTGTCATATGACCAGTGTGAGATGAAAGACAGTGTGAGGAGCCAGAAATAAGAATCAAACTAGGGCTGGAGAGATGGCTTGGGCTGGAGAGATGGCTTAGCAGTTAAGCGCTTGCCTGTGAAGCCTAAGGACCCCGGTTCAAGGCTCGGTTCCCCAGGTCCCACGTTAGCCAGATGCACAAGGGGGCGCACACATCTGTAGTTCGTTTGCAGAGGCTGGAAGCCCTGGCGCGCCCATTCCCTCTTTCTCCCTCTATCTGTCTGCCTCTCTGTGTCTGTTGCTCTCAAATAAATAAATAAATAAAATTAAAAAAAAAAAAAGAATCAAACTAAACTTGGCATCAGTATAAAAGGATGTTGGTGTAGCTGAGGGTAATGGAGATCCAGCGAGGTGACTGAGAAATCAACTTAATGCTTCTTTCATCGTAAGATTTTGTTTTTGCCTGAAGTACATAATACCCAACCTTTATAACTTTAAAAGTTTAGAACTGCCCGAATTGAACCATATATCCATGAATTCATTCTACAAATACCAATGGATTTGATCTACTACTACTGAAAGTCTCCTAGCTTTTGCTTTTTTTAAAAAAATTGCAGAAAAGAAAATAATTTTACCCAGTGTACTAGCTTATTTTAGAACATACATTATTAGTATGTATAGCCATGTTGAGACCATGTTAAGTAATCCCCTGCTCTTTAGCTACCTCCAGAAGAATAGCAGTCGGATGCCTGCTCCTGGGGCAGATCAGCCTCAGAGAGGAACGCGAAGGACACGCACATAGGAGCAGCTCAGAATAGCTATATTAGCCACACCCCTGCGTCCACTGCCATGTAATTCTTGATTACAACAATGTGAGCCATAGACTCCATTGCATGGACTTCAAACCAAATAGAGTCTGTGTCACTCAACCCTGTCAATTTTACCTGAGTTTCTTGGGAAACTGCTCTGTACACACTGCTGTATTGGTTCAAATGTGGCCACCAGTGGAAAATGGAATGTAAAGGGACACAACAGACCCAGTTAAACATCATCCTGCGCAGCCCTGGCCTTTAGACACACATAATGAAGTTCGCCACCCAAGCTGATCTTCATGACAGATAAAGGAGAAGTTCCAGGAATTGTTATCACAGGCCTTATTGCAAAATTCAGGTATTTTTTGTTATCTAACAAATGGGATGACCCCTCTGTGCAATGCACCATGACTCTCCTACACCTCTCTGTTTCTAAATACCTTCATGATTACCTAGCATAGAATGTTTCTCTCCACAGTTCCACCTAACTTTGCATTTTAACTTCAATCCTATTTTTACAATGAACATCTTGTGGTTTTCTCCAATAAAAGCTGACAACATTCCCAGCAGTTCAAGGCTGCATCCTGAGATGCAGACCTGGTATACCAGTCTCTTTCTTTTTACTTTTTCTCTTATATCTTTTTTTTTTTTCAAAAACCCCAAGAAGTTTTTATTTATTTCAAATTCCAATAGAATGAATATGTTTTCAATAAAAGTTTGCCTCACATTCCGTGAGTTGATGGTCTTACTGTGTCACACCGGACCTCATAGCAACCAGCACTACCGGAACCTGTTGTCTGGTGCGTACACCCGTACTGTGTTGTCTTTGCATCAATTACTTTGTTTAATTCCAAAGATTCTAAGTACAGGTCATTTTGTCTTCGTTATGTAAGAGGGAAGGTGCAAGATTTATATAGACGACACAAGCACATCCCTTATACTACAAAGTGGCAAACTACATCTTGAATTTGAGCACATCTTCTTGTCCAGGAAGTATGATATTTTCATCAATTTTGGTAGCTCTCTTTTGTGAAAGGGAAGGTTTCTGAGTCACTCATATTCTCCTTTTAGTTCTCCTATCTTAGGATAACTCTTTTCGTTGAGAATAGCATCCCTGAAGCCATATCTCATCCTGAGCGAAGGGGGCCTCACAGTTGGCACATGAGTTTCCTAGTGCTATGGCAATGAAGGACCACAAACAGGGTAGCTAAGAACAGGAAATATTCACGGTTTTGCTTCTACAATGAGAAGTTCCAAATTGAGGTGTCAGGTGACTGGTTCTAGTGGTATCATCCAGCCTGTGTCTTTCTTCCAGCTTCCAGTGGTGACAGCAGTCCATGGCATTGCTTTCTCTTCTTATGTCACCACAGGGTATCTTTACAAGCTACCTCTTTTTAAAAACAGACAGTCATCAAGTTGGGTATGGTGGCACACACCTTTGATGCCAGCACTCCCTTGGGAGACAGAGGTAGGAAGATCGCTGTGAGTTTGAGGCCAACCTGAGGCTACCAAGTGTATTTCAGGTCAGTCTGGGCTACAATAAGCCCCTACCTCAAAAAATAAAAAAATAATTTAAAAGAAGACTGGCCCACACTAATGATTTCATCCTACATTGGCTACATCTGCAATTTCCAAATAAGCTTGAATTAACAGTTACCAGGAGTGAGGACTGCAGTATACCTTTTTCAGTAGGCAAGTGTCTCTTATTCCTTGGAAAGACAATGGGGCACTTTGGGGGATTAACAGCTTTTGCTGATTTCTCTAAGCAGAGATATTCTTCCTCCCCAAAGGATTCTAGAAGTCCTTTCATTACAACATCATTCCAGTCCTTAACATTCTGCAACAAAGGGTGTCCTCTGGGAGCCACTTCTCCCAGAATTCTTGAAGAGCCTATCATTCCAGGAGCTCCAAACCCAATCCAAACCATTAGCCTCTCTGAAAGGGTTGCCTCCCACTTGTTCCCTAGTCAAAGTCCTATATACTTTCTAAACTCCTTTTAATTTGTGATTTTCTGTGTAAAGTTCTTATCTTCTCTGAAAGTCTTTCTCTTATATCATGCTCCTTGGCACATTGTTTTCTGGCCTACCATTGCTGTGATTAAATTCTGCTCCCATATTATCTCCGATTTTGCTGCTTTGTGCACACAGTGAGGAGCCACACCTGTTGTTGTCTCTGCCACATTTCCAGGTGTACAATTCCTCTCACAGAGAGACTCTTGATGATTAATGTTCCACAGACAGGCAGATGCACTGTCAAGGATTTCAGAAAGCTTTGTGTTTCTATGTGATAGTTGCTATAACATATATATGTGTAGGTAGACAAATAGGTAGGTAGATAGACGATAGATAAACAGATGGTAAGAAAGACTCTAATGCCAGCCTATATTGTTGAGTGTGGATGATGCACCTAAATATGGAAAATGTAAATAATCCAAACTACTTCATATAGATGTCACAAAAATGCAGTGAAATGCTGGGAAGCCGTCCACAGACTAGATTGCACATGGTGAACTTTGAGCAGATATTTGCTAGCTGCCAATGCGTTCATTTCTGAGCAGTTTGTGAAAACTCAGAAAAGCCATGAGTCTTGGCGGAGGCACGTGAATGAAGGGCTGCAGCAACCGTTCTGGTCATTCCACCTTCTTCCTTGGCATTCGGTCCAGGTTCACTGGGGAAGACTGAAGTTCTCATTTGCTGCTTATGTAGGGTCTGATGGGTGTTCCTTTCACGAATTTATATACCAGTTCATTTCCTAAAGGCTAGACAAGTGTGGCTTCTCATTATGACTATCTCATTGCCTACCTTTGGTAATAAAGCCCCTGTCTCTACCCACAGATAGGTGAACTGTTGAGACAGAGACAATATGTACTGAGCCTCATTACAAACTCAGAAGGTGCTTAATCAATTGTAAATTAAGTTGAACTCCCCCAATTTAACTCTGGGGTTCCTCATTTAGTCCCAGGACCTCCTTTTAAAATTGAATGTTTAATATGGTTCCTATATACAAGACTTAAATAACTGCCCCTCACATTTTTTTTCAAAAAGTAAACATAGTGATTTTACTAAAAGAGAAAGGGGCAATGAAAGGATAGTTATTTAAAGAGCACCCATCTCAACATGCAAATGGTCAAACAAAATTTACACATGAAACTATTCATTCAGGCTTTTTTTTCCCTAAAGTGACAGCACTGAGCTCAGACGCTTGGAAGTGAAATTAGAAGATTCTGAGGTGCTTCCAAAATGGTGAACCCTCAAAGGTCTCCGCAAAATGATACTACCTTCTGATTTACATGAGAGAAGCCTTGGTTAATGTTAAATACTGAAAAACCACTTATGTTTATACATTTTTAAAGATGCTGGCTGTGGTGCTGCATACAAGTAGGAAGTTGATGAAGAGTTGGAGGCAAGAGAATCAAAAGTTCAAGTCCTGCCTGTGCTACACATTTTGGTGCTGGGGAGATGGCTTGGCAATTAAAGGAGCTTGCTTGCAAAACCTGCTGGCCTGGGTTCACTTCTTCAGCCACCTACATAAAACCAGATGGACATACACACATGTGCATGCATGCATGCACACACACACATAAATAAATAATTTTTTAAAATATACAAGGAGTTGAATGTTATTATCAGTGTTTCCTCACTTGAAGCATAACAGAAAATTTGAAAGTTGGGGTAGAATGAGTAAGTTATTCTTCAGTGTGCAGAACTGTCTTTCACTTAAAAAAATATTAATCTGGGGCTGGATTTCTCAGTGGTTGAGGTGTTTGCTTGCCAAGCCTGATGACTTGGGTTCAATTCCCAGTACCAACATAAAGCCAAATGCACAAAGTGACACATTCATCTGTAAGAGACATATATCTGGAGTTCTTTTGCAGTAGCTGGAAGACCTAGCATGCCCATTCTCTCTTCTCTCAATCTCTCTCTCTCTCTCCTTGCAAATACATACATAAAGAAAATATTTTAAAATATCTATCTGGAGGGGTGTTCTTACACCAATAATGGACACAATGCTTCCATTGTCACTACACTACTCTCATTTCTTCCAGTGTTCTCTCACTTCAGGACACAAAGCTCAGCTAGGAAATTCATCTTATACCTAAGACAACAAAATTAATAGTTTAATATAACGTACTCAGAGAAGACAAAGCTTATCTTCCTAAATCATATCCTCTCGTATAAAATATTTCTTTTAAAGAAGGAATTAATTTTGGGTGACCTACTACCTAGCACATGATAGGAACCCCCAAACGCAGCAACAGGTGATGATGATGAGATAATTCACAGCCACATAGCAGCAGACAAGGGATACTAATAAAAATATGGTTTCACTTAGTAGAACAGGCACTTCCATGCATGACACTCAACTGTGAAATGTGTGCTAATTCATCTCATTAATGGTGGATTAGAGCAATTTATTCATGTCTTTCTCACTTATTAATCACCACACTCTAGCTCAGTGAATTGAGAAGGTCACAATCATTGTTCCTTTATGGCCTTGTCTATTCTTGCATTTAATATTAGTCTAAATGTCATACCTTATAGTAAGTAATGATGAATGACTAGAATATAAATTCCAATCGGACAAGAAGTTTTTGCCATTTTAATTCAGTGATGTGTACCAACAGGTCCTGGTGTCCAGTAGATTTATTTTGTAACACTTGAGATGAATGAGTGAATGGGTAAATGGCTGTTGGACTATCCTTGCAGAGTGCAGTGATCTGAAGCATCTCTGGCTGGTTCTGCAGAGCTCATATTCTGGGATGCCTCAACTCCAGAATGCCAGCAGTGAATTGTGGGAAATAACACTATCCCCCGAAAGCCAAAGCCCAAGGCAGACCAGCTTCAGCAAGCTGTGCTAACTGATTTTGAACCCTTCCATTTCCATGGGGAACATTTTCCCAACAATGGTCTTCTCCCCACTGTGTCCCTCCTGGGTCATGTTCACAAAGGCCAACTGACACTCCAGCATCTCTATGGGGAGTTGCACTTGGGATGCCTTTTAATGAGTTTTGTCCTTGCAAAAGAACTCGCCTCCTCCTGCAGATGCAATTATAGAAGAAAATATCTAATCAAAGCACTTATCTTGCTCCTCCTCCCAACTGTTAACTATGAAACTTGCTTGGCTTTTGGAAAGGAGAAAAGTAGCAGATGTTCATAAAAAGGTTCCCTGAAAGCTGTGTTGTGTGTTCATCTCAGAGTGGTGACTGCTTTCAAGGTACTGAATGGTGAATGAACACAAAGTCTCTTTTTCCTGTTTAAAAAAAATTGCCTCTGTAAAAATGCACAAAGTGGCACATGTATCTGGAGTTCATTTGCACTAATTAAAAAAAAAAAAAACAGGGCTGGAGAGATGGTTTAATGGTTAAGGTGTTTGTCTGCAAAGCCAAAGGACCCTGGTTTGATTCCTCAGGACCCACGCAAGCCAAATGCACAAGATGGCACATGCGTCTGGAGTTCATTTGCAGTGGCTTTAGGCCCTAGCATGCCCATTCTATCTCTTTCTTTCTCTCTTGAATAAATAAAACTTTTTAAAAAAATCCTGTAGCTTTTAGGTGGCATTGGTATACTTAATGAAACTGAGTTAAACTCAGTTTTAAAAGCCTACAAAGTTACCATCACATACATTATGTATAACCCTTGGGTTCCTTAAAGCCATTTGTTTGTTGCACAAGGTTTTGTTAGGAAAAGAATGTAACCAAAAAATATCTTCCAGAATTGAAGAAGGTGAGAAGAAGACATTGGTTTTCCCCTTATATACCTTTCTACCCGAATTTCAAGATTATGTGACCAGGTACAAGTGGTTCATTTTCAGTAATGGAAATACTAATGGAACATGTCAAGCAAAATATCCCAGGATATACTGGAGAAATGTCACTGTGCATTCCCATTTCCTCCAACAGCCTGCTGAAAGGCTGTCTTCTCATCATGAACTACGCAGGAACCCAGGGGCAGGGCTAATAAGAAACTGAGGCTATGGCCTCCTTAGCCTCTGTGGTTCACATCTGTTAAGATGGCATCGGAATCTGAGACTTTGCATTGTTCTTCTGGTTCATCTGTTAATGCTGACATCCAATTTAGGTAGCCCATGTGAACTCAGACACACAGATAGAAGAAGCATGTGATGGCATCAGCTATGCATGAGTCTCAGATATGTCTCAAGGAAAAGTTTCTGTGAAGGCAAAAGAAGGTCAGTGACCAAACACTTAGCCATATACAGATACTCACAGCTCCCAATTTCCCACAGGATGCCTAAAACGAGAATGTTTGAGCTACTCCAAAAAAGTTAAGGTTTTAGAATTTCATAAGGAATAATAAAAAAAAATGGTGCAAAAGGATGAGGACGCACTTTGCATGTAAAACAAGCTTCCAGAAAAATTCATTTTTCCAGTGTTGATGACTATGTAGTAACTGTGCTGTCATGGAGGTTTGTTAGCAAGCTAGAGCCGTACAGGGGGTAGGATAAGAGGGCTAGAAAACCCACTGGGCATGATAAGTAATGGTATTTGATGTCATTTGCAGTTTAATATGCAAAACATGCATTTATCTGTCCCCACACCGAAACTGTTGGCAGTGTTTTATGTTGACAAAGCTAAGCTAATTGATAAAAGCATCTCAATTCATTCTCAAACACCTTTTCCTTGACTTCTAGGACAGCATGGTTGGTAGATACTTGGAGGTACCACGGATGCGGGATTTGGGGGTTCAGGAGGGGTCTCCCAGAACTTATTAACCCCAAGTTTTGGGTTCTGCCCTACTTTTAATAAAGAATTAATAAAGATGGACTTAAGGATAATTATGAATGACTGAGGAGAAAATAACAAGTTGTAGGACTTATTTAAAGGGGATTGATATATAAGAGAAACTGAGGCATTTCAAGACAGATTAGGGTAAAACTACAAGCGCATGGATTTAAGGGAAAGCGAGGCTTTTAAACAGAAGAATTAGAGTAAAACCGCTGGCACACAGAAAGTACAGTCTAGGAGCTTGTGCAGGGAGACCTAGGAGGAAGCTGCGTCTGCCATGTGCTATTACAGAAGCTAAGAGGGTGAGACGCAAGGAAGCAAATGTGAGGGCAGATGTCAAAGCGATTCAGAGGGGAAGTAAGTAATGAAGAGAGTTACACTCATGGTTACTCCAAGTGTAAAGAAATTACCCAGGTAGCAGACCTATAGTGAGTGAAAGCACGTATGGGGTGAGTTCGTGGAAACGCCAACATGGCAGATCTGGGGGTGTAAGGAAAGCCTGCATGTGGCAACCTAAAGACCAGAGGAAAATGATACATGTAACCAAAGTGAGAGGAGACCCCGTGCTAGAAGCAGAGGCCAGAAGAAAAATTCCCCCACACCGAGAAACAGTTTTACGCTCCACCATCACACCCAGCCCGGCGAGGCTAGGTGACGGGGAAGCTAGACTCAGTGTGTCCCTGAGGCCTAGCAAAGACAGGCAGAGCCAAGCAGAGCCTGAGTTGGCAACAAGAAAAAGACATGAGCCTTTATAGGCAAGGGGAAGACCAGACTGGTTACTAGATTTGGAGAGAGGATCCAAGGGCAGCCCACTTGGGCCATCTGCCTAGAGACTGTGGGCAGCAGGGGCCACTGTGGATCAGTCTCCATCAGATATGAGTTCCATTTCTTCCAGGAGTTCCATTCTTGTGCCAGGGCGAGGTGTCATGTGGGCTGGCATCTCCTGGTGCTCTCTGGGCCTCAATCTCTAAGTAAAGCCTCAAAAGTTCTTATCATTCTATTCTAAGGAAAAATTTGAATCTATACTTTTTTCTTTCATTAATCAGAGGCCTGTTCAGGATGTGATAGGAATTGAAATGTTTTAGCCCTTGTCATTGTAAGTATTTATTTCCTCCTCACAAAACAAAGTTAAACCCATGACTTTTCTGCTTTCTATTTAGAAATAAAACTATATTTTTAAGAAAAGAAAGGGTATGCCTTTAGATAATATGCTGTGCTCTACATTAAATTAAGTTTCTTAAGCTTGATTTATTATCCTAGTGGTAAGAATAAAACAGCCTATGATATAACTTTTGTTTCTTCTTAAACAAAGTTTACTCTTGAGACACTAAGAGAGATTTCTGGCCATGAAATGACTTACTTTGTGCTCACAGACTCAGATGTTTGGGTGTGTGGATGCCCTACAAACTATTTAAGGATCCAGAAGGCCTTGTAAAATTCATGGCATATATACCATACCCAGGTTCTGTCATGCATAAACTATTGTGACCCTGAGAAATAAGCCATATTATTTTGCTTCTGGAAAATGGAGATAGTGATAGCAGTATGCCCTGCATCATTACTGTGAGAAATTTTGGGGATGGGCCAGGGGTGGCCACAGGGAAGATTTTGGAGCTTCTGATACTAGAACTGAGCAGCCAGCATTGCTTTGGGAGATAATCAAAATCACTATGTTAGGAGGATTCGAGGTTTGACAACTAGGCAATTGTCATGTCGCACTCATCAGCAAAAAGTTTCTAATTCTAAATCCAGACATACATTCCACCACTCATTCTGTGTGATAAATACCATGCAGCAGCATTGCTAACTAAATAATAATAATCTAAACTAAATAAATAATCCAATGGGAAGACACTGCCAAGAAGTAGCAGGTTTGGCGAATGGAAACTTCCAGAAGCCATAGTGGGCATTCAATTCCAAAACTGAGGTTATCCACCATGTGAGCACTATCATAGTGTTTTGTTATCATAAAAGTCTTTGCTCTATTAATTGTATAGGAAGAACACGGCTTTCCTATTCATTATCTTGGATTCAAACTTTAATCCATCATATTGATTAAATCTGAACAAATTCTCTCCATAACATCAGTCATTTTCATTGTAAGATGATCATGAATCTATTGGGGCTAAGAGTTGAATGTGGTAGTTTGAATATATGGCCCATAGATTGAGGGTTGTTTTTTTTAATTAAGAATTGAGCTTATAACTTGAGTCTGTAGCAACCCAGTGGGAGAAGGTGTCTCTGGGGGCCAATCTTGGAGCCCAGCCCTGAGGTATGTTTTGGGGCAGATTTGAGTCCCACCCTTAGGATATGAAACTCTGAATGTTCTGTGGTTCTGGCTGCTTGTGGTGTCCCTCTTCTTAGAGGAGTGGAAGAAAGCCAGCTTCTTCCACCATCAATGGTGCTCCCCTGGAATTTGTAAGCCTGAAATAGATCATTTCCTCCTGTGAACTTTGTTTGGTTGTTTGTTCCAGCAAAGAGAAGCTAACTGCAACAGATACCAGATAAAATGATGAAAATTCTTTATGCTGAGGAAGCAATGTTAAAAATCAATAATTAAATAAACCCTTGTCAAATCTAAGAATACAAAGAGCCTTATAGAAGAAAAACACAATCAATATAAATTTGAGAAGATATTAGTCTCAGACACACTAGTAAATCCTGAGGCCATATTTAATTTTGTAATGAAAGGCACAAACTTAGGCTTGTACAATTTAATAGTTTTTATTGTGAATCCACAGTGTTGATTCTAATTTATCAATAAATGTGTTTGTTCTCTGCCTACGTGGATTCAAAAACACAATTTCATATTGACTTTTAGATTATTGCTCTAGAGCAGAGCACGTGTCTAGACCTATTGTCCCTGGGTCTCACTTTCACTATGAAACCCTGAGTTCTGTTTTGTATAAGTGTTCTAATAATGTGCACATTTATAAGCAAAAGACAATAATAAATAAAAGACACAAAATAACAAATAAAAATGCACATAGTCATTAAATATGTACTTGTTCCTTGGTTAAATGGTTTGCAGTGCATTTTGTCCCCCTAATATTCATACATTGACCATCATATCTGCTCTAATTAAAATGTAACCTTATTTGAAAGTGAGTACAAGGAAGATATAATTGAATTAAGTGAGGGTTATGGTGGAGGAGGTGAGTCCCCTGTTTCGATATGTCTGGTGTCTTTATAGAAAAGAGAAAGGGACAAAAAGGCAAAAAGAATACTTTGAAAAATGAAGAAAGAACAGAGAGTCTTTTATTAGCCAAGGGATCCTGAAACTAGAATTCAAAACATGGAAAATCTATTACGAAAATTATATAATAAGATTCAAAATGCTATGTGTAAAAATTAATTTTAGTATATATCAATAGAAGCAAAATGAAAGTAAAAACTTGCCTTGAAATCAAGGCATCTAATAGAGCATGCAAATCAAATATGTAATTGAGTCTGTTACAGTATGGAACATAAAAAAATAAGTGGGCGTTAATTTAAAAGTGTTTGGTGAGGTATTATTCTCTTTTACCTTAAAATTTACTAATAAAATGTTGTTTCAAAAGTTTAAGCATGGTCCTTTGTCAAAACACACATACACACACACACACAAAACCATTATAACTGAGACTACCCATCTGTACTGAACTAACAGGTTCAGCATCCACTAGTGGCCTGGATGTATTTCTTGTGAAGAAAAAAGACTAGGTTTCCACGAGATCCAGCATAGTGCTTCTTTTTACTCAGGGGTGATGCAACATCACTGTTGATTTAGTATAAGTAACTTGTACCTGGAAGCAGGCCATTTCCGCATGGTCTCCTGTACTGTGCTTCTGGGATCTGAGGTTCTCCATTACAACTTACTTCACTCAACAACAATGGCTAGTCTCAGAGCAGATTGTCACCCCACTTAAAAAAAAAAAAAAAAAACCTTCAAAACATTTATCCACATTAGCTCGTCTGAAATTATGAAAATTAATTCCAAATGTTTAAGTTATAAGCATACTTTAAAATATATTTTAAAAATGGGCAGGGTAAGACTTTTTGTTATCCCAGCACTTAGAAGAGGGAAGCCAGAGAATCACAGGTTTGACATGACCCTGAGCAACATAGTGAGACTTGTCTCAAAAAAAAAAAAAAAAAAAAAGAAAAATCAAGAAATAGGAATATAACTCAGTAGCACAGTGCTCGCCTCACATGTATGCACAAGAGCCAGGATTTGATCCCTAACACTGCAAACACAGGGGGAAAAAAGGAATTAAGAAACAATTGATAGAAAAATCAATTGCCTGTGCTAATAAAACAAATAAGTATAATTGAATGGGTTATACTTATTATTAAGTATATGAGTAATGAATCATCAATCATTTTTAATCATTAACTATGGATATTGAATCAAATAACAGTGTTCAGACATATATAAATGTCATTTTCCAGATGTACACTGAATGGAAGATACAGCTCTTGATTCTGTTTAACTATGTTTCAGATGTAACTAGTTATGAATGTCAGTAGAAAAGGCTATTATTAATGCATTAATAAGAACATTTGGCTTAAAATATACCCCGGTTTTTAATAGGGTGTTATTAATGTGTTATGAATTCATGCTAATTATCATGGTAGGATGCTCAGAATTTAAAATAGATGGTAATTTATAATAGTAACTTTGAGAAATTTATCTTCGTCCAATACTTAATAAGTGCTTTGCTATACACTGAGTGTTCTTTATTATTGTTACTGTGGTTTGTGACTCAACGATGACTTAAGAAGCTATTGCTTTTGCTGACATCTAATTTGCCCCAGGGTCTTAATTTTCAACTGGAAACAAATTAGGTACTCAGAAATAGAAGATTCAGGGAAATTACATTATCAATAACAACACGATCTTACAAAAGACTGCAAACGAGAAGAACCCTCTCACACATAAATATATCACCATCAAGATTAGCTACTGTGAATTCACGTTTACAAAGTTTTGTTTCAAAAAATTATGTGGACCCAAACAAATTATTTCCTACAATATTCTTCTGAGTTTTCAAATGATACATTCGGTATTTCTGAAGTTTTTACAAGAAAATATTCCTCTTGACACAATTATCTCTTTAATTTTTGATTCCTGTGTCAGATGTCCTTCTCTGACTATGCAAGAATTATTATAGAAACACAGGATTCAGTTAAAAATCTCTCTAGAAGCCAGGCATGGCAGTGCACACCTATAACACAAGCACTCCAGCAACTGAGGTAGGAGGGCTTCAGTGAGTTCAAGGCCAGCCAGGGATACAGGAAGCGTTCTAGATGAGCCTGGGTTAGAGTGAGACTCTGCCTTATTAAAATAAAATTTTTCTCTAGAAATCCAGCTGGAAATGAGCTTGAAACCTCTGCCCTGTTGGTTAGTTTTCATAATGTTGAAGAAGATCTGCAGGCTGTTGCAGGAGAAAAGTCATCCACGGTCCCACTCGATGACCCACACTGGGAGCAACCATACCGACCCACAACATTGGCATGAGTGTTATGTCTGGCTGTGACCAGCTGCTTTCTGACTGGACCTGAGGCCTATCCGGAAAGAATGAATTCATGTATGATACTGTCAACCAGTTTAAAAACCACGGGCTGGGGAGGCCATCAGACTAGGTAGAACATGTAGTATTGTTTTCCTAAACAGTTTTTGTCAAACTGCCTTCTGAAATGTATATGTCTATACCTTGCGTGCTGCTCCTAGCCTTGGTCCTAAAAGACTTCTTTGCCATGGTAGCAGTAAATACAGAGTCATAAATAAGTGACTGTTGGGCTGGAGAAATGGCTTAGCTTAAGCGCTTGCATGTGAATCCTAAGGATCACGCTTCGAGGCTTGACTCCCCGGGATCCACGTTAGCCAGATGCACAAGGGGGCGCACGGGTCTGGAGTTCATTTGCAGTGGCTGGAGGCCCTGGCACGCCCATTCTACCCCCCCCCCCTCTTGCTCTGAAATAAATAAATAAAAATAAACAAACAAAATTTTTAAAAAATAAGTGACTGCTGAGTATGCCACCTTACATGGAGCACGGTAACATTTACTCCAAGTCCCACGGAACATTGCTGGTGATTGAAACACACCTCCTCAAAGCCTGCCCGGCTGCCCAGGCCTGGCAGAAAGGCGGTCTCCTGCGCCACCTTCCGCAGGCTTGACATGCCCTTGCCCCTCGCCGCGTTCTTTCGCCTGCCAACAGAAGCTCTGCGCTCACCTCTCTTCCCAAAACTGTCTCCAGAGCGCACCTGGTCACTTTAAATTCTCACTTGTCTCCCCGCTCATCTTTCTCCAGCTGAACCTTGCACAAACAAGACACGTGCACATGAGCTTCCCATGCATTCCACGTGAGAAGGTCAACCAAAGGCCATTTGAAAATTATCTAGTTTCATTCCAGCATCGTGTCAATACAGATGCGCAGGTGCCAGGAAAGGCAGCAAGTAGTGAAGTGCGCATGAGCATCCAGCTAAACCCCAGCGACTCGCAGCCAGAACTCTGCCTCCCTGATCCATCACCGTTCAGTCATTTTACGTCACACGGGCCACTAATAAATGCTGGTGGTGGCCGTGGGTAAGCTGGAAATGACAAGCCTTCGCTGTCCCGCAACACTGCTGGGTTTCCACTCTCTCAACGGCAGGTGAGATAATCGCACAGGAAACATCCATTTAAGTTTTTTTTTTTCTTTTTAAAAATTAATTATTTATTTGAGAGCAACAGACAGAGAGAGAAAGAGGCAGAGAGAGAGAGAGAGAGAAGAGAGAGAGAGAGAATGGACGCGCCAGGGCCTCCAGCCTCTGCAAACGAACTCCAGACGCGTGCGCCCCCTTGTGCATCCGGCTAACTTGGGTACTGGGGAATCGAGCCTCGAAACAGGGTCCTCAGTCTTCACAGGCAAGCGCTTAACCGCTAAGCCATCTCTTCAGCCCCCATTTAAATTTTAACAGCAATATTTTAGCAAAGGAAAGGAACTGGGCTAGAAGAAAAAAAAATCATGGAAAAAAATGTGATATATCTGTGTAAAATAAAACACTCCAAATATGGATTTGGGTTCTCCTCTGAAGTACGCAATAACAAACCCTACTGCAATGTCTTGTCCCTCAGGTCGAACATCACAAGGACAAGCCACATGCAAGTGTTAACTCCAATTGATAACCGATGCCCTCACCGGTCAGGAAAGAAAACAGAAACTCCTAGATCTCTGTGCTACCCTTATGCACTTATGCAGGGAGAGACAGTGACAAAGTGAAATAATAAAACAATATCGGGGTGAGGAGGAAGCAGAACAGTATCACCGGAGAAGTTTAAATGGGGTGCCACTGTGGCTGAGTAAAGAGAAAACACCAAAACAAATTTATGTCTCATTGTTAGTAAGGCCTCTGGCAGAGGTTTGGGGTTGAGGAAGCTGATGAACAGAAGCTGCAACTGCCTTCCTGGGTGTACTTTTAAATTAACTGCAGTGATCTATCAGATATTGTCCTTGACTTCCTTTGGCTTTCTACCAGTTTCTTTTTGCTTACTATTTGTTCTGCGTTTCTTTCTCGTTTGTGTGTGATTGTTTTTCTCAAATCATCATGTCAAGATGAAATAATAGAGCAAAATTCATTGTCTCCAAATGTAACAAAAACTGCTCCATCATTCTCTTCCCTGTGTATATTTGTATGAACAATTTTCCCACATGATAGGAAAGGATCCATTTACTTTCCCCCTTTTTGCAGCACATGAAATGGAAGTTTTCTGCTGTTTTTTTTTTTGTTTTTTATATCCATGGAAAATAACTAGACACAGACACATCCTATCTCTTTTTTTGTTTGTTTTTCTGTTCTCCTTAGAAGCTATCTACAAGGTAATAATACAATAGCCATTGCTTCCAATGTGTTGTTACTTGAAATGAAAGTCTCTGAGAGAGGTAGGCAACAGCGATAAAAGGGAGTCCAAAGCTGGTCCCTCCCGATAATAGCAGATTAAAGCTTACTGTGAGAGCAATGAGAAATACAATCTTGTGAAATACAATCTTGTAATTTGCTGTTAGAAAAAAAGTATAAATGGGACTAAGCCTACTTCCTCCATGCCCCCACCTGCAGGAAAACATAAACAACGGAGCCTCCACAAACTTTCCTCCTACCCCTAAATAAGAGGAAATCGTAACACATTCACAGGTAGTGCCCTGGGGCACTCACCGAAGGACACAAGTCAGTATAAACCATGAACCATAGCGTGGGAAACGGTGAAGAACAACGTTATGTGAATAAGACAAAGGCATATGTTGGAGAGACAGGGTGGAATTGATAACACACGGGGGAAAAAAATCACTATTTCATTAGACACAACTCAGGAGGGTATACTCTCTACACAAATGGAATTATTCACTCGGAAGGCGGCTTTCAGAACATTCCACAGAATCTATAGAAAAACAAAGAAAATCAACTTAATAACTGTAAGAGCAGCCAGAGGATAACTGAAGGGTGTGGAGTGAGGAAATGTCGCTCTCAGGATTGCAAGCCTCAGGAGCAGTCATCAGGAACAGCAGCAGCCATGAATAGTCCATGGAAGGAAATGTTTCGGAGCTAGCAGAGCTTATTTGGTACAGGGCCTCCTACAAATGTTACACAGTTAATTATTCCCTCTCCCCAAGCCCTCCAGCATTGGCAGAGAACTCATACGGGACCAGGGAGTACATGTGCAGATTGAAAAAAAAAAATCTTATACACCCCATTAATTTCCTCCTGGCCAACTCGCTCTAATGTGTGAGAAAAAAAAAGAAAAATATATTGCAACAAACAAAGGCTGGCCTACATATCATTCAATGAAGAACTTGCCCAACAGTTCACTCAGGTAATAGAAAAATGAAAACAAACAACTTGGGGAATAAGGAGATCCAATAGTTGTAAATTGAGGTCTGAAAATCAAATGTCTCAAGAGGCTTGTAATATGAATGTGTGAATTGGCTGATGAGTGACATCAGGTAGGCTTGTCTGTGGCAATTCAGAGCTCAGGCCCCAGGTGAGGTAAGATGTAAACGCACCAGCCTATCAGCTATCTCTTCCCACCTTGAGGGAAGCTGTGAGTCTATCTCTAATATGCAAAAGTAAATTTCTCTTTCCTGGGTTCACACTCAAATTTCAGCAGATTATTTGGATTCCTTTGGGTCCAAGGTCAATATTCATACTGTCAGTGGTTCACACTCTGTGCCTGAGGTATTTACAAGGGCCCTGGATATACCATGCAATAAGCCCACCTCCTTCACACAGCGTTTCCCTGTCATTAGCTACACCTTGGATGACAAGCTAAAAGAATCACAAACTCAGTTCCACTGCAATACCAGCTAGTCAAGCCCACCCATCATACAGTACCAGGACACTTTCAAAAGAGACTGGAATTTACCACACAAAGCCACAAGGGAAGACTTTTTGCCAATTTTGATGCAAGGAAAAGAAATTTAATACATGTAGTATCCATGATTCATTGTTTCCTGAAACCTCATATTAATCTGCTAAATCTTTCATATTAAGTGGAAAAAGAAATACCTATGAAGTGGGAGATTTTACTGCCACGTATTACTACCATATAATATTTTTATGTGGCTATTGTGACTTGTACAATATTGGGCCCAATGTTAGCTCTTCAACCTGTCACCATGAATGATAGCAAAAAGAAAGACATTAAAACAGAAGGTCTAAAAGAAGGCATTCAGTGTAAGGGGTATGGAGGAAAAGCACAAAATAAAATAATGGGAGGGAGTTATGATCAATTACATTAGGTACATGTATGAAAATTGTCAATGAAAGGTTTAAAACGTAAATTAAATGTGTATACAAGTATAGTGGCATATGCCTATAATCCTTGCATTAAGGAGGCTGAGGCAAGTGGATCATAGATCAGAGACCAACCTGGTCTACAAAGTGAATTTATAACTAGCCTGGGATAAACAGCAAGACCCAGACTAAGAAAAAAGAAAAAGAAAAAGATAAAGAAAAAAAATCAGGCATACTTAAACCTAGATTGTGTGAAAATTAATGGGGCAAAAAAAAAATCAAGAAAATTTAGAAAAGCACTTCTTAAAATTCTATGGTATTTTATCTTAATAGTATGTGTATCAAAAATTCTATAAGATAATTTCATTTTTATACTTGGAACTTTGTAGCAAATTTAGAAGATTCATTTTAATACTTGAACCTCAGTGTTAAAATTAGTGGAAGAAAATCTATGAAAATTTAGGAAATATTTTTAAAATTCCATGATTTTTTATATTAATGTTATTTACACTCAAAATTTCTAAAGCCATATTCAGTTTTATTACATGTAAAGCAGTTAATATTTAAACATCCTAAAATTTTGTTAATAACTATAGATAGCCAACGTGGAGAGTTATCTTATAAATAACTTGTTCATATCACTTGTAATATAATAATATAGTATAATAAAGTTCTAGTTTTATCATTTGATGTGTATTTACACCAGTTTCAGGATGGTTTGATTATTGACATAATGGCTCAATTTACATACCCCATCAACTGATTGTCGCTTCATATAGTGAAAGACTGTGTTCAAAGTGTTTTCTAAAGGCCTCCAGTGACATAGAAAAGTAAGGTACATGCTGGCTCCCCTTTGCCAAAATAAATTCTAAATTGTCAATACAAATATGATGAATGTACATTAAGAAAATGTGTCTCAGTTAATGCACATGTGATCAAATCATACATCCTTAACTTTAAAGCAAATGAAAGTATTCATGTGGACTGGAAAGATGGCTCAGCAGCTGAGATACTTGTTTGCAAAGCCTAGTGACCCAGATTTGACTCCCCAGCACCCACATAAAGCCTGATGCAGAAAGTGGCGCATGCATCTGGAGTTCGTATGCAGTGACCAGAGGCCCTGGTGTGCTCATTCTCTCCCTCTACCCCCTCTATCTTTCTCTCTCTGCTTGAAAATAAAAAAAAATAAAAATATGTTTTAAAAAGAAAGTATGTCAGGGGAAAACACCACTGGGCAATGAATGTGAAGCCTGTTGCTATCATGGTGAGAAGTCTTTATAGAACAGTAAGGTGCATAGGAACAAAGGAGACATAAGAGCGTGAATATGTGCTGATTAGAGATTCAAAGTAAGCACTTATAGAGTCATCTTTCTGCATCCTGGAAAACTGGTAAAGAATGTAAAAATTAATTTCTAATTGCCTTAAGAATGCAGTGAGATGCATTTCTATTCTAATAATACAAAAATTATACTTTTATGAAAGTAATTTAGTATTAAAAGTCTAAGCCACTTCTGGAATCAGTGTTTCCCCTCCAGTTCAGTTGAGGGTTTCTCATTGTTGCTTACCACCATGTTTTTCGGACTCGCTGGCATGAAAGCTTCCAGGACACTTTCCTGCCTCTGCCTCCCTTCTCAGCAGACACGCTTGTAATGCAGAGGCTGCAGATCATCTGGCTTTTACATGGGTTCTGGGCATACAAGCTAAAAGTCCTCAGGTTGTGAAGTAAGTGCCTTAGCCACAGCCATTCCCCAGCCCATACATAGTTTTAAAGATCTAAAAAAAATCACTAAAATTACATAGTAATTAGATTTATTCTGGTAGGCTATACACTAAAATTGTACACACACCTAGGTGTGGTGGCACATACCTCTAATCCAAGCACTCTGGGGACAGAGGTAGGAGGTTCACTGTGAGTTTGAGACTAGATTGAGACTAAAAAGTGAGTTCCAGATCACCCTAGGCTAGAGTGAGAACCTACCTCAAAATAAAATAAAATAAAATACAGGAAAAAAATAATAACATTGTATATGGCCATCCAAATCATATTTTCAAAAAATAGTGTAATAGGAAAATTCACACAATAAATGGTTCAGATAAAAATATGATTATGATAATTTCAATAACTTAATCAAATGTATCAAAATCTCCACTTACTAACAGCTTATTGGTCTATTTTTTTAATTCTTAACTTACATGATGCATACAACTTTCATTATGAAAGACTTTCTTTAATGGGATAGATCTTTTCATGAATTCATTCATTCATTTATTCACTTTATACTGAGTACCAAGTATAGATAGAATTTAATATTAGGTTTGATGTTTGCTCTAAAGTTCATTTTGTTGTCTTTAAGTTAAACATTTACCAATTTAGCAGTATGACAAAATCAACTCAAATTACAAAAAAAAGCCAGGTGCAGGGGCACACATTCATAGTACTAGCCAACTGGAAGGCTGAGGCAGGAAGATGGCTTGTGTCAAGAAAGTTAAAGTCATCCTGGAAAACACAGAAAAAAACTGATTTGAGAGAAAGAAAGAAAAAAAGAAAGAAAGAAAGAAAGAAAGAAAGAAAGAAAGAAAGAAAGAAAGAAAAAACAAAATGCATGATGACTGTTATAATGATATATCAATGAAACCACATATCATCTAACAATGAGAGCAAGAGACTGTGACCACTGACGCAGATCATCAGCATGGATGAATCTTACTTTGAATATTTCAGTGTTCTACTGAAGATAAAACTATTCTTTTGGGCTCTTTAACCACACCATAGATGCGAGAGAACATTGTTTTAAATGAGTTCATTAAAAAAAAAAAAAAATGGTAGTTTGTTGCAGAGCACTCTGATTTTAAGTAGTCTTGTGCATTTTAAAACTTGTCCTTGGCCAAAATGAAGATCACTAACAGAACCTTCAAGGACTCATAAAACAATGGCCAAAAAACAACACTTCAAGGATGTCTCTGCTTCCAGTTAAATGAACTATCATCATAAAACATAAGAAATGCTGAGGGCTAAGAAAATCCTTGGCCCTCCATTGCTTGGTCATAGTGAGCGTCCAGAGGTGAGGCACGAGGCCTGCCTTGCAGCCTGGGCTGCTCAAGACACCACTTCTGGTAGCAGACACCCGTTTCTAGGACTTGGTGGTACTCTTAACTTTCCAGTGGTTCATTCTATCCCTAGAGGATAACTTACAGTATTCACACGTTCCTTAGCACTTACTGTCTTTCAGAAGTCAACATCTTTTTAGATATGCTTTAAAAAATGCTAACCTTTCAAGGGGATTAATGGGTTTCTCGCCCCCAAGGAAGTCATTAAGACAGAACTAATTTTTAATGTTACAATTGTTTTAGACAAGTCTGGAACAAACTTTCCAGACCAGCCAACTGGGACCTTCCACTGTCTTCTCCCTCCACCATGGTTGCTGGTTTCCCCAGTCACAGGGCTTAGCGTGACTCTCCAGTTCACTACCTCATTTCCTCCCCATTACCAGCCATTCACATTCCAAATGCACACATCATTTGGGAAGTCTAAGCTATTTTACAAACAATCAAGGTGGTAATAACCCAAAAGGATAAATCCAGACATTCTGTCTACATGGCCTCTTTCCTCCCTCCAGAACCTATTTTCAATGAACAGACCACAGAGTGAGTAATCAGCTGGCCTTTCCACAAGAGCTTGTTACATTGTTCTATGGGTAATGACCTAATTTCATCATATTTTTTAAAAGTATGTCTTGATTTAACCTTTAGGGCCTCTAAACTGAAAATCGAATAAAATCTGTCTCTCTGTAGAAAACTAGGGAAGCAGAAAGTGTCAAAAGACTGCTCAGGGGAAGCTTGGAGACATCCGAGACCCACGTTCCTGCAGCTTGGAGGCAATAGCCCATCTTTCCTATGAGGGATTCTGGGACGTTCTACTGACTTTATTTCACCTGAAACCTTCTTTGCACTTACCAGGACCATTAAAACCATTTTGAATAGGCTGGAGAGGTGGCTTAACAGTTAAGGCACTTGCCTGGAAAGCCAAAGGACCCAGGTTCAATTCTCCCAGACCCACATAGGCCATATACACAAGGTGGTGCATGCATCTGCAATTTGTTTGCTGAAGGCTCTGACATGCCCATTATTTTTCTCTGTCTGCTTCTCTGTCTCTATCTCTGAAATAAATAAAAGTATATTTAAAAAAACATTTTGAAGAGAAGAATAAGATAGAGAAGAATTTAATAAAAACCATTAAAAGAATCTAACTGAATGGAGGTGAGGATCAGGAAGGTCTCACCTGCTATTTAACTGAAGTGAAGTCATTGCTTCTCTTGCCTATTCATTCACCTAAAGTACAACAACCCACCTACAGAGTATCTCTCCATCTTATCTTCTGGCTCAGATGCCTTAAAGCTCTGAGTGGAGGCCTGATATTTATACATGTGCCAATGAAATCAGGTAAAGGCATGATAATCTAAGTTCAGAAGTTGGAGGGCTTTAGGGTACCAAGAAGAATATAGGATGGGGCTGGAGGGATGACTTAGCATAAGGTGCTTGCCTTCAAAGTCAAAGGACCCAGGATTGACCCAGGTTCAATTCCCCAGGACCCACATAAGCCAGATGCACAAGGTGGCTCATGTGTCTGGAGTCCATATGCTGGAGGCCTTGGTGTGCTCATTCTCTCTTTCTCTCTCCCTATTTTTTCTCTCTAGTAAATAAATAAAAAATATTTTTAAAAAAGAGTTCAGGGTATTCTACATTATTTCTTCACTCTGGCTGTGGTGTTCAGGGCATCTTTGACGAACATTATTTAGTTGTATGTTATTGCTCATCACATCCCAAGAATCCGGCTGGCATTTGTTCACACCCCCCCCCTCGCCTTTCACAACCTTTCACTGAGCACGTCTTCCCATCGTCACTCCTTTTGAAAAGTATGGCCTATTTATCAATTTAAATAGATGATTTAGTTCTTATAAATTATGATTGTGACACACTTATATGCATATAAAATAACTTCCATATGTATTTTTTATTTATCTATATTACTAGTAATAACTGTTTTTGTCTCCAGTGTAACACTACAAACTGAAGATATGTAGGGACAATATCTGATTGCTAAAACTTATCTACATTTAAGGGGTGTTATTAGATCTTCACATTAAGAAAATGAACGGTGCGCTGGAGAGATGGGTCAGCCATTGATGTGCTTGCCTGCAAAACCTAACAATCCAAGTTTGATTCCCCAGTACCCATGGAAAGCCAGATGTGCAAAGTGGCATATGCATCTGGAGTTCGTTTAGAGTGGCTAGAAACCCTTACATGCCCATACTCTGTTTCCATCTCTTCTCTCTGCCTCTATCTCTCTCCCCTTGCACGTAAATAAATAAATAAGTATTAAAAAGAAAATGAATGGGAAAATCTGCCAAAGTAGAATTCATTTATGAAACGCATTTACAAAATTCTAATGCGTCAGATTTAATTTCTATAATTGAAATCATAATATTTTTGTTTCAACTGAAATCTCTGTAATAATAGCATTTGTTTACTTAAGATTAGCCATAATTTAAAAAAAAAATCACTGTAAGCAGCCAATACAAACAGGAAAACCAAAAATCCTAGGAAGCTTAGAATGTATCCACTATATTAGCATAAGTATAATTATAACTTTTAAATTCAGGGTGTAATTAGAAAAATAAAATGGAACAACTTAAGGGTATAACTTGTTGTCAGAATGCTAAAGAGCTTGAGATACAGGTAAGTGTGAAACATTATGGCAAAATGTTATTATCTCAGAGCAGAAATTTAAAAGAGTAACCAATAATAGAGTTTACTTTAGTTGGAATACAGGAAGTCACCCAACAAATAAAATAAAATTTGAAGCTATATCTTTTCATTCACAGGTGTTCATTATAGAAGAAAATGCTCTTTCTTTTTCTGTGTGTGTGTCTCTCTCTCACTAAAATAAAATAATTTTTTTAATTTTTATTTATTTATTTGAGAGCAACAGACAGAGACAGAAAGAGGCAGAGAGAGAGAGAGAGAGAGAGAGAGAGAGAGAGAGAGTGCAGAGTGGGTGAGCCAGGGCTTCTAGCCACTGCAAACGAACTCCAGATGCGTGCGTCCTCTTGTGCATATGGCTAACATGGGTCCTGGGGAGTCGAGCCTCAAACTGGGGTCCTTAGGCTTCCGAGGCAAGCCCTTAACCACTAAGCCATCTCTCCAGCCCAAAAATAAAATAAATTTTAAAAGGGCTGGAAAGTTGGCTTAGCTGTCAAGGTGCTTGCCTGCAAAGCTTGACTCTCCAGATCCCATATAACCCAGACGCACAAAGGTGAGGCAAGCACAAGGTTGCACATGCCCACTAGGTGGTGCATGCATCTGGAGTTTTATTTCAGTGGCTGAGGCCCTGGTGCTGCAATTCTCTCTCTATGTAAAATAATAAAGTAAATTAAGTTAAAAACAAAAAAATGAAGGGAACGATATGATAGCAAGTAGCTCAGAATTAGCATTCATCACATGACTCTCCCTCCTCCTCCCAAAGTCTATTCTCGCTGACTGATAGGTCAGAGGGAAGCAGTGTCAAAACCAGAAAGTCAACCCAGCAGCAGAAACGGGTAAGCAGCAACTTAAACAGTGGCTTTTAAACCTCGTGCAATTCAAAACAGAGAGAAATAGGAATGAGATCAACATTCAACTGGAAAGTCGATATAGAAATCTTTATATCTTGGATGATAAGTAAAATATTATATTTTAAATATTAAAATTCTAATATTTGAATATTGAAATATTCAAATTGATGGGTCACTTCTCAGAGGGCACCTCAGGAGTTCACTTTCAAGCCCACGAATCTCTATTCCATCACTTGTCCTGAAAAGATGGAACATCGGGCATTTTCCTGGATGCTCTCTCAGCCTTCAATACCACACCCTAGTCATGTATACATTTTACGGCTGACCTTCAAATAGTCAGTGCTATTTCTCATCTATGTCTCTTGCTTCTGAGGTTCTGTCCTCCTTTAGCTAGATTATTAACAAAGTTTCTAAGACTGGATTTTTTTTTTTTTTCAGTGTTCTTGTGCTGTGGCTCCCCATCCCTCAAGCTGGGAAAGGAATGTAAGAAATGGAGCAGCTAAGCAAGTACTGGGTGGCACCCCTAAGCACCTTTGTGTTCCTCTAGACTACCCCCAACCCTCAGCCTTTTAGGCAAGGGAAAATATCTCAGCTCCTGTTTCAGATGAAAGAATTCCATATTGCATTCAACATAAATATCAAAATCCTGATTCTTAATGGCCCTGAGGGATATGTCTCCCTTATCCCTTACTTCCCAGAGCTCATTTTCTGCCTCTCTCCTCTCTATTCTAGGAATGGGTCACTTTTCCCATACAAACCACACTACTCCATGCCTTTGCTTAAAATGTGTTCACATCCCAAGATATTTTCCTCATACTTTTGAGGTAAACTCTCCCTTGACCTCTAAACATCATTTTCTTTGTGAGACTTATTTAAAATTACAACTTCCACCCCATTATCTAATCCCTGACATGATTCCCTGTTTCCATTTGAACTCATTATTTTAAATATAATCTATATTGACCTAATTTGCTGTGATTTTTCTTACTTAACTGGAATATAAATTCCTTAGTGTTGTTTGGATCTATTTGAATTTATAGGTGTGTTCCCACCACCAAAAACTAATTAATAGGGCCAAAGAGATGGCTTACCATTTCAGGTGCTTGCCTGTGAAGCCTAAGGACCCAGGTTTGAATCCTCAGTACCCATGTAAGCCAGTTACACATGGTGGTGCATGCCTCTAGAGTTTGTTTGTTTTCCCCCATCTACCCTTATGTTCTTTCTCTGTGTCTCAAATAAATAAAATACCTTAAAATAAAAAGCACTTATTAATAGTAACCATTAGTTTAAAAAAAATCAGTGAGTGAAAAACAGGTAACTTTCCTATGTTCCCTAACTTTTCTCTTGCCATAATTTTCCTATTGATACTCTTTACTTTGGTCCCTGCTTCTTTCCTAATGGCTGTGCATTATTAGTTCCCCACTTACACTTTGTAATATAGATTTAAGGGAAGTATTTGGGTAGAGACTGAAAGTTGAGATGCCTAGAGCTATCAGCTCATCATTCCAAGGCAGAACACTTAGGTCTGCTTTGCCACAGAGAGGTAAATGTCATTGTATTAATAGTATGAGTTATATATAGTCAGAAGAAGCAGGAAGTTGTTGAGGCAATCACAGGGGAGCAGGGAGGAACAGCAAGTTTTTAGAGTCTTCCCCAGGTACTTCTGAAGGTATTCAGTACGCAGGACTTGTTTTCAGGAGTACTTCCTTCCACAACTTTGTGCTCTCTCATTAGCACATGAAATATTTGCTTTCTTAGGTGCAGGATGGTCCTTAGGACTGACTTAAGAGCTAAGTGGTCACAAATGGCCTGCCAAAGCACTCATGAACATTGGTTTCCAATGCCTCCCACTGTTACAAACGATGGTCTTTATTTCGTGAGTGGAAATGTCCTATAAAGTATACACAACAGTTTTCCTGTGAATCCATTTGAAATTCTCACAGGAACGACCCTTAGCCACATTTGAGACAAAGTAAAGTTCAAGGAGGAAGTTAACAAGTCTGTGATTACCCACGAGTTTTCCACCTGTCGTCATGTTCATCCCTGTTGTACAGTCTCTAAACAGGTTTCTGATTAAATTCAGACAAAGTTAAGTTTATTTCTCTTTTATATTGTCTTCCTCTAACCCAAATTCCTCTTTCTCTCTCTCTCTCTCTCTCTCTCTCTCTCTCTCTCTCTCTCTCTCTCTCTCTCTCTGTGTGTGTGTGTGTGTGTGTGTGTGTGTGTGTGTGTGTGTTCTTAAAAGGAAGATCTGGGCTACTGATAATTAGCACCCTTTATGTGCCAGGAACTGTGGATTTGCCCTGGCCCAAAACTCTTTCAACTGGAAAATGCTAGAATTTTGGTCTAAGATTTGTAATTAAAACCACTTTATTGTTTCAGTTAGAAAAAAAATTGAGGATACCTGTCTATTTTCTGATCAGGTATTAAAAGGATACCTTTGATTAAATGACAGTATTTAAGAATGGAAGGCATAGGCCATTTCCCAATTTGATATCCAGAACAGTGACAGTAAGTCCACTAGTTTCTCTGACTACATTGGGGTTCACTAACACACTATTACTAAGGTGAGAATTACTATACTCAGGTGAGACAAAAAGCTCAATACTCAAAGAAATGAGCAATGAAACCAACTACCTCATGTCTTTTGGCCATTAGAAGATCAGAGGTACTAAAGCTGAATTTTTCAAGTGCTCCTTAAGGAGGATGCACATTAAAGTTTTTTTGAAAGGAAAATCATTCTGTCTCCTGTGTAGAGGATAAAAGCTAAAGATAACAGTAAATATAGACATAAGGCATATTTCTATTCTGGTGTCTTAAAATTCAGGCAGTTGACATTTGCTCAGATGTCTTAAGTTGTAGCTGAGGTAAATGGTTGTTTAGCATGTACTTAATACCCACAGTCCTTAAATCAAGCACAAAGATAGGGTGCCGCTTTGCCTTAATCATCAGTTAGAAGGACTCTTATTAGTAAGTTGTACTGAATGACAAGTCTCCATTTAAGCTAATGGAAATGCTTTCCTTCAACCAAATATGTATGATTTGTGGTTTATCTCAACTATAAATGCAATTTGCTAGCCAATTTGAACTCAAATTAAATGTAGACACTTAAAGAAGTGCTTCAGCCAGTTTTTGATCACAGCCTTCCTTTGCTTTGCAGATGAGACAAATGTAATGAAACACGAAAAAAGTTAAACAACATTTTATAAATTTGAGACTTTATATAGATTGTGTGTTAGAACTGACTTGAATAAAAATAAATAATTGCTTACTTATTCTTCTTATTTTGTATTCCAGGAAGAAATTATACAGTTGGGAAAGGAGAACAATTCATTCATACAGGTAAAGTTGTATCTACTTTTGTGGGTGGGTTTGCACCTATGGACCTGGGCATTATTAAAATCTCCCCAGCATTAAATAAGGTAAATGAAAGCAACTGTGACAGAAGGCAGGTGAGAAGAAAATCACGGCACCCAAAGATTTCTTTGCTAAACCTCTAAGGACTTGAGTAATGGGCTAAGAGACAAAAGAAACCATGCTTAGAAAATGTGTCATTTCCCAGGAGGAATACCAAGATGCAAAAATCACTAGCCATAACCAGATGAGACCGGAAAGGAAACAGGACACAGGACTGATACATGTTGATGCGATTGGAGTTCTGGAAGATCACTGGGCAGCTCAGAAAGTTCTATACCATGATGAGCCATGAAGATTGTGGAAACTAAAGCAGCATATGGCCCTGTGTAAAGTAACTGAAGTATTAAGGAAGGGAATAAGAGAAGCATTAATGTAATTTTAGTGCATCTGTGTTAGTTTGAGTGCAATAGTTTGAATGTATGGCCCAATAGACTCAGGTGTTTTATTAAAACTGAGCTTGCAACTTGAGCCTTTAGCAAGCAGATCCGTTACAAGAGGCACGCCATTGCGAGGTGGATCTGAGTCCAGCTCTAAGGTGTGTGGAGAGCAGTTGTGTTTGCTGGCTGTTCGGTGATGACTCTCTGCTTAGATCTACGGAAGGGAGCTAGCTGCTTCTGCCTTTGACAGTGTTCCCCTGGAATATGCAAGCCTGAGATAAATCCTTCCCTTCTGTAAACTGCATCTGTTCAGGTGTTTGTTCAGCAGCATAAAGCTGATGGCAACTCTGTCTGACCACTAAAACTTGCAGCAAACTTGGTGGCATCTGCTTTGAGAGCAAACTATTCCTCGTGACATGAAGTCTTTAAACACAAACTGCTTCATGGAATCTCAGGGGATATAGACATAGAAAACAAGGTGGTTCTGGTAAGTCTTATTTCCTGAGTGGCCAAGACAAGTACTGAGCAGTCACACAATTGTTTCAATACACTTGAATTCCTAGTTTTTAAAAATGTTTTATTTATGTATTTATTTATTTATTTATTTGACAGAGAAAGAGGGAGGGAGGGAGAGAGAGAGGGAGTGAGAATGGGGATGCCAGGGCTCCAGCCATTGCAGATTGCAGACAAACTCCAGATACATACATCCCCTTGTGCATGTGGCTAACATGGGATCTGGGGAATTGAACCTGGGTCCTTTGGCTTTGCAGGCAAATGCCTTAACAACTAAGCCATCCCTCCAGGCCTTGAATTTCCTAGTTTTATCTTCAAAGTACTTCTCTTCTGATATGTTTGAAAGTGTGCTATGTTTTGTGTCCAAGGTTCATACTTGGGAAATCTCTGGAAAGTGTAGCCATTCATGGGACCGTGTCTGTGTTTCTCTTGAGTTGTTAAATTCCATGTCATTTCTGAAGTTGACATGACACAGATCCTGGTGGAGAAGCACTGTCTAGCGTGGACTGTGTGTAGCTTGATGCTATGTGGCAGCCCTTCAGAAAAATACTAAAGAGTGCACCCGCAGTCAGCATGGGTCAACTTGACAATTATCATGATGGCAAAAAATTTGTTGTGGAAACATATACAACAGATAAACAAGGCATGAGCCCTGAGCTTCTAGTGCATATTAGGCACTGATGTTAGAGAATTATTGAATCTTTCGGCTAGTCAATGTCAGTTAATTTATTAACTAATTATACTACTTGTACAATAATCCCGCACAAACAATGGCTTTGTGAACTGTCCTACTCTTGTCTCACAGACCACTTGATTAAAGTCTGAACATCTGAGATGAAATACACACACGCTTTGCTGAGAAGGTTAACACACTGAAAGAAATGATTAGAGGCTCTGTGAACATACTTTAAAGTCAATCCAATATGTCAATTTTAGTAAGAAAGAAAATCAATGCATATTATAATCAGTATTAATATTTGTGTTTAATAATTGGATACTAAGGAATTGCTTAAGCAGAACTGTTAGATACTAAATGAATATGATTACCAATCTAATTACTCTGGAGGGCCCTAACATATGACTCCAGGGAGGCAATTATGGCTTAAGAACAGAGTGCAAAATGAAAGACAATGACTCTAAATTAGAAATGATGCTAAACAGCAAAGGTTTGATGAAGAAGGAAGTAGCAAAATTTAAATGCTGGTAGTCAGCTTAAACTTCTGTCTAGGTGAGGAGCCAAGATAACTGAATGGTGAAGTTCTGACCCAATTGAGATATTAGAATTGGGGATTAGACCTTCTTGAAAAGTCATGATCAATATCCTGCTGTAAAAAGGGGATTCCTAACTTAATTCTGTCTTTTGGTGTCTTTTAATAGCACTCTGTTTAATTCTCATGGAACAGCTTGGGTGGTGGTCAGTTACTCCAGTTTCAACACTTAGAAAAATTAAGTTCTGTAAGAATAAGTACGTTCACTGAAAACATAAGCTGCATCACGGACTCCATTCCCAGGTCTCCACATGTGATTTAATTTCCTCCGTACAACAAAGAGAGTTACAGATACCTTGTTTCATGCCTCAGGATTCTTGGAGACTCAGAACGGGAATGTAACTTTTCCTAGGATCTACAATTTCAACCCCTGCTATTTTATTTTGAGCTGTTATTATTCATTCTTTTTTTTTTTCTTTGAGTAGAATAATCACAAAATGAAACTACCTTGTAAATGCAGAGTTCTTTGGTAACCAAGAAGAGAGTGACCTGGGTCAAGTATAAGACAGGATCTCGGTGGGACAACAGGAATTCAACATATATAAATCATCGTATGACACATTTCAAGCCAGAGTAATTTTATGTTCACTACTCCCTTAAATTTCCCTGTAAAAACCTCCTACTTACAATAACTTGGCTTCTGTCTACCATAGGCAGGCAAGTAGAGAATATAATGCTTTCCTGAATATAGGGGTGGGTTGTTAGAAGAAGAAGAAAAAAACCCCTGTACTTCTGAAGAACTTCCTTCCAGCATCTGTCATGAAAGAGTTGAAGGCAAACTTTTCTTTCTTCACAATGGTGGCTATGCCAGACTCTAAGATGTATCATGCTTCTTGCAAAACACATTCAAGCATCTTCTGTCCCCACAGGCCAGAGGCTGTGGAGCAGGAAAGAGTCAGAAGTCAACATCTGCCCAAATCTCCAGGGAGGGGCATACTCGCTAAAGCATTTCATGGAAAGCTGTTTTGGAAACACACTCTTCTCAGTGAATCAGTCCGGGGTAAGTGCTTTCCTAATGTGCTTCCAGAAATCCATGGCAAGTTTAATGAATTCTTCTTCTGTCTACTTAATCCTTAGACCAAATCAGACATATTTTTCTTGCTCCCTGAGGTTAGCAGCAGTTTTGTCTCCATCTATACTTTATCAGTTGAGTGATAAAGAGTACAACATCAGCCTGCTGGTCCCCATGCCACATGGGAGCAAAGAGCCAAACCGCTGCCAACAAAAACTCCCTAGAGGGGCAAGTGATTGAACAGCTTTGTTGTTTCCTTATTTCCAAATCAGTACTGTTACCTCCTTCACATGGCAGTGTTATTTTCATTTATTATTATTATTATTATTATTATTATTATTATTATTATTATTATTATTGTCTTACAGCGCATCTGGCAGACAATACCCTGAGCAGAGTTTGAAGCTGCTCTCCTTGAAAGTTGCTGGGCTGAGCAGCGGTCAACTGCCAAATGTGTAACACTCACTGCTGGGACGTGTGATGCAGAGCACGTGGGTGTGCAAGCCATAAGAGAGACCTCTGCTCCACTCCCGCTCTCAACAAAGAGCCTTCGTCCAGTGGAAAACTGACATGCTTGAGTCCACCCTGGAAGACTGCCACTTACTGGAAGTCCCAGTGAAGCGTTGCATCCCCAAACGCATCACCCGGGTCAAGTGTTTGGTTTCTTCTGGGCTGGGCCCTATCTCCGCTGTTACCCAGACTCACATGCTGCCCGGCCTCTCCTGCCTGGACGTGGTCTAGTCCTGCATGATGGCAGAGGCCATCGCAAAACCTCGCTGGCTGGCTGTGAGAACCACCACCGGTTCTAAATAAGAGTGCCCTTCCTCCCCATGCACCAGAGTCCCGGTGTAGAAAACAGTCAGGCTGTCGCCAATTTGATCTTTTATTTCGTTCCTCATCTACAGAAAGTCTTTTTCCCAGGATATGCACACCAAGAATGATACTATATATGACCTGCCTTCAAGTATATATATACCAAGTAGATAATCCCCAAAAATGTTTTTTTTCCTAACCATAAAAATACTTGTGCTCTTCTCCAAAGTCCTTAAAATATTATTTTTATTTTTATTTATTTGAGAGAGAATGGGACTGCCAGGGCCTTTAGCCACTGCAAATGAACTCCAGAAGCATTCACCACCTTATGCATCTGGCTTGCGTGGGTCCTGGGGAACCAAACCTGGGTCCTTTGGCTTTGCAGGCAAATACCTTAACCGTTAAGCCATCCCTTCAGCCCCCACACCCCAAACTCTTTAGAATTAAGTGCATTTATTTATTTATTTTGATTTTTTGAAGCAGGGTCTCACTCTAGCCCAGACTGCCCTGGAATTCACTGTGTAGTTTCAGGATGGCCTCGAACTCACGGCGATCCTCCTACCTCTGCCTCCCAGGTGCTGGGATTGAAGGCGTACACCACCACGCCCGGCAAGTGTATCTATTTTAAGCAATTCATATATGTTTCATGTTGTGATGCTAAGAAATTTGTACTCCTGACAGCTCAGATATCCCATGGACAGCAACTACGAACTTATTTTTGCTACATTTTATTGAGATTATACCATAAGTCATAGTGGGTTTGGTTACATATAGATAGTGAACAAAGACAAAAGCTAGAATTTACTCAGAAAGCAGGAAGTGTTAAAAATTATTGTTGTTATTTAAAATATCTAAGGAGGGGCTGGAGAGATAGCTTCATGGTTAAGGAACTTGCCTACAAAGCCTAAGGACTCAGGTTCTATTCCCCAGTACCCACATAAGCCAGATGCACAAAGTGGTGCATGTTCTGGAGTTCATTTGCAGTGGGCAGAGGCCCTGGAGTGCCCATTCTGTCTGTCTCTCTGTCTTCTCTGTATCTCATTATCTCTCTGCTTACAAATAAATAAATAAAGTCTAAGGAGGGATCTGGGGACATAGCAAAGTGCTTGCTGTGCAAGCATGAAGCCCTGAGTTTAATCCCCTGTACCTACAAGAAATGGTGGTCGTGGCAGCCCAAACCTGTAATCTGAGCACTGAAGAGGTGGACATAGGAGGATCCTCACTGGCCAGCTAGTTTATACTAATTGGTAAGCTCCAGGCCAGTAAGAGACCTTGTCTCTAGAAGAAGTGGATGGGGGTCCTGAGTATATACCTGAAGTTGTCCTCTGCCTTATACTCACACACATGCACACAGCTGCATACACACACAGACACACATATGCCAACACACAAACATGTCATACACATGAATGTATATCACACACAAATAAAAATAGAGTTAAGACTATAGGAGACCAGAATCCAGAGGTGCCCTAAATCTAGAGTCCATGTACTCAGCAGTGCCCACCCTCATTTGGGGGGCCATCTATGAAGGACATTGTTAGTGTGCTTTTGAGACAGTAAAATACTCCCCTGAGGCTGGAGTTATCGCCAATTGGCCTGTTGTCTATAGTAAGTTTAGCAAAAACCAAGTCACAGAAAATTAATCTTTGATCTCAGAATGTAACAATGGTGACGAGCAAACAAAGGGTGTTTTCTTGCCAAAAGCTTTCAAGATATTTAATGATGTTCCATATTGCTTCCTTAGTTGAGGTGATGTTTAACAACGTGCTATGGCCCTCCAACATCCATGGTGATAGAAGTCAGAAAAAGGGAAATAAATGTCTTTCGTTGAGAACTGTATTTCAACTTCATACCAAAAATTAGAAAGCTTCATACTTCCTTGTTGTAAGCAGCAAAGTTGGGAAGTGGGAGCTTTGTCTAGCTCTGTCCCCTTCAGGGAGCATCATGAGGGACAAGACCACCTTTCCTTATCCTTGATCATCAACGGAGAGTACTAGGAAGGCCTCCCCACTATCAGTGAGTATCGAAAGGGGAAGGCCAGTCAGTGAAGGAATATGCCGTGCAGCTCAGTATTTAAAAGGACATCTAATCTGGGTGCATGTTGGTGAAGAACTGTCGTGAGCTGGGGAGATGCAAGCCTGAAAACCTAAGTTCAGCTCCTCCACACCCAAGTAAAAGCTGGGCCTGGCTCTGTGTGCCTATAATCCAAGGATTCCTGGGGCTTTCTGGATAGCTAACCTACTTGAATTTGTGAGCTTGGGGTTCAGGGAGAGACCTTGTTTTGACAAATAAGGTGGAAAGTTATTGAGGCTGACTCCCACTGTAAGAATCTGGCCTCTACACACATATACAAACACAGACATGTACACCACACACACACACACACACACACACACACACACACACACATAAATACACATGTGCAAAAAAGATAGCTCTTATAACAAACATGCAGTGTTCTATCCAATGTATAAGTGAAAGTAAGTGTAGCAGACAGTTTCAGGTTCACTGAGATGAACTTCCAGACTACAGATCCAGAGGATGTTCCATAAATGGCAGAAGAAGCTGGCTTGCCTTCACAGGACCAAGGAGAGAAGGTGAGAGTGAGACAGATAGAGAGAGAGAGAAGCACAAGCCTAAAAGGCAAAAGCCACAGCACACTAGTTGCCTCACCTTGGTGCAGGCTCCAATTGACTAGGTTTGGTTGGGTTTCAGTGCTCACTTCTGCTGACTTCTCCGGTGATGTTGTCACTGCCTATGTAATGCTCACACCTGCAGGATCCAGGACTGCAAGACTTATGATTTGTGAAGGTGGTCCAGTCAAGTCTCTAGCTAGGCACACTTTGCATATCTTTAGATTGAAATCTGAAACCCATCATCACACCTTAAGATCCATCCAGTGACTCTGCCTCCAGCCAGGTGGCTGCAGATGCAAACTACAAACAAATAAACAACTGAATATATTGGGGGCCATCTATTCAAACTACCACAGTAGGTATTAGTAATCCATTTAATAAAGGAGTAACTGAATAGCAGAGAAATGATTCATAACCTGGTCTCCTTGCTCCTCAATCTTTATCATCTGTCCCTCCAATGATACTGTCCCTTCTGAGAACCGGGCACAGTATCTTTGATTCTCATATTTTCTTGGGGATTTTTGGATGAGTCCCCAGGATTACAAGCCCTTATGCCTGCACAAAGCCAAGAGGGAAGAACTTCAAGGGGAGATCTATTCGCTGTGAGATTTCCTGCTTGGAAAAAAAAATTCCCCCCAAAATCAGATTTTTTTTTTCTTTTGAGATAACATTGAAGGTCTGCCAACTTGTTGTCCTTAAAGGGCAGATAAAAATTTCTGATGGGTAGAGGGAAGGACAGGCACTATGATAGGAAGACTGAGTTAAGATCTCTGATTAAACTCTCTGGGAAGTAATCAACCAAGAACATGTATGCCAGTGGTGAATCATGGATGTATAGCCTAGGATCCTCTGTTCAGGAAGTCAAACTTATAGAAGTAAAGAAATGTCAGCATTCCTAAGGGGTAATTCTTATAGTCCAAACAGCATACATTTAGGTCACCAGCCTCAAGGAATAGTAGGAAAAACCTTACCTGAAGATGTCCTCCAAGCATTTGACTGCCTTTGTAAAACTCATGTAACCAGAGCTCTGTATTCTGCAGGGACTTTAACAAGATTTGCTGGCTATTAAATAAATCCATGCTCTTTTTGTCTAAAGTGCAAAGTGCTTCAGGCTATAAGTGAAATCATGTTTTGATTCCATCCCAGACTTGATTGGACCACCTTCACAAATCATAAGTCTTGCAGTCCTGGATCCTGCAGGTGTGAGCATTACATAAGCAGTGACAACATCACCGGAGAAGTCACCAGATGTGAGCACTGAAACCCAACCAAACCTAGTCAATTGGAGCCTGCACCAAAGTAAGGCTACTAGGTAGCATGGATGCATGGAAGGGTGAGCCACACTGTTCTGGGCTCTACCTGAGTAGGCAGAATTTGATCCCAGGGCCCTCTGCCTTATGCTTTCTCTGCCATTTTCTGCCACAGAGTAATGTTCAAGACACCAGCCATCTTGGAATGAAGCATTAAGCATTATTTACCTCACAGGGTGTGTTCTGTCTTATTAGGCTCTGGGAACATTCACACTAGTCATAGAGAAACTTAGAGACAGAGATTGGGGCTGAGCCTTATTTCTCCAGTACCCTATCAAGGGGTCAGTCACCCCATTCACTACTTTCTCCTTGTTGTTTGCCACTCCCTAGAATGTGTCTCCCCGTACTTACACCCCCCCCCCATAAATAAGAGACCTCAAGTAGAGGATGGTCTAAGTTAAAAGTACTAAAACAATAAGCTCTTGTTTATCCCCAAGGACTGAGAACCCATCCTTCTTGTTCCATTCTTTCCCTTAAATCAGCTATCTCCAGGCACTTAATCCCTGAAGAGATTTACTGCACACTAAATTCTCCACTAGCTTCAGTTGCACTAAGGTTTCACTAACAAGGAAGAGAACAACCTCCAATGTTCACCAAGCACATGTCACACACCAGGCACTGAGTTAGGCCCTTTACTCAGCCAGCCTTCTTACAAGCTCCAAAACAGTATTTCAGAAAATAGTAAAACAGTGAATTCTATCATCATACAATTTTATAGTCAATAAAACCAAAGGTGGAAAGCCACAGTTACTTGTGGCAGGTCACAATTGCTAGCATTCGCTCATCCCCAGCTGTTAGATATCAGTGTTTAAGAATTCTCACTGTCAGTCGGGCGTGGTGGCACAGGCCCTTAATCCCAGCAATCGGGAGGCAGAGGGAGGAGGAGGATTGCCATAAATTCAAGGCCTCAGTGAGAATGCAGAGTGAATTCTAGGTCAGCCCAGGCTACAGTGAGACCCTACCTTGAAAAAAAAATTTAAAAAAAGAAAACAAAGTCTCACTGTCAAAGACATTTGCATTCTGAAGACCTCATAAGCCTGAAGAGAAGGGGGGCTTCCTGGGAAAGCCAGGAGCACCAAGGTCTTCCTCCAGCCACTAAAACCCCAAGCCCAGTGACAGTGCCCTGACTGCAACCATGCAAGGACCCTTAAAGGTTAAATCAAGTTAAACATGTTTTCAGAATCCAAATGAGGTTATAGCAAGGACTGTGTCCAGACCTAATCCACGGTGAGCAGCAAGATAACATGTCTGCAAGGAAAATATCAATTTTCTAATATAAGGTGGTTCTGCTCCAACACACTGCTGCCTAATGATTTGACTGAGAGGTATTTGCCAGGGAACTTGGAAAATTGAGGCCATTTGGTTCATTTCTTAATGTAAGTAAAGTAATGATTGTGCCCTGAAGGCAGCATGTGATCTGCTACTGGAAATTACAATTCCACACTTTGGTTGAAAATAAAGATTTTAACTATTGTTTCAGGCAAAAATCTTTATTTTTCATAAGAGAAAAGGAGAAAATTGCTGCCAGGATTAAGTAGGTCTAGAGGAATAATTAAATATGTTCCCTTGATCATTTAATTGACCATGGGTGACCTCTATTGGAGGCAATTAAGTTTCTTCTTTTTCACAAGGAACCAGTGACCTATTTTATTCCATTTTCGTGTCTTTTCCAATATTTGACAAGATGATGAAAAAAAAGCCTCATTTGGCCGTAAATGTTTATGAATTCCTAATTGCTAGAAATTCCAAGGCATCTTTAGGCATTTTCATTACGGAGAATCACTACCTTTCACAAATGGGCTTTGCACTGGTGAAGATTTCCACAAGTGTGAAATATTACATTAGATACAGCTAGGTGGGACATGAAGTCCATTTCAGTTATTGTGTTTTTCTAACAGGGCTTGGCCAACACATGGTTCTTACAAATGTATTTAGTGATCCAGAACCAGTAATAATTTATAAATAGAAAAATTTTAACTGGACTGTCTATCTTTCATGAACTGAATTTCCAGATTATTCCAGTGCAGTCAACATATAGGCAGCTAGAATCACATGAGATCAGGGACTAAATGCATCATATGGTTTGTCTTTTTATAATCAATGCCAACATCTATTCATTATTATCAAGTACCAATATACATTGCAACATTGTAAACAATTTTTACATGCTCAATAATCAATTATTCATGATGATGATGATGATGATGGACTTCAGACTGCAGCAAGACATTGTTAATTAAAGATCCTTTGCCTACACTTATTTTCCATTCAAATATATCAATAGACTTTACACAGGGCCAGCAAAGGAGCCAAAAAATGGCTCAAATTTTAACAAAAATATTTTTCCAAAATGAATATGATTTTTTTCTATAAAATTACACTTGAGTTGAATATTTTTAAATATTTTTTTTCATTTATTTTATTTATTTGAGAGCGACAGACACAGAGAGAAAGACAGAGGGAGAGAGAGAGAGAGAATGGGCGTGCCAGGGCTTCCAGCCACCGCAAATGAATACAGACACATGTGCCCCCTTGTGCATCTGGCTAACGTAGGTCCTGGGGAACCGAGCCTCAAACCAGAGTCCTTAGGCTTCAGAGGCAAGAGATTAACCGCTAAACCATCTCTCCAGCCCAAGTTGAATATTTTTTGTTTAGCAAGTCAATATAATATGGAGCGGTAGATACCAAAATACCCAAATGAACTTTCATGTACTGATAAGAACAGAAAATATCTAACAGCAATTCACTTGTTTTTCAAAATGTTTCTTGGCATTTTATTTCTTCAGTCATAATAATAGCAGTTTCATCTACCTTTTATAATAAGCAATTCACATTAATATTTTAATATTTAGTAGAAACCATTGATAACTTCAAACGCTTCCCATAGGTAGGTTCTTTATTATTATAGATATGGACGTATTTTGTATGTGAACATCACATGTTGGTATCATGCTTTCCCTCCTCCCTTCCCCTTTTCTGAAGAAGCCTTACTCATTGGGGATATACTTTTAATAACTGAAAAGCTTTTACCCTTAAAGCATGTGATCACACTGTAATCAAAAACAAGCACTTCTACTTATCTTTATAGCTTTCCATATTTTTAACAAGGTTGGTTTAAGAAAAAATGTGCATGTGTTTTATGGAGAATACAGGAGAAATACATTATGGATTTTAGTAAATAGTCAATGAGATGCTTCTTTGGTCTTTACTTAAACTAAACCCACATGTCATTGAAGTAAATTAGTAAGGTGCCACATGCCTGGACTGAGGACAGTTCACAGAACCATTGGAGAAAGTCATGCACAGATGGACTGTCACAGATTGTGAACAACATCCACACAGCCTTAGAAAGTAGCTGGCAAGGGGCAGAAGAGATGGTTTAGCAGTGAAGGCATTTGCTTACAAAGCCAAAGGACCTGGGTTCAATTCCCCAGTACCGATGTACAGTTAGATACACAAAGTGGCACATGTGTCTGGAGTTCATTTGCAGCAGCTGGAAACCCAGGCATCCCCATTCTCTCTCTCCCAATAAATAAATAAATAAAATAAAATACTAAAAAACTTAAAGTTAGCTGACAATTGCACCCTAATAAGATCATATGATTCTAAAGTCCAAGAAGGAAAGGACAGCTTTCCAAGTGGCTGAACAAAGGCCCACAGCCCAGAAAGGACAGTGCATGAGCAGACAAGGGAAGGTCACATTGTCAGAAACCTGCATGGAAAAGAGTGGAACTTTTCCTTCCTTACCAGCGCAGACTCATTTTGTGTCATTGTCAGAATGCATTTAACCCTATTCTGGAATCCGTTGTATGTACAACATATTCTCAGTGATGCTAAGATGCTAATGGCATTTGTTATTATATTTAATAGCATTGCTTCGATGTATATATAAATCTTAAACTAATGGCACAATTAAATAGCATTACAGTTCATTAAATATGAAGTCACAAAATACATATTACATTGCTTCTATCATATTTTTGTCTTTTAAAATAATCAAAATTACCTCCATGTCCTAAATTGTGGGTTTTTTTTTTAATTATTAGTTTGCAAGCAGAAAGAACGAGAATGGGATCACCAGGATCCCTAGTCACTGCAAACAAACTCTAGTTGCATGTGTATCTGGCCTTAAGTGGGCACTGGGGAATCGAACCTGGGTCCTTAGGCTTTGCAGGCAAGCACCTTAACTTCTGAGACATTTCCCAGCTCCTAGATTGATATTTTTAAATTGTATCAGTTTAAAGGAGTATAATTTCCTTTATTTCCTTTTCATGCCACTAACCTTGTGCTACTATTTCCTTATAAATTACTCAAATTTTCCTAATTGTTACAACAAGAGGTGTGGTTGGCTTTGTCCATTTACCTCTCAGTGACTTGCCTCATGGAATTAAAGGATTAGAAATGCTTGCAAAGAAAATATTGGTGCACAGAAACTCAGATATGGAATCAGATTTGTTTCTGTGAACTATGTAAGACATCATGCCAGCTTTTTGTAGATTCTTAATCCTTGAAGACATGTTCCATATCTCAAACTATCCCATGGTATATGCATACCTAACACTATGCAGAGGATTTACATAGGTTCATATGTGTATAACTTTATGCACAGGATTATACATGTAAAATTTCATAGTTAATTAATTATTGTTTAGAGATGTGGGCAATTTCCTGGCCTTAAATGATGTAACTTGTACTGTGGTTTGCCTATTCAAGCAAGAAACAAATAGGGTAAAGGATTTTAAAGAAAAGCCCCACTTGGGCTTTTAAATCATGCCTGTCTGAATCAGACTACATAATACAATGAGATATTGCAGCAATACACTGTTTACATTGGGCTTATTCCCTTTCATGCGAAGAATGTCAGTGGCATGTCAATGTAACTCATCTGAAGATCACTCATAAGGAAAAAGATCCAGAGGCTCTTCAATTAAATCCATGGATCATCTTGAATCCCTTGAAAATGATTTTATTTGTATGGATTTACCTTAATATGCATGTATGTATATATGCATATATATGGGTATATGTGTGTAGTTATGCACATGCAACATTTTTTCCAAGGAGGAGATCTTTCATTATGGCCCTCATGAGACTGTCCTCTATGGGTAATTCTAGATAGCTCGGACTCAAATTCAATGATTTTGAGTCAAAGCCATAGAAGCAGAGAGTGGAGCAGTTCTGAGGACTTGTGGTGGTGTGGTCGGGGGAAGACACGTCAGGGAGATGTTGGTAAAAGAATACAAAATTAGCCGTGCGTGGTGGCGCACGCCTTTAATCCCAGCACTTGGGAGGCAGAGGTAGGAGGATTGCCGAGCGTTTGAGGTCACCCTGAGACTACATAGTGAATTCCAGGTCAGCCTGAGCCAGAGTGAGACCCTACCTCGAAAAACCAAAAAAAAAAAAAAAAAAAAAAGAATACAAAATTGAATTCAGTTAAGAGGAGTTAGCCCAAGGAGCCATTGTGCCAGATGGTGACTGGAGTGACGCCACCACGGTGCATGCCTGAAATCTGCTAATAAAATATCCTTCTACGTGCTTCTCCCATGCCCGAAGATGAAAAATGTGTGAGGTGATATATATGTTAATCATCGTGACTTATCCATTTAACAATGTATGCATATATCACAATACCATATATACCAAAAATGTGTATAATATTAATATTTGCTTTAGAAATTAATAAATAAGACTTTAGTAATTTTTCAAAGTAGAAACTTTAAGACTTCTTCCAAGTATTCATTTGAAAATTCAAAAACAAAAACTTCCTTACTAATTAGTGTATGATTAAGGTCAACAGATATTGGAGACAGATAAGCATATTAAAGACAGTTCCGACAGAGGTTGGTCAGAATCATTAATCTTATAATTCAAATTCTTTCACGCTGCCTCTGTCTGAAACTGCTGTCATGCCGTGATGACCAAGCAGAATAGATTCAACAGAGTCCTATAGCCCCCAAAGTTGACAATATTTGTTGCAACTTGAAGAACAAGTTTGCCAGATTCTGATGCAGCCTTCCATGGACTTCTCACGTATCTGTCATGGCCGCTTGTCATTTAAGCCCTCAGCTAATGTTCCCTGGTCCCACAGCCACCTTCGCCTTCCTGGAAGAGTGTCAACCACGGCTCCATCTTTCTCCATTCATTTCTAGCTCAATTGTCCTTCATCCTGGATCTGCATTATTGCAACACTTTCTTGTTTTCTTATTCCTATGCAATTTCTTTCCACGTGAAAATAATACTTGACCTTTCCTAAAATACCACGACCTGCTTTCTCCCCTTGAAAAGTAACAAAAATTTTCCATTTGCCTTAAGAAAAAGGGGTTTTATTTAATTTTTTATTCTGCTTTCTGTCATTTCATTCTATCATAAGAGAGATAAAAGGAAATTGAGGGGAAAAAAAAAAGAACCTCACTTGGAACTGCTGATATGAGCTTATATAGCCTTAACCATGAAAATTGGCAAAGAAAACAATAAAGCATCCACTCATTGTTTCTAAAGTAAGTATAGCTCATTGCCAGTGCAGGTAGATAATCTTATAGTTGAATCACTTCTGCAACCCCTGATGAATTCAATAGCAGCTAACTAAGGCAGGCATCATCACTAGACATGAAGGTCTTTAAGCAGGCAGAGCCATCCATCATCACCTCGCGTTCAATAACGCTGACCTTCTGGGACTCAACTGGGCTGCAGTACGTAGTCCATAGCATCCTGCATGACATATTCTTGCAGAAAATGATTAGGGTTAAATCTAACAAGTGCTTAGACTTCACTTCCTTGTTCTGGAGAACATATGGGATGAGGGAAGCACAGAAATTAGTTAACCCAGGCAACAAGAACTTAAACCAACTCTGAAAGTGGGTACTCCTTAAGACAACTGGCCGGATCTGTTAAACAGATTGTATCATTGGTTAAGGAGGAGTGGAGATCAGAGACTGTCTTAGGCTGGGAGAGAATAAAGAGACACATATCCTAGTGCAATGCCTAAGTCCTGGTTGGAATCAGAAGGAGCATATATGTGTATCTGCCTCACATATTATATATATGTGTGTGTGTGTTTGTGTGTGTGTGTGTGTGTGTGTGTGTGTGTGTGTTTCTATGCATGTGGGTATGCACAACGAATATAACAATATGTTCACAACCGTTGAATCTGAGTGGCGAATAAGAAAGTTTATTATCTTACTTTGAAACGTTTTCTGTATGTGTGAACATTTTCATAATAATTTAAAAAAAAAACAGAAAAATAACAGGTGCAAAGCCTACCCACAGAGATTCCAAAAAGGCAGGCTGGGGTTTGGGCATCCGTACAGTTGATGAAACACTGTGTAAAATTAGTGTACATCTGGGGTTGAGCTTTCTCCCTCCGTTAGCACCTCACCTCCCTGTACTCTGGCATCTTTCCTCATCTCCTCAGAGGTCCTGGAGCCTCCTAGTCAATTCTTTATTCTGCCCTTCGGGGGCAGCCAGTTCTCCCCTTCAAAGTGCTTTTTGGCCTAGCCAGACACAACGCCACCAGGAAGACATTCATCAAGAAACAGTTTCTGATAGTGTATTCAAATGTAAAAGGCAGAGGAAAATGTAGGCAGATATGGAAAGTTCTAGAATTAAAGCAGTAAACTTTCTAGGTTTGTTGCTGTTGTTGTTTAAACCTTAGGGAGAGCAGAAAAGAGACCAGGAAGCTGGTGTGGTGTGATTCCAGAAGAATGGTTGAGATGTGAGGTCTGAGGGATTCAAACTCTTGGATCTTATGAAACAGAGTACAAGTGCACACACTGGTATAAGAACAGCACTGCCACAGAGGGTTGGAAACAGCAAGATGTGTGTCTCCACATGTTCTACCCTGGACACTGCCCACAAGACTTCTTCCAGTATGCTTATGAAAAGTGACTTTGCAATGAATTGGTTAGGATGCAAACCTGAAGGAGAGTTGACAGTATAATATTTCATTGATTTCTGTTTTTTTTTAAATTTTCATTGAGAACTTTAATGTATGAACATATGGCAAGTTGATCATCTCCCCAGTGGGTCCTCTCTCTCCCTTAGGACCTCTTAGGTCCTTTCTCCTCCACTCCCATTCACTGGGAGCCCTCCCCGGAGGTTAGGGGGTTATCTTAGTCACTGTGGGGTCAGGAATGCATTCATTTCTAAAGTAAATTCCAGAGCAAATAAAAGCACAGTCTAAGGTGCTCAGAATGGCTGAAGAGATCAGATTCCTCAAGTCCTCAGCATTACAGTGAATTCTCTGGCCATGGTGGCAAAGGTCTCTTAATCTTTCAAAGCCTGTTGCTGATAGCCTCTTATTGCAATGGGCTTTGAGAAATGAGGAAAAACATACCTCACATTGATCATGAATTATACTGTACAATGTTTTGGGTAGAAACTTCTGTGAAGGGACAATTTAAAATATCTAGTGTTTACGACAGTCTCCTTTGCCACAAAGTCTGTATATTTTACTATTTTCTACTCACCCTTCTCAGTAAAGGATATGTAACTGAAAAAACCTAGATCTCAATAGTTAATAATTACTATGTCGGGAAAAAGTTGTTGTTTTGATAAACTGCTTATACATAATGATTGTGATAAAATTCGATGCAGAAGAATATTAATTCATTTTTATACACCATCTTATTTTGCTTCCGAGAACTATGTGCTATACACTTAAAATGTCTTGGGAAATATTTTCTTATGTTAACTTGCGTACTTATATTCTAGAGTACCAAAATTGTGAGTGCCCAAGTGATCCTATAAAACTTGGGGCCATTTCTTTGAACTAAAGGTAAACATGTAATGGAAATTTTGTTTACTACACAGATAATGGAGTATAAATGTCATCGAGCTTATAACCAAAGTTTGCTCCATATGGCTTAAATGCAATTAAACATTAGATCAAGGGTGTCAAAATTTAAGCAGAAATATCAGTATAGCATTTGGTGGGTAGATGAAGCAAATGGCTTCCTACTCAAGAAAACCAACATTTAGCATTCAAAAGACACATTTGAATCAAGAGAAATTAGATGCAACTTTACCAAGACAAAATAAGAATCCATTCATGACTAGAATATCGTTTATGATTTCAGTAAACCCACAGGATATATGAGGGGCATGGGTTTTATTCTCCAGGGATGTTCTGTATTTAAAAGCAACAAGTTATTAAAAAAAAAAAGGATTTACTCACAAATCCACACAAGCAAAAGTCATCCAACACACTGGAAATTTGCACTTACCTGACAATTTCCTCATCCCCCAGTAGTTTGTCAGGCTGGAATTACCACATCTACTGTCGTGGGAGTATTAAGGCCTTTGATTCTTAGGGCTTCTGATTCTAGCTCGAACTTTCTCCTGTGGTCTCAGTGGCTCTTCAGACTTGTCTTAGAGTCCCTGTCACTCTTTACCAGATACCCTACACCTCTCCAACTTTCAGTATGCATCTTTGATTTCTATTTCATGGTTTCCTACCTACCAGCCCCTGGATTATACTGACCACACCATTTCCTCTTTCACAGTTCTTCTGCCAGCAGGAGTATGCAGTGAGCTGTCACACGCTGTCTGGTGGAAGTCCTTTTAGCTAGCTTCCTTCTTTGATATCCATCATTACTGTTAAAGACGAAGGATGTTCTTTATCCTTAAGCTCCCTGATTCTTAGGAAGCATTTTTCACTACTGACACTTAAAGCACAGATTCTCATATGTATTGGATCATGATAGAGAGAGTCAATGATATCCCCTGTACTTGCTCTAACAGGATAGAGAGTGATTTGGTATTACAATGAGTGCTGAAATTTAAATGTAACTATTTCTAAAAATAATAGCTAAAATCGATCGGCAGTTTAGATTACCTGTTTTAAATTATTCAGGTTTATTAAAGGGTTACAAATCCCAAATAAAAATAGTTGGAAAGAAGGAGGTCGGTGGAAGGGGACCCAAAAAGGTAAGAGGAGAGGAAGACTATAAACAAATGACCCTACATATACTTATGAAAAAGTTCAATATAAAGTTAAAAAAGAAATCAAAGCCAGGCGTGATGGTGCACGCCTTTAATCCTAGCACTCGGGAGGCAGAGGTAGGAGGATTGTTGTGTATTCAAGGCCACCCGGAGACTCCATACTGAATTCCAGGTCAGCCTGGACTAGTGTGAGACCCTACCTCGAAAAACCAAAAAAAAAAAAAAAAAAAGAGAGAGAGAGAGAAGAAAAGAAAAGAAATAACTATACAACATAGATTCTCATATTGCTTCCATTCATAGAACCAAAGAGAATGTTTGGCAAAAATGCTGAAGGTATCTGGGGGTGGTGGTGCACACGTTAATCCCAGCACTCGGCAGGTGGAGGTAGGAGGATTGCCATGAGATCAAGGCCACCCTGAGATTACATAGTAAATTCCAGGTCAGCCTGGACTACGAGCAACACTCTACCTTGAAAATCCAAAACTAAAACAAAAATGCTCAAGGTCACAGGAGTGTGAAGTGTTTGAACATAGACTGTGTAGACCCAGAGCCCACACTGTGCTGATAAATGATACCAAGTCACACAGAATACTTACTTGGTCAAACATCTTATTGTACAACAGAAAAATCATATTGTTCCTAAAGTGAACAGAATTTACAAGGAATTTACATAGAGAGATAATAGAATGGATGGACAGATGTTTTAGATTATGTAAAGAGGTGGTGATAGATGACAGATGATAGACAGATTGATGATAGATATAGATATGGATAGATAGATAGATAATAGGTACATAGATAAATAGATAATGATTATAGATAGATGATAGATAGATAGATACCAGGAAGAAAGAATAAAATAATGAAGAAGACACCTTCATCTGACGTAGCTTACTGGTGGTTATATCAAAATGAAAGGAAAGATGAAAGAAGTCAGTGAAGGTTAACAAATTAAGTTTGGAATTTCCACATCATATACAACCAGCCATGCTTGCTACTAAATTGAGTAAATGCTACATTTCTTGCAAGCACTTTTCTAAGTAAAATTTATAAAGATGGCAGTGGGGAGAATTTAAGATTAATCAATAATTGAATTAAGTTAGAATATAAGGTATTAGAGAAAAGCATTAGAATGATTAATTAAAATGCACATGGTTCTGCTACTATAGAAATTTAGTCCAGAGTGGAAGATTAAGTAAAAATTGATTTTTCTTGAGAGACACTAATGCTCAGAATATCAAGGAGTAGAAAAAAAAATGAGATGTGCTAATAAACATATTTTAAAAGGAATATGATCAAGCCTTTGCTCAATGTTCCAAATTCAAATATAATGAAAATGTTAAACTCCCTAGATATACCACTGCCATTTTCCAAACATTTCAGTTACTCTTTTTAAACTTTCATATTAGTCTACATTATTAAAGAATTTTGTGTTTTACAAACAACTGATGTCACCAATAGTTTTAAAGGTAAATAACTGGGCATGAGATCCATTCCCCTCAAACCAGATTTTTAGTTTTTTGCATGCTATGACTTATACTGTATTTATTTCTAGAGAGCTATGACCATGCACATAAAAGGCATAAAGAAGCAATACTCATTTACAGGAATGCTTTAAAGTGGAAGTATTTTGGACATAAAAACACAGAAATGACCTTAGTTAACAAAAGTCTCACAACACAGTATGTTAGCACTTCTTCAAAGAGCAATCTTTAGAATATCTTTAGAAAAGTAGCCACATTTACATGTGTGAACAAAATAATATTATAAGTAGAATAAAAGGTATTCTCTGGGAAAACCAACAAAATAAGAACAAGAAATAGGAACTGTGACATGAAAGAGATTTGGTGTGGAAATCAAGAATGAGAATGGCAATGATTTTCTGTCCAGTTACATGGTCTTTTATTGTCAGCTGTCAAATGACCACCTGTAAATGACAGTACGGTTATATGCAGGCTAACTACCACTGTGCTTCGTCCTTCATCCCATTTTCATACTGGGAAGCACCTGTCCCTTCATCAGGGAGAAGAGTCCTTGTGAGCCTACCCAGCCCAGGCTTCATAAGACCATAATTCAGTGTCATGGTGTAGCCTTTAAAACAGTCAACAATATATCCTGACTCCACCCCTTGTTATCAAGGGAATGGCTATAGGAGCATTTAATTGTATTGAGAGGTTAAACTCCTTGTCAGGTAACCCATCTGGAGAACATAATAGTTGTTAGCAATTACTATTACCAACATCTTCAACATTTTCTATCTCACAAGGAACACTGGCTGAGAACACTGGATTCTGCAAGATACTGCACAAGCATTCCTATGGGGTCAGAGGTAGGAACACTCTTCCTCTTCATATTAACTGAAAGCCAAAGTGTTTTTCTAATTCTCATTTGGTCATGAACCAATTTCTAAGAAAAAGAAGTTTGACTTTGTTTTAACACATCAAATTTACCAAGCTTTTCAACAAAACAAGCCACGTGACTCACTCCACTAGGGTGCTGATTTAGTAACACCCGACCTTTAGTCTCCACGAGCACCTGCAGATTCTCCAAATCCATGCATAGAAAATGACACACCCAAAGAACGGAGCTCCAGAAGCTCTGCTCAGTGGGAAAGGAAGGGCTGTCTATAAGAGAGAAGCGGCTTACATCAGAAGTGGTTAATGACATTCTCTCTGGCCATGGACAGCCTTTTGGTAACTGCTGAGCTCTCTGAGGATCTGAAGATTAGAACCGTCGCTGACAGAACTTGTTCACTCCATGTTGAATTGGCTTCTGGGGACAGTGATTAAACATTGAAGCTGAGAGGTCCATTAATACTTTTCTCTTGATGGAGTCCCAAAGAATTCCACAGAGCAGAAGAGCACTGAACCTGGCATAAATTATTGTCTTTTACTACCTGGATTGTTAATATTAAAACTTCCACAATTTGAATAGATTCCTATCTCTATTTGACAATGAAAAGAATAAATGTTGCATGAATAAGTCCTTTATAATAGATACACATTTTTTGTTCTTTGGGAAACTAGCTGAGCAGTATGTACAGTTAAAAAAAAAAGTATTAGACAGACCTGGTGGTCCAAGCCTGTAATCCAAGCTACTCAGAAGGCGAAGGCAAGAAGATTGTAAGTTTAAGGCCTTCCTCGAAACTTGGTGAAACAGATTCTCAAAATGAAAGAAAAAATTATTAGCTAGGAGCATCCTTCCATGGCAGAGTGCTTCATCTTGCATACATGATGTCCTTGAATGATATCTTCTACTGCCAAAAATAGTGCTGATGAAGAATTAAGGTAAATCTGGTAGAGCAAAGATCCTCATTTCAGATCTATTCTATCAAAGACCATGATAAACTTGGTCCTCAAAAAAAACAGTTACCAGACTTGAATATCTGTATTCATTTTTGTTCACTCCTATAACAAATTGCCACAAACAGTGATTTAAAAACCACATGGATTTATTGCTTTACTATTTTGGAGGAAAGCAACCTAAAATAAATATCACTGGGCTAAAATCAAAGTATCTTCTCCCCACAGACTTTTTAGCTTTCAAAGGCTGCCTGCAGTTTTTGGTTTCTGCCCTCTTCCTCCATCTTGGCCTGTAATGGGGTGTATCATCCTATCTTTCACGATGATTTCACTCTGACCTAATTGTCTGCCTCTCTCTTCTACATCTAAGCATCCTGTGCTCACATTGGGAAGATATGAATACTTCAGGATAGCCTCTCTATTTTCAGGCCAGCAGATTAGCAACCTGAATTCTGAGTGGAAATTTAATCCACTTTTGCCCTGTGACTGCACATCCTCCTAAATTTTGGGAACTAGGTCACGAATGCGTTCAGTGAATCATCATTCTACATAGCATATGTAGGAAAAAAAAAAGCAAAAGATATAGGATTTAATAGAAAATAGAGGGGCTGGAGAGATGGCTTAGTGGTTAAGCGCTTGCCTGTGAAGCCTAAGGACCCAGGTTTGGGGCTAGATTCCCCGGGACCCACGTTGGCCAGATGCACAAGGTAGTGCATGCATCTGGGGTTTGTTTGCAATGGCTGGAGGCCCTGGCATGCCCATTCTCTCTCTCTCTCTCTCTCCATATATATGTGTGTGTGTGTGTGTGTGTGTGTGTGTGTGTGTGTGTATGTATATATATGCCTATTTCTCTGTCTATTGCTCTCAAGTAAATAAATAAAAATAATTTTTAAGTGAAAATGAAAATCTACAACTGATACCTTATGATGTCCCTCATAAGTATGAATTCCTACATTGGTTTCTAAGTGTGTGCCCAGAGCAGCAGGCAATGACCTCTAAAATCTTCTCTAAGAATGAGCAGCTGGCACACATGGACAGAGGCTGGAAGACTTGTTATTTGTAAAATATCTCTTGTGCCATCGATGAAGTCCATCACGGGACTAGTTGTTTGTTTGAACCAAGGAGGCGGTGCAAGGTAAACTTCTCTTTCAAATGATGATTTTTATGTGAAGAAAACATAAAAGCTCTTACTGATTAACATTCATCCAAATGAAAATGTCCACACCTCTGAGGTAACCTGGTTTCCTTGCCTTTTCAAGGCTCGCTCGTAGGGCGCTGGGCAGTGACGCCCCACCCTTCCAGTCTGAGCTCCTTTCAGGCATATATTTAACTCATTATCATCTTGTCTCTTTCACATTATTTGGCTTTTGATTATATCTTTCCCCAAAACCAACCTGAAGGGATCTGTTCAAATCAATTTTTTCTGTACATACCTTGGTCAACTGCAATTGACACTTTAAATAGACACATAACACACTTTAAATTTCTGTAACACTAAATAGAGGTCAGAAAGATTGCTGCCTTATTTGTTTATGTGGATTGCCTTTGAACTTCAAACATGTGATATGCTCAGAAAACTGATGTTTCACACCTGTTTTCTACTTCTATCTCAAGACCAGCACCAAATCCAAGACTCACTGGTGATTGCAGACTTATAAATTCCAATGGGACTTGATAAAATGGCAGATAGACCTATCAAGGTTATAGAAAATAGGAAAGGCAGTATTAAGATGTGAGGAATCCAATATACAAGCAGATGAAAGGAAGGATGCAAAAGCATTCTTGGTCAAGGTGTGAGGATTTACAGAGATGGAGGAATCTCACTCTCAGACATGCATCTCAGAGATATTCTCAACAGAGCCACCAGAAAACAGGACATGAATAATTACCCGTTTTGTCTCTGCACACAGGACTGGAGGGTTGAGTGGAGCCCAGAATACATCACAAGGGGAGAACTGCCATGTACAAACACACGTGGATATGGGAAACATCTAATATGGAAAGAGGAAAGCAACAACAAAACTTATAGAATGATAGCGCGTGTAAATTTAGGAACTATACAAAACACTACATGTTGGCACATTCTGGGACATTTAATGGGTATAGGCGAAAATAATCATAATAGGGAGAAACAGGTGGAGAAAGAGACTTGGAACCTTTAAGATGTCTACATAACAACTATTGGATTAGAAATATAACTAACTTCATCTAACTAAAGCTGCCGATAACAAACAGTTGAGGATACAAGAGGCCAGGAGATTATTTATTTGAACTATTCTGATTTGAACCTTATGCAATTCATACATGCATTGAATGATCATACAGTACCTTGTAAACATAAATGCTTATATAAAAATATTTTAATTAGTAAATTAATAAGAGGAAAAATTATTTTGCTTATATTTCTTAAAAGGTGGTTTTGTTTTGTTTTGTTTTGTTTTGTTTTGTTTTGTTTTGTTTTGTTTTGCTTAAGGTGATATTACCTCTCCTTAATTAAATCTAAAACAGACCAGTGAAAATTTTGTGGAAGTGTTAAAAAGATTTTCAGGTGTCATGTTGACCTGAATTTTTCTCAATTTCAGCAGTCATCTCTATCCCTGAAGACATAGCCAACAGGGAACTTGAAATGTCTGCCACCTATCTCATCAGAATCCAAGGCTTCCTATCACTATTCTTACAAGTATAACTGGAATGAAACACGGACCATTATTTTCTTCCCTCAACACATTTATTCTCATCAATAATGTCACCAACACAGCACCACAATATTTTAATGAAGAGTTATTCTAAAATAATTATTTTTACTATTGTGATTTGATGTCTGAGATGATTTTAATCTGGCAAAGTATTTCTAATAGTTCTTGGGCCATAATTACCATGTAAATATAGAATAATATGACCAGATTGGAGTTGTTTGTCCTAATTAAACAGATATGTACATAAAAGGTAGAAATAAGAGGCCATTTATATTTTTTTTAATTTATTTATTTGAGGGTGACAGACACAGAGAGAAAGACAGATAGAGGGAGAGACAGAGAATGGGCGCGCCAGGGCTTCCAGCCTCTGCAAACGAACTCCAGACGCGTGCGCCCCCTTGTGCATCTGGCTAACGTGGGACCTGGGGAACCGAGCCTCGAACCGGGGTCCTTAGGCTTCACAGGCAAGCGCTTAACCGCTAAGCCATCTCTCCAGCCCAAGAGGCCATTTATATTTTAAGTACTCAAAAAGAATTAGACTTTTAAAATTATCTTTCAAATAGGCTATTACTTAAAGTGCACCATGTTACCAGTTCTGTATTACTTGCATTTGTATGTATGCCTGTCTGGGTGTACATATATGTATGTGGTATACAGATTAGGTATGTACATAAATATTTATTGGATATATATGTACATATATACCAGCTTGTCCATATATATATATATGTGTATGTATGTATGTATATATATATATATATGGACAAGCTGTATATGTATATATATATATATAGGTATGTACATAAATATTTATCGGATATATATGTACATATATACCAGCTTGTTCATATATATATATATATATATATATATATATATATATATATACACTATGAAAAACTTCTACAAAGTATAACATATAAAATAAAGGCCCTTACAATTATAAATTGAGAAAGTATGTTTCCCAAAAAAACTGAACACATTTATTCTAACCAACAATTAATACATTAAGATGAAAATCCTAACATTTTTTTGATCAGTTAAATAACTACCAACTGACAATGGACTACAGTGAAGTACCGTGCTTTGCAAACAGCCTCATTGGGGCTTCCTTTCGGCACACAACAGAGCTTGCCACGGGCTGCCTGACTAAAACTTCTCTGGAATCTGTCCTGCGGAGATCAATGGCCCATCAGGAGTCTGTTCTGTATGCATGGGGTGTATACTGTTGCCATGTTTCCCTGCAGTCTATTCTGGGAAAATTGCTACATTTAACTTTCTTTGAATTCTTTTTAAAGACAGAAGAAAAAAAAAAAAACCAGCAAATATCTGAAAAAAAGTCAAAACAATAAACAAACAAACAAACAAAAAAGAAAAACCAGCTTATTTTGTCAGCTTTTTATCCTCATACAGTGTGCATTACATTTAAATTTTTAAAAAACATATACAGTATTTTATATATATTCCTTGACCAGGGCCCTGGGCTACACACTGAGCATCAAATTGTACAAACAAAAGCAGAAGCCAAGTGTTGTCAAGAAAGCCATGAGAGGAGATCGTGTTCCACTGGGCTCTGAGTGAGTATAGCCCTGCCTTGTCTCCTGAATCTTCCATTTTTCTCCTTTTTTTTTTTTGAGGCAAGCCCAACAGCCTTTTTTTTTTTTTCTTTTAATGTGAGAGAGAGCAAAAATGAAAAGAAGACAGAGAGAAAGAGAGAATTGGCATGCCAGGGCCTCCAGCCACTGCAATCGAACTCCAGATGCTTGAGCCCCCTTGTGCTCATGTGCAACTTGCTCTCCTGGGTCACCTTGTGTGTCTGGCTTATGTGGGACCTGGAGAGTCAAACGTAGGTCCTTAGGCTTCACAGGCAAGCACCTTAAACACCAAGCCATCTCTGCAGCCCTCCTTAGTTTTTCTAATGCTCAAGGAAGAAGAAACCCAAACAAGATCACTTGTCTAGATCTGAGAGTTTTTCCTCAATGTGCAGACATATTTCTGGCCACTTTGAGTTGAATAAAGACAGTCCATGGAAATGCGGTGTTATGATTATCATACAAGTCTGCAGGGGAAAATAGGCATACACCATGGGTGTGTTGGTAAAATAATTATGGGCAACAAGTAATATTTCCCCTATATTAAGGCTTGTAACTTTGAACAGAGTAGAGCTGATCACATTTATCTTGGCATGGAAGCTGAGGAAGAGCTCTCCAGTGTAAACTGATAGGGCTCATCTCCAGTGAGAAGTTGGATTAACAGATTAACAGGGGCCTTTGGGCACTGTGCTGAATCTCAACAATAGAAATACTCAATGCCCATTAATGGTAAATAAAATGGCATTATGACATAGAAAAAAATCTGAAGTAAGTAAATTCCAGTTATTTATTTACAAAATTATTTAAATTCAGGATTTTTTTAAATTAAACTTAAAAACAATCTCCACTGGTACAAATGAATTAATCATACCCAGATTCTTAAACTGAAATTACTGCAATGTATCACATTTCTTTGATCTACCAAGTCACAGAAAAGAATTCCCAGAAACTGTCTCCACATACACGTTAGGAAAATGCAATAATTCTCTTGATAAGTATGGCATTGTCTCTTCTTAAACTCTTTACCTCTGACCCAACTGAAATCCTAGATTGAGCTACTTAAGCAAAACTAAGCCCATTTATACTACATTCAGTTTTTACATGCCAGATGGGGAAAAAACAAAATTTGCATGAAAGCATTTATCAGAAAACTTTATCTGAGTGAAGTTCAATGTTTTCATTTTAAAAATTCCTTAAATGGGTTGTTTTTATTACAAGTTGCATGGAGGCAGTTAAAAATGAACAAGACACGAGGACTTTGGATGACAACTCAGTAGCAGTGTGTGAGACTTGGAAGACTGTCTATACATAGATTTATGTACACGGGGTTTTTGAACTTAATCCAAATGGGATTTTAAATAAGAATTTGTCTATATCTTCCCCCCCCCATACTTTGCTTGCCACAACACATTTGTTTTGTCGAGATGGAGAATACTCCAGTGGAAAGAAGCAAGATTTGCAAACATGAAATATGTCATGCTCAGAACGCTTTAGCCAATGATGGTGTCTGTTCATGCTGAGCTCCATTAAATGTCATTTTACACTGGACAGTAAAACACCGTTCACCTCTAGCAGGAAAGAAACTGCATATTTATCGTATATTAATTAAATTCTCCAGGTCTGACTTGACTACTCTATTGAGTTTGCAATCACACAATCCTCATGGCAACCTTGTGAAACAGGTACTACTGTGACTCTAATTTACAGCTGGGTAAACCGAGGCACGGGCAGGTCAAGGGATGTGCCCAGGATCATGCCTCAGGTGGCAGAACTAGAGGCTGACCTCAGGTGGTATCGTGACAACTTTGAGCTCATGACCACTGTGCTATTTCTATGTTCTCATAGTCACCACCATAACTAAAAATGCCACAAAGGCAATCATCTCCCACACACAAACCCACCCATTGATTTGATTTTTTAAAAAAAGCTTTAATTGCCAAAAAGCACTATAGCAACCATAATGGTCCCTTAGAAGAGTTAATTCTCTTAGGATTAACATAGGCAGCATGTCTAGCTATAATTCAGCACACAGATTAAATTAAAAAATTCTAATTCAAAAAAGAAATTAACTGAGAATGATAAAGTGAGTTTGTAGTCTGGGAACACATGGAATAATCCAAAGGAAAGATAATTCATATTAATATAGCAGTTTACGGTTTCCAGTTAGCAAAACAAAGGTAATTATCTATCTCCATGTTCATGAGCTCAATTAGCTCATGCATATTTGGCTTAACAAACACACACACACACACACACAGTGAGTGAGAGAGAAAAAAAAAGAATGATCTATAACTATTCCCTTACCCTCTGCCAATCAGTCTAGTGGACCAGATGAAGTTTTTAATCAAGACAGGGATGTAAAATGAGATAGTACTATAATGTAGTTGACATTTACAAAATATGTGACAATAATAAGAATCTGAGACAAGGCCACTCTGCTCCTTATATTCGGAGACAAAAATGAGGTCACTTCTAAATTACGCCAAGGTTTAGGCTTTCATTGTTGCTTCTCTGTGCTATTGGATGTCTGTCAGGCAATCTTCAATAAACTTGAATTTTAAATTGCTTTTCCAGTGGTTACAGCATGTTTACAGGTAAGTAGCCAGAAACCTGTCTTCAAGACATCTCTGAAAACCAAATCCAGATAAATGACAAAGGTTAAAAGCCAAAAACCATGCCAGATAGTGTTTATTATCATCACAAAATTAATTGTCCATTGGAGCCAAATGCTGAATAAACTAATAAAAATTTATGAGCAAAAAGAGTAGTTGGTGACAGACAGTCTATATGTATGAGTTTTGGATTATCCCACAATAATAAAATAATATGCATCTCACAGGTCTAACCATATGTGTACCGTATCCTCTACAACAACAAAACAATTAGATTCCAATGTTTTTTAACCTTAAAGAACCATTTAAAACAACAACAAAAAGAATGTACCTAAATTTGGTGCAACTTGGTCTGAAATGCAAACACACACCAGATTTATAAAGTATAAAGCATTTTTTCTGTTTTGCTTATTATTTTTGACATAATTATGAAAAGCTCTTCATTTAACAGTCAAAATGCCTTGGTTTGGCAAATAAATTTAGCCACCATACATCCCTACCTGTTGCTGTTCTAGCCTTAGGAAGCAGGAACCCACCTCTGCACCATGGTTTACATGGAAGCTTGTGAGCACTTTCCTTTAAGTCCCGTATCACAACTAACAAAGAGAAGCTAATGGCTTCACCTCGGACACACCCTTATATCAGACTACACAAACCGTAGGGAGTGTGCACACTGCACTCCGTGCATAAGGTCACATTATTTAGGTGCATGCTGCTTCACCTAAAAGGAATGATGGGAGGTGAGTCCAGGAGGAGGACCATACTATGCATGGTGGTTGGGAAGAAGAGGATTGTCTGGGTTGGGGATTTCAGGTTGACCTAAATACCAATGAACTGAGAAGTCTTTATAGCAGAGTAACATACCTCTTTCCAGATAAAGACACAGTCTAAGGTGAAGAAGGCAGCCTCGTGTGGTCCTGTCTCCACCAGCACCAGACATACCCCGCTTCCCTCACTGTTAGGCGGGATATGGGAATTAAAGGAAAGATCCCACGTATTTCCCTGGAAAGCTCATTGCACGGTGGATACCAGCTGTCCAAAGCTAGCGTGTTGGTAACAGGAGTGCTCCCCAGGGAATGCTGAGCATGTGGGAAGGGCTCTGTGATGCCTCATAACTGAGTCAGCTCTTCCCTGTCCTGAGCAGGGCACAGGACAGGAACACTGCTTGCTTCCAAAAAGAAGTAGTTGAGGATACGTCAGAGGGTGCTGATTTCCAGCAACCAAGACAAGAATGGTTTGTGCCGTTATCTGAGCTTACTTGTTGTACGGCATGAATGTCATTCATAAATGGCTAGCAGCTAACATAAATGACTAAATTGGCATTGTCTTTATACAGTGAAACTACCACTCAGTGTTTTCGTTCTCACTGTGAGATTGTTCTGGGATCTGTAATCAGATTTAAAACCTCTAATTTCCTCAGTATTGTATGCTTTTAAATTATTGATGGCTATACTCATTGTGAAATAAAAGTCATAGTTCTTCTTGCCCAATATACAGAATCCCTTTGACAGCTGGACTGTGGGCTCCATACATGCAATGCAGCTAAGCATCCCCATGGCCTTTCAGAAGGGAGAGGTGGTTATTGCTATAAACAAATACAACCCCCGTGTTCCCCAGACCTATATGAGTCTCAGCTCTTTCACACTGGAGGCTGGAGAAGGCAGAAAGCTCATAACGCTCCTGAATCTTGGCTTTCTCATCTGTGAAATGGAAATCATCACATGCCTTGTAGGGCTGATTTGAAAATTAGCAATGGAATATGCAAAACACTTAGCCAAGTTATCAGATGCTAAAATAATCACTAATGCAGAAAAGCTATCCCCTTTCATCACCATGGTTTTCCACAGGGAGACACGCCATGCATGAATACTCCATTACTGCCTCAGACAAGTCAGTGGGGCCAAGAACTGAAGGAGGCGGGCCTAGAGCTCTTCACTCCAGAGTGAGAGCTTGCAGGGCAGAGGAGGGAGGCCTGAGACTAGTAAGGGACAGAAGACATGGAAAGACTGTCAGCTCTCATGGCAAAGGCTCCCAGCAGGTTTATGGCAATGGAAGAAAAGCTATAAGTGCTTAGTCACTCGTTCAATCTCTGAGCCTCACACCCCCTGACCAACCGCGTCAGGGAAGCATGGAAGAGTGTCTACCATACTTAAAGTGTTCCTTCCAGTGAAAATGCCTCTTATTGATCCTGGTAAAAATGTCACACAATTTTCTTTCTGTGCAAGTCTTAAAACAACATCAAGTTTCTGACGTCAGTATTTGGTCAAACTACTCTCGATGATCACATACCCATGCATGGCATTTTGATGGAAAATGGCAAATGAGAATAAATATCTAAAGCCAAGCTCCTGAGTCGTTGCATGTTTTGGATCAGCTCCCCAACTTTTCTCATTTACAGGGAGGTAATAATGGAGATCTTTAAAAGTTACCCCGAAATTAAAACTGGATATGAATTAAATGAGTACCCAGTAGCTTACATATAGTAGATGACAAATATTAATAGGTTTTATTATTATGTTTCACTAGAACTGATATCTGAAGCTTTCTGTACATTAGACACAATTTTAGATGCTGGATCACTTCAGAAAAGAAACATGTGCTCAACTCCCTAGAGATTTTTATACTTTCCTTCCTCCACCTATATTTCAAACTTACTACAAATGAAGACTAAGTTTAGCATCCCACAATCTGAAAGACAAAAGATTGACCATCACCTGAAAAAAAAAAAGTACCTTATTGAGCTAGTTATAGTGCCCTTTTTGGTACTATCCCTAATTTTTATAAGCAGTAAGGGGGCATCTGTGGAAAGAGATGTTCCCTAAGAGTGATAAGGGAGCAGAAAACTAGAGTTGCAAACCCTTCACAGAAAAGATAAAAGAGGTTGCCATTTTAGGAAGAAAAGTACCTTCCACAGCAGAAAAATCCTGCCTCTAATTTCTCTGTGAGTGCTCCATCCGTAAGGTGGGTAATGCTAAGAGCTCTTCACTCAAGTAAACTTCAAACTCACCCACCATGGCTCAGGGAATTTTGCGGAAGTTGGGACAGAAAGTTTGTAAGAGCCGTAAGTTGAGATATTATACCCAGAGGCATTCCATACCCGTCCCCTCCCCCAAAAAAAATCTGACTGCTGCTCCCACAATGCATAACACCACGCCTCATGGGGAATACCTACAACCCCACTGAGGACGGTCCTCAGCAGAACAGGGGCAGGCATGAGGGAAAAGAGGGCACCAACACATGATGTATCCATAGAAAATATGTTGTTAATAATAAAATAATAAATAAATAAATTTTAAACTATTTTTTAAATCAGTAAGGCCAAAAAAAATTAAGGATAATAGACAGCACATCCTATAATACTTTCATGATATCTTGGGCGGGGGAGGAAAGCAATTGACACCAACTCCAAACTCAAATTCATTTCATATGCCTTATTAAAGTCTAGCAGTAACGATGACAACCAAGTTCTATGGGGAGAGAAAGGCAGAGGATAATACAGATGGAGAGAGAGATAAGATAGAGATGGTATCAATGGAGATAGAAATAGAGATATTAGGGTTTTCTATATTAGAAAGAGATTACTCTCTGAATTCCACTTCAAAAGTTCCCAAAGAGCTTCGTGGGCAGCCCAGTCTTTGATGAGCCCATTCCTGGTCCGTATGCGAACATAGCTTTGTCCCATGAGAGCAGAGCCTGATGTGAGAGGAAAAGCAGTTGGGTCTCAGGCTGAGAGATGCCATTGCTGCCTTCAGGCCAGCGTACTCATCTCTTTAGGTATTCCCAGTCGGAGCTAATTCTTGGTATTCAGAAATCTTCTCTTCCATCCAGTTACTGAGACTTGTCAATACAAAAGCAGAAAGGGTTTGAGGACCATTGCAGCAACTTAGCAGAGCTTTCAGAAAACGGATTCCAATGGGGGAAATGGATGTGTGGGAAAATGTGCTTATTTTGATCAATGGTTGGCAGTAATTTGCTGGACAAGTGGACCATTAAACTTTTAAGGAAATATACCTTTGCCATGTATGTACTTTATCTAACTGAGTCAGGCTTAAGTTCCTAACAGAAAATTTTGATACCTTTGTAAAATATGTTGTAACACATTATGTAAGATTTTTCTTTACGCATATATGTGGACTGGCATTATTAGTTAGTTATGAGGATGCTGAATCATTATATACCAAAAAGTGAGGGATGGGGAGTTAGCTTTCACTAGCTTGCCCCATATATTTGTGCTTCTACCACTAGAGGGCACAAATAAGACTAGGTTTGGGGCTTTGAAAATGGCAAAATTCTCTCAGAACTAGTGACTGAGTTAAGACATTAGAAATGCACATTTTCTTTAAGTCTGAGGAGAAAAATCCAAATAGATCACTATGTAGGCATGTGCTACTTGGCTCTATTTCCTCCCTCATGCTCACAAAATAGGAAGGACTACATACTTGAAAGGAATAAGAAACCTCAATGATTCATAAGAAGGTGGACATAAATAAAAACGTTGAAGTTCATTGGCTATGAAAGGTAAGACAAGACATAAATTAGCTACAAAGTGCTGCAATGCGGCAAAGGCATTCACATTTGCCTAGACCACAGTCAGCATCTTTGGAATAATTTTCATATCAAACTATTAAAAACTTTTATTTTCAGTCCAAAAACCTGGTTCTACATTTGATAAGTATACATTGTGCCTCGTCTGGGTAAATACAGCTCTGCGGTACAGCTAGGGCGCAGTTCAGCTGCTCTCCTCACACAGCAATGTGCCTGAGTCAGGCTGGGACACACCTCCATCTCCAGCAGCTGTTTCGTTTCTTAAAAGAATAAAAAAGAGAAAGCCCAGACTTCTTCAGAACATGTAAACAATTCGGAATCTTGTCAGACCGGATGTCTGACAAGTCCTGGGGCCTGCAATCAAGTTTTATTTCTTCCTTGATTAGTTTACATCTATTTCGTAAAGCCCTTCAGAGAGTCAACAATCCTACCCGAAATAAAACCAAAACAGACTGCACAGTTGGCTCGAAATGCTTTCAAAAGCAAAAGGAAGGTTGCTAGGCAGGAGCAGTTTGATTTCAGTGAGGAAAGTGAAAAAAAGTAACTGGGAATTGAATTTTTTAAAAAGGCATGTTGGGAGATTGTAATCCATGTTACGTCATCACTCCCCTCAGTCTTACCAACCACAAATTTAGTGGGATTAAAAGCACATCAAACAATATGATTTGTGTCTTTCTGGACCTGGGTTATCTCATCAAGTGAGATCTTTTCAGGCTCTGTGTATTTCCCTGAAAATTTCACGCTTTCATTTTTTTTTTCCACTGAGTAAAATTCCATATTCTAATATGTATCACATTTTCTTTTTTTTTTAATCATTTTTTTCTTTTTTTTAAAATTTTTATTTATTTATTTGAGAGCGACAGATGCAGAGAGAAAGACAGGTAGAGGGAGAGAGAGAGAATGGGTGCGCCAGGGCTTCCAGCCTCTGCAAACGAACTCCAGACGCATGCGCCCCCTTGTGCATCTGGCTAACGTGGGACCTGGGGAACCGAGCCTCGAACCGGGGTCCTTAGGCTTCACAGGCAAGCGCTTAACCGCTAAGCCATCTCTCCAGCCCTGTATCACATTTTCATGAGGCATTCATCAGTTGATGGACATTTAGGATCATTCCATTTCATAGAAATTGTGACTAAAGCAACAAAGAACATGGATGAGCAAGTGCCTGATTACCTTCAAGGTCTTGAGACTCCCCTTAAATGCAAATCGTGTGCGTGTGCGTGCGTGTGTATGTGTGTGTGTGTGTGTGTACATGTGGAGATGAGAGTACAACCTTGGGGTTCCTTCACAAGAATACTTAGTACCCACGCTCTGGAAACAGTGTCTCTCCCTGGCCTGGAGCTGACCAGTTAGGCTAGACTGTCTGGCCAAGGAGCCTCTGGAATCTGCCTGCCTCTGCTGCCCTAGCACTGGCATTAAAAGCACGTGCCACCACACACAGCATTTCTACGTGGGTGCTGAGATCAAACTCATATTCTCATGGCTTGCATGGCAAATAATTTACCCACTAGGCCATATCTCTAGCTCCGAAAATGCAAATCTTAAAGGCTATAGACCAGAAGTCATAGGTTTTCATAAACTCCTTCAGCTTAGTCTCCCTCCAATGCGTTCTTTAAAAAGTTTCATTTTAGTTATTTTAATAAAATGCTTTCTTGAAGCCTGAATACTTTCTATAGCAACAAATCTCACCCATTCTGAGAAAAAAACAATTTTCTTCTACTAAAAACGTGTTTCCTTTCCTGGTTCGTGTTTGTTAAACATGCCATGACGTGTACTAGATGCCTTCTCACTGCATCATCCTTCATGAGCAAATCCACAGGAAAGGGCAGTTAGGGACTCATATACACGTTTATCCTCTTGGATATTGGCATCTACACTACAGCCAGCAGCCTTCTTAAGAAATTCTTTACTCCATCAAACAGTGTCAAAGGCTTTCTCCCACAGGATTTCTTTAATATTAATGGTTCTCACAGATAAAGGAGTTCTGTGAATTGTTTCCATGTAGAAAAAAAATTAGCTCGTCTCAGTTTTCTTACTTGCACATGTATATTATGTATATTAGTTATAATAATTAATAAATTATAATATCAACTAATCTTTTGAGAGTAACTATGAGGGATATGATGAAAATTCTGAAACGGGTCATGTTAACTACTAACTTATTGCCAAATTACCTTTTCTAGAAAAGCTAACACATTTGGTTTTCATTTACACATTAATATTGCAAGAAAGCAGCCCACTGTATGGGAACCAGAGGAAGGTTATATTTTTCCAGCAGTTCTTGGATTTGAGAATCAGCATTAAATATTTAAGTTTTAACCCATTATTAGAGGTTAGTACTTTTAGTCCCAAAGATAACCATGTTTCAAATTTCTGCAAAGCAAAAACAAAGACAAAATAAATGTTTTTCTTTTTGGTAGCATGGATCTTACATGTATCATTTAAGGATATATACACTGGCATATTCAGGATGGGTCTGGCAACATCAAGGACAAAGGACTAGGTACATGTTTGTTGTCAAATCCCACAGAAAGGAGAAAAGAATGAGGCAGGAGGTGTGGTAGACAGTGGGGAAGTCTCTGCAGAGGCCAGCCTACAAGAGGGCAACATGGTTCCTTCTAGATCTTTGAGTCTATAGTCTGGACAATGTTTGTGCCTCTTTGTCATATCTTGGCTGTCACACCTGCAGGGTTTAAGTTACATATTCCACAGGATTGCTAGGCCATCTAAGATGTAAGTGCTTATGACCATACAGTTTCCTACAGAGCCGGCAATCCAGATTATCATGGGAAATGCTCTCACGTCTTAAAACAAAACATTACATGAACTTTAAATTCCTGCACCATTCAAGTAAGCAGTTTGAATAACAACTATGTTAATTTTCCATGCAATCAGAATTCTCTTCAATTACATGAATTCAAGAGCTCTAGAGAAGACTGATAGAACCTTTCTTTTTTGTACAAAATTGAACCATCACAGTATCTATTATCTGGTAAAAGTCTTTACTATCCAATATTTATATGTTGAAGTTCTAACCCTCCAGTGTAGAGGTCTAATTTGTGGCTAGGCCTTTGAGGAGGCGTGGGATCCCCTAGAATCATCATGAAAGGACCCTTTGAAAGCATTAGTGGCTCTGTAAGGAGTGACCTAGGAGAATTTGTTTTCCTTCCCTCGTAGTGTGAGGATCCAGTAAGAAAGCAAGCAGCCTTTTACCAGACTACCTGGATGTGCACTTGAACTCCAGGGTTGGAAAAATCCACATAGTCTGTGGTAATTTGTTATAACAGGCCTAAAATTCTCAGTGTGGTATCCTATAAGGAAAGTACCTGAATTTTTAAATCAGCATCCAGACGTTTAAGCTGCGAAACATGCATGGAGTGCGCGTAAGATGTTCTAAGCCATGCATTCCCTGAAAACTGCCCGGCATTCCATCAAGCAAGGCATCCTTAGACTGAAGAAGCAATCCTACATTACACATATGTGAGCATTTGCAAAGCTATACTAAGAATAATGAAACCAGTACCTAGAATCCGAACCCTTGAAATTAATCGCAGCTTACAAGAAAATTAACCATATGTGGTGATGTCTGAGATAATTTATTTGGTTAGATTCCCCAGAACGTTAACAAGTTCATGTCTCCAAAGTATCTAAATTGGCTATATTATAAGTTGCTATGTGATATTTAGAATAGTTTTAGGAGCTTTTAAGGAACAATTTGAAAAATAAGTCCAAAATATAATATCGTGTCCTGAACACGTAAAGTATTACCTCAAGCTTTTATTGTTTCTTGAGGCATAATTTGAAATACCTCTGCATGAGGGTAAAAAGGTTGCATTTATCATCATTCGGTCAGCAGGGAGTGGTGCTAATTTCTACGCCTACATTTTAGGTTCATGCAGACGAGTCATGTGTTTTCATAAAGGCAGCACCCATCTCAGTTATTCTTCCACTTTCTGAACTACTCTACAAAACATGAATCACTTCACTGTGACACGCTGCAGCTCAAAACGACTCAAGCATCAGATGTACCTGCTCTTCAAACAATTTTTACCTAAAAACAATAAGCAGACATAAGAAAGACAAAATGAAGAATTTGTGTAAGTATGATCTAAAAAGAAAAGTCAGATTATTTCAAAAACATTTTTAGTATGTATTTAGCACCTGCCTATCTACCTATTCTTAAGCAAAATGCATACAGGACTATCAAGTAATTCTTTTATAATATTTGATGCATAATTCCTCTTTGGCTAGTGTGACAGATAATCTTTGGTTTCTAGCAGTCATTTCTCTTCATTTCTAATAGAACCTTGGTTTTGTTCCGGATGCTGTGAGTGGGAGCATGAATCATGCTACTTGAAGGAACTTGAACTCTTCGTAGCACTACTGTGGAAACCCAAATGGAGTGCTGACAATTATGATCAATGCTTTTCCTTGTCAATGTCTGATTTATAGATGAACATGGGACCTGATTATGATAAGTTAGCTATATAAGAAAGCCCAATGGGAATGAAGGAGGGTTCTTTTGCCACTGTTGGGCAATGTGAGTGTCTGCTGCAAACATCTTAAAACCATGTGGTCAGAGCTAGAGAGATGGCTTAGCAGTTAAGGCATTTGCCTGTGAAGCCAAAGGACCCAGGTTCAATTCCCTAGGACCCACGTAAGCCAGATGCACAAGGGGCACATGTGTCTGGAGTTTGTTTGCGGTGGCTCGAAGCTTTGGCATGCCCATTCTCTCCATATCTCTCTCCACTTGCAAATAGAAGCAGAGTGGTAATACAGAAAAACACAAGCTAGATAAATGTCTTTGAGTTGACAGGTTCAATTCCACAAAACTCATGTAAGCCAGATGCATATGGTGGCACATGTCTAGACTTTGTTTGCAAGAGGTCCTTCCATGCCCACTCATTGTCTGTGCCCTGTCTTTCTCACTCATGAGTAAATAAATTAATCAATCAATAAATAAATTTTTTAAAGTTAAAAAAAAAACACCTTTCCAATGCATGTTAAAAAAAAAAGTGCTATGAGAAATGTCTTTGTGGTGGATTGAATGTAAAATGTCCCCCATGTACTCATGTGTTTAAGTATTTAGTCCTCAGGTGGTGATATCTACAGATGTGGAGCCTTGCTGGAGAAGCTGTGTCACTGGAGGCCAGCCCTGGAATATTGCAGTCTAGCCTTGCTTTGTGCTTTTGCATTTCCGACTTGCTTCCAGCTGATGTGAAGATGTGATATCAGCTGTCTTTTATTGCCATGACTTCCCTGCCATGATGGAAACTTCCCTCAAAACTGCCCACTGAAATAACCCACTAAGCAACTTCTAGCCAGATATTTCCTCCAAGTAACAAGATCCAACCTTTTTTGTGTATGGTTTGGTTTGTTTTTATTAACTATCCATATATTTGAAATACAAGTAGGCCCTCAGAGTCCCTCGGCATGGGGGTGGCTGCTGTGGGGAGGAACAGTCCGTTGAAAGGTGAATGGTAAAGAAGAGGCCAGAGCACTGAGGGAGCCAAACTGCACCTAATTTACTTTGGGGTCCAGTGGTCTTCTGTTTGTCCCCCTGGGGAAGGCTTTGTGTGCTAAAACTGGTTCTATTGTTGAATTTTAATAAGCAAAAAGCATGCAGATTTCTTCCTATTCTTTATGCTAGGCCATGCTTGTAGAGAATTTCTTATGAGCATGCACAATATAAGTAATAATTACTCTTCAAAATTTGGCTGAAGCCCAACATGAAGCAACATCTCCATACCTGGAAGGCATGTGATTTTTAGAAAATTCTTTATTTAATTAAACCTAGATTTTGAAAGTACTTTGCCAAGTTGAGAGGCTCTGGGGCTATAATAAATAATATAACAATAGTACCCACATCAAAAAAATGAAGATTTTACCCTATTTAAAAAATGCTCATTTATCTTCCCTGTCAAGTTTATTTCTGAAATCTTATATTTAAATTCAACATACTTTTTGTGGGGAATCATTTTTCAGACTTCCTACTAAAAATCTGGCTAATTTATCAAAAGTACTTTTTGAAAAAAAAGTTATAAATTGCCTTATATTCCTGATTATAAGCAAGAATTTTCAAATCATACCCTAGTATGGCTCTTTCTCACGCTGTGCTTACCTTCTTATGATTTGGATCAATGCTGATCTTTTAAAAACTGGAAATCATAAAGCAACTTTACAGAGTGACAGGTCAAATAGGCATTAGGAACGCAGCAACACATCAAGGTCTCACAGGCATCCTGTTTTTACAATACCATTTCAAACAAATATGTGCTCATTGGATATCTGGATGAGACTGCACTGAATTGTGAATGGTGAAATGCCCCGTGGACTGTGAACAACGTGAACACTGACCGCACGTGATGTCTTCAGTTACATTCATAAGCACATACCCACCCTTGTGTATCAGTGTGTGGATAAATCAATCAGGAAAGCATAGAAATCTGAAGCTTACTATTTACAGGAGCTCACATTTATTGAACAACTATTAGGTGTCAGCTATGTGCCAAATGGTTCACTTGGACTTTCTCATGATTTACAAGAATAAAACTTGGTCAAATTAGGAATAGCTAGGACACTGTGACAGTCAGATAGCCAAAGTAATATAATTTTTAAAAATGACAATTTCATCAAACTAATAAAATTAGTTGTTTTATGGTTATTAAAATAATTACAAATAAATGTTGCCAATATTCATGTAAAATGGTATCTCTTGTAGTACATTCCATGAAATTCTAAAAAGACAACTAAGTACTTGGACTAAAAATAAGAAAAACTGGACAGGAGAGAAGGCTTAGCAGTTAAGGTACTTGCCTACAAGCCAAAGGACGTGGTTTTAATTTCCTAGTACCCATGTAAGCCAGATGCACAAGGTGGCACAGACATCTGGAGTTCATTTGCAGTGACTAGAGGCCCTGGAACACCAATTCTCTCACTTTCTCTTTTTCTGTATCTACCTCTCTCTCAATAAATACAATATTTATCTTTTAAAAATGAGATAAATTTAAGCCAAAGCAAGCTCAGCTAATCATGTATGAGATCACAGATGTCAACTTCCATCCTTGCAAAGACGCACCATATCTCAGTACCCATCTTTGTCTTATAACTCCACAGAGATTCAGGATGATAGGATGGGGGGAGTGCTCACAAAGGAGATTTGATTTGAAATCTGTCCAACTTGGTTAGTGAAAGAGGAAGGAAGTATCTATGTATGGTTGGATGGCATGACCAGACACACACAGGTAAGGCATGGCAAACAGAGGGAGAGAACTGGAACAGGGAGAGTACCTCAGCTCAAGTCTTAGACAGTGTTAGAGAGGGAGCCCTACTCTGACAAGCAGGCTCCTTTAAGACATCTCTGTTTGTCTGTGCTTGCCCCTGTGGTATAATCTCTGTTTAGCTGTGGTAGAACTGTCCTCCTTATTGAAAAGAAGCTTGTCAGCCACGTCAAAGAGAAACTTCATCATGTATTTAGAACACTCAGAAGAACTAGGATCATTATGATATATGTCTTTGCATGCCTTACACTACCAAGGTGGAAATTTCTTTTGTGGTTTAGCAGGATAAGATAATGGAATGAGAACTGACCAGGGAACCAAGAACTTGATTCTGGTTTCAGTTTAACCAAATCTGTAACCACAAGCAAGTCCTTTAGGATTTCTCCACCTCACAGAGCTCGTCAGCAAAAATTACGATGGGTCTGGGTGGTAAAAGTCTACAGAGTCTGTTGTGCTTTGGACATGGAAAGTCTCCTGTAGGCTCATGTTCTGGATGTTTGATCCTCAGCTGGCGGTGCTTTTATGAGAGGCTCTGGAAATGTAGTGATGGGTTAGTCCTAGAAGGAGGAAGTGTTTCACTGCGAGGGACACGTACTGATATATTATCCCCCCCCCCCTTCCAGGTAGTTTCTAGCTCCATAAACTCTCCGTTTCCTTGTCCTTTGTGATGTGAATTGTTCTGCTCTGATATTCCCTCCAAAACATAATAGAATGAACCCTCTGAAACCATATACCAAAATAAACACTTCCTCTTTTTAAGTTCTGTTAGATATTTTGTAGCAGTGGTGCAAAAGAAAAGAAGGAGGAGGAGGAGGAGGAGAGGAAGAAGAAGAAGGAGAAGGAGGAGAAGCAGCAGCAGCAGCTAGTAGAGAGTCCTAGATGTCTGTGCTCTCTGGAATACTTATTGTTTTGTCTTTTCAACAGAAAATATTGTGATGGGCCAGGTATGGTGGCACAAGCCTTTAGTCTCAGTACTCAGGAGGTAGAGGTAGGATGGTATCAGTGAGTTTGAGGTCATCCTAAGACTATAGTTGAGTTCCAGGAAAGCCTGGGATAGAGTGAGATTCTGCCATGAAAAAATAGAAAATATTGTGATGTAAAGTGGAGGTGATGTTGACATGTCAGGGCAGATGTGGAGTATTAATGTATGTAAAAAACTCACACAAATGTAAGTGGGTCCATGTTTTTTCTCTAAGGCAGGACATCTTGTGATCTGGCTTTTGTATGTTCAGATCTATCTCACAGACTTCAAGTCAAAACTTTTCCTGTATGCTATGTGCTCATATTCCCCCGATCACTTCCAATTCTCCCTCCACCAGAAACATGTTAACTAAAAAAATAAGCAAGTGGGCTGCAGAGTTGGCTAGCAGGTAAGGCACTTGTCTTAAAACCCTAAGGACCCACATTCAACCCTCCAGATCTCACGGAAGCCAGACACACAAGGTGAGGCATGCACAAGGTTGCACATGTGCACAAGATGTCATATGCATCTGGAGTTCAATGACAGTGGCTGGAGGCCCTGGTGTGTTAAGTCTCCCTCCCTCTCTCTCTCTCTTTCCTTCTCTCTACGGCCAGTCTGTTGGGTTTGCCTCAAAAAAAGATTTTTTTAAAAAATAAGGAATTAGGAAATGTAGAAACCAAAAGGTGGTTTCTTGACAGAAACTTACTCATTCTATTCTGTTAACAATCCCGCTGTCCTCCAAGCATCTGTCCTCTGCCTAGGTCCACAGCACTCAAGTATGAGGGCTTTTTTCCCACTGAGGAGTATTTGGAAACCTCAAGATGTTTTGTGGTGGTCACAGGTTAGGGACGACATCCACTGGCATCTTGTAAGTAGACAGTAGGGGTGCCACATAAGCCACCTGCAAGGCATAGGACAGTCCCCTAGCAAATAAGCATACAAACCCCAAACATCAGTAGTATTGAAGATGATAAAGTTCTGGCTGGGTAGAAGTTTGTAACTCACCAAAGATGTGCTGGGAGTGTTAAGGAGAAGAGGCACCAACAAGTAGGTCATAAGATGATGAGAGCTATGCTTCTTTTAAAAGCTTTTTTTTTTTTAGTATCTTAAAAGGTCTTTCAATGCGTTTATATTGCTTTTAAGTTTCTTCCCTATGGGTTGATGGAGCAGAGAAAGAAATGCTAATAGGAAATTCAATTGCTTTTGAGGTTTTATTATGATATAGTGACAAGAGACAGGGTCACTATGGTGTTGGTTTCCAAGCTTTTGAATTCATTAGATCTGTATGTGATAGATAAATCTTAAACCCATATGGAAATAACAGTTTGGAACTAGGTTGATGATAAAATGCCAAGGGCCCAGCACACAGACAGCAAAGCCACCACCCTCTTTTTGTCATCTTTGCTGAGCAAAGTCTATATTCACTTAAGCTTATTTTAAAAATAACTTCATAAAAGAAGGGTAATTAATACTAATATTGTCATGTGCTGAAAATACATTGAGTTCCAGATGCCATCAATTCCTCTTTTACCCACAAGTAAAGGGCTCAAGTGAAACAGTGACTCATTTTGTGTGTGCTGCTTACGTTACTTGTGTGGATGATATATGGTTTTGTTTTCATAGGCTTTAGCTCACTTATGCTTCCCAATAATCTTCCCATGTACCATCAGCCTGTGTTACTAATTAGCAAGCACAAAAGGTTTAAGCTTGCACTTTCGGTGCAAACCACAGGGCCAATGCTTATATCCCATCTTCTCCACTCAGGAACAGAAACACAAAGGCTGGTTGCCCACTTCCAAAAACAAAAACAGTGGTCTTGTTGTCAGAGTCTGGTTCATAAGTGTTGATAGCTCTGTGTCATCGTTTCATTGGAAGTGTAAGACCTGACACTTGCTCCTTGTGTCATGAGAGCATCGTGGTGTAACTAAAAAGAGCTTTCTGTTTTGTGATTGAGGTTTTTAGCTATTCATGGGATCTCGAACTAACTTTGAACCAATTCTTTAACATGAGCATTGTATGCTAGTTCTGCCTGTCCCGAAATCCGTAAAATAAAGTCCCAAATGCTAGGACTCTGTGAATGCAGCTGAACTTTTGGAAAAGGCAATATGAGAAGTAATGAAATTAAGAAAGGTCATCATATAAACTGGGCATGGTGGCACATACCTGTAATCCCAGCACTCTGGAAGCAGAGGTAGGAGGATCGCTGTGAGTTTGAGGCCACCCTGAGACTCCATAGTTAATTCCAGGTCAGCCTGAGCTACAGTGAGACCCTATCTTGAAAAAAACAAAGAAAGAAAGGTCATCAGAGTGGGTCTTAAATAATGCAGTAGTCTTCCAGGGCTACCATACCCATGTCAAAGAGTGAGTAGATTAAACCACAGAGACTAGGCTTCTCATAAATGGAGATTAAAGTCCACCATCAAGCTTGGCTTCTTCTGAGTCCTCTCCTCAGCTTCTAGCAGACAGTCTTTACCCTCGGTCTCCTCATAGCCTGCCCTGATCCAGTACTGGTAATGATCTCATGAGGTAACGAGTCAAATCGGATTAACCCTCATTCTGAGGACCTACTTTGAGTTAGTGGCAACCATCTCCAAGTATATTTACATTACGTGGCTTTTTGATTTCAAACTTCAACCTATCAATTTAGAGGGAGCTCTTTCCAGTCTTCAAAACTGGTGCCAAGGAATTTGCTAGAGCTCTGATCTGCATCCCGTGAATAACCAAAAGTTAATTCTAGGTGCAGCATCAGTGGTAGAGTGGTGAGCACAGCTGCCTTCCAAAAGGTGATTCTTAAAGAGAAAACTCTTTTTCAAACTATGCCATGCTCTGCTTTCACCTATAATTTTTATATCTCTTTAAAAATGCTTAAACAGTACATTTTATTCTGGGAGCTTACCTCTGTGCAGTGATGTGTGGAATGTATTGACATGCTAATCTACTAATGTTTCAAGTTCTGCTGAACATTTAATTTTAAAGATGTGAGGGGGCTGAACTAGAGGTCTGTTTTTGGCTGCTTGGGAAGCTACTTTTTGACTTTCTACGTGACTTCATTCTCCCTCCCACACGGTGGCAGGCCCGAGTCCCTGTTCCCATCAGGCAGTGTGCAGCTTCTGTGAGCTCAGAGGACCCAGCTCTCCTTATTATTCTTATTTTTCCTCTTCTTCTCCTCCTCCTTCTTCTCCTTCTTCTTTTTCTTCTTCTTCTCCTCCTCCTCTCTCCTAGGTAATGAAGCAACTGGCTGACTACAAATCACCTGAAGCAGGTCAAAGCTTTTCTAGACATACCTGTACTGTTCTAAAGTCAGAGAGAGTTTGGAGGAGAGAGAAAGAAAATCACAGAGACGGGAACTCATCTCCAAGATTAGGTGCTGCACTGCCAAGGGACAGTGAGAAAGAACTCGAACTTCATATACAGACACCTCTGAATTCATATGTACTTTATACATAGATAGCCCTGACAGTCATGTGCATTTTCCTCTGAAATAACAATGATGGCAGCAAGTCGTACACACAGAAAGAGCTTCAGTCTTGGATCCCCGAGTCTAGGTTGTATTCCGGAGTCTACCATTTGCTTCTTGTGTGCCCTTCGGTACATTGCCTGTCCCTTCCGGAGTCTACTTTTCGTGATGACCTCGGAACAGTCCATTATTCAGGCTTTGTGTGGATCAAATGGGGTAGACAAGTGAAATGCCAATCTCAGCTATAACCATTTTAAAATAATTTTTGTGCACAATTTTGTTTTTCAGAAAATACCAAATTCACTTTCTTTAGGTTTCTATGCATCTTCCAGAAGATGAATACCACCTAAAAGATCAACCATATACCTCAAGATTTAACAGGCAGCCCAGACACAACCTTCAGCTAAAGTTTAAATGAAACTTTCACATTCATAGTAGCGTGATGGGCATGTTTGGCACTTACTGAAACAATGAGATGAGCACTACGTGGAGACATGTTTGAACTCACTCGGTATTTCCATTTCCCTTTTAGGTCACAGGACTAGGAGGGCAAGGAGAGGGCAGGATCTAGGGTCTACAAGACACAATGAGCCCATTTCTCCTTCCTCCAGATGGAAATCCATCTACCTCAGAGAAAGAGAGATAAGAGAAATGACAAGTAATGGCAGCGGCAACTAAAGGAACTACCAATTACTAACTTCTTTCTCTTGCCTGGGTACTATATTCTATAATGTATAAATATTGCTTCATCTAATTTTGACAAAATCCTTTGAGACAGGCTTTGTGCTTTTTTTCTAGACACGGGAAACTAAAGTCATGCCTCTGCAGATAAGAGTGAAAAGCATAATTTATCTCTTGGTCTGAAGTTAGTATCTCTTTTTACATCTTTTACGGTGTATGGCATTCTTGAAAGATAGCAAGATCAATGCAGATAAATCTCAACTTTGGCCAGAGCCATCATTTTGATGATTTTCTAAATTGAATTTGAAGGTATATGAACTGTAGGTTCTATTCTGTGATGTCAGAGTGAACAGACTAGGAAGCTGATATAAATCGCTCATTGGTGATCAACATTGTGTTATTTACCTTTATTAACAAATTCAAGGTGTTCAGCCATAATGCTTTCAATGAAAACTGTTCCTAACAGAATTTATTAAATGTGGTCACTATTCTTGGGAACAAAATATCATAAAGACTAAGCAAAGGCACTGATTCAACCTGACACAAACTGGGGCAAGCATCACAGCATTAGCACTTGGGCATGAGTATAGTTTCTTGAAACAAGGACAAGGGAGAGCAGAAAGAACATCACACCAATATGAAGGACAGAACGGAGGTGTGGTTGGCAGAATCCCACACTGATTATAACTTAATTGGGTCTGCAGATAAGCACTCCTACCACAGAACTTTAGCTTTTTCAGAATCAGAAATAATATCAGGGCAGATCGCATTGTGCGCACATTTCTTACCACACTTATCCATTGCTACCATCTCATTTATCTTTGCATGCCAAGAACCCTGCATAACACACTCAATAGAAGCCCCTATACATTGGATTAAGTTCCAAATTATACAGACATCTTAATTTTTATGAAAGCTTTTTTCCTCCTTCTAAATCTTCTTTGTAAAACATCTCATAACTGAAAGTTACCTCAGGCTGGCGACATGGCTTAGCTGTTAAGGTGCTTGCCTGTAAAGCCTAAGGACCCAGGTTCAATTCCTCAGTACCCATGTAAGCCAGAGGTACAAGGTGGTGCATGCATCTGGAGTTTCATTCTCTTTCTCTCTCTGAAATGAAATATTTCTAACAGATGCCAAGAAAAATTAGCATTTGTAACTAGTTTATTAATGTCTCATCTCAATAAGGTACACCACTGAAATAGTTTTGACTTCAGTGCACCTAAGTACATTATGCCACCACTTCCTTTTATGTTATGCAGAATGTTTGGTCCTAAAAACTAAACAGTATGTAGGTCATTGTAAATGTACACTCTTGTCTATTCAAAGCTGTCCCTCTTCCTGCACAAGATGCTCTGCCCTGGCACAACTTCTTTCTCACTCTTCTGGGCACTAATAATGGGATTCTAAGAATTGACAGACATGTGCATTTTGGTCCTTTCCTTGTTGGCTATCACCTACAATCACAGGCAGCACACAGAGGTGATCTTCTGAGAGACTGCTGTGTGCAGAATCCTGAAGTGTGAGACAGTGTGCTTCCCAGCATTCCTTGGACTCTGCCAGGTATAGCTATGAAATTTTATTTATATATTTATTCATATCATTTTAATATATAAAATGTTACCAGTTCAAGAATTGGGCATTCACTAATTGTTATAATAAAGATTTTATATCCATACAAGGTTAAAAAAAAAAAAAGAAGTGGGTAGGGAAGATGGTTCTATGGGTAAAGTGTTTGCTGCACAGCTCACGAGAAAATAAGCTTGAACTCCTAGTACCTACTTAAAAACCAGACCGATACTCCCAGTACTGGGAAAGCTGAGACAGGAGGATCTGTAGAGCTGCTGGCTAGTTAACGTAACTAAATCAGTGACCTCTGGGTTCTGTGAAGACCCATGTCTCAAACAACAAGGTGGGGAGGCTGTGGAGATATAGCTCAACAATTAAAAGTGCTTGCTTGCAAAGCCTGTTTGGCACAGGTTAGATTTCCCAATACCCATGTAATGTAATGTAATGTAATGTAATGTAATGTAATGTAATGTAATGTAATGTAATGCAAAGTAGCCCATGTTTATGTGATCCTAACATATCTATAACAAGGGGCAGCAATCCAGGAGAGTCCAAAGCTAGTCTGACCTGGGTTTTTTTGTTTGTTTGTTTGTTTGTTTGTTTTTTCACTCTGGCAGTTCATTTGCTGCCTGCAAGAGACTCTGTGCCAATAAAGGGAGAACACATCAAAATCGTACTCTGACCTCCACATGTGTGCCGGGACCTGTTCACCACACACAAAACATTTCTTTTTTCAAAAAGCTAAGATGGATAACATGAGGGGAATGGGGCCAACGTGTGATTTGTTCATGCCATAAAGCTTATAAGTAATTTTTAAAAGTAAGGTGGAGAGCAACTGAGGAAGACACTTGATATCAGCTTCTGCCCTCCACATGCACACATGTATGAGTGCACAACACACACACATAGGTGTGCATCCACATACTAACATGTATGCATACATGTACACAGACTACACAAAGACATACATAAAATTAAAATTAAATTAACAAAAAGTAAATTGAAAGTGTTACTTAGAAAAAGGATGAAGGTTGCATGTAAAGATAAAATGTTTCTTATACAATTCTTATGTTTAATAATGTAAACTTATGCAGTGTACTAGGCAATCAGCAACATTTTGATGAAGGTATGAGTAAAAGAAAAACTAAAATACAGGAACAAATGACAGGAAGGACAGCACCAGAATTCCTTATATGCATTGTGGAAGATTTCCTCATGTTAAACAAGAATAATTAACATTATGAAGGAGAAATCAGCCTTGTTATTTTAGTTGCTGTTAGTTTAACTGTGACTTGGTTGTCACCTCTGGGATGTCTGTTGGCTAAAGAGATGTAAAACAGCAAGTATACCTAGAGGGCAACAACAGGCCACAGTTATAGTCAATGTAGGCTTGTTCTTAGAAATGGGAGAGAACAAGCCAGAAGGAAGTTTCAAGAATTCTTTTTTGTTTTTAATATTTTTGTTGTAAATATCAGTGTTATTTAGGCAACCAAAAATGTATCAGTCACATTCTCCCAAGAAGAAAACATGGATCACAGAAAAGTGCTTACAAAGTCCTCCTCAGTAAGACCAAGCTCTATGAGGGCAGGAAGTATCGGATCTTTGTGGTTCCACCATGATGTAATTACAAGACATTTTAAAAGAATAAAAACATGTTTAGAGCAAATGAATAAAAAAAAATGAATGAATGATAGTGTTCACGATGGACATTGACTTTAATATTATTATCAACAAGTAAACAAAATCTGTCCTCTACTCCATTCTACAGGTAAAGAGCCGCAGTTGAAAACATGTCCCAATGGGCATGCCTAGTGTATTGATATTGCTCTGTAACTTAGAATCTAAATATAAAACAAAAAATGTGGTCCTGGAGAGATGATTGTTCAGTGGTTAAAGGCATTGCTTACAGTGCCTGATGGCCACGGTCCAATTCCCCATTACCCATGCAAAGCCAGATACACAAAATGTCACACGTATCTGGAGTTCATTTGCAGTGGCAATAGGCCCTGGTACATTAATTCTCATTCACTTATTTCCTTCCTTCTCTCTCCCTCTCTCTCTCTCAATCTCTCTCTCTTTATCTCTCAAATAAATAAATTTGTGTGGCTTTAAACTCTCATAGATGGAAGACATATGGCCACTTACAAAGCATGTAGAAGTGTGTTATCTCTGGTTTTTAAGAGATGCTGAGAGAAGGGACTAGAAGCCTTTGCAGATTCCATAGCTGATGCAGGGAGGGCCTGGCAGCGTGCTTCCAAACAATGCTCTTTCAGTGGCAGCTGATGTTCCAGTGGGCTTAGTCTTTTGGTCTGAGCTGAACAAAGGATACTATTTTAGGTATTTTGTGATAAATTATAAGAATGGCTCACAGAAGCAAATTTACTGGAAAGCACTCTGAAGAAAAAGCTTTTAGAACAACAGATTTTTGGCAAAAAAATCACCATGAGTTATTCTGGTCTTTGGCATTATGAAGTTCACAGAGCAAATTTCCAAAGCAATTAATACAAATGAATATTTCATTAAAGATCAGTACTTTGTGATGAAATGCATTCCCAGGATTTCATTAAAACTATCATGATGTATTGAATGAAAGGTTGTGCAAACATCAAGTTTATAATATTAGTAATGCTTGTACTAATAATAATGAGTAATCGCCCTTACTAGAAAGATGCTCTAACGCTGAGAAATAACCAATAAAGTTTTGAAACCTCCCTGTTTGACCAAAGATCCTTAGGTGTTTACTGACCATGAACTGAGATAGTTGGAGATAAGTGAGACAGCAAACCGTCTAAGGAGTCACCACAGTGGTTCACTGGGATTATCCTGTGGTAGAGGATTGTTGAGAGGGTTGTTGAAGTGATCCAGACTTTTGTATAAGAAGCATGCTTTGTACAGATTTGGTGGCAGGATGATATTATGGGTAACTTTGCTGTAACTCCCTGTATGAGTTTGAATGTATGCCCCTTGCCTACAGACTCAGATGTTTTATCAAATCTTGTAACTTGGATTTCCAGCCACCTGGCTGGAAGAGGTGTGTTCGGAAGAGGTCTGATCTCCAACTTGAAGGTATGAAGAACTGTCTGAGTTCTGCCAGGCCTCCTGCTACTTTCCAGGGCTCCCTGATGTTTTGCTATCAGTTTGTGCTTGCTTGTGGTGGTGGCCTTTTGGTGGTGTCTCTCTGCTTGAGTTTATGTATGTGAGTCAGCTTCTTTCACGATTGATGGGACTTTTCTTTGGATCTGTAAGCTGAAATAAACTCTTCCCCCTACAAACTGTCTGTTTAGAAGTTCATCCCAGCAACATGGAGCTGACTACAACACTTACGTATGGGTTAGGGGTGAAGACAATAAAGAAAATAAATTGATTTTCTGGTTTATTAAGAAACATCTGATTTGGAAATGCCTATAAATAAATAATTATGTTGTACAAAGTGTATCTACATATTTCACAGAGAGGAAGTCACAAGTTTCCTCAAATACATAAGATGTTTGAATTCGTTTTTGAAAAATCAGTATGGAATTCTGCCAACCACCCCTCAGTTCTGTTCTTTGTACCGGTGTCATGTAGATTGATAGCATAACTCTCAGCAAAGCAATGAGAGCTTACTGGTTAGCTCATTCACATGATAGCCTGAGTCCCTCTTATCTTATAAATTATCCTCTGGCAACTCCTTGCAAAAATTTGGTGTAATGTGTGATGTCTTACTAGGTGGAAATTTGCTATTCCTACAGCATATAAACATAGGTATCTGAGGCATAGTATTGGGACACAAGGTTGTAAAGATGGGTAAAGCAATATTGAGGCTCTGCAACTAAGGACCTTCAGAGCAAGCAGGAGTACCTCCATGAAACTCAATGAATATTAAGAAGTTAAAAAGTCATTTACAACCAGAGTGTATCATATGCCTCACAGAAGGACCAGTGAGGATGAAAATGTCCCTGCAAGGACAATGGCAGTAATTCTCAGAGCGCTGGGTCCCTGCAGCATGACAAGCAGGGAACAATATTTTCCAGATGATCTGCTGGTTCCAACGATACCATTCAGAGGTGCAAAAACCATGAAGTGTGTGGTTAGAAAGTGACCAAGAGTTGGCTGCATTGGGAAGATTCAACAAGCAGTGCGCGCCTTTTGTATGCAAGGCTGAGGCTTATATTTAAGATGATAAAGTGATCAGCTCTACACCTCTGAACAGCTTCTTGGAGGCTACTCAAAGAATAGCCTGCAGTATGAAATGCTGCAGAGAGGCAGGCGTGCGTTTCCAGAAACAGAAGTAAAACCAGTGAAAGGATTTGCCCCAGTTCCAAACCTATGTGTCCCTCTGTATGTCTGGTGGTGTGGGTGCATGCTGAGCCAGTGGTAGAGATGAACCAGATTATGGCAATGCCTGCATCATCTTTCACTAGAATTTTTAAAGTTCAACCTTTAGGAAGGGCATAAAGAGACTATTGAGAAGAGTTTCAGCAATGTGGATATGAGGGAGGCTGATGCTAAAATGCATGATGGTAAGTACAGGGGGGAAAAGGAAAAAAAATATTCTTATAATTTGAAGAATCTGTGCTTATGCTCACTAAAATTTATGTCTAACCCACAAATCAATACTTGTATAGCTTTCTCCTTCTTTGATAGGCATTAGCAGAATCAAGAAAAGTTTCAGTTAACTGACAGATGAGCATGTTACCCTCGAAGGCTGGCCAAGTGCTTTTCTGTCTTCTTGCTGTGGCTCACATGCAACAGCCAGGTGTCTTATGGGGTCTATTTGATTTCACACCTCCAGGGGTTTTCTGTTGTTTGTTTCATTATGTCTTAGTTGTTATTGGTAGATTTTCTGTTTAAAATGTCCCAACCTGTGCTACTGAAGTGCTGTCTGATGTTCCTAAGTCTGCAATGTTTTGGGCCTTGTGGAGAAAACATACATAGTAGGTAAGCATTATTCAGACATATGCTACAGTGCCACTGGCCACAACCTCAACATTAATAGATTAACACTGTGTATAAAACAAGGTTATATAATGATTGGTAAGGAAAGTGGGACCAGAAGCTAACAGGAGCCTAATCTTGCATTTTCTGTAGGAACCATGGCTCAGTATTTGCTAACTCACTGTCTTTGATGTAGACAGCATAATTATCATGAATACAGAGAGCCTACAGTGTGTGCAAGAAACCACCGAACCTGGATACTAAATGGCTGATAGGGTCAGAACAAGTTAATATACACCTCAGTTTGCATCTATCAGAATACCATAGGTCAAGTTCCAGACCCAAAGCTCTCTGATTATAGGATGAGATTTGCTCAACAGCACCAGAAAGAAGCCACTGACGGCTAGGCATTTTGTCATCATGCATCCTCAGACTATTTGCTTTCAATCTACTCCAATGATGATCCAAGAAATACTTTTAGTAATTTACTTTTTGTGGTAGTTTGAATGGATATACCCCAATAGATTCAGGAGTTTTATTAAAGCTTGCAGTTAGGTGTCACTGTGGGCAGATCCCAGGGACCAGACCCAAGTGTGTTTGGGGGCTGATCTGGAATTCCAGGCTAAGATGTGCAGAGCACTTGGGCTGTGCCTGGTGTTTCCGGAGGGTGCTTGCTTGCGGTGCTAATGGTGGTATTTCTCTCTGCGTGGACCTGTGAAATGAGGCCTGCTTCTCTCATCCCTATGTAACTTCCCCTGGATCTGTAAGCTTCAATAAATATCCCTTCCTACCATAACTGTGTCTGGTTTAGAGATTCATCCCAACATAACTTCTCTGTCTCTGTATGAACCTCTCCACATGGATTATATTTTTTACTCTGTTAGTCTCCATAGTTAGCAAATGGGGAGTGTGAAATGTGAGATACTCAGAGCCTGCTGAGTTATCAGCTGCTAACCATAAAATTTTAGTTCCTAAAAGCCTTGAGCTTTAAAATTTTCATTAGGATATCTTCATGGAGGTATTAGAAGCTGGCATACCAGACATTTTGAAATATATATCAAAAGATGCTGAAGGTTTAAGGAAGACACAATGTGTAAGAGGAAAAATTCCATGCATTATAATTCTTAAGGAGATGGATTAATAACAATAAATAAAACTCAGTATTTCACATGTCTGTGTACAACCATGTCTTTAACTTAATTTTCTTTTTTTCTGACATGGCTTTTTTGGTGCATGTAGTCATAGAATCTCTTTGAAAAGTATAGCTTCAAAAATCCTGAGTGATGTATTTCTGCCATTTTCACACAGAGTAGGAGAAATAGGTGAAGTAAGTTATATATAGCCAATCCTTAAACCCTCCACTGACTTCCATTAAACATGAAAGTTTATGTTTTCATAATGTTGCTGATTATAGTATAAAGGGAAAATAATCACTCCTAGTGTGTAATAAATTCCTGGAGATTAAAGTAAAATGTACCTGGAAACCAGTCAGATATGTCAAATCCCCAGTATCTTAAACTGCTCTCATAATTCAAGATCTATTTCCAATCATACCACATAAGCTGCCCATCACCACAGTCATTCTCCGCTTCCTGAGCCCCCCCCCCCCCCACCACCACCAAAGCTCTCCCAACTGCTTCAGAGCTTACAGTGTTGCATAGCTTTAATTAATAAATACTGCTCTCAAAGATGTAGGGTTTAGGTTTGCTGTATCACTTGACATATTCCTTTTAGTAGCTATCCTAATGTTTCCACACAGTAGGTGCGTATTCAAGGAAACCATTATTACAAATAACTGGGCTCATTTAATTAAGTCATTGAATTAGTGAATCACTCTAATTTTAGGTTGTTGGATGCCTTCATCTGCTGTTTTGAATAGTACAGGAAATCAAACCACTCATAAGAAAGTATAGGACATGCCTACTATAACAAGTATTGCAATGTCTTAAAAAGCAAGGTTTGAGCCTTACACCTCCTCAGTAAAGTCCCTACTTTCCTGTTAATGTCAAGGTCGCAGTAAGCTCTTAGTAAACTGCATGTACACTTGAGATTGCCTATAGCTATCTTATAGCTTTGATGAAGCCTCACCTTCAACAATGCCCTTTCTTGGTTTAGTTCCTATCCTTGTACTTTGAGACTTCCCACAAAAACAAAGTCTATGTTTTAATTATTGGGTTAGATTAAGATCACTAAACTGGTAAAGCCAGCAAACCACAATGTGAAGGCAGTACATGGCAGCCAGACAGAAGAGAGACATGGCCCCCCAAAATACACCAGAAACCAGCTACATCCAAGTCTGGACCTCAGCAATGATGTGAATCGCCACAGATGATGCAACTCAGGTCTCAATCAAACTGCATGTACACCACAAGTTACCCTTTAAGTATTTTCTGTAGGGGCTGGAGAGATAGCACAGTGGTTGCGGCACTTGCCTGCAAAGCCTAACAACTCCGATTTGATTCCCCAGTACCCATGTAAAGCCAGGTGACGTGGTGCATGCATCTGGAGTTTGTTTGCAATGTCTAGAAGCCCTGGCATGCCCATTCTCTCTCTCCTCTTTCTCCCTCTCCCTCTCCCTCTCCCTCTCCCTCTCTCTCTTTCTCTCTCCCCCCCCCTCTCTCTTTCTCTCCTCTTTCTCTCTCTCTCTCTGTCCCTCTCTTTCCCTCCCTCTCTTCCTCTTACTTCTTGCAAATAAACAAATTGAACATTCTAAAAAACATATTCTATAAAGCTTATATAAAAGGCAGATTATCTGATGTTTATTCCATAAGCTTGTTTGAATGAGCGTGCTTTATTTTCTAGTGCCCAGGGCCCAATGAAGTAAGACATAAACAACTATGAACTGCAACTCAGCTATGGTCCTCTGCAATCAGATCACAGCTCTCAGGACCCTGTTCAGATACAGTGTGAGCAGATATAAAGGGGTTTTTATTCATTTTTGCTTGTTTGTTTGTTTTTGAAGGTAGGGTCCCACTCTTGCCCAGGCTGACTTGGCACTCACTAGGTGGTGTCAGGGTGGCCTCAAACTCACTGCAATCCTCCTCCCTCTGCTTTCAGAATGATGGAAATAAAGGGGTGAGCCACCACATCTGACTTTTTCTTTTCTTTTTTCTTTAATTTTCTTTCTTCTTTTCTTCTTTCTTCTTTTTTTCCTTTCTTCTTCTTCTTTTTTTTTAATGTGACCCAGTTTTCCACAGCATGTCACCTGTCCTTGCATAGAGGCTATCACTTTAAATGTGGAACTGCAGCCTTCAGAACTAATAATCAATTTTATTCTCTTCTAGAATTATGCTACAAAGGACGGCCTCACAGTTCAAGGAGATTGCACAAAACATAGTCTGAAAATCTGAACTGTTTAATCTAGCAATAGAAACATTCATAACTTAAAAGGAACTTGGATAATAAGCTAAGGCCAAAACATGAGTGGCAGAAGACAACACAATGAGGCAAGAGCAGCTGGGGCTGGAGAGACTGTGCAGTAGTTAAGGAGCCTGCGTACAAAGCCTAACAACTGGGGTTCAGTTCCCCAGTAACCACACAAAGCCTGATGTGCATGAACCACTGGTGCATGTACCTAAAGTTCCTTTTCAGCAGCTAAAGGCCCTGGTACACCCATTCTCTCCCCACCCCCATCTCCGTCTCTCGACACTTGCAAGTAAATAAATAAAGTATTTAGAAAGCTGCTGTTATTATCATGATGGGTTCAGGAAGGAAGGGAGGCAAGGAAAGAGAAAGCTGGGTGAAGAGGAACCCCGAATGACTTTCACTTTATGTTTTTAGGAGCAATGAACAAGTACCAGATAAGCCCTCTAAGTGTGTGGTGGGGAGGAGAAGGTGTAAGTCACTACATTCTTTCCTCAAGGCTTCATGAAGGCCAGTGCTGCTGAGCTTACACGATGGGTCTTAAAGCACAGGCCCAGCCACCCTAGATGACAGTGGGGAAAGCAGTCTGCAGGAACTGAAAACTACAGCAAGGAACTGCATTGGTAATCCAATGCATACAGCATAGTGACAGTTGCATTTCTTTTTCTTTCATTTTTTTTTCCTCTTTGATTTGTTTATGGCAAGCCATGGACTCACACATAATTATTTCACATACATGAATATATGATTGTGAGGGAAATTTACCTGAATTGACATAACACCACATGTTTATGTTTGAGACCATGGCAATGTTCCCCTGAGCTGGAGTCAACTTTTCTACTGGGAAGGAAGAAGGGGGAAGGTGGGGATAGAGGAGCAAGGTAGTAGAGGCCATTTATTCCTTGCACCCTTACTCAAAAGATGTATCTCTTGGCTTCTGATTGTAGCTGAAAGTATAAGCAACATCTTATATCTGCTCAAACCAGCACCTCTCCCTCTCTCTCTCCCCCCACAGAAGAGATATTCATGGAGAATGGTGTCTCCAAAGAGGAAAAGCCAACCAAACCCAGCCAAGAGTCCCAGGGAAGAAACAGGAGACTCCCAGGCAGAGTTCCCCACCTAAACTGTTTCACTCAACAGACAGACCCACACTAATACATGTCCTGTGATAAGAAAATACAGAGCGTTGTAACATGATGATCCCTAAGCTCAAAGTGTTTGAGTAAAATTTGAAAACAACAGCATATCTTGTATCATGAAGGCATGTATTTTATAATTGGTTCACTGCTACCATACCAAAGACCCATGATGACCAAGAAGACAGATCAGCTCTTGTTCCCAAAAAACTACAAGCTTTGCATGATGCTTCTTAGTAACGGAATTGAAATTTAAAAATAAAGAAAAAATTATTTAACTAGATAACAATTCTTTTAGTCCCTGTAAAGCAACAAAAATATCCTTTACATGGCTAAAAGTATTGACTGTGTTTCTCCCATGATCCTAGCAGCTAATCCATCTTTACCTCTTACAGTATTTTCACTCTCTCATTTCTGCACTACCTGCACCTACATTTTTGAGCATTTCTCAAGCAAAAACAAACTACATTAAGCCTCATAAACCAATATAATATGTTGTTTTAATAATGCTAGCCATTGAATTCTTAAAAATATAAACCTAAGCAGGAATTTTAAAAGCTATTGCTTTTTGTTGAAGTTATTTTGGTAAGAGGAAACTAGAGGAAAATGACAATATGAAGCATCTCAGAGTTCAAAATAATCACAAACTAGTGATATAATATCAGGAACAATGTATATATGAACATTCTTATTTTTTATTTTTTTTATTTTTTATTTATTTATTTGAGAGCGACAGACACAGAGAGAAAGACAGATAGAGGGAGAGAGAGAGAGAATGGGCACGCCAGGGCCTCCAGCCTCTGCAAATGAACTCCAGACACATGTGCCACTTGTGCATCTGGCTAACGTGGGACCTGGGGAACCGAGCCTCGAACTGGGGTCCTTAGGCTTCACAGGCAAGTGCTTAACCACTAAGCCATCTCTCTGGCCCGAACATTTTTAAAAATAATTAATAACCATGTAATATGTTCACTGGCACCTCACTTTTCTACCAGTGGTTACCATATGACCATAATCTGTCAGTCTCACAAGAGGAGGTCAGCTCCCAGACATGGGTGGCTTCCTAAAAACAAGAAAGAAATCTTCAGTTGATGAATGGTTGAATTATGTGTTAAACAAATTAGATTTGATTAAAATGTCTTTCATGAGAATCAAGGTACATATATACCTATATTCAACAGAGAGGACAAATGATAATGGGACTTTTTTGTTTGTTTGTCTGTCTGTCTTTTCGTTTGTTTGTTTGTTTGTTTGTTTGTTTGAGGTAAGGTCTCACTTTAGCTCATGCTGACCTGGAATTCACTATGTAGTCTCAGGGTGGCCTTGAACTCAGGGCGATCCTCCTGCCTCTGCCTTATGAGTGCTGGGATTAAAGGCATGTGCCACCATGTCCAGCTTAATAATGGGACTTTTAAAATAAAATTTTGTCAGCAAACAACATAAGGGTTTTCATGATGGCTTCTTCTTACATATATTTCATTATCCTCTGCTTTCCTTCATCCTCCTCTGTAACTATACATTGTAAGGTCAGATTTTGAGAGGGTATGATGAAGACTAACCTTAATCTTCTATAGCTTCCCTCCCTCCCTCTCTCCCTCTCTCTCTCTCTCTCTCTTCTCTCTAACTCTTGTATATTAGTTATCTTTTACTTTTCTTAGTGGGCACTGACCTGTAACTCCCAGTACCAGCATGTGGCTATCATCCACAGTGAGCTTTTGATCAGAGAGACCTACAAGGTTTCCTAAAAGAAAGACAGATTTCTGTCCAAGTACTTGATGACCCACGAAAGGTTAGTGGTAAGACCTAACTGCTGAAGATACCTTATGTTATGTGGTCAACACATAAAATGGAATGGCATGGCTAGAAACTGGAAGAGAGTCAGTCCCCAGACAGTCAGCGCATCTAGTGCCAGAAGGTGCTACATGGGCAACTGGGGGAAAATGACTAATATTTGTCCAAGCAACTCATGGTCTAACCTACTTAGCAGCAAATAACCTGTTGTGATGCCCACACAAGTGCAATAGTGGCTCACAGCCATGGTGGGGACCCAACTGCTCTTGATTCCGCTAACTGATCTCCTCAGTGGTACGGGACCCATAGCTATAGCTGGGAAACAAGTCAGAACCATATCCAAACATAAGCCCACTCTCCATTATCAAGCTACCATCATTCGTGGGCTACAAGAGGGCCTACAGCTATTAAATTATCTATAAAAAAAAGTAAGGGTTATCTCATTTGTCCTGGTGCTAACACCCTCTCCGTTGGAAAATGTGCTTTTCTTTTTCAGATAGATGTAGATCCTTATGAGAGAGCCACCCCATCATACCTAAAAAGGGCCCCAGCTGAAACTAAGAACAATTGGCGAAACAAGCAAGGGTGCTGTTTTCCTGATGAACCAGATACCAGCTCAAAGGGGAAGGAGACCAATGCAGAGAAAAGTCAACTCCTACCAAATCAGAGAGCCAGAGACCCACAGGCCCCCAAAACCTCATCACTGAAACAGACCAAAAATGAACCCAACATGGCTCAGGGAAATTTTGCAGAAGAGGGGGCGGAAAGAATGTCAGAGCCACATGTTGGGTCATGATATGCAGAGACATTTATCCTACCCATAACTGATGGCTAACTCCACAATGCATGACCCATATACCTCAACAAGGAGGGGACAAGGGAGGGGTTTGGACATGGATGAGCCTAATAATGGTACCAAACTGACTGTATTTGCTGAATACAAAACTAATTAATAAAAAAAATTAAAAAATAAAGTCAGATTTTTTAAAAAATCTAGGTTGAAAGGGATGTCTTTTTCTTTGGGTTAATTTTTCCTTAGCTGAGAAACCTTTTCTGAGAAGAGACAAAAAGCTTATCTGTCTTTTTAGCACATGAAGAAGAAAACAAACTAGCAAGTTATATCTTTCATTTCTCATTTTATTCTTAATGAAAAATTTTAATTCACTGTATGAAAAACTGAAAATCATTTCAAGCCACATGGTATTCATCAAAAAGTTTATTCATTTATTCTGAATGAATTATGTTTTTGAATAAAACTATTCATATTGGAAAATATTTATAATGTCATTCAACAAATCATTTTAATGCTAGATTTTTTTATGAATTTTATAATACTAAACAACACCATGAGGTACTTCTCATATGACTCTGGTCACCTCCAATTATTCCTCAGTAAGTAAGAAATATGAAATCTCTGATTTGTATTGTTTTGTGGCATTGTAGGTTATGAAAGAAATGTCCAAGTAAATTTTGCAGAAAACCTTAACTACCCATTAAAGTTAAGCCTATATGTTTCTAATAGATTCTACTAAAATATTTATGTTAAAATTCAGGGGAAAATATAGGTTTATAAGTCGATTCTTTCCTGTGACTTAAAACATATTATTATGGAAAGATAATAACTAGCTTCTCCCTAATCCTATTTGGAATGATTTTCCTTCATGACTGCTTTATGAGCATGTGCAGAAACATAGACCCTTAGAAGAATATTTGGAGAGAGTACCTCAGGGACAGAGTGAGGAAGACATGATTAAACAGTTAGTTTGGCACATCCCACTGCAGAGCAGCAGAGGGAAATGTAATATGTCAAAGACACATGTCTGACCCTAGATCAGTTAAAGGAATTTTGTCACTCTGTAAGAGTCCCAAAAGCCCCAATATGGCTGGGACTGACTCCTTAGACACTCTGAAGTTGTCTCATGCCTCTGCTCAGAGCAATGCTTGATGGAGGTTTGCACGCTACCCAGCATTCTCTTCATAGGAGATGGGTGGATTCACATGTGTACAGCCTGCATCTGAAAGGTGACACTTTTAAATTTTCTTCTTTGTTCATGGAAGACAATGATTTCTTTGATGTGGCATCAAAAGCACAGTAAACAGGGCTGAGAAGACAGCTCAGCAGTTAAAGGCACTTGCCTTCAAAGCCTGCCAGCCCAGATTGAAGTCCCCAGCCATCCATGCAAGCTAGAGGCAAAAAGTGGTACAGGCAACTGGCATGCATGCAGCAGTAAGAGGCCCTGGTGCATTCAAACACACACACACACACGCACACACACACACACACACACACACTCACACACAGAGACATACACACAACTACACACATACACACACGCCAGTGCAAATAAATGTTTTTAAAGAGCACAAAAAACAAAATTAAAAAAAAATAAGTACATGTGGCTAAATCCAACTAAAATGTCCCTCATTGCAAAGGAGCCTTTCATCAAAATGAAGGGCCTCCCGTGGACTGGAAGGGAGCTGTTGTTTGCTATGTGTTCAGCAAGGGTCTAATTTCAAGAAAGTATCATGTATATGTTAAAAGTCCAGTAAAAAGTAAATATAAAAATGAGAATCTGGGGACATAGTTAAATCAGTAAAGTGTTTGCCAAGCAAGCATGAGGTTCTAAGTTTGACTTTCTGTATCCACACGAAAATGCCAGGCACAGTAGTGTGAACCTGTAATCGCCCTGCTAGTGAGGAAGAGCCAGGAGGATCCTTGAGGCTCACAGACAGGACAGTCTCATCCAACTGGTGAGCTCCCAGCCAACAAGAGAATCCACCTGCGAAGGAGGTTCTCAAGGACAGCATTCTCAAGGACAGCACCCAAGTTTATCTTCTGCTCCACATGCACACACACGTACACAAACACATTTTTAAAACTGATGGTACTAACATGGTTGTATGCATACTGTGTATATAACTAATAAAAAAATTAAAACAGGATGTCTTAGTCCTTAACACAGGGACATTAATTCTACAAGATGTCTTGCCAGGTTGTTTCTGAATCTTTGTGTGAGAAGTATATGTGTATAACTTTGTTTGAAAGGACAAGACTGAGATCCAGTGAGTATTAAAAAAAGATATTTTTATAAATTTCTTTTTATAGATAAGGAGGAGGAATGGCATACACAAATATTTTCTGCCTATGTCAGATTATTATTGCCCATAGATTCAAGCTCAGTGCTGATTATTATAATGAACAAAGTTTAAAAAATAGAATTGTTTTCATTCTGTTGAGAATGATCATGTAAAGCATGATGTTTTCCTTTGCCTGCGAAATTTGGGATAAGTCAAGTTATTGAGGCAATAAAAATTCTCAAAACAACAACAACAAAATTGGCAAAGGAGTTTAATACACATGAAAAACGTCCACATAGTCAACAGCTATATGAAAACAACAATGCCACCAATCATCAAGGAAATGTGAATCAAACCTCCATTTCTCCACATTTATTAGAATAAATGTAACCAAACATTCACTCAAAATAAGCACTGAGGAGGGTACTGCGAACTGAAATACCTATGAACTATTGGCAGGAATGTATAACGTTGAAGTCTCTGAAAACTAGCATGCAGCCTCCTCAAAATGCAACAGTGTGCTGCAGCAATCCACTCCTGGAGGCGTGAATTCCGAGGGAAATGAACTTGGTTTTCTTGAAGACGACCTGAACTCCCATGTCCACTGTTATGGTAAGAACATGGAAACAGTTCAAATGTCCACCATGTATCCATTAATACATGCATAAAATGTAGCTTATATATGCAATCAAACATTATTCAGCCTTTAAAAAGAATAAAATTGCAAGGCATCAAGTGAAGTGAAATTAGCCAGCCACATAAACACACGCTGTATAATTCCATTGACATAAGCATCTCCAACAGGCTTACTTAGAAGCAGAGGAGAGAATGATGATTGATGGGTTAGGGGGGTGGAGATGAATAGTTGTTTTTTTTTTTTTATGGTCAATAGGTAAGAAGTTTCACTTATGCAAGATAAGTAACTCTGAAAGAGCTCCTGCATCTACAGTTAATAATGCATCACACACTTAAAAAATGTAGGAGGATAGGTATCGTATATTTATCTACAATAGCAATGGCAAAAACAAAAGCAAAAGCAAAAAATAAAAAAAGGCATCAGGAAATTCAGAAGTAGTGTGTGTATCTTATTTGTGGTGATGATTTATGACTATCTGCATATGCAAATATTTTCTATGCAAAAATATAAAATTATATACATAGAAAATATTTGGGCAAGTATTGTTTGTTTGCTTGCTTTTTGAGGTAAGGTCTCACTCTATTCCGGGCTGAGCTGGAATTCACTATATAGTCCCAGGCTGGCCTCCAACTCACAGTGATCTTCCTACCTCTGCCTCCAGAGTGCTGCAATTAAAGGTGTGCACCACCATAACAGGCCATAGACAGTTTTATATATGAAAATTATATTTCAAAAAAATGGTTTGCAAATACACCAAATTATAATGCACTGAGCATGCCCAGTGCTTACTTACCATATGCCACTTCTCTGACAGCCTTCAAGGAAGAAGAGTCAACCGGCCCAGGCCAGGATATTTACTGCTTCATGAGAGAAACAGTGGGACAAAGCTATGGTGGAGAATGAATGATTGTGTAATGAAGGACGTGCAAGAACGTGGACCTATTTACCTTAAATTAAAAATTCATCATTAATTCTTACGAAGGGCTTGGTCCAGTGAAAACGTTATGCTGTTTATATAACAGTAGTGAACAGAAGACAACTGAAGCTTTCTCTAAGTTGCTAGGTCTCTCTGGAAGTCATGCAACCTGAAAGGAGCCCCAATAAACTCAAATGACATGGGCTTCAAATGGCTTAAACCCTTGTGCTCTTTCTATAGCCCCCTGGTGGGGCCGACATTTCCTTAAGATTGCAGACTCTGCTTTACAATAGAATCGTGTTCAATGCTCCTTTTCTGAAGGAAAACCACCAGCTTTTCTAATTTATATGCACGCAATGCCTAACACTTTCCAGAAACACCATTCCTTTTCTGCACTGCCTCTGATTTCTTATCTTGCTTCTGTTCATGTCGGTGCACCAAATACACACTACACGATTTTGTTGGCAAATTATTTTCAGGGAGGGAGCAAAACTCTCAAAACCTCATTGAGTATTTCTTGGAAACCTTATGGCTCACTAAAATCTTGTATTTGTGCAAAAGTACATCTATTACCAAGATCTATTTAAGGCAAGTAGAACACAGAAGAAATCATGAAGAAAAATAAATCTCCTATCTCAGAAAAAGTTCTCTTTGTTGCATAATTTCTATCTAAAATCTGATTTTATTGCACTCCTTAAATTTTGCAGATGAAAATATAGAGGTCTATAACTATACTCCCAATGGATCTCTGTTTATCATGCCTATATGTTTTAAACTATGCTATCAGCCTGCCTCAGCCAGCACCTGCTCCTCTCTGTGAACTTCCCATGTGGTCCAATCACAACACACATGGTAAGCACCTCCCATGCACCTATCAAAGCAACAATTACCCAATATCACTCACTCATCCCCAGTAAAGAGGCGGACCAAAGTTTGCTAAACCATCTTCTGCAACCACTGACATTTCCATTAGCCATTACTCCAACCCAACTCAGGTTTCTGAGTTCTAGAATGCCCAAAGCTTAGGATCTGGGTTCTAGAATGCCCAAAGCTTGGTATATGAGTTCTAGAATGCCCAAAGCTTGGGTGCTGAATTCTAGAATGCCCAAAGCTTGGGTGCTGAATTCTAGAATGCCCAAAGCTTGGGTGCTGAATTCTAGAATACCCAAAGCTTGGGTGCTGAATTCTAAAATGCCCAAAGCTTGGGTCCTGAATTCTAGAATTCCCAAGCTCAGAGTTTAACTTCTAGAATGCCCAGAGCTCAGGTTCTGAGTTCTAGAATGCCAAAGCTCAGGTCCTGAGAACTAGAATGCCCAAATCCCAGTGGCCCTGCTCTCCTGCAAAAACTTAAGGAAAATCAGGTGTGCAGTGTAAAAGTAGAGCCAAGCTCACACCCTGCCAAGTGGGGAAACCAGTGAAACAAGATGATTGCTCAGGTTAGAAAAAGCAAATCTTGAAAACCTGAATCACAATCTTCTTGCCCTGTAAAAAATTACTCTAATGGCTACTAAAGATGGGCTTTGCTAATATAGATAATCAGTTTCAAAGCATCTCCCCACCTCTACCACATGGCAACTAAACGTCTCCATTAGTTACTTTAGCTTTAATTTAGAATTGCATTTACTATTAGAGTTTGAACTCAAATACAGAGTTGTCTCTGGCTCAGGTTTTGTAATCATGGCTCTTTATATCCCTGGAGGGAACTGGTACTGGAGAAGCAGTGAAAGTGCCAAGAGGAGATGCTGAGGAAAACATGAGAACATATGAAAGAAATAAAATGGGAAGTTAAAGAAGAAAAGCCATAAGAAATCCCACAGGTAGCTTGTAGAACAGAATTTAGTTACTCAGCCAGCTGCAATAGTTCTGTCATGTGCCAAGCATCACAGTGGCAGATTCATAGCATGAACACCTAGCTTGCCCCTAGGCTGATGTTCAGGTAGAAAAGAAAAAGTTGACGCCATAAGAAAACAGTGCCTTCTCAGCGATTGTGCAGTATGACAAGGTCTCTGGCCTTCCTCCTCCTCACCCAGCAATGGCTGCAGATGAAGACCTGGCTCCTACCCCCGACACACACACACACACACTCCATGTGAGCTGTGCCCGTCAGTCCTGGTTCAGTGTTATTGTGACAAGCTGGGGCCCCTCAGCTAGCTAGTCACCTCCATGGCTGGGGACTTGACAGTCTTCTGAGAGCCGTGGGCTTTCGGAAATAGATTGGCCAGTGAAAGTTAGATGTTTAAGTATGGTGCATGACTTCCTCATCCCTACCTAGTCACTGGTTGTAACCCCTAACTTCACATTGTACAACTAACGTTTTAAGTATGTTTTTTTCCAACTTTTTGGGCAGTCATAGAGTTTCTGAGAAAAATCAATCAGGGGAAAGGTTAACTGATTTCTAAGGCAAGACTATAATCTACCTACTTAAATGTCAGCAGCTATAATTTCATTATTTGAAATACAAAGTATTTGAAATCAAGGTTTGCCTTTTGATAGTATGAATGATAATCATTAGCATGCCTTACTGTCATTCCTGTGTGAAATCCTGCACATGTGTGTACACGCACGCACACACACACACTCACAGTGAAATTTGTCAGTACTAATTAAAGTGAGCTATTTCACATAAAAGATATGGGCTTTAGCCAATTACGCAGAACGTTCCTAAGTGTGAGGGCTGGTATGATTGTTTAATGTGTCATGTTGTCTATAGCCTCATGTGTTTTGAATACTTAGAACCCAGCTTGTGGCAATTTGAGAAAGTTGTAGAGCCTTTGGGAGCCTTGCTGGAGGAGGTATGTCCCTGGTGGTGGGGAAAGGACCTTGGAACTTGATATTCAGCCTCCTTGCCAATGCTAAATAGCTCACTCAGACGATTTCCTTCCAGTTTAGAGTTTCGAGCTAAAGCTGCCTGCTTGAAACTCTCATCCAAAATAAACCCTTTCCTCTCTCTCATAAGCTACTTCTGGTATGGTATTTTTTTTTCCCAACAATCATAAAGCAACTGCTACAGCTGATCATATTTTCCTGTCTATTACCAACCACGTGGGAATAACATCCATAGTATATGAAATTTAGTTGCTGGGTTGTTCATGTCACATAAGTTGTTCAGCCTAAAGAAATACACACGTGCAATAGGATGCTAATATTTCTTTGAACTAAAGTAATAAATATTGAGTCCTAAATTTGAAAAAAAAAACTGTACTCAAGTGATACAAGAGGATCTCAGGAACCATCTGGCATATATGTATATCTCCAAGTCCAACTAAGGCTGATTCTATTTTATTCTAAAAATCATATTTGTACTATGCTATATGGTATTTAAGCATCACTTTTCTAGCTGCTGCCCTAAATAAAGCTTAGGTTAGAAGATGAATAAAAAACTGCATTTTCCAGACTTGTAAGTAATTTGAGATAGGAAATATTATTCTGACACCCAAATTAAACCAAATGGTATTGTATGAAAAATAATACCAGTGTTCTTAGGAGTGGTAGACAAAACAAACAAACAAAAAAAGGTCCAAAAGATGACCACAACATCCTTCCCTGCACCTATGAGTATTGTACCATGGTAAACGAAATGGGACCTGATGAGCCAGACTTGTCCCTGTTCCTTGGTGAACTCAGACCTTCGCTATAAGCATAGAATTGAAGGTACATTTAATTACTTCCCCTTCCAGTGCCCTCACCATATGTGATTCCATCGGGGACACACTGGAAGAGACACAAGCCAAAGTGCCTTTACCCATGACCCAAGAAGCAAAGAGATATGACACAAGACGCTGTGCCAGGCTACAGAATCAGAGAGATGAACCCCGCCGCCCTTCTTAGCTATGTGACAGAAAGAAAATATGCTCAGGGCTGGAGAGAATTGCTCGGGGGTTACGGCACTTGCCTGCAATGATTAAAGACCTGGGATTCAGTTCCCCAGTATCCACATAAAGGCAGATGCACAAAGTGGCACGTGTATCTGGCACACCCATTCTCTCTCACTCTCTCCATGCACATAAATAAAAATATTAAAAAGGAGAAAACATTCTCGGACATGTAGAGCACAGCTTCCTATAGGGTTCAGAAACAAAAGAAGGATCATAGCATCTCCTACGTGGTGTCCTCATGAGGCCGGAGAGGACTCAAGGATGCATCGTTACCATATAAATTACTTAGCAACTTTTGACTATGCATAGTCTTGGAGAAGCTAAACCTAATATAAAGACACGGCAAGGTCACCAAGCCTTCTCTGCGTGGATCACTAGGTCGGGCTTGCTAGGTTTCTGCCCTGCAAGAAACCAAGTGATGCCATCCCTAGTACACCCCTAGACATGCTGCTGTGAACAGGGCAACTATGTCAGTGACTGGACGGGATGGCATAGCAAGACACACTTAGGACAGATGAACTCTGCGCCACTTCCATGCACGTCTTAGATGTGTATCTGGTTAGCTGTGTCTAATGGGGGTTAGTCCTGAAATTTCAATACCTTGTTTTCCACTGAATTCTCTAACTCTGTGTCTTCTGTGTGGCAATAGATAATAATGCAGGGATGAGAAGAAGATTTGGGGAGAGTTTCTAAAGAACAAAGTAAATGAGAAAATATGACCAAAAATAGTTCAGCCTCTTGAATAATGCAAATTAAGTCAAGGTGATGCTGTGCTTACCTGTCAAAAGAAAAAAAAGATAGCAGGAAAGCATCTGTGTGGATGAGCTAAAAGCAAAATACAACACACCCCGATACAGCTAGCAGGAGCAAAAAAACCGCTTCAAGAGAAGAAAATAATTTTGGACATTTATCAAAATAATATTGAATATGCGGAATATATCTTTGGCATCCTAATTTTTCTCAGAAACCTCCATGAGAAACAAGCCAAAATCAGCAAGCTATGTACAGATTGACATGCAATTTTGTATCAGAAAGAAGTGAAAAATTTTCCCTGTCAATCTTAGGTATGTGTCAAATAAGCCAGAGTTTATCCATGTGTTGCAATTCTTTGTAGCCATTGAACATGCAGGGGTTTTTTGGCAACAGAGTGAAATTTAATACCATTAAAAAATGTCATGCTAGAAAGATTGCTTAGTGATTAGGCACTTGCATGCAAAGCCTAAGGACTCAAGTTTGATTCCCCAGTGCCCACATAAGCAAGATGCACAAGGTGGCATATGCATCTGGAGTTCCTTTGCAGTGGATAGAAGCCCTGGTAGACCCATTCTCTCTCTCTCTCTCTCTCACTCGCTTGCTCTCGTTCTCTTTCTCTCTCTCTTTTGCTCTATCTGCCTCTTTCTAAAAATAAGTCAATAAATAAATAATTTTAAAATGTCAAGTTAAAAAAAGCCTATGCTCTCACATAAAAAAACATATATTGAATTTCTAGGATAATGAACACATGTTTCCTGATGTTTCATAAGTTTACAAATGTTTAGCAAAGCTTGTATATCTATCATTAAAGTTCAGAAAGAACATAAAACTAACATATTTAGCATTAAAAATGAATAAAGCAAGAAAATTGTCTTCCTTCATAATTCCAAGGCATTATGTCCATGGGAAGAAAAATAAGATGCACAGGAAAAGTAATTTTTATACCATGTTAACTTTCACAAAGTCATATGAGGAGAGAAAAGAGATTTGTATAAATTCTTAAAGTGGGAGCCATTTCTAGAAAAGTCTTTCCTCAAATTATATGTTATATAACATGGCATATTCATTTTAAATTTCAAACTTAATCAAATCATTAGATACTAGAATTCATGCTTGAGAGCATGCCTTGACTATGGTCATTTCTAAGTATTGCTTAAAGTTATTTCTTTACTAATAAATGTGTCTCAGAAGTTAAAGGAAGTAAAGACTATATCATTACAAAAATATTAATTTTATTAGACTATTAAAGTTTTGCTATTGTTAAATGCAAAAAAATTATACTCTGGTTAACTTTTTCAAACCTTTTAAAATTTATTTTCTCTTCATCTTCTTGCTCTATTACTTGACTTGGTTGTTTTTAATCCAAGAACTATGTTTTATCTAAATTCTGTGTGTCTCCCAATATATGTGTGTGTATCATAAACCATATCAGTTATGAAAATATTATTTTTCAAGATTCCTATATGTGTTAATATTATACTTTCCCTAGGTGATCAAATGCCTGCCAGAAACTTCATTTAAACTTAATTTAGATAAGCCACATGGGGGGGCTGGAGAGAGATGGCTTAGCAGTTAAGGTGCTTGCCTTCAAAGCCAAAGGACCCAGGTTCAATTCTCCAGGACCCACATAAACCAGATGCACATGTCTGGACTTTGTTTGCAGTAGATAAGCCACATGATAAGCAAAAGAATCCAAGGTTTAAAGATGTCATAAAACCTGTTTTTGGAACAAGGCCTGTGAGATGTAGGGTGGGATTGATCCTGGAATCTCTATGTGTGTTATGTGTGGAAGTGCGCTGGCCCCATCCTCAGAGCTGAATCTCCATGACAGCAGTGAGCTTGGTGGTGTTTAAACTCACCCTTTTCACATACTCTCTCCTTGCAGCTCCAGGGTAACCTGGAGAACCAAGAGTTTGGCAAACAGGATATCCACAGCCAGGAAACTCGCAGCCTACCAGCAAGCACAGAGTAGAAAATAAGCTTGAAACCCCTACCCCTCCACACACTAAAGCATGGCCAGATGCTGCCATTATTTCCTTTTCTCTAGAAGTTTCCTGGATGTCCACTATGCTAGCAGACCGTCTTGATTTGTTCTAGCTCAGGAATCACATTCTTGTAAGCAACCTTTCCCCAGGAAATTCATCATTAATTATCAGTCATAATGGTTTAAACACCATAGATCCTGAATCAGGTATGAGTGTGAAGGCAAGTAAGAAAGCCATTCAAGGGCTGGAGAGATGGCTTAGTGTTTAAGGCACTTGCCTGCAAAGCCAAAGGACCCAGGTTCAATTCCCCCACCACCCAGATAAGCCACATGCACAAGTTGGTGCATGTGTCTAGAGTTCACAGTGGCTAGAGGCCCTGGCATGCTCATTCTCTCTCTTTCTCTGCTTCTCTCATTCTCTGTCTCAAAAATAAATAATGATTTTTTTATATAAAAAGAAAGCCATTCAACATCTTAATGGGAAACTGAGGAAGGATCAGAGTCTGTCTGCCTCAGTCTGTTCAGATTGCCATAAAGAATACCATAGAGTGAGTGATTTGCACAACTAAAGTAATTTTCTCGCAGGTATTGAAGCCAGAATGATCAAGTGTGGTCTTTTCAGGTGACTTTTCTTACCATGGAAGGACAGGTCCTATCATAAAAGCTTCATCAGCATGATCTCATCCATACTTAATAATATTGTAAAAGTCCTACTTTCAAATACCATCATATTTGAGGTGCAAAATCATTCATTCCTGGATAGTCTTGAAAACAACAATTTTTTCAATGTTTACTGAAGTTAAGGCTCTGAGTAAGCAGGAAATGAAGGCTAATGCAGAGTTTCCAATTGCCTACCAGAAAATTGAATGATTATACCTAAGAGCATATATACCATTCAGATAGAAACTGGGATAGATGTTGGTTCAAAATATTTAAGGAAGTAGCTACATATTCATATACCACAATCAATGAGTCACTGTACATAGAAAGACTACAGCATTTTAGTATAAAGTCACAAACCCAACAAAGAATATGAACAACTAAAAAAGAATAATAAACCATGGAGAGCAAAAGGCTGATTTCCAGAGTTGTCACATTATGTTATGTAAAGTACACACTTTTCAACAAGAATCATGAAACATGCAAAGAAGCCGAAAAACATGACGCAAAGCAAGCAGAAAATAGTCAATACAAAGTGTTCTGAGAAAGACACACACTGGACTCCTTGTCAAAGATTTTGAAGCATTACATAACCCACAATCTCGGAGGAGAGTCCCTTTGGAGGGGGAAGACTGGGAGGAGGCTAACAATGGTTCCAACATGGCTGTTTACACAGTGAGTATTTACATAACAAATAAAGAAAAAAAAGACTTTAAAGCATGATTTTACATTCAAAGAAGAAAAATAAAAACCTTCAAGTAAAAGTCTAAAAGAAAATATGAAAATAACTTCAGCCAATGTGTGGTATCAAGAAAAGGACATAAATGTTTTAGTAAAATAACTAACTGAATAAATAAAATAACCAAAATTTTCAAAATACTAGAAATGATATAACAGATTTTATTTATCAAAATAATTAATGAACTTAACGTTAGACCGCCTGGTTTTATCTAATCTGAGATAGAGAAGGAGAAAAAAACTGAAGAAAAATGAACAGTCTCTAACAACTGTGTGACCACCACCATACACGATGAGAGTCTGCAAAGAGAGACAGAAGGGGAAGGATAGAGAAACTGTGTGACATCACCATCTATACAATGAGAGTATCCAGGAGAGATGGAAGAGAATGGATAGAGAGATATTTAAGAAATAACAATCAAACCCCCAAATATGATTTCAAGGCATTATATGTATCCAAGAAGTTTGAATTTTTTTGTAATATAAACTACAATGGCTCAGACTTACAAATATAATAAAGTTCTTATAAAAAGTCAAAGATAAGGGCTGGAGAGATGGCTTAGCCATTAAGCACTTGCTTGTGAAGCCTATGGACCCCAGTTCAATGCTTGACTCCCCAGGACCCACATTAGCCAGATGCACAAGGGGGTGCACATGTCTGGAGCTCGTTTGCAGTGGCTAGAGGCCCTGGCATGCCCATTCTCTCTATCTGCTTTTTTCTCTGCCTGTCTGTCTGTCTGTCTGTCTGTCTGTCTGTCAAGCTCAAATAAATAAATAGATAATTTTTTTTAAAGTCAAAGATAAAGAGAGAAAGTTGAACACAGAAAGTGATTGATCACAGCCAGCCACCCTCCATAATGTTATAACTGATTTCTGGCACAAAAACCACAATATATAAAGTAGCAGTTAAGCATTTACTGAAAGAAGATTTGCATTAAGTAAGAATTCTACAGCTAGTCAAACTAATCTTCAAAAAAGAATGAGAAATTAATATGCTACCTAATAAAAAATAATTTATCACCTACACACAAGTGATACTAAATTAATTCATTAGGGTGAAATGAGAATAAGTAGAATCCACATGATAAAATGTTAAAACCACCAGGTACAGAATCTATAGATAAGTAAAAAGGTCAACATCAAGGCACCTGTGCTTCAGAACTCGTTCTCTTATTTACTTAAAAGATAAAACTACAAAACTGTACTGATGATCTTATATAAATATTTGTACTTTGTACAAAAAGGAAAAAGAGTAGAGCTATCAAGAAGCAAGTTTTTGTATACTGCAGGCAGTAAGATGGTACTGAACAAAATTATTAAGATAATAATTGCAATCCTCAGAACAACCATTAAGAAAACAATTTTAAAGGTATAATAAAAAAGAAAGAATTAAAAGAGTGTACTAGAGAAGGTTGACTTAATACAAACACTACATGATAACCAAAGAACAGAGAAACAAAAATAAATAAATAAGACATTGAACATAAGTGTCAAAGGGGCAGATGTAAATCCCACTCTATCAGTGTTCAGATTAGAGGTAACGAAACCAGACACTTCATCCAAAGAGAGGTATGGGAAGAATAAGCAGGAAAATATCTTCTAATTGTATCGTTCTACAAGGGACATATTTCAGATCTACATCACATGTAGCTTGAAAACTGAAGGAAGGAAAACTGCAACACAAAGAGAATCCGAATCCCTGTATAAGTGTCAAACAAAGGAGACTTTGAGTGAAAGATAGGTAGCAGAAAAAAAGTAGTTATCAGACGCATAAAGGACATTTTACAGTTGATAAAAGTGCCCATCCATCAAGAACAGATAATAATCACAGACATCAAAATACACAAAACAAAACTAGACTGGATTAGAATGAGAAATGGGCAATACAACAGTAGTGCTTAGAGACTAGAAGACCTCACTTTCAATAACGGCTTCAATAACTTGACAAAAAAAATCAGCAAGGAAATAAAAGATTTAAGAAAAAAGAATGAAAATAGCTAGATTCAATAGCCATATGTACAAAACAACTCACAACTTCATAATGCAGATTTTTCTTAAATACAAATTGAACATTCTCTATGATATCTATGATATTTCATATATTAGGCCATAAGACATTTCTCAAAAATATTGAGCTCACACTGCAGAGATGGCTTAGTAATTAAGGTGCTTACCTACAAAGCCAAAGGACCCAGATTCAACTCCCTGGGACCTGCATAACCCAGATGTACAAGGGGGCGCATGTATCTGGAGTTCATTTGCAGTGGCTGGAAGCCTTGATGTTCCCATTCTTTCTCTCTCTTTCTCCCTCCCTCCCTCCCTCAAATAAATAAATAAATAAATAAATAAATAAATAAATAAATAAATAAATAAAATAATGTGGTAAAGAACAACATAGTTATGGTATTCATGCTCATAATCTTAAGAGTGTAAGGTAAGAGGATCAGGAGTTCAATATGAGCATAGGCCACATATTGTAACCTTACTTCAAAAATAAAATAAAATAGTTGGGGATAGGAACATAGTCTTAAAAAGTATAAAACTCCCATTGTGGAAATCAGTGTGGAGGTTCCTAAAACAGCTAAAGATTGATCTACCATATGACCCAGCTATAGCACTCCTAGGCATGTATCCTAAGGACTCATCTCATTTCCTTAGAAGTACGTGCTCAACCATGTTTATTGCTGCTCAATTTATAATAGCTGGGAAATGGAACCAGCCTTGATGTCCCTCAACTTATGAGTGGATAATGAAGATGTGGCACATTTATACAATGGAGTTCTACTCAGTGGTAAAGAAAAATGAAGTTATGAAATTTGCAGAAAATTGGATGGATCTGGAAAGGATTATACTAAGTGAAGTAACCCAGGCCCAGAAAGCCAAGCGCCACATGTTCTCCCTCATATATGGTTCCTAACTACAGATGATTGGGTTTCTGCATGAGAAGGAAAATACTTAGTAGCAGAGGCCAGTAAGTTAAAAAGGAGATATAAAGGGAAGAGAAAGGAAGGGAGGAGGGTACTTAATAGGTTGGTATTGTATATATGTAAGTACAATGATTGAGATGGGGAGGTAATATGATGGAGAATGGAATTTCAAAGGGGAAAGTGTGGGAGGGAGGGAGGGTATTACCATGGGATATTTTTATAATCATGGAAAATGCTAATAAAAACTGTGAAAAGAAAATAAAAATAAAAATAAAGTGAAAAGGCCAAATATGAAAAAAAATATTTTTTCAGTTTCATTTTCATCATCCCCATAGAACTGGAGAAAACATCAATACAAATATACATTTCTATGGTCTTGTATCAATGATATGTAAAGAGCTTTTTATAATCTCAAAAATAAAAAGATGGATAAATGGTGCAAAGGAACAAATAGGATCTGGGGAAACATCTCAGTGTTTAAAGATATTTGTTTACAAGTCTGCCAGACTTAGTTTGATCCTCCTAAAAACCCATGTAAATCTGGATACAAAGTGGTGGCAATGGTGTCAGAGCTAGAAGATCTGGCTAGCAGCCCAGGCAAGAGGGACCCTATATGAAAGGTGGAAAGAGAGGAGAAACACCAAGATTGCCTTTTAACCTCAACATGAGCACAGTGGAATACACACCTGCACACACCAATAAAAAATAGCAGTAATAACATAAAAATCAATGAGCAAATGACTTAAATAGACATTTCTCAAAGCCAGAAACAGAAAATGATCAGTAAGCACATGTACAGACACATTCTTAGATATCAGAGCAATGCAGGTCAAAACCACAGTGAGAGCCACTTCACACTTATAGGATCGCCAGTTAAAAAGAGAAACAGAAAAAAAAAAAAAAAAACTTATAGAAAATGGGAATTCTGCATAGTACAGGTGGAAATATAAAGTGGGCAAGACAAATTTGGAGATAATTTAGGAATTCCTATAAATGTTAAGATGGAGTTACCCTATGACTCAGCACTTCCTCTCAAAATAATTAAAGGGTATGCCCACAGATAACATATATAAATATCCATAGCAGTATTATTCATAAGATGAAATACGGGGGGCACAAAATGTCTGTCACTTGATAAACAGCTAAATTAAGTATGGTGTACAATGTGATGGACTATTAGCTATGAAAATGGAAGAGTTGTACAGGCTACTAGATGGTCTGTTACCCATGAAGACATGACTATCAGGTGCAATAAGCCAGAGACAAAAGGCCACATCCTGCATGCTTCCATGTCTGTGAAATGTCCACTGCGGGTAGTTCTGACAGAAAGCAGACTCATGGTTGGCAGGCAGTGGGGAAAGAACAGAATTCAGAAGCTACTTAAGAGGAAATGGAATTAGTTATTCATAATGTTTGTGTAACTTTGTGAATATCATATCAATGTCACCCAAAAGCACACTCTGAAAGCCTAAGGTTTACGGTGTTTCAGTAAAACAAACTATACAAATCACTAGCAGTAACCAACAATTAAAGAGGAGAAATCATTTTGTCAAAAGAGTATGTTTTATCATGGCAATAGGACCATGAAAGCGAAGATGGGGTGAAGGTAATGATGATGGTGATAGCTCCAATCAGTTAAACCTTCACCTTGATCCTATGAAGCAGAGATGTTGACCATTACTATCCCTGTTTGGAGTGAAAGAAATCAAGGTTAGGAAGGCAAAGAAACTTGCAAAGTTATCCAACTAGGAAAACACAGAAAATAAAACTTAATTCCAGGTGTGTTGATGATTTTGCCACTAGCAGTTACAATGCCCCCAGCACAGCGATCACATCTGCTGATAGAAACGTAAGCTATCAAACAGTTATCTGGCAAAAGAAATTTGTGAGTTCCAGACCTTTAAGTATGGAATCTTCTGGATATTTTGAACTCTTCAAGTTCTGCTCTAAAAGAGTTCGTTTGCCCTCATGGATACAGAGAGTTCTTTGCAGCCTACATATTGCGCTAACATCTCTATCCTGCAGAAAATGTATATAGGAAGCTGGTAATCTCGTAACATCAATACCAAATGTCTATTAAGGTAATAGGTACTAACACACACACGCACACACACACACACACACACACACACACACACACACACAAGCTTATATTTGGTTCATGCTTCTTCTGATTAAATTTGTTGCAGACAGACAGAAGACAGAATTAAATCAGTAGTGGCATTACAGATAGCATTAGCAACCAGCAAGAAATTGAATCTACAAATGTCACTTTGGAGGGAGGAAGCAGGATGCATATGTCATCTCTTAATGGAGTAATTATGAGAAACTAAACAGCATGTTCAAAAAGTTTACAGGATTGGCAAATCGTGTCTTGGAAAGGTCATTAGAAATCACTCAGTAGCTATTATGATGATAATTTACAGCGTGAAGAAAGTCTAGACAAGAGAATTAAGATATTACTGGCACTGATTTTAATTGGAAACAAAGCTGACCATATCACACTGAGTTGAGTGTCCTGGTCTATGGGCCTTCAGGCAGTGGCTGCAAATGTGAAACTCTTGTTGTTTTCCCCAGAAGATCCAGTGGAAGTGGGCAGGAGCAAGAACAGGAGCGGGAACTGGGCCAATTACAATGGAATCTGGACTCCAGCAAATGGGCTCCAGGAAACAAAAAGGCCTCTTTTATATAGAGTAGTGGGCTCTGCCCTGGAGGGGTCTTGGTTTACCTATGTAGGGATGTTATCTGGGAAATAGCTCCGGCCAAGGAAAGTCTTGCTAAGTTTATCTTTTTCTTTAAAATAAGTTACTTTAAATTGGCAAATAATTATATGCATACACCCAACACATAGAATTAAAACGTAACATTCCTATATGCTTACAATGAATGATTAAATCAGGCTAATTAACAAATCTATCACCTCAAAATTTCATGTGTGTGTGTGGTGAGAAAACATTGAAAAGCTCCCCAGTTAACAATTCTGAAACACATACTGCCTTTGTCCTTACAATTGCCATTCATTGTAAATGATTTCCACAGACGTCCATCCTGCCTAACCAAGACTCCATATCCTTTGGCCAGCATCTTCTCCTTCCCCATCCCGGTTCTACTTCCAGCCACACTTGTGAGGAAAAATATAATTATTCCAGGGACTGCCCTTGAAAAGACCCCACAGGTAAGTTCAGATGTTGTTTCTCTTGCCCTGGCAGCTGAAATTTTATAAACTGATATTCCCAGTCAAAAGCGTGAATGACTGATTAGAACTTTGTGACGCTGGACAGTTTGAATGTTGCAGATCTAAAATGAAACCATTTTATACTCTCTTCATTGTCCTTTTATGAGCCAGTCACCACCTACCTGTATGTCTCACTTAACATCCTTGTGACAATTAGGCAAAAGCTTTTGGAAGGTACTAACAGGCCACAAGCTAACACCAACCCCAAAGCTACAATGGCATCAGATTGTATCTGTAAGCTATAACATAGATGCCCCTATTTTACTGGACCTGCCTACCTGATAGTTCCACCAATTGTATTTTTTTTTTAAAAAAAAGTCTCGATTTATAACCTTCTTTAATGATGACTGCAAAAACATTATGAAATTTTCCAGATTGGAATGCGTTACTTGGGATTACCTGAATCTGTGTTTTCAGGCCATGGTCTCTCATATTTGGCTCAAGAATGAATGGATTCTCATGCTCTTGGAGATGAGAGCCGTGTTTTTTTCTGATCCCTTAGAGCAATGGGGGCCATAGCTTTATGATGAGGAGAGAGATAGAGCAGGCTCACATACATCTAAGAGTGTTGCAGACTGGGAAGGCTTCCCGTGACCACAGGAGTTCTTTACTCAATGGGAAGAGCAGGCATTCATGTGGACTTTAAGTAAATTAGCCTCCTCTAGCTTTTCCTACTGAAGTTTTTGTGGTATTCAAAAATGAATTGCTTCTTAAATTTCCCCTCTTGGCTCTTCTCCAAATGAGTATATATTTATTACATAAGTGCATTGTGGTAGTTTGAATGTATGTCCCCATAGACTCAGGTGTTCTATTTAAAATTGAGTTTGCAGCTTCAGACCCTAACAGACAGACGGTGGGTAATGAGGGGATCCAGGGGAGCATGTCACCATTATGGGGAGCAGTGTTGAGCTCTGGGTGGGTCCCTGCTGTTTGCTGTTTTTTGTTGATTGCTGGCTGGTGGTGGTTTCTCTTTCTGCTTGGATTTATGAATAAAAACCAGCTTCTGACATTGAGGGAACTTCTCCCAGATCTGTTAGCTTGAAGTAAATCCCTTCCTCACATAAAACTGTGTTTGGCTGGATGTTCATCCCAGCATGGAGCTGTCTACTACACATATATAATAAAACATACAATACAGACAAAAGTTTTTATGATAAAAGTGCTTTAGAAAGTCTCTAAATAGCCCATACACAGCAGTTTGAGTTCAGGATAAAATTCTTTTAGTGTCAAAACACTGAAGACTCCTGATTCGCAGCAGTCTGCTCCTGATTCAAGGAGGCATTTATTCATGGGGACCGCTCAGTGGAACTATGACGTAGCAAGCTATCTTGGTAGACACAGCATCAGACACCAGCGGGGTGATTCACAGTTTTCTCTTCCCATTCCTTTTGTGCACTAACTCTTTCTTGTTCTTCCAGCTCTCTCTTCTTCCCACCTGACCCACACCAGCTTTCTTCTTCTAAATGAAACTTTTGAGGTCCTCCCCATTTGCGGCAGGCTATCTAAGCATTGAACAATGATGTTTTGTCCAGCAGGCAGAGGAAACAGAGATGCTGCTAGAGAGAGTCACAGAACTGAAAAGTGTTCTAAGTCTATGATCCCAGCCGGAAGAGGAAGTTAGACTGCAGCGCCTGACTACTACGTAAAGTGGCCTCCAAGTTTACCGAATGCACACCAAAGCAAAAACCCAACACTTCCAACTTTAGACTATAGCTTGCTAGAAAGGTTAACTAGGCACTTTCAATGAACCCCAGAATGAGGCCTTTCACCTTCCATCAAAACTCTAATCCAATGGCAGCTGCCTATTCCTAAATTTGTCTTTAAGAAGTCATAAGAACCCAAGCTGTGAGTGCAGCCAGTCAATTCATGCTGAAATTGAACAGGCCACACTTCTGAGTGGGGACATGGGGGTGTGGTAGCTTTAGTTCCTCTTTCTGGGGACCAGAGATTTCTGCTCAGCCTGAAAAATTCTGATTCCTTTTTTTTTTTTTTTTTAAATATTGCTCTTGGAATTGACTGTCATTAAAATATTGAGAAGAAAATCTGTCAAAGCGATTTGATTATTCAAATGCTTTAAAGAATCATTAACATAGCAGCCCTGTGGAATGAGTGCAGCTTCTCCACCAATACTCAGTGCTTTCCCACCTCACAGGCCTAGGCCATGGAGCTCACAGACAGCCTGACTTCTGATAGGGCTTTAAACATACCAACTGAGGCCAGGTGTGGTGGCACACACCTTTAATCCCAGCACTCGGGAGGCAGAGGTAGGAGGATTGCCATAAATTCAAGGCCACCCTGAGACTCCATAGTGAATTCCAGGTCAGCCTGAGCTAGAATGAAACCCTACCTCGAATATAAAAACCTATGAACTGATTGAAGAAACTCCTCACTCTGCCAAAGTCTAACGCTGAAACCAACTAGGTAAAGGCCCAGGTTGCTCTCCTATGTCTAACTGTTGCAGTGCTAATTGCAAAGAACTGGCCCAAGCTGGCATAAATTAGGACAGGGAGCAATCATTGCCCATTGCCCCATAGTTTCTAAGGTTTGTCATATGTGTAGATGGTTCTCAGACACTAATAGTGCACCATGGTCAAAACTCCCATCCAGACTAAACTAAATGTTATCCCCTTCTTTGTTGAAATAGCCTAGTGAGTTCCTTTTACTACATCATTTTTTCCTGTCAAAGGAATTCAAACACTTTTATAGGTCCTTTCAAGCTTCTCCTATCACTTTATCTCTAACAATACTTAAGGCAATTTGCAAGTGTTCCATGAGATTAAGATCAGCCTTGTGTGGATCTTTTCTGTTTATCGTCACAATAGAGAAGCTGATGATGCCATGGTGAAGCCAGTGAGTGGTGGAGTGGGAAGTCTACTGCTGAAACTGGACCAAACGAACATATCGGCGAGCCATTCAAGAGTCTTCCCTGAAGCTTTCCTGGTTCACGTTTTCCCACAGGCAAGCTGTACCTGACGAGCCCACGTGTTCCACGCTGGGCTCTCTGACCCAAGGCTGTAACTCATGCCAAAGAGACTCCACCCTAATGCCCCAACCATGCTGACCATTTCTTATACTATGTTGTATTCAGTCTTATAATCTAATCTTTCAGGTAAAAAAAAAATCCAAATTCATACATTCCCCAGATCCACATACCCTCCATATCCAGTCACCATGTGCATGCATCATATAGACAGACAGACAGATAGACAGAAAGATAACTATCTCCATACAGAAACCTTGACCAAACGTTTTCTCTTCATCTGAGAGGTTTTACTGAAGGTTTTCCTTAAGCCTCACTTCCTCCAAGAAATCATGGTACCATGCTTATCAGTTATATTGCACAGTTGGAACTTATCCTACACGAGCTTAGAAAAAATATTCCTGCTGTAATAGAACAACCACAGAACAGAACTCCAGAAGTTGGCACTGAACTCTTTGTGTAACTAGTAATTGTAATTTTCCTTAATATCCTGTAGCCTTAGCACTTTTATATTTGATATAGAATCATTACCATCTGTCTTCTAGAGATGGCCAAAGGATTGTATTCATTTATAAATACACATGCTCACATATGCATCTGTGCATACAAATACATATGCCTGTTATATAGAGATAATTTCATATATGCATTCCATTTGTGGACTATTCATACATTTTATTTACATAGAACTTTTCACACACTTATAAAGAGTATTCTCATTTTTTATCAAAGAGAGAGAGTGAGACACAGAGAGAGAGAGCATGAGTGAATTTTCTTGCCACAGCCTCTAGCCACTGTAATCCAACTCCAGATGTGCGCACCATCTTGTGGAATTATGTCATATTGCGTGTCTGGCTTGTGTGGGACCTGGAGAGTTGAACATGAGTCCTTAGGCTTCACAGGCAAGTGCCTTAACTGCTAAGCCATCTCTCCAGCCCTAATTCCCATTTTCAACTAGTTTATATATCTATAAATTTATCATCCAACTAGGTCTTGGATTCCTACAGATTAACAACCTCTTAACACACTTCTTCTCAGGCTCGAGCACAGTGTTATAAACAATGAAGAATGGCCAGAAAATACTTAGGTAAAAAAGCTTCCAAGTTTCTGATGACAGGGAAAGAGGGAATCATTATTATATAGTATACATCATAAAAATGTGAATGCTGGGAAAACATGCTCATGAATTGACAAGAAAAGAGTCACCAGCAAATACATCCTCTAATTTTCATTGGATTTTTTTTCAACCAGGCTGTACTACCAAATTTATGCTCTGATAAATTTGACTTCATTTGTTACTAATGACATTTAGAAAATGCACTCACTATTTGTGGATAGCACAAAGTGGGTGGAGTGCCAACCACATTTGGAGGGTGTCACCAAAATTCAAAACAGCCCTGACAACTTGAAGACGCAGGCAGATATAAACAAGAACACTGATTTAAAACAAAAATAAAAAACAGTAGGGAGAAAATAATCTAATGCTTTCTTTATCAAAAGCCTCCTCAAAACAAATTTAAAATGAAAATGCTGACACATAAGATGTGGTGTGCAATCTTACTGTGGTAGCAAATATCACTTAGGTACCTTTGAGCCATTCTCAGTCTACCCCTCTTAATTTGATATGCACTAAATTTAGGCAAGAATTGAAAAAATAATAATAAAGTAGCCCAAGAAATTAGTATAATATATCTGAATAATTTACATTAAAATAGTAGAAAATGACGTAATTGTATTAAAAGAATTTACCAGAGCTGGAGAGATGTCTTAGCAGTAAAAATGCTTGACTGCAAAGCTCAAGGACCCATGTTCTGCCCTCCAGGACCCACGTAAGCCAGATGCACAAGGTGACAGAAGTGCACATGGTTGTACATGCGTACAAGGTGGTTCATGCATCTGGAGTTCTATTGCATTGACTGGAGGTCCTGGCAACACCAATTCTCTCCCTCTCTCTCTCTTTCATTAAAAAAAAAGTGAAGCTAGCATATTTTTCATCTCCTTACAAAATATTTACAAAAAAATACAAAAAAAAAAAACCAGAAAAAAATTTACAAATTTCAGGGCTGGAGAGATGGCTTAGCAGTTAAGGCATATGCCCGCAAAGCCTAAGGACCCAAGTTCAATTCTCCATGCCCCAATGTAAGCCAGATGCACAAGGGGGTGCATGAGTCTAGAGTTTGTTTGCAGTGGCTGGAGACCCTGGGGCACCCATTCTCACTCTCTTTCTCCCTCTCTCTTCCTCAAGTAAATAATAAAATAGACAAATAAACTGTTTAAAAACTATTTACAAATTCCCTTAGACAATGGCTGAAACAATTTCCAACATGTAATCCACTGTCTTAATGCTTCCGTTATTTCACTGAAAATCTTCTCTGAGGCAGACAATAAAGTCTCTTTAAACACATGTACCTGATTGTTGAGCAAGCGTTCAGAGGAGGCTAAATCTGGCATGGCCCAGGAGTTAAACAAAGAACTATGAAACAGAGCGCAGACCCAGTGGAGAGAAAAGCAGAGGCAGAGTGCTTAAAAGCAGATGAAAAGCTGGAGAGAGGGCTTAGAGGTTAAGTGCACTTCCTGCACTTAGCAAGAGGGCCTGACAGGACCAGAAACTGCAAGATTTCTAGTCTCCAGATCCCAAGTTATAGCTGGGAGTTGTCCTGAACGCTGTATCCCCAGTCTCTCAAAAGGGAGCAGAGACCAGGGATCAGCTGGGCTCTGGACTACAGGATGAAAATCAGCAAGACGCTTACACTCAAAGTGAGAACAAGTGGAAGAGTGGTGGAGCAGGACAGCCAACGACCTCCTCCGACTACCTCAGGCAAGCATTCTCCATGACACACGGGTGCACGGGGCACTGCGAGGGCATATATACGTGCATACCACACACACATCACACACGCATCACACACGCACACAAGAAAAGACAACTACTCAGCCAGGGTGGTTATGATCCCGATGGGAATGATAACAAATAACCTCTGGAGAGAGGCAAGGATTGAAAACAGAAGAGCAGCACAGCCCCCAGTCTGTGACTGGTGAGGGACAAGGGAACAGCTGCGTTTCCCGTGAGCCAATGCCCGGGGAACATTTATTGTGGTCCCTGGGGTTGGTTAGTGCAAAGCTCCTGTCAGGATGGAGACACTGATTCTCGGTGGTGGTGCAGAAGTTGGTAATGCTCCTTTCCCATTCTGCAAGAAAAGGGTACTCGTGAATGAGAAGCCAAGGTCACGATACCGCACAAAGGGATGCGAAGAACCAGCCCGAGGGGCCACAGGGCAGAAGGAGGAGCGGCAGAGCATCCTGAATCACCGCTACTCACCGTTTACATAACACAGGGAGTGTTCTGTTGATGCTGGATCACATGCTGCTATGTGGAGGGAAAAACACCGTGCAGCTATCGCACATAATGACATGTTGGCATCCTAGGCAGGTATTACTGATTTCCAGGCTCATTTCAGCAAAGGTCTGACCCCGTGTGTGTGTGTGTGTGTGTGTGTGTGTGTGTGTGTGTGTGTGTACAGTTGTGGCCTCTAGCTCTTCTTTGCAGGCCCTTTCATTAGCTGTTGCAGAAAAGTGTTTTTCTGACATAGCAGACAATTTAACCAAAATCTCCATTTCTAAATTCCACCGCATTATTCTGACTGTCGGCAAGAAAACAGCACGGACTAAGAATATTGCAGATTTCACGCGCCATGCGAAATCTCCTAGTAGGTGGCAGGGAAGGACCAACAAGCCCATGCATGGGGGACTTACAGGCAGCGAGGACACAGATGAGCACACACCACCTCACCGATACCTTTCCATTTCAGCATAGAATTCTTATTTGCTTATTTGACAGAGGAAACAGGAGAGAGAGAGAGAGAACAGGTGTGCCAACACCTCCAGCCCCTGCAAATGAACTCCACATACGTGCACCCCCTTGTGCATCTGGCTAACATGGGTCCTGGGGAACTAAACCTGGGTCCTTTCGCTTTGCAGGCAAATGCCTTAACTGCCAAGCCATCCTTCCAGCCCTAGAATTTTTTTTAATCACCAGACAAGAGTTTCCTTACATAAATCAGGGACAGAGATTGAGCATGTAAGATAGTACACTCACTCAGCATTGAGTTATGCAGGCACAAGACAGGTGGCAAATTTTCCTCCAGTTTGACATTTTAATACAGTTGTGCATGATTGTAGTACGCTTTCCTTCTGAATTGATTTGCATATGCAAATATTGCAATAAGTTGCTTTGCATCTCCTGTGTATTTAGCAGCTGCAAACGAAGTAAGGCTGTCCCCCAGAAGGCTGTGACCAGAGCAAATCCGGTATTTAAGTGCACACTTATGAATCTTGAATTCAGTAATGTATATGCAGACATTTTCATAACATTTTTGACAAGAAACAATAGTTCTCTGGATAACCGAGATATTAAAGTAACTGCAGACATTGTCTCTGCATAGAGACACAAAGGGGCTATGACCAGGCACCCACAAAAGGCCTTCTTTTCTTTATATATTCAAAGTACAATTCAGTGAGATGTGCCTCCTTCAAAGTAAATTACATAACTTTTTAATACAAAATGAGGACAATAGAAATTAGTAAATTTCAATTGTGTTTATTATGCTTAAAACCCAACAGTCTCAAATATGAACCACATATTAAGAAAAATAAGTTAGCATTGAGACACTTTTCCTCTTTGCCATTAAGCACACATCCTGGAGTCCAATCTTGTTGTTGTTGTTGTTGCTTTGGAACAAGATCACAATTTCCTATTGTTTTTCCAGCTTTCGCTAAAGAAAATACAGTTTAACTCAATGAGACCATTCACCTCTTTCTCTATTGAAGTTTGGCTGTACAATTGGAAAAAACTGCTAATTAAAGCTTAATTGTTACCTACTGTGTACTTTTCACTTAATTAGGTAAGTGGCTTCTGAAAGAACATCTAATGTAACTATACTCAGTGGAAAAGACTACCTGGTCAGCCACTGTGTATAGGAGAGGACTTCAATCTTGGAAACAATGTAGCTTTTATTTGTGCCTCAATTAAATTTTCTAAGGGACTGGAGAGATGGCTTAGTGGTTAAGACAGTTGCCTGAAAAGCCCAAGGACCTAGGTTCAATTCCCAAAAATCTACATAAGCCAGATACACATGGTGGTACATGTGTCTGGAATTCATTTGCAGCGGCTAGAGGCCCTAACACTCCTCTCTTTCTCTCTCTCTCTTTCTTTCTCTCTCTCTCTTAAATAAAAATAAATTTTTAAAGTTTGTAATTATAGGGGTTGGAGAGATGGCTTAGCAGTTAAGTGCTTGCCTGTGAAGCCTAAGGACCCCGGTTCAAGGCTCAATTCCCCACGACCCACATAAGTCAGATACACAAAGGGGCTCATGCATCTGGAGTTCGTTTGCAGTGGCTGGAGTCCCTGGTGCACCTATTCTCTCTCTCTCTCTCTGCCTCTTTCTCTCTCAGTCATTCTCAAATAAATAAATAAATAATGTTAAAAATTTGTGATTATGGGGCTGGAGAGATGGCTTAGCGGTTAAGCGCTTGCCTGTGAAGCCTAAGGACCCTGGTTCGAGGCTCGGTTCCCCAGGTCCCACGTTAGCCAGATGCACAAGGAGGCACACACATCTGGAGTTCGTTTGCAGAGGCTGGAAGCCCTGGCGCGCCCATTCTCTCTCTCTCCCTCTATCTGTCTTTCTCTCTCTGTGTCTGTCGCTCTCAAATAAATAAATAAAAATTTAAAAAAAAATGTGATTATAACCATGAAAACTGAATCCATTCCAGCCATATTCACTGTGATTTGACTCAGCTTTCAAAATCAGTCTGATTTTATCTTATCTGGGAAAATTAGGAGGCAGATAACCTTTACATTTGGTACTCTGACCACTGACCCACTTTTTTCAGACTTATCTAATCTTCCACAATATGTGACGGATGGCCAAAATCACCTGGCCCATAGTCCCCATAATCCAAGAAGGAACACCTCCATCTCTAATATCTCAAGTATAACTGGACCACATGGACTAAACGACCTCATATGAACTTAGCATCCTCCTCACTTGCTTTGCACAAACACCCATAGGTGCCAAGCCTCTCTATGGTGCTCAGAAAAAATACAATAACCTGGACAGGACATGCCACAATGCATACAGCTGGTGAATGCCTCACTATTTTTATTTAATTGAAAGAAGGAGCTTTCTAACAATAATTGAAGCAAGAAAGATACAAAGCCTTTTCTATCCTAAAAAAAATTAAAAAATAAAAACAAAAGGCTTAGATTATATCATGAAAAAGTCTATGTTTGAAGCAGTGTTATCATGAGGAAGTAATTTAGACAAAAGGAAGTGAAACATCTAGGTACAAATTGGGTTGGTTTTGTAAACCAGGGGAAGATGAGTGCAATCAGTTGATACATTAACCATATCTGTATATGTCTTCCACCCCACCCTTAGGAAACCTTGGGTAGCTTTCTTCTTTCTGCTTACAAAGGCAGCAGACTGAGAAAGATGAGGCATAGGAAGACAGAGTGTACCTGTGTGTGTGTACTAATGTGTGTGTGATAACCCAAGCATGTTACTTAACTCTGATGAGTCCGTTTTCCTCACTCACAAGATCTAAATTATTTCTAGTACTGACCTTGTAATTTAAGAACTAAATTAGATGATTCATGTGAAATGAAAAACAAGTTGTATGAATACTGACATTGCACACACACACACAATCCTCCTTAATAGAAATGATCACTATTATTAGAGCCAATGAAATCACCTGAAAATGTCATATGTAGACATGAGACATCATATTTGGAATACATATTGCACTGTGAAAGACAAAAACATAATATTTGGTATTCAATCTCAATCTGTCTTCACAGATCAGAAGGGGAAGAATTTATAAGTCTGATGAAAAAATTTCTACTCTGAACATTCTTTTCTCAAAAAAAAAAACACACAGTAAATTTATCAACTGACTTCTATAAGCTTAATATGAAAGCACATTGCCATCTTTCATTCAAATGAGAGTTGAGAGACATTATAAACTGGCACAGATAAATGGCCTTCTCTTCTCCCACATGCCTCACAGTTTCTGTAAAACCCAGAAGAATCATATTCAACATGGATGTGGGAAGAGGGTATCCGGCGATCAGTGGCCAGAAAGCTTGTCACTGAAGCTACAAGGAACAGCACCCACTACATGGTTCAGCAGGTGGTCATGGACCAGTTTGTGTGAGTTGCTTCCTCCAGAGAATAGATGAAGCTATCCCCATGGCAAAGAGAAACAGTGGACTCTTATTGCTAGGGTTTCAAGTAAACCTTGTCCGGTAATTAGTGAAATTTTAATTCACACATCCACACACACACAGAGAGATAGAGAAAGAGAGTGAGAGCTGGAGGGGGCGAGTAGAGGGAGAGATTGAGAGTCACTTGTCCATTGTCAGAAGTAAATTTTCCCTCCAGCACCTAAGTCAATATTTCCTTCACTCGACATGGAGACCCCTAAGAAGCCATTTAACAAACCTATATGCTGTTAACAGGCAGTGATCAAAGAAATGTGGGGGTTTATTTTAAGCAGCAAACTGAAAAACCTGACATTAGAAATGGGGGAGAGGAAGGGTCCAAATTATTTCAGAAACTTGTCCAAAAAAAAAAAAAAAAAAAAACCATGGAAATTAAAGTATCCAAAAAGCATTTGAAAAAATATTGCTGTAGGGAAAAAAAACAGATTTAAACATATTTTAATGTGTGGTGTGTGTGTATGTATGTGTGCGCATGTGTGTACCATGTAGGTATGCTGTGGAAACATGCATGTCACCGTGTATATGTGGAAGTCAAGTACACTCCAGGAGTTGTGCCCTGTCTTCCACATTGTTTGGAGGCCAGGTCTCTGGTTCACTGTGATTGCCTACAGCAGGCTAGCCAGCCCACATATTCTCTGGGACTCACCTGCCCACCTGCCACCTTCCCATCTTGCCATTGGCACAGTAGAGTCATATACATGTGTTCCAAATCCAGCTCTATGTGGGTTCTGAATCAGGTTATCACACTTGCACAGCAAGCACTTTTGCACGCGGAGCCATCGCCCTGGCCCACATTTTCATAATTTTTGCAAGATTTTTCAGTTTCTCTGTCCACACAACTTTCTACTAAACCATATACACTCAGAAGATCTATCAATCATGGGCAAAATTATCTGGTACCTTGTTTGTTGCACATAAACCAGATTGTACCTATGGCTTACAGAGACACAAAATGTGTTTCTTAACTATTTCTGCTAGGGTACCTCACTTTGTTCAAAATTTAATTTCCAAGAGCTTCCAAAGTCTATACAGCATTTGTGAAACATCTAAACAATGCTCCCTTGTCTAGCTGAGTTGACACGCGGTCACGGAGAAGCGTTGCTGGTGTGTTGTAGAGATGTAGATAACCTCAGACACTTAGATCCCTCTCCCGTCCTCTGTTGTCATCAAACAGGTGGTAAGAAGCCAGCGCTGGCCAATACTTGAGGGTCCTAGACTATGTATGATAAGATATGTCAGTTCTCCCCTAGTCAAAATCAAAAATAAAAAACCTGGATGTTGAAAAGTATTTGTGTTGTTTTTGTTGCTAGTTTCTTTTCTAATTATCATATCCCTGGAGTTAGAGTATATGGCATCATTCTTCCATTAAAACCATAACTAATGCCTGAGAAAATACACATATTAGCACATCACACAATCCTATCAGTTTATCTTGTGAATATCATAAATACCACACACACAACAGATGGAAAAGGCATAAACAGCAAGAATCTGAATTATTCATGAATCGTGGTTCACTTTTCCCTTGGCTCTGTGATATTAAGGACTATTTGTGCTTGTGTCTATGCTCCTGGTTAGACATCCAATTTTCAACTGTAGCACCATTGCTATGGAGGCATTTTAAATCAAAGGACTATTGCAGTATTAAACTTGAATGTATTATGCACTCAAGTTTAGCCTACTTCTTACACTGGAGTGAAAGTCGAATCACCCAAGGTATAACCAAACTGATACAGACCTGTTAGGAAAAAATCCGGTAGAGTCTTTCTCAAGAGTGGGTTCTGGGCAGCTTATTTCCCTATTGAAGGTAGGCATGTCATAACACCAACCGGCCAAATACAAATGCCAAACAAATTAATTTCAATAAGTGAAATAGAGCTGGAGAGATGCCTCAGACGTCAAGGCACTTGCTTGCAAAGCTTAATGACCCCAAATTTGATTCCCTAGTATTCATATAAGGCCAGATGCATAAAGTGGCATGTGTATCTGGAGTTTGTTTGCAGTGGCCAGACACTCTGGCATGCCCAGTCTATCTCTCTCTCTTCTTTCTCTCTCTCTCTCTCCCTCTCTCTCTCTCTCTCTCTCTCTCTCTCTCTCTCTCTCTCTCTCTCTCTCCTTGCAAATAAATAAATAAATAACCTGACATGATGCTCACACAAGTGTAATGGTGGCAATAGTGGTGCACAGCCATGGAGGGAAATCAACTGCTCTTGAATTGGCTAACTGACCTGCACAGTGGAGCAGAACCCATAATTAGGGCTGGGAAACAAGTCAGAACCATATCCAAAAATGAGCCCACTCTCCATTATCAAGCTCCCACCAATTGTGAGCTACAAAGGGCCTACACCTATTACATTCTCTCTACAAAAACAATGGCTATCCAATTTATCTGGATCTAACTTTACTCTCTGTTGGAGGATTTGCTTCTCTTTTACAGATGGACACAGTTCCTACAGAAAGAACCAGCCCATTGCACCTCAAAAGGGCCCCAGCTGAAACTAAGAGTAATTGGGGAAATGAGCAAGAGTGCTGCTTTCTTAGTAAACCTGGTACCAGCACAAGGGTGAAGGAGATAGACACAGAGAACACTCAACTCCTACAAACCAGATATCCAGAGACACAGAGGCTCCCAAGACCTCATCACTGAAGCAGACCTAAAATGAACCCAACACAGCTCAGGAAAATTTGTGGAAGAGGGGGCGAAAAGATTGTTAGAGCCACACGTTGGGTCATTATTCATAGAGACATGGCCTCTTACCCATAAATGATGACTAACCCCACAATGCACAGCCCATATTCCCCAACATTCCCTGCAGAGGGGGGAGGGCAGGGAGGAGGCTGACGATGGTATCAACATGACTGTATACACAGTGTACATAACTAATAAAAAAAATAAGTGAGGGCTGGAGAGATGGCTTAGCAGTTAAGGTGCTTGGCTACAAAGCCTAAGGACCCATATTTGACTCCCCACATCCCACATAGCCGTATGCACAAGGTGACCCATGCAGGGTCACACATGCACACAAGGTGGCACATACATCTCAAGTTTGATTAAAATGGCTGGAGGCCTTGACACATAAATCCTCTCTCTCTCTTTAAAAAATATAAGCGAAATAGGCCTATTGTATTGTTTCTACCTCAAGAGTGTTTACTCTAACTCCCTCCAATGAATCTCACTCTAGACATGCAGTTGGATAAATGGATAAATGGATATTTAACAGTGGGTCTTGTGGGAACAGACTGAAGTGGAGAGAGGCATGAAGTTTCTCTCAGGAATATGCCTGCTAGGATTGAGAGGGGCAGTTTGTGCAGAAAGAAAACTGAGTCCTCATTGTGGTCACAACAGAATCCTCAAGTCAACTCTCCAGGGAGCTTGAGAAAAGGACAGTACTTCAGTTTTGACCCCAGCTGGAGTTCTGCATCTGTGCCCCTGTACCAGCTGAATACTGGTACAGGGCTGCATCTTGCCATCTGGCTATTCCCAAGGGCTGCAGGTAAGTCTTGGTGTGGTGGCACCTGAGAACCAGTGCTCTCTCTCAGCTCCCCAGCATCAAGGGAGGAAGCTTCGGATCTGGGGAGGTAGTTTTGGAAGAGGGCTACAGCATCCCCCACAAAGATGGTTGGTAATTGCATGATTCAGTCTAATTTCAAACCATTAACATCTTGACCCAGATCTTTGAAGATCTATGATAATCCAAATGGGTAGCAAGACAATTAAAGATAACCACTGAATGAACAAAAGGGAGAGAGGAGACATTTTATTTATTTATTTATTTTTTTGATTTGTCTTGTTGGATTTTTTGTGGGGGAATCAGGGTTTTTCTTGTGTAATTCTTCTGCCTCAGCTTCCTGAGTGCTCAGATTTTAGACATATACTACATGGCCAACCTGATGAAAATTATCTTTTTAGAAAACTTACTTTTTATGCTGGAGAGAAAGAGGCAAAGAGAGAGGGAGAGAATGGGCACACCAGGACATCCAGCCACTGCAAATGAACTCCAGATGCATGCACTGCCTTGTGCATCTGGCTTACCTGGGTTCTGGGGAATTGAATCTGGATCCTTAGGTTTCTCAGGCAAGTGCCTCAACAGCCAAGCCATCTTTCCAGTGTGGCTAATCTTTTTCTCATGAGCTCATCTATATGAACAAATGCTCTCTGTACTTAAAATTATAAAATACAGAGACTGAAATGATGTTAATGTTGAAGCATTTTTTCATTCCAACAATATCATATTTACCCCCAGGTATCTGAACTAACTTGAAAGACCCCATCTATTTCACCAAGAAAATGCTTTAAAACAATTTCAGTTTTTAAACTTACCAATTAACAGAACCTAAAGTTATGATGCCAATACAACCCAAATAAGAAAAAAATAAGTCATATAGCTACTTCTTTTTTACAAATTGATGTGAAAGTGCTAACAATGTAAGACTTTGGAGAACAGATATATTACTATAAATTCTGTAAACAAAGTAAGAAGAAAACTGAAGTTCAGAGAGGAAAGGAAATTTTTCATAGGTTAAAGAAGAGATCCATTGGCTAGTGAGATGTTTCAGCAGATAAAAACTCATGTTGCAAAATCATGAATAGCTGAGAGGGCCTGATCCATCCTGAGTTTGAATTCCCAGCACATAGCCAGGGACAGCCCCACATGCTTGTAAACCCCCATCCTAGAGAGCAAAGACAAAGGATTCCAGGGATCACAGATCAGCCATTCTAACCAAAGTGGCAGCTCTTGGGTCAGTGAGAGACACTGTCTCATAGAAATACATGGATGACCAGTGGAGGATACCTGACATTCTCCTCTGGCCTCTACACACATGTGCATGTGGTGTTTGCATCTGCACACACATCTGCATACCACCACACACTCGCCACACCATATTACACATGCCACAAACACACACACACATGCACAGAGGGGGAGTGAGGAGGGAAAGAGAAGATCCTTATACTGTTTTTAAAGTAAGTGACTATGAAGGGCAAATCACTGTTATGTCCAGACATGACCACATGCTCTTAGAAAAAGAGTTGCAATGTTTTACTTTTGTCCCTTAAAATATGAACAGCTCTTGAGAGGCAGAGGTAGGAGGATCGCCAAGAGTTCTAGGCCACCCTGAGTGAATTCCAGGTCAGCCTGGGCTAGTTTGAGACCTTACCTCAAAAAAAAAAAAAAAAAAAAACAAAAACAAAAACAAAAACAAAACAAAACAGAAAAAACTACATACTTTATAGCTATGTACAGTAAACATGACATAAATGTTTCAGCTTTATTTGAAAATATGTAAGAGAATCAACCAATAGGATATGCAATTTTATTTTGGGATTCAGCAATTGTTCAAAACAAAAGAATTTCAAGAGCATCTGTTGGAAAGTCACTCCCAGTCAGACCACCCACCATCACAAAGTGTTTACTCTCCAGTCCAAAGCTTCTGCGGGTCCGACACCACAGGACTGCCCATGCAACATGCTTAGTATCATGTCTGGGAAAAGTCAGAAGAATTTGATTCAGTTTGGTCAAAGGCTGAACCCTGAATACGTTTAAATGAACTAGGAGAGGGGTGTATGAATGAGGAGCGTGATGTGCAGAGGACGCTCTGATTACACTGAATCAAGAAGCAAACAGGACGACGGCCAGGTCCTTAACTGCCTTGCACGCCCCAGCCCGTGCCTGTGACCCTCCTCATGCATTAGCAGGGCCAGGGGCAGGTGGTCAGTCTCTGAGGGAGCAGAGATCCTAAATTCTCCCCTCTGTACCTTGTTCGTGCTTCTGATCATGGCTTTTACTTTATTACCACTCTTCCTCTGTTTCTAACTCGAGACCACTATTTTAGAAACAAGAAGGAAGAGAAGGAAAGAGAGAAAATAATGCAATGATAATGCGAACATGAAAATTGTTCATTGTTTCACTAAGAGTGAGATTGGTCAAAATAAACTTACAGCAGAAAATATTTTATTAGCACGCTGTTGGTAAGTCCCTTAGATCCCTACATCGGTGGTTATTAAGTAGTTACACTTCCAGAGTGCCTTGCCCTGACTGTAAAACTGTTATGTCCCTTGTTCCAAACATAGTTTATGCCCATGTGATACCGTTATTGATTTTAAAGATTATTTTTGTATTTACCATTTAGCTTGAATCTAATTTTAGGCTCATATGCTTACAAAACTTTTAGAAGTTAGAAGACAAAGAAGAGTAGGAGAGGAGGAAGAAGGAAGAGGCATGGACGGAAGGAAAATTTGCCCGCTTTACTACTTCCCTTGTGCCTTGGATATAACAGACATGAGTGGAATCCCAATATGATAGTCATATGGTATGCACAGAGAGATCAACTCTACATCTTTAATTTTGTTCAGTGTTTTTCAATAAATATGTGTGCCTTTTTCATCTCTATATCAAGAAGACCTCCAGATGAATGAAAATACACATGAGCGTATGGAACAATTTACTCAGCAGAGCTGAGGGGCTGGAGGAGAGGTGGCCACCATCGGGATTGTGTGCTACATTATTTCCATAAGTAAGACCTTGACTTTGAAACTTATTTTTGTGAACAATGCTTCATGATGTGAGTGTAATCTTGCCTTACTTTTCTCATTTTAGTCATAAATTCCTGTGCTAACTCAAGCTCTCTGATTTTGCTGAAAGTTCCCTCTCACCGTGGCTCACTTGTTTTATAGGGTGGCATTGAAGGGTCTTCCTAAGCAGACCTTCTTCTATGGGAGGATTGTAGGGAGAGAACAGATGGTCCAGATTCAAGTGCCCTGACCAGCTATACAGCTCCCTTTCCAAACATTTGGTCTTTGTACATGTGTGTTTCTCCCACCAGTTCCTGACTCTCTTCTGCTGCCTCATGCCTTCTCCTTTTCTTGTTTGTTTGTTGGATATCACACACCATTTTAAAGCACTAATTTTGGCCAACCATGTGTCCTAGACCACAAACAAATAGAATGAGTCTCAAACCCAGAAAACACTATAAAGCCTCAAACGCAAATCCTAGAGACTCACCATGAAATTTCAGAACTTCCCCAACCTTGTATTCTGCCCTACCCCATCCCAAGAGTTCCGAGGGTACCTGTCATCTCTCCATCTAGCAATTGGGTCCTTTACACATTTGCCTTTCTCTTCCCCCATGTCCAAGATCTAGTGGTGAAGGGATTTTTCTCCCTTCTGCTCCTGCCTCCATGAGGGATACAAAATAATATGCACAGTTTTGAAAATATGCACTGAATGAAGAAAATAGGCAATTGTGCTTGCTGAGTATCATTGCAGGATCACATGACTCTAGGGGCTGAAGAAGTAAGGCTGTGAGCATAAGACCATCCTAGGGTAGAGAAACCGAAACCCTGTCACTTAAAAAAATAAAGGAAGGAAGGAATGAAGGAAGGGAGGATGGGAGGGAGGGAGGGAGGGAGGAAGGAAGGAAGGAAGGAAAAGACAGAAGAAGAGAAGAAAAGCACTACTAAGAAGGAGTCTCATGGCAGACCATTAGAGGAAGGAAAAGATGATCGTCACATGAGCAGAAATTCTCTGAGAAGTACAGCTTCACAACACACATCAAAACAGTTGAAGCAAGACGTGTTTCCACTCGTACTGCCAAGCAAGACTTGCAGAAAGTTTGGCTCTGCTAAGCTTTTACTCTAACAAACCTCTCTAACCAGAGCCTAAATCCAAATAAAGTCTGAAGTCCCACTTCCCCCGCAGGGCAAAACACACCTCACTTTCAATGAAAGGGACAGAAAACGAAGCTAAATTCTGCCAGTTGTCAGGTGTTTTTATTTTTTTTAACATACTGTTGCAACTGCCACTTTTGAAATTATTCAACGCCTTCAAAGAAATAGCAGCAAAGATGGAGAGTTCTCAGAAGCCGGCTCTTAGGAACCCAGTAGGCAGGCGATTCCTGCCTGTGGCCAGCACTCCCCCAGCCTGCTTTGCAATTTAAGGAACCATCTACATTGAATGAAGTAAGCTCCCTGGGGGAGTATGCCATTACCTTTTACAAACAGCACAAATAGTAGCAGAGTTTTACTTATTTTTCCATTAAGAGATACCATATGTTAATACAGTAATTCACTCTGGGGCAAAAAAAATATGTATATAAATGAAAGAATTTAGAACCTCGTACTTAGAAAATAATATCATCCCTTTCCAGAATATTCTTTCACTTGTGAGTCTCAAATGGCTCTGCATTTCCCAGCTATCGGCAGGGCTGGGAATAGATCAAAGACACATTTAAACGGCAGATATAGGGATGTCAGAGCAAACAGATCAAGCTGATTTTCAGGAGGGTGGTAACAGATTAATCAAGAGTCTGTAAAGACTGTTAGAGCATTTTCCAGTGAAGTAAGGCTCAAAGGAGAATGTTCTCTAGGTACCCTGAAATATATTGAGCCTATTTAGATAATTATTGCTAATGTCAATGTTGGTAAGGAAAGCAATAAATCAGAGGCATGGCGCTGATAGGTAAGACGGAATAGACTTGACAGTTTTAATGGAATCATCCTTTCCTCAACAAGGAAGCTCCGCTGTGCCCCCTGCCCACCATTCACCAAGCCAGGGAAGGGAGCTCTCCTCTGTATACCCCGGGCACCAAAAGTCTCTGTGGACAGACAATTCTCCAGCCTGCAGGGCTATGCTATTTGGAGGGAAGAAATAATCCCGGGTGAGAATTCAGTTCATCAGTCAGACTCATAGTGCTGAAATGAAGTAGGAGCTGAGAAATCAGAATTGTGTCGACCCCCTGCAGAGCGTTACTTTGCCTTAACCCAACTGTCCCGTCTATCTTCAAATACGCTACACAAGGCCTGGAATTTGAGCTACTGCAAGGAGCAGTATTAATGGCATCACTCTATTGTCATACTTGCGGGAGATTCTCCCACACGCTGGACTTGCCCCGTTGTTCACTTCCTTTACGATTACTTATTTACTGCCAAATAGTAGAGTGTTGTTATGAGAAAACGTTCTGTTCAGTTTGAAGCAATTATTACACATCATTTAATTTGAGGGTCTGACCCGTCATGTAAAGCTTCAGAAGTATAAAAAAAGAAAGAAAAGAACAATAGGTTCTCTTTCCTAGAAATACATCACTGGGTAGCCTGAAGATGGATCTGCAGCCTTCTCTGAAACCATGTGAGAAAATGACTATCACTCCACAAACATGACGCACATTAAAGTCCGAATCCCTGGATTACCATTCAGGTCCAGTCCTTGTTGCTCTCCACAGACAACCATCTGCAGTGGTCTCTTCCCACCGAGTTCGTGCTCATCATTCACATTTTATATTTCTAGATCAACGGTCTCAGCTGGAAGTGACTTCACCTGTCTCCACAGAGAACATTTGCCTACTGCTGTGGACATGTTAGGTTGTCACAACTTAGAAAGCACAACTAGCCTGCAGAGGGTTGATAACAGGAGTGTCTGCAGACATCTGATCATGCACAGAACAGCCTCCCCAAACAAAGAACTTTCCAGCTCTGAATGCCAAAAGTGTCAAAGTTGAGAAGGATAATGCCAGATGTTCTTGTTCATATTTGCTGGGGAAAGACTGTTGTTGCTCATCAGCTTTCCCACGAATCCTAAAAAACAACTCACCTGCGCATGAAGGGGTGGGAAACAGATATTCTTTTTTTGGTAGCAAGTGAATGTCACCACCCACATGCTGTGATGAAGAGCAGAGGTATTCATTCGCTCTTCGAGGAAAATTAAGTATAAAATTTCAGTTTACCTTTTTTTATCTTTTGGTTTCACATGCAAATTACAATATACTAAAAATGAGAGATGCCAACAGGTTAATTGCTCCCACTCCTCTGGTCCAGCTGCAAGAACCTGATGCTGAGGAATTTCAGGGCAGGAGGAGACCCTGAGGTGAGCCTGCTTCCAGTCTCTGGCTGCCTCATTAGCCTGAGTTCTGAGGGAGAATGGCTGACAGCATAACACATGCACATAAAGTCCACTGATCAGATCCAGCTTTTAAAAATAGCCTTTTAAGCAAAAGCTGGTGCTGTTTTGTTTTTTTTACTTCTTTATTTTCCCCTACCCTTCCTTTTTTTATATTTATTTGAGACACAGAGAGAGAGAGAGAGAGAGAGAGAGAGAAAATGTGTGTGCCAGGGCCTCTAGCCACAGCAAAAGAACTCCAGACACATGTGCCACTATGTGCCTCTGTCTGCCTTTCTTAAAAATAAAATACAAAGGCAACAGAATCTACAGGCAGATTAGCTCAGTATTCAGTGAAGGTAAGAGGAATTCTCCTAAACAAGCAGCGCTCCCAAGTAAAGACCACATCTAGTCCCCATGCTTACTTAAGCCTCTGTGTGTGTGCTCCCAATGGCCAGATTTAGTCAATGTACATGTATCTTAGTCCCTTTGCCTAGCAATGAATATGCCATCCATAGGAGTGGGTATGTAGTTAGGCTGCCTATAAAACAGAACCATCGTATTCATCTTAAGGGCATGCTGTGAGGGTTTTTTGTGTTTTTCAATTAACTCGAGCTGTACTTTTTCAGGCATGGGACAAATACACAATACTCCTCTAAGGGTGGTTGATAACTCTTATTTGGGGGGTGAATAGGAATGCTCTGGATAGCATCTTCAACACACAACTCATCTTCCTCTGTTTCGATTCTCACTTACTCTGGATCTGGAATTGACATGAAACTTTCCAGTGCCTAAAGCAGAAGGGGTCAGAGAAAGAAAGTCAGACATGGAACTCCAGCTAGACCAGGCATGTGAGCAAGTCACAAGAGCACAAAGTTAAGTGGTGGGAGGAGGAAAAACCATAACGCCTATGTAAGCCTGACAAGAGAAGAAAAGGGGTTCAGGTTGCTAGGAGATATAATCAGGTCCTATGTTGAACTCTCAATATAGAATGCTCACGTATGATGCACCTCACCAAGTCTCAAGGGAGCTCTGAGAGAAAGTAGGATGGATTTGGGGAAACCGACACCAGTGAGCCGCATAGAATGGACTTCATTGGCCCTCTCCAGGCACTGGTTATATGACCTTAAACAAAACATTTAAAATTTCCCCTAATTCCATTTCCTCGTCCTTTAGGCAAGGGCTCTCAGGGCATGAGTTAGGTGCACTAGCAACAAAACACTTAGCAACAGTCAAAGCAAAATCAAATCATGAACATATTTGCTACAACGGCAATTTAATACTGACCACTAATTCCCTGAGGAGAAAATTTATTCACTGAAGAATACTTTCATTAGCTGGAAAGATTGCTCGGTGGTCAAAAGCACTTATTTGTCAAGCCTCGTGAACCAGAGTTGACTTCCCAGTACCCTTGTAAAGCCAGATGCACAAAGTGGCACATACATCGGGAGTTTGTTTACAGCAGCAGGAGGCTTTGGCATGCCCATAGTCACTCTCAACTCTCCATCACTCATTGACAAATAAGTAAATGGATAGAGTATTTTAAAAAAGAACAAGAGTACTGCAATTCTAAGGTGATTCGGAAGTGAAAGCATGGGAGAGAAAGAAAGATAACAGGGACAGACAAAGAGAAGAGGAAGAGAGAGTTAGTTGTGTTGCTGTCCACCTGCAAAGAGAAAAGATACTCCCAAAACCTTCAGAGAAATGTACTTTAGTTCTGAGGGAAATTGAAATCCAGAAACATTGATGGTCAAACAGTATTATAGCCATTGCTTCATGCATACATCCTCTTACTACAAGCATATATATATAATATATATTCATTCTTCCTGTTAAATGCCATTTACTGGGGCTGGAGAGATGGATGGCTTATCAGTTAAGGTACTTGCCTGCGAAGCCTAAGGAGCCAGGTTCAATTCCTCAGAAACCACATAAGCCAGATGCACAAGGTGGCGAATGCATCTGGAGTTCATTTGTATTGGCTAGAGGCCCTTGTATGCCCTCTTCTCTCTCTCTCTCCTCTCTCTCTCATAAATAAATAAATAAAAATTAAATTTAAAAAATACCACTTGCTAAAAAAAGGTAGGCTTTTTAGTAGTCAAGAAGTTACATGTCAACTTATTAATGATAATTAAATAAAATTCTCCTCTGTTGATTTAAAATTCGCATTTAGTACACAGCATGGCAGTAAACATAAAACTCAAATAAAAACATGCTAGCCGCTCAAAGAAAGAAAGACAGCTCATAAATATGGCAAAAGTCATCCCCTCTCTGACACAGCTCCACAGAAAACACAAGGCACGCCATCTGCAGTGACGAAGCGGTCCTCCGGCTGCGTGGCACCATGGGGCTGGGTCTGAAGAAGTGCTGGTGAGGAAGGGATGGAGACCCGATGACTAGTCATCCAGAGAGAGCCAAGAAGATCCAGGGCACATTTCAGGACCAGCCCGACACAGCCTTTACGGCTATGACAAGCAACTAATGAAAACCACTAATGCCTAAGAATTAGCACTGAAAGCAGTTTTGCAAATTCCCTGCACAAAGTTCTGATCGTATTTCAATGAGTTCTTTCCAGTAACAACATGGTCCTTCCTTAGTGGCATTGTCTGCTTTGGAGCCTTATCGGTTGTGCTTTGTTCAGTTCTGAAAATGCAGTATTGATTTCTCAAGATCAATCCCAGCTTGAAGTATAAGATCCACCATCATTCCCCAGCATCCCTCCCCAAAGCCAGAGCTCTGCTTGAACAAAAACTGCTAACCACTGAGCACAGATTTCTCTCTACTGGATTTATCCAGAAAGTATTACTAAAAGCCAGCTTCAAGAATAATACAATGGCTCTTGACCATAGAAGTGGAAGAGCCTACCAGGCTCACAACTGATCTACAGTGTTTGGTAGATCATATTTTCATGTGTGAAACTAGAATTAAAGGTTTTTATCACAACTTTTGGGTTGCAAATTATAAGTGGACTATGTAGGCTTCCTACTCAAATTTTAGAGAACACAGAATTTTATGGGCAATTATAAGATGTATATCATAATACATATATGTTATAATATATAAAATATATATAACTATGATATATATATAACAATATATATAACCATATATTATAGATAGATAGATAGATAGATAGATAGATAGATAGATAGATAGATAGATAGATAAATATTTGGTGAGACTGTATCTCTGTAGCTCAGCTTAGCCTACAATTCATTAAGTAGTCCATATGGGCCTCAAACTTATGGTATTCCTCCTGTCTCAGCCTCCAAAATACTATAGTTAAAGGCTTATTCCAGGCTGGAGAGATGGCTTAGTGGCTAAGGTGCTCACCTGCGACGCCTAAGGACCTAGGTTTGACTCCCCATAACGCACATAAGACAGGTGCACAAGGTGACACGCATGTGCACAGGTGATACATGTGCACAAGATGGCACACACGTCTGGAGTTCGTTTTCCCTGGCTATAGCCCTGCTGTGCCAATTCTCTCTCTCTCTCTCTTTCTCTCTCTCTCATAAAAAGTTAAATGTTGCATATATGACCTCACAGCAGCTGTTGTTACCTTCACAAAACCCATACAATATTGAACTCATCAATATTTTGACAGGAATGATGGATGAAGGAAGAAACAAAAAGACATTATGAATAGACTGGTTGGGAGAAAGGGGTTCATCGGAAGTGTGAATGGGAAGGGGGCAAAAAAGGCAATGGAAGGTAATCATGATAAAGTTACACCATGTTCATGTATGAAATTTGACAATAAAAAGTTTTAAAAAATCAACAACAACAACAAAATTTTTAAAGCACATGCCACATTATGGCTGACTTAAGGGAAATAAATACACTAAGCAGAAAATCCAATCCTTCAGAGCACATACTCATGTCTGTGAGAAGAGGACATCAAATTAACCTTGAGCACTAGGCCCCTGTCCCTTCTTTGTCCTTTTTCTCTTTCCCTCGAATCACCCCCACCCAGTGTTACCACCTATGTGTGTTTTCAAGAACACTGATATGCTGGCTTATTAAATACACTGTCAAATATTTCCTTTTTATTGAACCAGCAACAAGCTGTGTGGTTTTCAGGAAGTATTTATCTACCACACTAACAACCCTGGGGCATCGCCTGCTGCTTTATAGCTTGGTGACCGGCTTAATTTGATCTTCACAATACTGTTTACACAAGTAATCACCACAGGAAACAATACTTGCACATCTCCCAGCAAGTGAGCGCTCCCATTTCCTCCCTTGTTTCTTTTTCCCTTCTATGAAATCCTGTGTGTTGGGAGAAAGTTGCATTTTCTAACTTTCTACTACCTTTAGTCTTAATTCGAATGTCTCTGCTTCTATGAACCAATACTACATGAAAAGAAGTATTTTCTCCTAGGAAGAGGTATTCAAGTTTACCCTTAATTTAGTGATTTTCTTAAAGAAAAACATGTGACCACATTTATCATGTAAGAAGAGAAATGATCAAACAAGAAAATAGATTCTGAAAAAGAAACAGCTTCAATTTTACTCATCAATGGAACAAACTCTAGAAATATGCATAAACAAATCCAAAGCCAGATATTTTGTTTTGATGATTCCTATAAATTGGTACAGAAACTTAAAGGAGAAAGTTAAATTTCCAAAAGTTTCAAGATAGTACAAGCATTTTTTACTTAAAGTAGTCACCAAATCACAACCCATTTCACTAGCCATGGTTGAAAGAGTGCCCTCCTCTCTCTCTCTCTCTCTCTCTCTCTCTCTCTCTCTCTCTCTCTCTCCCTCTCCCTCTCTCTCCCTCTCTCCCTCTCTCTCTCTTTCTTTCTCTTTCTCTTTCTCTAATATACCTAAGTAAAATATTTGACCACATTCTAAAACAGTTCTCCAAGGTACTATATATCCTCCAAATGCCATTTTGTAGGTTGTTGCAACCTCTTTTAGCATGAAAGCCACCCAACACACTGTTTTCAGCTAATGTGCTCACTCAATAATGTGGGTTTCATGCCATATACATGGAATTGACTTGAGCATGAAGTAGGAGCAAGCCGAGTACGGAAATGTTCATGCCAGTCCCCATGTAGCATTCTCTTTGGCTGTTACCTTGGATAAATGACTAAATCCTCATCCTTCTCATATACAAAATCAGGAAACATGTTAGACATGTGGGATATGATAACAGGTATGAGAGTTAACAACAGGGCTGGAGAGATGGCCCAGTGGTTAAGGCACTTGCCTTCAAATCCTAAAGACCTGAGTTTTACTCCCCAGTACCCATGTGAAGCCAGATGCACAGGGTAGTGCATGTATATGGAGTTTGCTTGCAGTGGCTGGAAGCCCTGGTGTGTCCATTCTCTCTCTCTTTCATTCTCCCTCTCGCTTGGCATCTTTCTCTCTCTCTCACTCTCAAATAAATGAATTAATTAAATATATTTTTTAAAACTTACCAACAGCTTAAGAGCACTCTATAAATGGAATACAATAGCACTGACGTTCATTTCATTGGAAAGAGTGCAGGTATATGACACATTCTTTGGAAGAGTCTTTTCATGAGATGTTGGTCATCCATGTCATGATTATATTTCAACTGACAATGTCAAATTGCATTGTGACTCTATGTTAATATGGTAATTGCTTTTAATTTATTTATTATCATTGCATGATTCCTTAAAGAATGCTTGCATTTCAGGGTTATATTCTCAGTATTAATTAGAATAATCTGACATCTAATAAACCAGTATTTGGTGATTATTGGTGCTCAGTCAGTTAAGTGTGTAGAGACTAGGATCTTTTTTCACAGATTAAGAGAGGATGAACAAAAGCTTTTATATTCAACAATGATACTTTCTGGTACTCACCATAACTGACAGAATTATGAAATTTATCATATTGGCACCCCGATGCAGACAGTTCATGAATCACCATGACCAAACACACTGTAAGCACAGAATATAGGAAAGTGCCTATTTGTAGCACAGTGCATATGCAATGAATATTTCCCATTTTATTAACAGCTTCTCCCAAGGCCCTTCTGGGCTCATCAAGGAATCTGCTTATACCACTATTTAGACTGCATTAAATTCAGCCTTAGACATATCATTTCCTCTAATTTGGTTGCTGAGCATCCTACCTAGGTTAATTTTATAATAAGAATTACAATGCTAGTACAGTGACTGAAAATACATATGGTCAACAATTGTTTGTTCAGCAAAGTATGCAAATTAAAAAGTTAAAAAGTACGTCAATGCCCTGTGCCAAACGTTGAGGAATTCTGGCCAATAATGTGCCTTTCCCAGTACAAATCCATCTCAGTGGACAGAGCCAAGAAAGCCCACACTCACAAGTAGGAAATCAGGACAGCCTGCGTTTCAGAGCTCCCCTTGAGATGAAACTGGGTACCTCTCCTTACAATGCAACTGCCCAGACAGAAATTGGCTTTGATGTCCATGACCTCACAGTGCCTAGTAATACCTTCACAATACTCTCATAATAGAAGAAAAAGATGATAACATCAAAATAAAAGAGAGACTAACAGAGAGATGGAGGGGATATGATGAACAGTGGAGTTGTGAAGAGGAAAATGAGGGAGGGGAGGGAAATATCGTGGCATATTTTCTGTAAGTATAGAAGTTGTCAATAAAAAATAAACAAACAAGCTGGGCGTGGTGGTGCACGCCTTTAATCCCAGTACTCGGGAGGCAGAGGTAGGAGGATCGCCATAAGTTCAAGGCCACCCTGAGACTATAGAGTTAATTCCAGATCAGCCTGGACCAGAGTGAGACCCTACCTAAAAAAAAAAAAAAAAAAAAAAAAAAAAACCATAACATGTTTTTCTCTCCAAGTAAACTGAAACTTAAGTATTGATGTGGTATATTACTTAATGGATTTGTTATTAGCTTAACTCAATTGCTCATTTTTAAATTGTATTTTCTCTGTAAATATAATCAGGTTATATTAATAAAGTTTATGAGTAACAGATTAAAAGAGCAAGAAGGAGAGAGCTTGAGCATCCCTTTGTGCTCAGTCTGGATGCACTTCCAAGATGCAGCCCAGGCACCTTCAATCACTCAGGACGTTCATTCCGCAGCAGCAGCATGTCACTTGTCTAGAATTGCCTTAGTGACTAGCCAGGTCACCCTCTGTGAACCTTACTCTCACAATATACTTCAAAGACAGCAGGTGAAATACCCATGTCATCTGGGTTATCTGTCCAGGCCACAGCGTTGGCTGTCTGACCAACCCCAGGTCCAATCCCCCTGTGAATACACCTGAGACCCACTTTGGAGAAAAGGGAGACACTGAAACCATGTTTTAAGGTGGGTATTTAGACGCCAGTTTTCAGTAGACGCCTTCTTCCTCATTTATCAGGGTGCTATCTGGGTCAGCTAAACTGTTCTGGGATATGCTAGTTTTCACTTTGCTTCAAACCTCATTTTCTGCAATCCCAAATATAGGATTCAAATTATCTGGAGAAAAGCCACCCTAGAAAATGATGAACCCACAAACTGACTTCAGATAATTCGGTATAAATGGGGTATGAGTGTATTCCAGACCATTTGAAATGTGGCTAAGGACTCTGCAAGGAGTGGCCTCTGAGCAGACATGGGACAAGTCTGGGAACACAGAGCATTGGGCACTAACCAGCACAGGAGGAAAATCATCAAGGCTACTGAGATCCACAGAAAACCAGAATTATTTGCAGTTTTTATAACATCAAGATGAATTTTGTTTCCAAGGCTACCCTTGTTGTCCACTAAAATGAGGTTTTGTCCTCAACACTACCCAAGAAGAACTAAAATTTGTTAGTTTTCCTCTTCTCTATATCGAAAAGACTAATTTTACTCTGCATTTTCCCCTTTGCATGGTAAGAACCCTCTATTATGGTCTCTCTCTTCTCAAGCAAGTTTTACCCAGGTTTAAAGGTCTAAAGTTCCTCAAGGTTTCACTGAATCTCTTAACTCTACCATCGAATCCAGTGAGACTGCTTTCTACCTCTACCAACATGTGCTCTAAGTCCTCCTTCTGCAGCTCACCACCATGACATAAAGTGTCCAGACTTAAGATGTATCATATTCAAACGGCTTCTATTTTTCATTCCATTGTAAGTGACAAAATAACATAACAGTAATGAGGACTTGGTTTCATCTAGAGATTAAACTGACATGGTGAGAAGAGAGTTTTTACAGCCACTGAACGGGTGTTTTAATCACCTTGGATTTCATACATAAGCATATTGAATGGATGAAGGCATTGGTTACAAAAAAAAAAAAGTAATCAAAATTGTTTTCACTCTATAACTTTTTCCTCTCATGATTGATAGAGGAATGTTCTTCTGCATTACTGGCCATCGCAACAACCCTGGATTTAATCCTCTATCCCATTAGTGGGCTCTGCACTGTGTGTAAAAAGTTTTCAGACAAAATATTACTGCAGAATCACTTCTATAGGATGGCTCTTACTGAAAATGATAAATTATTTTAATTGTACTGTGCTCAGGGTTTATAAAGGTGTTGACTCTAGTGTACCACAATATGATAGACTCAAATGCAACTGTGTTGAGTTAATGGAATCCATTTATCACTTCCTCAGGTGGTCCCAGGAAAAGGGGAAGACAGCATTCAGGCCTCTTTCCAACTGAAATAGACAGAAAATTAATTATAAAAAGAACCAAGCCCTGCTGAGCAAAGTGTTCTAGACAGTAACGTGTTCTATGCACCAAGAGGGTTTTAGGCCAGTAGATAAGTTGCTTTAAGTATCCTGTGCCATTGCATGTAACAAAACTCTACTTTATGATATAGTCACATCAGGCTTGAGATATGCTGACTACTCAAACATTCACTGTATTTTCATTCCTTGGGGGAGATATATTATTGGTCAGTCATTATGGTTATATTAAAATATGACATTAAAAGCAAATGCTTTTGCTCAACTTTACCATATTCTTCATATCTCTCTGCCTATTTTATGTCAATCTGGGCAGTTCTGTGTTTTTAATCACTAGTAATAATGGATCATTTATATCATACCTTGCTTTCCACTGACCCTACAAATTTCATTAACACTCTGTTGTGCAAGTTGATGCATTCCAGCTGAAACTTGGTCCACAATGCAGGAAGTAATTATTTCACTAGTTGGTCTCTCTCTCTTTTTTTTTTTCCACAGAAACATTGTAAACATTGTGAACAAATTATAATTGCACTCAATCCAGACTACATCAGACTGGGCAGGCTAATGAAGTCAAGCCCTTTCAAACCATTATTTTATGATGCTGCAGAGAAAATAACTTTCTATGAAAGCAAGCAACATGACTCTCCATCATTTCAAAATAAGTAAGAGATTTACCTCAAATACTAAGCCTGTACTACAGTGAGCCGGTTTCAGATTTTCATGTTGCTTCTTTCCAATCACCTCAAAGTAGATAATTTCAGTCTCCCTGAGTACACACTCAAGGTGGAGGAGGACTGCAGATTAAAAGGCAGATTCACCATGCTTATGAAATTGTCTCAATTCTCTGGTCAGTAACTCATGTCTTCTCTTTAGCTTTCACTTGCTGTGTTTTGTTTTGTTTTAAACCAGACTATTTCTTGGAGGTTTTGTAAAGAAATGAACAGTTCAGTAATAAAGCAAATCCTTATGTTTTAAAAGTAACAATTTTCCATGTATTTTTTTTTTTCTTATAGGAGTAATAAGTTGTAACAAATGACTTGAGGACCAGGCCACTGTCATAGCCTCCCTACTGAATGGCTCAATATTGGTACTTTTCAACTTGTGTGCATGCCTGAAAGTAATTTTGTACTTTGTTTTTCTATGTTTTATGACCTTCTAAAATCATGTGCATGTGCGTGTGTGCACGTGTGTGTGTGCATGCGTGCACGTGTGCGTGTGTGTGTGCTGTGTTATTTCTGTGCAGATCTGTTATATGTGTGTGGGGACATGCTCATTATATGAGGATATGCTCAGGGTAGCTGCTCTCTCTCCCAGATTAAGACATAGTCTCCCTTATCATTTGGCTTGGGCTGCTTCTCTTGTGTGCGCCGGTTTACGTAGCCGAGCATGACCTCTGGATTCTGCTGTCTCCAGCTCCCATTGCCCGAGGAGCGCTGGGATCAGACATGTGCCACTTGCATCTGGCCTTATGTGGCTGCTGAGGAAGAGTCACAATCCAGTCAGCAGCTGCTGAGCCACCTCCCCCAAATGTCTGTATTTTGGCCTCCTTAGTTTTGCATCAATTTTTATTTACTTATTTATTCACGTGCACTTCTATGTGTATGTATGTATGTATGTATGCATATGGGTACAAACGTATGTATGTATGAAGTGCTGACGTCACCTGCTACTGCAAATGAATTCCAGGCACAAGGATACTGGTTTACGTGGGTCTTTTCCAACGGCACCTTTACATGCTGAGCTATCTTCCCAGCCCATGTATTATTATTTTTTTTTTAAGACAATCTCAGCCTAACCTGACCAGACAGACACTCACCACGTACCTCCGGCTGGCCTGGGAGGCGCAGCAGTGCTCCTTTCTGGGCGTGCTCGGCGCTGGGATGGCAGGCTCCAGGCCCCGCGCCCAGACGAAGGTGTTTCCCCAGGTTCGCTTGAAGTCCGCGCCCACCTCTACAGGTCCCGTACACATGATGCTGCGTGGGCTGCACGAAGTCGGCTGCGTGCTTTCCAAGGCCCTTTCCTTGAGACAGCCCTTCCGCTGTTGCACTGAACCTTTCTTCCCAAGTCGCTATGTTGGGTGGCTAAGACGCTGGGTAATGTTCTTGTGGTACCCACGAGAGAACCCAAGAACTCGCGGATGCTGCCCAAGCGTTCTGCTGCTGCGCCGCAACCCTGGCCCTAGCTATGTGCTCTCAAAGATGCGCTTTAACTTTCCCAAGCCTCTGTTTCTTTGGCTGGTAAGATGGATGAGCTAACGAGGCGTCCCGTCTCCCTGGACCGTCGCAAGGACCGGAGTTGGCGGGCCCAGGATCAAGAAGCCTCCTGATAAGCAGTCGCCGGCTTTGCTTTCCTCCCACTCAGCTGCTCTGAGCTATTCGCTGATAGTTTCGGCTTCAGGATCCTCTTGTTTCCTACCCTATTCATTTCCTGACGACAGACAATATTTGGGAATGTAGCAATTCTGAAATGTTCCTCAACATTTCAGCTGCAATATGCCAGCCGCGATGTTTCCGGTTCCCCTCTGCTGTGTCTCTTTAATATTATTCATTCTCCCTCTATAAATTCTATCCTTGTCTCTGAAATCTACTTTCTTTCAGGGCTTTTTTTTTTTTTTAACCTTTTTGTTCGCATTGAATCTGATCTCCCCAGGCAACGTCATCTACCCCCAGGCTTGTAATTACTGCTTTGATTCCAATGTCTCGCAAACCTTCGTGATCAGCCATAAACCAAATCCTTGTTTCTAATACAGGCAGCACGGTCCCTCATGAAGAACCACCAGGATGATAAAATGGTAGTTTTAACCACACATCTCATCTTCTCTCCTCCACCCCTTCTCCAACTGCTCCTCCTTCTGCTTTTCCTCTGTCAGTGAAGGTGCCAATTCCAATCCTTGACATCCAAGCCAGGAAACATAGGCTCCTAGTTCTCTGTCTTGTCACTAGCATTCCATCCTCCATATACAGCTAGGCACCAGTTTGGCTATTTCCTCTTTTATACCACGTCAAGCTCCTGGGGATGGTTTTCTGCCTGTGACTTCTAAAGTCCAGCTTTGGTCACTTTTCCTCCTAATTTGCTACTTACCAGATCAATTTCTCAAAAGAATACCTTAATTCTTAGATCTAAGCTCTGCCAATAACTCTCTGACTCCCTTCCCATCACTAAGAAGTCTTATGCTGGGATATATAGGATTTTCCACAAAGCACAAGGGGTTCTCTAGGCTGTTCCTTGGGTCTGGCACAAGCCATCTTGCCTCATGAAATTTAACTATGGCTTCATGTCACCTTGGAATATCATAGACTAGCCACCTACCAATTACCCACCCTCCCTTCATTAAACCTCTCTTCCATTTGAAATTAATCTCACCCATTTTGACATGTGATTTTATTTTTATGCTGTGTCACCATCCTCTACCTTACAATATCTCTTAGGGCAGAAATAATATTTCATACTTTTGTCTCTTCTGCATCCCCATCTAATGTTTATAAAATTCCTGACATGTAGTAGTCATTCATGTTTGCAAGGACAGGCTAGTATCTATAGCAGTGTGGACACCATTCTACAACACACACGTCTATCCACACTTCAAACACCTCCAATCCCAATATTTGCCAAGAGGTAACTCCACCACATAAGACCAGTGCCGCCTTATAGGTATAGGCAATATAGAAATGGTAAGTATCAAACTATAAAGATTTGTCAAGGAAGAGGATGTGAAACATCTCAGATTCTGGCCACTGGGTTCTCAGAATAACAGGTGGGTGCCCACCTACATCAGGTGCCATCTAATTAAGCAAACACGCCATCTGGAACCTGGTCTGTTCAACCACATACAAGACCTGCCTTTTTTACATCAGCTATTGCATGTACCACATCTTTGACTCATGTACACTTCCAGATTTCTTTATTTGAAACACATCTACAAAGGGGAACTGCATACGACACTCTCCATTCCTCCCTGAGTAACAGCCAACTTTTCTTATTGAACATTTATGTTGACCGACTCTCTCCTTTTGTTTATTCACTGTGAAAAGACAGGCTGCAAACATGTTTTTGTGACTCCCTTCCTTGTGGCAGCTCTGCTTATTTGAGAGGTTTGTTTGAATCAAAATGAATGATGTTAATTTTATCCTACTATCTTTATCCTCAGGTAGGCTGGTAAGTTCTGCTTCTGGACTAACACAAATGTTTCCTTCTTGTTCAGCAGTAGCAAAAATAAAAATAAACTGAAGATGTATTTTCACTGTCAGGCATAGTGGCACATGCCTTTAATCCTATCATTTGGGAGGCTGAAATAGAAGGGTCATCATGAGTTTGAGGCCAACCTGGACTACAGTGAGTCCCAGGTCAGCCTAAGCTCCAGCAAGACCTTGCCTCAAAAGAAATCATTCTCTTGGGCTGGAGAATTAGCAGTGTCAATCAATCTAGATCAGATGGGAGTTCCATGTTTGTCAAGAGTTCCATTCTTGTGCCAGGCAAGGAGGCATGTGTGGTGGCATCTCATGGTTCTCTTTGGCCCTCAATCCCTACCTGAAACTGTCTTTAAAAAAAAAAAAAAAAAAAAAAAAAAAACTATCTTTCTCCTATCTTCCTTTAATAGGGAGCTCAGAGAAGGTAACAAGCCAAGGAGAAGGAGTAGGCAGTGGCAAGTGGAAGGGTGGTGTTCCAGGACGAGGAGGTGCAGATGGTCTTTGTTTATTGTTCTAGTATCAAGGTACTTATTTCAAAAAGGACTTGCATTAGTTTTATTCCTGGAACCCCTACTTGTCTAAGTGAGGGAGGGCATGAGCAGACTGGAGTAACATAGGCATTTATTTGTAACCCAATAGAACATTTACACAGAGCATTGGATTAGATTCACAATGCTAATAGCTGAAAAGAATTAAATACGTGCACAGCTAAACTGGATAGACCCATATTTTTACAAACATCTTATTAATATTCAAGCCACTGTGGGACCAAAAGAAAATGTCCTTATCCACCTGGTGAAGAAGCTGCCTTAAACAATAAAAGTGACCTTCTCAAGGTCTCAGAGGTAGTAAGTGCAGAAGCCAGGATCTGACCTTAAACATCTTCATTCAAGAAGCAATATTCCACTGGGTTATTTTCCTTTCTTCTCTTCTTTGATATCATAGTTCAGGGACTGCTAACCCGGTAATTCAAGTTACTGATCTCTTTTTTTCTTCTTCAGGATGAAGATTTAATATATTATAGGATATAGTTTCATTTTCAAGTCCTGAATTCTAAACAAACGGCAAAACAGCTGTACATGAAACTGCAGTCAAATTAACAGCTTATCAAGGTCACATAAAAGAAGGAACCAGCTTTACATTTTCATTTGTGCTTCTTTAAAAAGCAGTGTTCCTGGCCCCACCCTGTGAGGCCAGGGAAACCTTCCCTGTAAACAGCAGGGCTGGCTGTAGGAAAGAGCTGGAAATGTTTGGAGATGTGCACAGAAGAAGCCCCAGCAGAAGGCAGAGTTTGTGAGGCGCGAGGGAACTGTAAGACATACTGCTTGAGACTGAAGGGAAGGCATGACTACCCCAATTATGCTGGTCTGGAAATGTGCTACTTCTTAAAGATCCAATAACTGACAACTCAGGCAAAAATAGAACACCCGTGTTTTCCCTGCAGGGCTCTGTCCAGTAGCTACGCCATTCCTCCCGAGAACCGGCTGCCCCACAGAGAATAGTGGAGGAAGTTCTGATCAGTCCAGTGATGTTGGGAGAAGATATGTGACCTCACTTCTTTCGGGCTGAAAGCCAAAAGACAAACTAAATATGCCCTGTAAAAACTCTGTTTCTGTATCGATAAGGTAGTGATTATGACCCTAATTCCTAATATCTAGGAAAATTTCAAAGATTAAGCAAAATAAAACACGCAAAAAAAATTCTGGCACATCGTGTGATACATACTCAACAAACTAGTATTATTATTACTGTTGCAAAATTTAATAGAAAAAAATGTTCTAAGACCAAAATGTGAACTATAACCTCAACATGTTCTGGTTCATATGTGAAGATTCTCACTGTTTTTCTAATCCTTCCCCTCCATGGCACTGCCCCTTGTTTTGAGAAGCGTAGGAAAATTGAGCAAATGAAGCTCATGAGATTTCACAGCAAAGTCTCCCAAGTCATACACGACAAGAAGAATGCATGAGCCTGACTAAAGTGAACGCAATTTTGTTTTTGTTTTTGTTTTGTGTTTTTTTTTTTTTTAAGGTAGGGTCTCGCTCTAGCCCAGGCTAACCTGAAATCCATTATGGAGTCTCAGAATGGCCTTGAACTCACAGAGATCCTCCTACCTCTGCCTCCCAAGTGCTAGGATTAAAGGCGTGTGCCACCATGCCCAGCTCAAATGCAATTTATAAATTGTTAAAATTTTGGTTGTTAAATAAATATAGGCAGAAATAAAAGGTCACAGTGATAGTAAGATACAAAGTGATGAAAAGAGTAAAAAATTTTTCATATTCATTTCAATATCAAGTTCCCTAAACAGGAGGTTTCAGCTTTGTAGAAATGATCATGATGTTACAAGACATTACTTAAACAATGCTCCGAGGACACTTGCTAACAATTGCATCCAGTTGGTTTTTCATGTAACGATAATGAAAACTGCCTTAGCCACAAAGTACTATTTTCCAAAACAGTGCTTGAAAGATCAATCTGAACACTTCTTTCTTATTTTGACATAAAGAAATCCTAAAATTACAAATTATACAAAAGTATAAAATTTCTAAATTATAAAATAATGAAAGCAATTTGGTTCTTTCTTGGAAATATTTTCAAATCTATACTTCTAGCATACATTTATTCACAAAATAATCCAATACAATGTCCTTTTAAGCTTTTTAACTTATACTTCTGACAAACACTTCAAAAATAAATGCAATATAACCCACGAGAACAGGACAAATTTTGCTTTTATATCTGAACACTATTAAACATTAAAGAATTGTTTTTATAATTGATAGTAATAGACAGTAGAATTTCATTTTAAAAAGAATAAGTGAGACGAGAGTTATATGCTAAGTGAATTGGCAGAGAGCATTCAGAAAATTATAGTATGGTTTAAAACAAAAGAGGTCTACTAGCCCTGGGAAGATGGCTTACCACAGTTAAAGGTGCTTGCTTGTGACCTACAGGCCTGGGTTCAACTCCCTAGTACCCACATAACCCAGATGCACAAGGTTGCACCTGGAGTTCCTTTGTAGTGGCAAGATGCCCTAGTATACCACCTGTTTCTGTTTCTTTCTCTCTCTCTCTCTCTCTCTCTCTCTCTCTCTCTCTCTCTCTCTCTCCATTCTTCTCTCTCTCTCTTTCTCCCCTCTTTCTGGTAAATATAGAAATAATAAAATATATCTTTAAAAAGGTAGGTGTGCTAGGTGAATTCCAAATCAGAGCTGTCATGCCTGCAGTGTAGGGGCGACTCAGCCCTTCCTCTCCTGATATCCTAACGCTCTCATTTTCTCACTGCAGTCTCTCTCTGTCCCACCTCTCCCTCCTCTCTCAATCTCTCTCTCTCGTGCGCTCCTGCTTCATTTTTTCTAACCAAAGCATCTCTTGTCCTCTGATAAGCTACATCACTTTTATTTAGTTCATTTTTCATTTCGTCTCCTGATGGGATGAAAGCTTTTCCTTCACGGCTGGACCCTCATCACCCATAACCGCCTGACTTTAATCAGAGCTCAAACTAAACCGTTGAACATTATGCATGACCTTGGGAGTTCACCTCCAGTCTGGTAATACCCTAATCTCATTCTATAAATTAAAGACCTGAACTCCCTTAGCTAAAGGGAGACACTGCTGTGGAGGGGTCTTCTAAAATGTCACACTGCTGCTGTGACTCAGGAGACGCTAAAAAGCTGCAACTGGATGCTTCATGCTGTTGACATCCTAGAGAACTGGTTCTTGGGCACCCTGGGTCCTGCATCCTTGCATTTGCGTTGTGCGAAAGGTTAATGGGTCTAACTGATTTCTTATCATGCTGCATGATCTTCAGCATTTGATTGTCAAATACAGGTCTTTTTTTTATCTTCCACCAAACTATACAGAAAGAAAGTAGAATGGTGGTCTCCAAGGCCTGAGGAGAGAGAAAACTCAAGAGCTCTTTAGTAGGTACATAACTTTGGTCTGTGAGACAAAATGACCTTTGAAGGTAGATGGTGTTGATGGTCACCCAACCATGGGCAGATAATAATGGCACAGGACAGAACTGCGCTCTTACAAACACGATGGTAAATCTTATGAAACATTCATTGTACCACAATGAAAATAATGATTTTAAAAACATAAACAGTATTTTTTTAGGGCTAGAGCAATGGCTTCGTGGTTAAGATGCTTGCTGTGAAGCCTAAGAACCCAGGTTTGACTCCTCAGAACCCAAGTAAACCAGATGTACATGGGGTCATGTGTGTCAGAAGTTAGTTTGCAGTGTCTAGAGGCCCTTGTGTGCCCCTTATCTCTCTCTCTCTCTCTCTCTCATACATGAATTAATTTTCTTAAAAAAAAATAGGCAGTTTTCAATGACTTTTCCCCCTCAAATGCCTACTATATAGTATTATCTTACAAAAGTTCAGAATTATTCTCTCAAATTCTGTCCATAATTATAGATATATGTGTATATATATGATATATTTATATATATTTATCTGTATATATATATATCAAATATATATATATGATATATTTATATATATTTATCTGTATATATTTATATAAGATATATACATATCTGATATATATTTATACATATAAATATATATCAGATATATATATCAGATTCATGAAGCATATATGATAAATAAATTATATATGGGCTCCAAGAAATTAAACTTTTTGATTCTCTCCAGTGGTCTATAGGAATTGTTATGCATTTAAACCTAAAATCACATTGACTTTCTATAAATAGAGAGATATTATATAGAAAACATGGTAGGAGTGAGTGAAGGTTTAAACATTGTTGGAGAGAAACAAAGTCATTTTTCTTACCATAGGACTACCATCCTTGTTCCATGTATATAAATGTGTGAGATTCAAATAGAACAGTGGACCACCCACATTCATACTGAGGGAGACCCCAACAGTGCCAGGACCTCTTGTCTGCTCAAATGAACATATCATTTGAAAAATTATATGACTCATAAATTTGGTTAATTGGCCAATACTATTAAATATATATAAACTCAGTGAATTTCAGAAAGAAAAAATAATAATATTTGGCAGCATTTATTCCTTTGGAAATTATATTTTGGGATTTATTTATATTTTTCTGTACTGTTTAATCACCAAATAATATGATTTATTAACCATACAGGATAGTATTAAAATTCCAGCATGTCATTAAAATTCCACAAATGAATAAATTAAAATCCATTAATAATTCATAGATCTAATCTCCTCACAGCTATCAAGAAAGCCAAATAAAATCACTCACTGAAACATCCTTGCTTATGGTCTTTGCTACGCGAAGTTTGGTTCATGGGTCCATGGCCACCTGTGAATTACTACCCACGGGAACCCTCGGGCTCCCCCAGGCTTCATGCCATCCTCCAGGCAATTTGTGTGTGCCTTGAAGTTTGAAAATAGAGGTAGATAGGTAAAGAGCTACAATAAACATGTTTTCTAAATGGTGGCCAATGAGGAGGGCGGGCACGGATCAAAGCAGACCATTTTCTCATCTTTCTGTTGCCTTGGATATGCATTTTCTCTTTGTGATAAACGGATTCCTCTCTCCAAGGTTTTTAGATCATCATATCAAAGAAAATAATGGAGGAAAAATAACAGGGAATAGCCTGAAATGACAGGCCTGTCCAGCAGGTAAATACTGCAGCTGCCTTGGGAAAACTCCATCCTCAGTGACAAACACCCGTGCTGGCTCACCCACTCCTCAGGCCCCTGAGAAAACTCTCATAGTAAGTGATGGCCGTGCACGTCGGTACGATAACTGTATGGAAAGCCTGACCCTACCAGTTAGAAGTGTGACAAGTGGAAAGTGTGCAGCATAGTGCATCTTCTTGGGAAGGAAGGGGAGCAGTGGTCTGAGAACTTCAGGATGTGTTCAGAAGAGCCCTACCTATGGCTTTCACCCTGGTGGCCTCAAAGCCACAAAAGAGCCAAACACCTGTCACCAGGACTACTATGCTTTCTTCCCCCCGACCCTTGATAAAGCCAGAGATCCTGCAGTATGAACAGAGGATGAGTGAGTGCAGAGGAAGATGAAGAGTGTCAACATCTTGCTATCTGTGGGCAACAAGGTGGTGCTCAAGAATTCAACTTGGAGGTGGCGTTTAAAACCTGACTTACGGGCTGGAGAGATGGCTTAGAGGTTAAGCGCTTGCCTGTGAAGCCTGAGGACCCCGGTTCGAGGCTCAATTCCCCAGGACCCACGTTAGCCAGATACACAAGGGGGCGCACGCATCTGGAGTTCGTTTGCAGCGGCTGGAGGCCCTGGCGTGCCCATTCTCTCTCTGTGTGTGTCTCTGCCTCCTTCTCTCTGCTGCTCTCTAATAAATAAATAAAAATGAACAAAAAAATTTTTAAACCTGACTTTCAGCATTGACTCCTGAAAACTCTATATCTGTCCATAAGTCAGCAAATAGCAATTGTTTGCTTAAATAACATGTGTAAAACATCTCCTAAAAGTGAAATGCTAAATTGAGTAGGGAAGCAATGTGCTGTTGCAGAATCACATGTTAGAGATCTGGACCACATCTACTGACAAAACAAGCGTCCCACCATTTACAGAAATCCCACCATGACAGAAGTCGGGACACATATTACAATGTATTAATCGTGTATTTAGATTTGCTGAAGTTTTAATCAGGCAGTCATTTATAGTCCTCCTATATCGAGTTAATTGCTATGCATGTGCCCAGCATGTGCTTAATAGGTTACACTTTCTTTATCATCACTAATTTTGTCTTATAACTCAATCGACATGCTTACTAAGTGAAATAAGTGAGACATGAGAAGTGTGTATCATAAAGGCTGCACTGAATCAAAATAGTCTAAAGTCTATTCAATAAATATAAAATATAAAATGCCAGGTGTGGTGGGACATGCTTCTAATCCCCATTGTCAGGAGGCTGAGGTAAGAGGATCACTGTGAGTTTAAGGCTAGCCTGAGTTACAAAATGAGTTCCAGGCCAGCCTGGTCCAATGTTAGACCTTGCTTCAAAAAATACAAGATGAAGAAAATATAAAGGGAGACAGCAATAGGAGAATACAATGAAGGCCCATCCAATATTAAAAAAAAACATACAATTCAAGATGAAACTGATCAGAAGCACATTTGCATGTGACTTAAAGTGTGAAAACTGTGAAGAATGTTTTGAGCCAGGCATGGTGGTGCACACGTTTAATCCCAGCACTAGGGAGGTTGAGGTAGGAGGATCGTGAGGCATGTGAGACGAGCCTGGGATACAGAATGAGTCCCAGTTCAACCTGAGCTGGAGTGAGTGCCTACTCAAAAACAAACAAACAAACAAGCATGTTTCTATCTTCTGTCCTATCTCATATCAACTTTCTACCTGCACTTCTGTCTAACTTGTAAAATATCCATACTGCATCAGCATACACCACTGTATCTTTTTCAATTAAAAGTCAAGTTAGGGCTGGAGAGATAGCTTAGCAGTTAAGGCCCTTGCTTGTGAAGCCAAAGGACCCAGGTTCGATTCCCCAGGACCCACATAAGCCAGATGCACAAGAGGGCACATGCATCTGGAGTTTGTTTGCAGGGGCTAGAGGCCCTGGCGTGCCCATTCTCTCCCTGTCTGTCTCTCTTCTCTCTATCTCTCTCATTCTCTGCTTGCAAATAAATAAACAAAAATAAAAAATTATTTTTAAAAAAGTCAATGTGCATAGCTCGCATGTTCACATGTTATTTCAGGGAGAAACAGAACCACCCTTTGCCTCTCTTAAGCTGCATCTGTGTACATTGTCCAAAATTAGGTGCATAAAATTTTCAGCAGGTCAGAGCACCATGCCATCAGCAGCAATATTGCCTCACTGTTATGATGGAGAGTTCAGATTAGAAGTACAGATCATGGTGAGGCTGCCAGCCAAGGCTACTGATTCAGTTTTAGAGCCAATTAGCTGGAGGCTTTAAAAAATTATTTATGTATGTATTTATTTATTTATTTATTTATTTATTAAAGAATGAGAAAGAAAGAAGCAGATAGAAAGAGAATGGACACGCCAGGGCCTTTAGTCACTGAAAACAAACTCCAGACGCATGCGCCCCCTTGTGCATCTGGTTTATGTGGGTCCTGGGGAATTGAACAGGCATCCTTTGGTTTCGTGGGCAAACGCCTTAACTGTTAAGCCATTTCCCCAGCCATGGAGGGTTTTTTCTAATGTTTATTATTGTTGTTATTATTAACAAGAGGTTTTATATGGATACATCATGTGCTGGTACCCTTTTCTCCTTCATCTCTGCCCCTATTCTGTTGGGGACGCTCCTCAGTGGGGTTGCAGGTATTACCCATGGGGTTGTAGTTTATGCATTGTGGGAGCAGTAGTCAGTTACTTTGGGGAGAAGGGAATGCCTCTGAGCATGTCTCAACCTGTGGCTCTTACAATCTTTCGCCCCCTCTTACCTGTAGGCTTTCTTTAATGTAATTAGATGTTTATTAATGTTAGTCAAACTAACAAAACAATCTAATAAGGCTTTTCAGTTGTCCCTTCCCTTTCTTCTTCCCTAAGCTAATTTATTGTCTTATTGTCTGGTTCTTATTTTATGCCCTCCGAAGCGAAGTGCATACAAACCCAGATAGAAGGCGCTGAGAAGAGGGTGGCGGAACATCGGCCCATGGATCTTTGAGCCACTTTTTCCTAACCCATGCAGTGAGCAAAGGGACAGTGGCGCCAAAGGCTGTGGGACTGGGAATGAGAACTCTTCCTTTCAGCTGCGGGGGAAGAAAGTTCACCTGCTGACAAGAGAACTGACGAGTTCCAGAACCCGAGTACTTCCCGGCCTAAGCCCTGAACCAGCAACCACACAGGATGAATTTCTCTCGTCCAGAGACGATACAGATGTCTCCCTTTGCTAACACTCTGCCAAGCTGCTTCGGAAGGTTGCTCTTACTCTTTGATCCTCGGGGTTTGCAATCTGGTTCTTGCCTGCTTGGTTCTGTTCGAAGAAATAGCTGATGGACAATTTATTAAATAAACCGAAAATAACAGAAATCAAGTTCCAAGTAATGCCTGCTGTTAGTGCTGAAGAAAAGTGGCCTTCAGGCAGCATCCTGTGACCCACATGGGTCCTGACTCTCAGGGTTGAGGAACAGGGTGTGTGGAGAGCTGTTGACCGATGTGGAGCTTCGGGATGTGAATGAGGCCAAAGAAGCTATGGCAGGGAAGCACGCATTCGAGTATCAGCTCCTCATCTGGCCCCACAATCACTTGCAAGCTAACAAAAACAAAAGCTGAGGATTATTACTAAACAAACATGGTTTCTTAGACTTCCAGAATCACTGCAAATGAATGAAGCCACTAAATGGCCAACAAAACCTAGACATGATTTCCTTGGCTTCTAGAACTCAGTTTTTCTGTTTCTTACTGGAATTCCTTTAACAATCATTTTCAGTCACATCCTCAGAGTATGCCATCTTCTGCTTGGAGGACCAGAAAGTAATTTTCTTTGACACAAACTTTAAGAAAACATACCATGGACTGGAGAAAGGGCTCAGCTGCTAAGAGTGCACCCTTGCAAAGCCTAATGGCCTGGGTTCAACTCCCCAGTATTCATATAAAGCCAGATCCACAGAGCGGCACATGTATCTAGAGTTCATTCGATGACAGAAGACCCTGGTGTGTGCATTCTCTCTCTCTCTCTAATAAATAAATACAAATATTTTTTGAAAAAGAAAACATATCATTAAAAAACATTAAAAGGAGCTGGAGAAATGGCTTAGTGGTGAAGGTGCTTGCCTGCAAAGCCAAAGGACTTCAGTTCAATTCCCCAGGACCCACGTAAGTTAGATGCACAGGATGGTGCATGCATCTGGAGTTCATTTGCAGTGGCTGGAGGCCCTAGCATGCCCTTTTTTTTTTTTTTCATTTTCTCTCTCTCCCTCTGCCTCATTCTCCCTCTCAAATAAACAAAAATAAAATATTTTCTAAAAACCAAAAACATGTTTAAGGCAAATCAGAAATCATCCAAAATGAACCATTAGTATCAAAAATTCACAATAAACTGGCATAGAGTAAATGCCAAGAACCCAGTAGAATTTTGTTGTGATTAGAAGCCACACTGTTTAAAAGGAACCCTCCTCAAATATGTCATTTGATGGTTTTAGGGTGGCAGTTTTAACACAATGCATTTATCACTTCCTAACACAGTCCACCTCAAGGATATTACCAGAAACACTGGCTATGTCTTTGTGCCAGTATTATTTCATTTTTATCAACATCATAAAAGTAAAATCCTTCTTATACATGGTATAAATAACTCTCAGTAAGATTAGGAACAGAAGCTTAAAGGGCTCAGATAAAATATCTCTGTGCAGAGTGATCTAAATGCAAGGCAGCAGAGGATGCCCATGGACAGCCCAGCGCGGCCACTTTCTCATCGCCGCTACACTCTGCTCTGCAAAGCCATAGCGCTCTTTGCTCACCGCCTTACATAACGATGACGCAAGGCTCGCTTCCACTCCTCGCTCTTCCCGTAAGAGTGCCCAGCTGAAATAAATCTCTTCTTGCATCTAATAGCCAAACTTACATCTTGAGTAAAATACAGACCTATTCACTGTTTCCCACCCTGTCTGCTCTCCATTCCCCTCTGCTCCAGAGTATCATCATGGAAAACACATGGTTTTATAAGTGCAATATCCACAGTCTGGACTTCCTCCTACTTTGACCCATGAAGTAAGTGCTGCTGGGTGAAATAGCTTCAGGGAATGGATGATAAACACCTCCAACTGAATCAGATATGTAAATTTTAGGAGGAATGCAACATAAATAGTAAAGGAAAAAAATGAAATGAAGGGAAACAATACAAAGGATTAGTTTTCACCTGCTTAATTAGGGGGCATATCAAAATTGAGAGAAGAAAAATAATGTCCAAAACATGTACAGTGCTGCTACAAATCAGAGACCCATATGAAAATGAGCAAGCATCCCATAGAGAATTCTCCAGGGATAATGGGCTGGTGAAATGGTTTATCAGTAACGACGTTTCCCTGAAAAGCCTAAGGACCCCAGAACACTTCCCCAAGACCCACGTAAGACAGATGCACAAGGGGGCGCATGCATGTGGAGTTCATTTGCAGAAGCTAAAGGCCCTAGTGTACCCATTCTTTCTCTCTCTCGCTCTCTCTAATAAATAAATAAAATATTTTTTTAAAAAAGAAACCCCCAGGGACAGAGAAAAAGACAAATGTCCCATAAACACTAAATAAAGACATTAACAGTGATCAAAGACTGCATAAAGAATCTCTACACATACTTCCCACAGGAATACAAGAATACAATGTCATACAAGAATCCATGTAACCAGCAGTCCAATTCCTTATTATTTTATCTTGCCCATAGAAAGGATGGACTCCCTGCATGGATTGCACACCCTGCGAAAAGAGGAACATAGCTCTGAGTCCCCTATCCATTCACCCTGTTAAACACGTGATAAGTGCTACTTGGTAACTTTACTTTCTCAGGCTGTCCTGGAATGGTGCCCTATACAATCCATGCGGACAAATCAGTAGCTATGACTTTTTTCCCCCTCGCCATAAAAGGAACCTTTTAGAAGAAACAACAATAAAGTTAAAAGATGCATATTTTCTTTGTTGAGTCTCAGTCAAAAGGAACTAGGGCAATGACCAAAAACAGCTCAGAATCCCCTAGGAGTTATGGTTCAGAGAAAATATGATCTGTCTACCTGCCTTACTAATTTGGGCTCAAGAACTTCAACATCAAGAGTCTCTTTTTTCATTATTAAAAAATCCTTCCCTAGGATTAGCAGCCAACCTGTCCTCTCGTTACCTACAGAGCCATCCACTTAATGAAGAAAGAAAGTGTTTGTTTAGAGTACAAGGAGAGACAAAACCACTGGAGACGAAGTTCTGCCAATGAGAAGCCCTAGAGCTCTGATCCAGCAAATAGCTCCTGCCAGGAAGTCTTTATTTTTAGTTGGGAAATGATTTCCTACCAGCCACGCAAGTTCTGCTTGCTCTGTATTTAAGATTGAAAGAATCGTTGTTCTTGGCAACCTGAAAATGAAGAATAAGCAAAACGCCCTCTTTGGACTTTTAAGACCCCAAAAGCATGGTGGTGAGAGGTCCAGTAGCTTTTCATTATGGAAAACTAACCCTTGACCCTTCCACTCAGTGGTCTGGATATTAAATAGACTAAATCCGGATGAGTTAGCATCATCAGAACAACCTACTTGGGAAGGCTAAAGTGAAATAAAACACATGTTAAAGATTTTTAAATTATACGCATAAGACATTAGTTCTCAGAAGACCCGGTGGTCTCCTCTTTTCAAGCTTTCCTCGGGCATTTGGGGACATGGTCCATTTACACTGTACTGATGTTTGTACTTGTGACCAAAAGAACCTGGCACATAAGCAAGGCCAAGGCCTGGCTGTGCCTGAAGTGAAATGGCATCTTCGTTCATGTGAAAGACTTCAGCAAAATCCCCCAGTGTGGGTCATTCATATCACACAGAAATGTGTGCTTCGTGTTTGTTTCTGGAAGTCAGAAGGTCAACGTTAGAGCCAGCATCTGTTAAGGGCCTTCTTGTTACAGCATCCCATGATGCAATCACAAAAAAAAGAGAAAAGGGAAGAACTTCTACAGTAACAAAGCTTCTCACCTGATATGGCAAGAAGCCAAGGTCTCACGCAGCTCTGCCTCCCCAGTGCTGTTGTATTAGAGATTAAGCTTCTAAGAAGTGATTTCCAGGGGACACATTCAAACTACAGTGTGCGATATTGTGTCCTCTGTGCCTATTTATATATCTAGCATTTACTCTTTTCTCTGTATTTGGCTTGTGAATCCATGTGCTCAATTGATTCTTTTTACAGTCCCATCTTTTCTAATATGTGATATGCAGTACTAGAGACTTTCTGCGAAGTCAGTTCCACGTTCTTGCATTAAGTACCTGACTATAGTATGGATGTCCGTAATTTCCCACTTCCTCTGCTGTTAAGCAAGGACATGAGTTTTATCAGTGGAAGTGAGTGTCAGTGATGTACGCCACTTCCATGGCTAGACCACAGAACCCTGGTCATGCAGTCTACTGTTCTTTCTCATCTCCCACAAGCTGAAGAGATGTAGCATGACAAACTATCACCGTAGAAGTGAAGCTAGTAGAGCAACAAGACGGACCTCACAAAGCAGAGATGTCTACCCTGTCAGATCAAATTGGACTGATAACATAAGATAAAAATTAACTTTCGGGGCTGGAGAGATGGCTTAGTGGTCAAGGTGCTTGCCTGCAAAGCCAAAGGACCCAGGTTCAACTCCCTAGGACCTATGTAAGCCAGAGGCACAAGGGGACGCATGCATCTGGAGTTTGTTTGCAGTGGCTGGAGGCCCTGGCATGCCCATTCTCTCTCTCTCTCTCTCTCTCTCTCTCTCTCTCTCTCTCTCTCTATATATATATATATATATATATATATATATATATATATATATGTCTCTCTCTCAAATAAATAAAAATGAAATGTTTAAAAAAATTAACTTCCATTTTCTTTAAGCCACTGTCATTTGAGGCCCTTTTGTAATAACTTAGCTTTTACCATAATAAATACAGAAGAAATCAATTTGTTCAACCAAATTCTTTTTCTCAGAATGCTTACTTTCCAAGCTGTAATTCTATTTGAAAATGGTCTCTGGTATTTTTTTTTAAATATTAAATTCAAAATGGATCATTTAAATTTATAAACCCAAGTCACATAATAAATAAATGTCTAGATATGACATTTATTTAATATAAAATAAAACTAAATTATTTAACTGAATCTAGCAATGTTATTCAGTATGGTGGTTTGAATGTAAAACATTCCCCATAGGATTGTGTGTTTGAATACTTAATCCACAGTCGGTGGTGCTATTTTTAGAAGGTTATGGAACCTTTAGGAGGTAGAATCTCACTGGAGGAAGTGTGTCACTAGGGTCAGAACATGAAGCATTTTAGCCTGGGCATACTTGCTGCTCTCTGTTGCCACAGCCTCCCCGTTGAGGTGACAATGTGATGCAAACTTCTGGCTCCTGCCATGAGGGACTCTTGGTTCTAGAACTCTAATTCAAAATAAATTTCCCTAAGTTGCTGCTAGTCAGATATTTTTCTCCCAGCAATGAGAAAGCAACTGACAGGGCCAGCAAGACACTAGACGCTGTATGTTTTAACTACTAGACCTGTAAATTAGTAAGCACGGCAGCAGTCACTACTGGTTCTCCTGCGTGTTCCTCTGCTCAGGTATGTTCCAGAACCAGAAAAGGCTCTTCAGTATCTCTTGCTCTCAACCCTATCTGTTTGACGCTAGGATGCTCTTCACCCCAACAGTACGTTTTCCATCCAGTTGAAGGCCTGCACCGTTGTTTTACGTAGCGGGTGCTAACTTTTTCCATGCTTGTGCTTGAATGGTCCTTCTAAATCCTAGGCATTCAATGAGAGTGCTGCTGAGGATCTTTGCCTCTCGTGTGTGTGTGTGTGTGTGTGTGTGTGTGTGTGTGTGTGTGTGTGTCCTGTGAAATCCCGAGGGATACTTGTAATTCTGACTGTCTGCCAGGCTATTGTTGTGCATTTTACCTCAGTTATAGGTCTTAACTCTGCAGTTTAACATTTGGTCATAAGTTCAAACTAAAATCTTGTGAAAAAAAAAATGGGTGAGAAAACTGAGAGTGAAAATATCAAGTAAGTCAATGTTAATTTTCTCAGTACATAGGGCTTTGTGCTATGATATGCAACAAGCTTAATATATTAAAATCATGGGTGAAAATGGGGGGCTACCTGATCACTCAGTGATTATTTGGCCCCAATTAGTTTTGTGAAGCAAATCCATCTTCCTGACAGAAGAAAGAACCTGAAATTTATACTAGAGTGTGTGCATGATTTAACTGCAATGAAAAGCAGACAGCCTCATCCTCAACCAGATCTGAGACTGGTTATTATTGTGAATATCCTAGGATCCCATTCTAAGGAAGAAGCAATGCTTCCATGCTCATACATAAGGGCCCAGAGGGAAATATAAGATTGAATGTGTCTGGACCATGAGTGAAATAACCTCACAATAATGGCTCTTCAGTAATGTGATTAGAAAAATGATCAATTTGTGACCTTAAAGATAGTAATTTTGAGTAATTAAAATAGAAGTAGTAGAAGGGTGAAAATTGAGTCTCTATTCAATAATGAAATGAATAATAAAAATTAAGCATGAGATTCACCAAAATTCAGAAAATGGTAATATGGCTCTGAGAATAGTGAGTATATGCACCCAAATGAGTTCATGTGTATGTGAGGAGAAATCTGTCTTGAAACAATTCAGTTGTTTAGATGGGTCTTTGCCTGTATCTAGTTCAATCAAGTCACCCATCTGGGCCCCCAGAGATCTAAGAGAGCATCCCATTCCATGTTCCCCAGTTGCCAAGCACTATTTAGGAAAAGCATGATCCTGAAAGCCTGTTACACATCTGTTGAACTCTTGGTAAGATTAAAAGACACAAAAGAGGTTTCCTTGGGATAACAAAACATCATTGTTTCCTTACTTCTCCTCATGAGAAACCTCTCATGGATTCCAGAACCAGTTGCTACAACCTGAGAGAAGTCGGCCACCCTCCCTGAAGTGAGAGCCAAAGGAGCCTATCTATGTACATGGATTACGTAGGAAAGAACTCCCTGGAACAGGTCTGAGCCATTCAGGGCAGGAGTCTGACCTTGTTAAAATCCCTGTCTATGGAACAAGGGAGGAGAAAGTCTTAGACAAAATGGCTAGAGGAGAAAGGGGAGCTTGGGCATTGGCCAACATGGGGGATGAGCAACAGTGAGGTCAGCTGTTCACCTATCTTCCTACCTCCACCCCATCTTCTCAGAGAGCTCAACGACAGCTGCCAAGAGGAAGATTCAAGCAGGATAGGGGAGCCAACATTCCCTGGGACATAAGCTTCCAACTTGAGCCACCTCTGACCTAGGAGAAATACAAGATTTAACTAATGTACTTGTATAGAAATTTAATTATTATATAATATGCTGTGTGTGTGTTTTTCTGAATTCAGTCATTTTATAATATCAAGAGGGGTGTTGTCATCTCTGAGTACTCAACTATCATGGCCCTAGGAACCTGATAGAGTGGAGGGTTAATGATGAGTCTGCATGTAAGTGTGGCAGGCATTGCAAAGAACATTCCTCTCAGGGCTAGAGAGATGGCTTAGCAGTTAAAGCACTTGCCTACAAAGCCAAATGATCCTGGTTTGATGCCCCAGGACCCACGTAAGCTAGATGCACAAAGAAGCGCATGCATCTGGAGTTCTCATTTACAGTGGCTGGAAGCCCTGGCATGCCCATTCTCATAGTCTCTCTCTCCCTCCCCCTCCTCCTTCTCTCTACCTATTTCTGTATCTCTCTCTCTCTCTCTAATATAAATGAATTAAATTCAATTAAAAAGAATATTCCTCTCCTGGGGAGTTTTAATATACAATGTATTAACTTCCCCACAAAGTTCTATAATAAGCTCTCTGAATGCTATTTCCCAAGTATTTATATGAGTAACACATTTCTTTCAGAGAACACTTACCATCCATGTAATCTAATGTTTTATTGGACAGATGTTGAAAAGCACTGTTCTAGAATTCAACATGTTGCAAAATCTCTTCCCTCCAAATGCATTTTGGAATGCTGGTACACAGAGGGGCACCTGGTCCAAATCTTCACAGCAGCAACTTCAGGACTAGTGTTAATGCCGCGGCCCTGACACCTCATTAGAGATTTCACCATCCAAATACTATTGCTAAGCCCATTCTTTTATCAAGGCTAACATAATTCCCAAGTAATACTTCCTTTATTGGCAAAAGCACTCTATTATTTAAATGCCATTGATAACTTTGAAATGAAATTTACTAACCCTCCCAAAACAAATTTTCTTTGTTCCACAGTCTTTCAGCATACAAAGGCTATAAACCTCAATTGAATAAAATTAATTTAGTCCACATAATGCTATGCCAAGCCAGTCACAACCTATTACTGACCATTACTGACCACAGACACCTGAAAACTTTCGAAGCTAATACAATCTATCTGGACCATGTTAGCAAAATAGAGAGCTCGGAAAGGCAGCATGCACATTTTACAACCTGACAGAAAGATAAGGGATTTGCCAGATGAAGAGGTAAGGCAGGATGCCTGGTAGCTAAGTCACCATGGTTACACCTAACTCTGTAAGTAGGAGGCTTGCTAGTTTTGGGCAAGAAACTCTTTAGGATCTGATGCTGCTGATAAGTTCTGGATAGCTTCATTGAGTTTTAGTTCCCTCATCAATGAAATGGGAATAATATAAAGATATTTGACAGGGTGGGGCTCTCAAAATAATGGAGGCCAAAGCTTTGTAAGATGTACAAATGAACTTTAAGTATCATGTGAGTCTCTTAAACCAGGAACCCTTATGATAAGAAGTGACCTGTGATAGGAAAATGCCCGTATCCTTAAAGCAGGTCTCTGCCCTGCCACCTCCATCCCACACCCAAGGAAGAGATATGCAGATTCTCTTCTCCACTTCACGTGATGCTAGGATGAAGATACATGCATTGCAGAGCACAGCAAACATTCATAACACCAAGCAGTCATATGGCTGTGTACCCTCAGCATCAAGGGTGAACACAACCATGCTGACCTGGGAAACTTTCTCCAGTATTTGGAGAAAATGCTGACTCAGTCATTGAGCCCAAACTTCTGAATACATGTTGTGGATAGTTGCCCTCACATCCAGCCAACATTTTTGTTAAGTCTTTCATGAGGAGGATGCCCCTGATGGGGTTGACTCTAATCAAGGGTGTCCTAAAAAATATCCTAGATTTGTCCCAAGATAATGGAGGAAGACAAATCAGCCTGAGGGACCCACTGAAAGTCTAGATCAGTCCTGAGGTGATGGTCGGACATAAGTTATAGGAGGATCCCAAAGGCCACAGAAGGATCTTCATAGCTGAGATTATAAAACCTTCCTGGAGAACCCAGGAGCCTCTCCCCACCAAATAACATTGGTGCTAAGAATTCTGATGGTCAGAAGACTGCTGTTTGAAGACAATGGAATGGGACACCTGGCACAAAGGCTTCTCAGTGGCAACTATTGACAATTCCCTGTGGCAGGGGCTTTTCCTAGGCATGGAAGGAAGTTTAGAAGTATATCCACCCTGTAGCGCCATCGTGAAATTATAACAATAACTAGAAATCTCTGTAGACGTTACCTATTGTCCCCTGGGGACCAAGTCCTCCCAGTGGAGAGTCACTGGTGTAGCTTAGATCCTGGATAAAATACCACAGCAATTGCCTGCTACTAATTTCTCTTACCAACTTGCATCATTCCTTAATTAATTCTTCACAGAGCAATTCATCCCTCCAAGTCATTGGCCACTGAGATGATATTTCCATTCAAATTCATTGTGATTACTTCTACTTTGGAAAAAGAGTTAAAACTCTAATGACTTGTATTCTGTTCTCTCTCTCTCACTATTGATTCCATTGACACAACTGAATAATCTGGCTCTTGTCAACCAGGACTGTAGGCCATATCATGATTCCCCTCACTCATTATAAATTTTTGCTCAATAGTCTAGAACTCTTATGACCACTCAATTCTTACTAAATTTGAGAAAACTTGAACTTGGAAAAAATTAAATGGAAAAAAGGGACCAAAATCAAATCCAATGTCCAGTTGTTCTTTAGTATTAAATACTGATAGGAAAATATTATTAAGCTGCATTCAGTTAATCAAGAGAGAGATTTCCCCCTGTCAAGAGGTAGGGCACAACACTCACTCAAACTCTCAACTGACAGAATATTGTTGTGATTTGGAAACATGAAAGGATGGAATGAGATGGAGACAGAGAGAACTATGAAAAGAATACTGAGAACCTAGAATATACAAATTCAGGAAATACCACAGGAGAAGCTAACATAAAGGCCAGGCACAAGAACCTCCTAGCAACTTGTCAGACTGGCTGGAAGGTTCCCAGGCTTCCCTTGGGTGCTGCTGAGCTGGAGTAACACGTCCTCTGGAATGTCCCACATCTACGGCAGAGCTTGGTACTTTGGAGGATGTCCTAAACTATTCTCTCACTCACTCGCAACTCAAACTGAAACATAAGGGAAACTTAATAAATGCATGATAGTGCTTGATTGAAAATTAAGAGTTAGATGGTAAAAAGGCTATTCCATTGGTCTATATAGTAGAACTCTATATGTCATGCACTCTCAGGTTTGTTATTTAAAATGTACGTAGTTTTGGATCAAACAATGGGATATTAACTAAAACTTTGACAAAAAATTATTTTTATCCATTTAAATAATATCGATTTGTTTTTATTTTGGGCAGTGTGTGTGTGTGTGTGTGTGTGTGTGTGTGTGTGTGTACGTACATGCACACACACTGTGGAACACATGTGGAGGTTTGAAGACCACCTGAGGGTGTTTGTTGCTCCTTCAGCCTTGCTTGAAGCCAAGTGTTCCTGACTGTGTTGCTGCTGCACAGACATCAGTCTGATTGTCCTGTGACCCTTCCAGATTCTCCTGGCCCAACTTCCCACTGACATGAGAAAGTTGGGATTGCAGATGTGTGTGCCACTTTGTGTCTGGGTTTACGTGTCTTGCCAGACAACCATGGTGTCTGCATTCACCCCTTCCCTTCCTTGAGCCCAATCTCAGCTCATGAAGCCTATCATAGCTTCCATTCCAAACTTCCTTGGACACTGGTACGGCTTCCTCGGGTACTGCCTGACAAAGCCCTTCTGTAAGTGGCCATCTCGTGCCCATATCTCTTCACACTGAGGATCAGAAACTTATGGGAAGAACAAGGCAGCAGGTGGTAGCAGACGGACAACACCCCACATGTTCTGAGTCCAACGTCCTAGAATGACAGCTATCTTAATGAATTATTTATACTGCCTGCTCTGAACTGTGGGTAATGCCAGAGTGTCTACACATTAACGTGTGAGTGATGAACTCTCAGTCTCATTAACTGAATGGAAGAGTCTTCAAACAACAATGAAAAACCATCAGCATCAGTTTGGGACAGATATCCTCGATCTGAATCCTAGAAGAAACTAAATAAATGTGGAGTGCTGTGGAAGGGGTTTATCAATCTTTAATCCATGTGTGGATGTCAAGGGTTCTTTATGGTCCTGGTAATGTTATGTGTAGTTTTACCTGCATGTGCCTTGTTCTAGATAGCAATTTCATAATCTCAAGAGAACATAATGTTAAAAAAAAAAAAGTTAAAAGCCCCAATCAACTGCCTATTTTTTTCTAAATATGTTCCCACCACCATCCAGACAAAATCCAAAGTTTCACATACACGATACAAGGAGGTCTGGCCTCACCAGCTCTCCTGTGCCATGCCCAGCAGACAGAGCCATGCATATGCCCTGTGTAGCGATCCGATTTTCTCACCATTCCTAAGTGTGCCATGGCCCCTTGGTGAGCCCACACTTTCTCCACTTTTCTGCCTAGATAACTTTAACAATTGGGTCCCTCTGATATTGCCCTCTAAGAACGTCCCTCCATGCAGTCCGGGTGCCCCAGTCTCTGTGAGGTGACACTGCTTGTCTCTATGGCTACCCTAGTACCGGTCTGACAGCAAACCTCCCATAGCACAACAGTTGCATGCTCACCTCTGAAAACATCACTTCTGGGCAAGTGCCCTCACCCCCGCTCCCATCCATTTGCCCTCTGTCTCTTCAAGGTCAAGTTTTTCTGCCTTCACACTTCCCAGCCCATGTAATGAACCTGGTTTGGTCTATATTAATGTAGTCCAAATATCATAAGTCATGGCTAACAATGTGCCTAAGATGGCACATAGCTAGTTTGACACAGAGAAGTAGACAACCGCTTCTGTTTCCAAAGACACTTTCTTCATATTCATTATGTCTGCTTGGAAAAAAAAAAAATCAGCATGTGTGGCATTTCTTTTCTCTTTCTTTGTTTTTCTGTTAAGCCATAATCATAAATACTACCTCGGTAGACCTCACTGCCAAGAGGACTTGATCCCTCATCTTCTCCAGGCTTACTCTCTCTGCCTGGCCATTTTCAGGAAACCCATGGTTTGCATACTGGTTAAGAGTGAGTATAGGAGAAGCCAGGCGTGGGGCACAAACCTTTAATCCTCTGGAGACAGAGGTAGGAGGATCACTGTTGAGTTCGAGGCCACCCTGAGACGACATAGTGAATTCCAGGTCAGCCTGGGCTAGAATGAGACCCTGCCCTGAAAGAGAGAGAGAGGGAGAGAGTACAGGAAAGGCTTTTGAGTTTTGAGGGAGGAGAGGGAAAGAGGGAATGAAAAGGAGGGCAAGAGAAAAGAAGAGATGAAGTAAGGAGGAGAGAGGAAGCAAGAACAATCTGATGTGACTTTCTTTTAAGACACAGTTGAAGGCTAATTATCTTTTGAACAGATCACTGACACCAATCCTGTATTTATCTCTCCAGCTTATCCCATTTCAAAAACATTAAAAAAAGAGATCAAGTAATCATCAATTTTGCAAGCTCAAGCACACTTTCTGGGAAGCAGAAAGTTCGTTACAGAACCCATCATCCATGACGACTGAGGGAGCTCAGGTGGAAGTGAGGTGGTGCTCCAGGGACCCGGCTGAGTGGCCGAGCTGCTGTGCAGGGAGCTTTCTTTCGGGATAGTATGGGTGTCGCATGGTTTGATGGTCTGTGCAAGGCGTCAGCTGCTCCTCTTACCTGAGTCAAGGCAACACCCTGGTAGAGTGAACGTACTGTGCCCCCCACACATGCAAACATAATGCTGAAACGGATCAGAATGTGGCCAGTTGTGTGGCCACAACCCCATGATCCCACACTGGGGGGGGGGAGGGCAAAGGAGAAGGAGAAGTAACTGGTCATGCTGTAAGACATTTCAGAAACGGGCTGGATGAACTTGGGGCGCTTTCAGCCTACCCAGGCCAGCACAGTGACTCAGGTCATCCTCTGTCTCCTTGGTCTGCTGTCCACCGTGCCCTGCTCCTCCTCTGGGCAAAAGTCCACTATGAGTCCCAGTCAAGATGCCACCCACAAGGTGTTTTCTACTCCTGAAGAGAGTGTGAACTTCCCCAGTAACCCCCAACTAGTTCCTAGGATGCCCACCGTGTAACTGCTCTTTCCCTGCCCACCCCCAAACTTTGAGCTCCCTACTAGCAGAGACACTCAGGTATCTGAGAAAGGAGTAATTCAACTTGCTTTATCTAAATAAACATCATGGTGTTTTTATTTAGTGCAGTGCCTAAACCCTCCATCAAGCACCGCCAGTAAGATCCGTCCTGACCGCCTCACAACAGAACCAGCTTAAGTGCCAAAAACAAAACAGAGGGTTTGGGGGAGGGAGGCAGCAGGAGGGCTTAGGGAATGTTGAGGCAGATTTACCGTCTTACTGGCCTAGACAAGAAGTAAGGCATGCTGGTCAAGAAAACTCTGTGGCATTTAAATCAATTCAACTTCTAAAGGAATGGGACCAGAGGGTGAAAGTAAACTCAATCCAATGTGAATGTAGCATTTTTAAGACTTATAAATTAGCTGGGAAGAGGAAACCCAAATAGCATTTCCCAAGATGTCACTGTGTAATTATAGCTCGTCGGCACATGTCTTGCATACTCCAAAATAACCCGTTATACTACCCTCTTTTCCCCAAACCAGGGACAGAGAAATGACAGCAGGCTTCCATGATAATATCTAAATGCTTCTCTCCCAGAGAGGGTGGCTATCAGCTCTGCATATTCCTAGAATTCAAATCAGCCTGCATCTATTTTTAAACCCATAACACTTAAGAGACAAAGTGATTTTCCTGTTGCATTTCAAATAAAGAGATTGCCGCCTAACAGAGAGGAGAAGCAGCAGGTTACTTGGGAATCTTTTTGCCCACTGTCTCTCTGGTGTGATGATCTAAAATGAGTTGAGTGGCTTCCTTCGCAAAGGAGATGGGAATCAGAGGGACATCCCATACCCTAGAAGTTGTGGGCTCAGCTGTTCATTCACTTTGGGCTGTGGCTAAAGTAAAGAATAAACTTTAACACCACATCATGTGGAAAATCAGATGGGAAACACCAGCATTCCACTTAATATTATAAATGTGCAAGATCGGGCATTTTAATATCTTTACCCTTAGAAATAAACATCATGAAAGCTTAAGATGAATGGTTAGGGTTACGGACTATTTACAGACTACTGGCCATGGAAACAGAAGCTGTCATTGTTTTCCACCTTTTCTTGCTTGACTGTCCCTTTCAAGCAAACACAGAAAGTCTCAGGATTGTTCTCTGTTTTCCAGTGCTGAGGATGGAAATGTTTGGCTTTTTATTTCATGTTCACACTGCCCTTAAGAGGGGCTTTCTAAGGAGATATGACTGTGTACTTCTTACCTCTGAGACCCTCTCAGCCCATTATGTCTGGAGGGGCAGGTACCTGCTTCAGATACTCTTCCCTAAACTCCTAGGGGCGATTATTCATGACTGACATTTTTATTTACACATCTAGGAGTACTCGGCACAGCCATATGTGCTATCTTGCAATAATGATCCAATATAGCTAAGCAACGCCAAATTTAGCCCCCTACATTTAGGTAAGCATTGCTGAACACTGAACTCGCAACTTTTGAGGGAAAACACATACACACATTTTTGTTGGTATTTTGACTCTTTTTAATAAGCTCCTGTGTGGTTTGTTTTAAATCTGTATTTTATTGGTGCTTTTGTTTCCTAGTGTCTTAGAAATCTATGATTCATTTTTAATGAGCATATTTGACAGCTACCCCTTTGAGTTTAAGTAGGTTTATGCTGCATTGAAGACCAGGAAATAGAATGGAGAGCAATTAATAATTATGTGCTGTTATGGTTTGATAAATGTAAGAATCATGCCCTAGTGAGGAGGATTTATATAATATAGTTTCTTCTTCACTCCAAAAATATAAAACCACCCACATCATAAGATAACACTGACTTTTCACAAAATTTGGAGATATTATTAAATACTAATATTCTCATTTTCTACATACTTTTATTTTTAAAAAAACAATATTTTGTCAGTATTAGTAACAGTCTCAATGTATTTTCATGAGGTCTTAAACAACAGTTTATTTGTGGACAATAAATTCTAATAGAGAGGAAAATATTTGTAGCTCAGTAGTTCAGGACATAATTCATACTGCCTTGAACTCAATAACAATTGCTGAAATTCATAATCTTTTTAAAAAGCAACCTAGAAAGAAATTCATTAAAAATGCTCTTAGCAAAGAAACCCACTTACGGATATATGTCTCTCTGTGTGGAAGGTAATAAAAAGACCAAATTTAAGAAGCCAGGGAAATTTCATTACCATTCAGGAGCAGAACCGATTAGAAATACCAGTTCATTCTTTCTAAATGGGTTACATTTCAGAATCACCTGGGAAAGGGGCTATCAAAACTATTCAAAGTTGAACCCTTTGAGGTTTTTCTCTAACAGATCCAGAGTAGCCCTGGCGTTCTATATTTTTTTAAAAGGGCTTCCATATACTTTGAGGTTCAATGAACTTGAGGAACCAAATTTTGATGGAAAAAATGATCATAGATTTGCCATTTGCAGCTGTGAGATGTGAAACAACTTCAGGCTGTCAACTGTCATGATAGTCAGATGACACAGTAAGGAAAATCCCCGTTTCTTAGTGCAGCCACCTATGGTTATAAAGTGATGAACACGGACGCCAGCATAAAGTGGATGCTCAGAAGAGGTCTGTATCTCTTTCACTCCCCGAAATTAGCATCTATGGCTGACCTTGAGCCCTTGGGAAACATGACAAATGACCAAAAGTAACCGCTCTGCTCATTGCAGCCAATGGGGTGATCTCCTTAGTAGGCCATCTATGTTTATTCTACCCCAAACACACCCAGTTTCATCTAGTGTTGAAAGTTAAGCAGAGCTGGACATGGTTAGGACTTGAGTGGGAGAAATACCTACTGCTCTTGTTGACCACATAACTGGAAAGGCTATAGGTGCTCCTATGCCATGTATGATTCCAGCAGAAGACTGCATTCTTAAAGGGGTTAAACTTACGAGGGGTTTCAAGAAGGAATGACTGATCAGAATCTATGGAGGCTGCACAGGAGCTATAAGGGATAGCACCAGTGTCCTGGAGGTAAAGGTGCAGGTGAGGGTACAGCAATGGACACCTGAGCTCAGAAGAGCGAGAGAGGGAAAGGTTATTCAAACCTACAGTCACAGGACTTCTGGCAGGAAATGTGCTTCTTTCTCTATCTTTCTCTCTCAAATAAATAAATAAAATATTTCTAAAAGATACGAGCCTTAAATTATAAACTCAGCCAAGATTTTTCAATCAAGAATATAGACCAAAGTTACATTTTTAAATATCTCAAGAATATATGGAATGTACCAATTATTCTTTGATATGTATACATATATATACATATATATGTGTGTGTATATATGTGTGTGTGTGTGTGTGTGTATCTATATCCAACAGATGATACATTAAATCATGTGTGCTACATGAGACATAAATGCTGAATCAGTATAAATGAAAAAAAATTACACCTAAAGAAATAATGAGATTATGAGTCTAGAGCAGAATGAAACTGTTTTAATCTGTGATACTATGAAAATAACCACGTGAGAAACTAAAGTGAGGGAGTAAAAGAAAATAGAAATACACTCATTTTCTAATTTTTCATACAAGTCAGAAATTGTATGAATCCAGTAATAAAAAAGAGTTTTTCAAGTGTACTATTTAAGGGTATTAAGAAAACTGTTAAAAGAAACTGGGTTAGTGCAGATGACATTTTTTAATGTGTCAAAAAGCACAAAACATAATATATTCAATTTAGGTGAAATAGATTTTAAAAAGGAAAGCAATAAACTATTATCAACTCTAGCCTATGATGTCCAAATAGTCCGCACATATTTCTGAAATCATTATATGTAAATGGAACAAAATAAATTGTTAATAGAAAAAAATGCCTCACTAGTAGAAAAGAGAACAGCATCCTTCTAGGATGCCATCGCTAAGGGACTTCTGCAAACAGGCCCTGTCTGCCTTCTATGCATTTTGTGGACCCTAGCTGAAGGACGATCCCATGGAAGGAACTCAGTTTCACAGGCTCACACTCCAGGGCTAGGGAACTAATTCACTGCCATCCATATAAAGGAATAATATGTAGCTATGAAACAAACACAAGATCCAAAAGTGATGACATGAAAACTATTATATAATATTTTGTTAAACAGAAACATTGGATATTATTCTCTGCTGTGATTTGAGTTAAAACAAACTACAGATATACTACACAAAAAAGTGAGGTTATGTGGAATAATACAAAGGCATATAAAATCTCAGTGAAGCCTTTGATGAGTGAAAGGAAAATGACAGAAAAAGGTGAGCGTCACTTCTCATTTCTGGCCTATCTCTTATGACTTAACTATCAGTGGTGAATGTGTTGATTTTATAATTTACATTAAAAATAAACAAAGCCTACACAAGTCCTCTGGAAGTCTTTGCGGTAATCCTTTATATTATTAAAATATATGAGGAAAACATGCGGTATTTTTCAAATAGACACAAAATACAGAAAATATTTACATCCAAAGGCTGACTCATCCTACAATTAAATTTAATGAAAAACTCACCATAGCAACCAATTTCATCTGCCTCTATCACAAGAAGCCACTTCAATATGTCACTGAGAAGACAGATGTTCTATGTGCTGGTGTGATAGGCATTCTCTTTCGTCAAATATCACCTGATAATTAGAAATCTAGATGACTAGAACCCTCTTGTCAAGTGTTCAAACAACATTCAAATGAGAAAAAAATTCAAAACTAATGTTTGGTTTATACAAAAAAAATGTACTGAGAAAAGCTGTAAAAATATTGTTTGGAACCAATATGGGTAAAAATGAAAACTCATCAAAATGCCGAGAAGAAGTGACAGTGGAGCATTGAGCAGTGAGGCGACATCTCCAACACTCCATTCAAGGGTCAGGGGCTACTGCAGAAGAGGTGGCAGAATGTAAGAGGCAGAGAAGGAGGTGAGGAGTGTTTTGGAGTACTATTGTCCAGACACAAGGTAGACACTGTATTCATGCCCTCACAGTGTTGATGTTACCTACAAAAGACCCACATAATATTAAGGCCAAAAAAAAAAAAAATGATAACATCAAAATAGAAAAACTAGTTGGAAAGAAGAAGGGTTCAGTGGAGAGGAATGGAGGAGGAGCAACGGGGGGGGAGGGGATTGTGATCAGGTACATTGTGAAAATGTCTGGACACTGTCTATAAAAAACAAATGCTAGGAGGTAAACAATTGCACATATTTGAACTTGATAATAAAGGAAGTATACATGAATATCTCAGTAACTGTATGGTTAGCAGAAGACAGTTGGAAAGCAAAGTTTCTTTTACTTGCTCTAACAATGTCTCTCAGCATCTGAAAGTTGCCCTGTGAAGAGCAGAGAGTATAATTCTACCTTATGAATTAGGAATTACCCAAGGAAAAGCAGAGCGTGTAAATATACCTTCCAAATTAGATGGTTTATTATGTAAATAATTGGGTCAACACTTTATCATCTCTTATGAAGACAAGATTTGAAAAAAAAATAATAAGTTCAGACAACATAATAGAGAACTTTGCCCAGACATACTCAGTAAAGTGAGGATAAGACTCTTTGACAAAACAAATTTACCACTCAAAATCTGTAACACATGGATGGATTCCATCCACGTAGAACTTCCAGGTTATGGTGATATCTGTGAGCTAGAGGCATGACCAGACGTGCTGTAGATGACCATACATGAGTCTAAGAGCTCCTCAAGACAGGAACCAGGTGATCCCTCCATTAGCCACCAGGATCACCAAACTATAGACCTCTCATTTTCAAACAAAGGAGGAAGTTCACCTCTAAGATGTTTTTGTGTTTTTTGAGACAGGATCTCACTATGTAGCTCAGGCTGGTCTTGAGCTCACCATCAATCCTCCTGTCTCCAACTCCTAAGGACTGGAATTACAGGAGTGCATCACGCTGCCTGATTCATTAAGATTCTCCAATCTAGTTTTAAACACGTTTTGATTTAATAAAACTATATATTTCAAGGGTCCCAAGAAGGAGATGTTTACTAATAAAGCATGTTATTGTTTCATTGATGAAACTACTTTATATGAGTCAAGTAAAAACCAGTGATGTGCAAGCAAAATCCAGTCTTTCCTTTGGAAAAAAAAAAAAAAAAAAAAAAAAAAGGTAAAGACTTTCTTTCCACTGACCTGAAGGGGATCTGTGAGACTTTGCCTCATCTTGACAAAAATTTAACACTGCTGAACATATGGCAGGGTTAAAGCATGCTGAGTGACTTTTGGATGTGACACTAAAAAATAAAAATTAAAAAAAAATAACCTAGTTAAAAATAGCCAACCAGTGATCCGTCGGCTGATGGTGTTTATAGGAAATAGAATTCGTGAAAACAAGAAATAGCAGCATGGGACAGAATTAATCCACAACATGCCACTTCCTTCCCGGCTCATGCCCTTCACCGAGAGGAAACCTGAACACTCACCACCTGTTCAGATGTTTGCTTTCCATCAGGCTCTTGGTGGCTCCACTGCCAGTGTAACTGAAGGCGTCTGTGTGCGCCACGCGATTAGAAATAAACATTGCATCTGCCACAAAGTAAATTCTGTGAGCTCAAGAATGCAGTAAAAAAAAAAAAAATCGACACGTTTCTCAAATTTAATTTTGGAACCCTATTTTTATGGGTCCTAATTTAGAACACCTGACATTTAATCGGCAAAAAATTAGTAATTGCTTTGGATGCCTGCTTGACAGTTAAGCTCTTTTCCATAGTAAATATTCTTCCCTGAAAAGCCTGCAACCAGCTTTTCTTTCACAAGCTTGTTTGAACGAGTTTGCTCTTTCTCTGTGCTTTACTTCATTTCTGACTTTCCAATTCCTTGACATTGCATAATATCAAATCCAGTCAAGGGGTGCTAGACTTGAACCCAAACCCAGCTGCAACCCCTTCTAATCATGTGACCATTGGCAAGTTAACCAACTGCTCAGCTCCACGTTGTCATTTGAAAATGGTGAAGAATACTCACTTTGTGGGATTTTTGTCAGAGCTGTGCTTGAGGAACTTTGTGAGAAGCCTCCAGTGCGTAATAAAGGCTCAACACTGTGTCTACCGTTGCTTCATGACGCATACTCGTCTACACAGAGGGCGGCCCTTCCTTCTGCCCTTCCCACAAGCGTACGTTTTTACACCCCTGAATATGTACTTGCTGGGACTCAATGAATCCCCTCATGTGTGACTGTACTTCTGAGAGTGAGAAATAAGCAATTTCCTAAAGTGTTACAGAAACACCATATATGTCTAAAGCAACCTTATACCAGATAACTAAAATGCCAACATTCTTTCTAGTAGATCTGGAGTTCTATTTCATTATTTACTGACACCTCATTATTTACTGACACTTCTCCCTATAATATGCAATAGAACAATGAGTGAATATTTGTTGATATTGAGTGTGTGTGTGTATGTGTGTGTGTGTGTGCATGTGCGTGTGCCTGCGCGTGCGCGTGCGTGCACACTTTGGTGGGGATTAAACCCTGGGCCTCCTGCAGACTAGCCAAGTATTCAACCACTGAGCAACTTTCCACAAAATACAAGTTGTTATAAGTATAAAGATGAACCTGCCAATTTATTGATGGTGCCCTGAAGTCCCCATGAACACTTCTCGTTGATTCTTTTGTATGAAAAGAGCTAATGAAGAAATGTAAATCTGTTGTCAATCCAGTGATGCACACACACACACCCACATACACACACATAATAAAAGAACTTTTGTTTCATGGGATAATGTTGAAAATCACTGATCAGGTCTATATCCCAGATCTATCTGACGTAGCATGCAGTCGTTGACTGTAAGCTATGAAGTGGATGAGCCATGTCTATTCACCCTGTGCACAATGCAGATTTTTTTCTTTTCCTTATCATCATTTAATAAATTGTTTAGATAATGGTGATGCCATCCATCTCATAAATATTCACAAAATCCACAATAATTTAAGATATGAGCCTATCAAGATTACATATTTCCTACCAAACTCCTAGTACATCTTTGAAGCATTTTCTTCTGAGTCTATTTGATTCTGTTTAAGATTCACTATTTCCTCCTAGTTTGAACTGTGGGCAATACTTCCTGTAATGTCCTACACAAGGTCCTCATTTGCCCCTTGGGACAACACCTCCCTTTTGGCACTCTAAACTTCAGAGTTCATCCCGATTCTCTAATTTTTTTTTTTTTGCATTTTTTTTTTTTGTGTGTATGAGAGAGAGAATTCGTGCACCAGGGCCTCCAGCCACTGCAGTTGAACTGCAGATGCATGTGCTACCTTGGGCACATGTGCGACCTTACATGCCTGCGTCACCTGGTATGTCTGGCTTAAGGGGGATCTGGAGAATCAAAAATGTGCCCTTATGTTTCACAGGCAAGTGTTTTAACGACTAAACCATCTCTCCAGCCCCCAATTATCATTTTTAAGCAAAAAGTACTATTTAACAAAGAATTTAAATCACAATGTCTGCACAAGGGGTGTTACACTTTTTTTCCCCACAATCTTTGAAAGTTTTCATTAAAGCCTAGAGAGATTCCTCTCCTAATTCTTACGTTCAAAATACCTTTTGAAATGTTTGAAAAGTTAAGGGGTAAAAATAAATTTCTCCTAAATCTTACATTCAAAATAAGTTCTGAAATGTTTGAAAAGTTAAGGGGTAAAAATAAATTTCAGGGGCTGGAGAGATGGCTTAGCGGTTAAGCGCTTGGCCTGTGAAGCCTAAGGACCCCGGTTCGAGGCTCGGTTCCCCAGGTCCCACGTTAGCCAGATGCACAAGGGGGCGCACGCGTCTGGAGTTCGTTTGCAGTGGCTGGAAGCCCTGGCGCGCCCATTCTCTCTCTCTTTCTCTCTGCCTCTTTCTGTCTGTCTTTCTCTAATAAATAAATAAATAAAAATGTTTAAATAAAAAATAAATAAATAAATTTCAGAGGAATGATCAAGGCTTTTATACAGGCACCGGTTTCACTGAGAAGTAACTTACCAGTAAGCCAAAGGGATCACATGGGTATCTGCAGAGAATATTAGACATGGAATTTTGACCTCACACTTCTGTTCTTGATGAAGACAGGGGCTTTGGAACAGCTGTGGCACCTCGAATGTCTTCTTCTACAAGTACCATAAGTTTACTGGGTTTTAGATCCTGAAAGGAAATCTCTCTCCCCAAGTTCCATTTCTGCCTGGCCCAGTGGACTACTCTAACTCCAATTTCATCCCCTCTAAAATATTTCTAAGAATAGTAAAAAGAATAATTATTTAAATATAGATATATTGCAGCCAGGATGAGACTGCTGACTGCTCTTCCATAAAAGTAACCATCTTAAACTGAATTAAGAATAATAACTATAAAAATGTTAACAAAAAAGAATGTACCATATGTCTTAGGCTACTGTCTTTTGTGAAAAGGCTAAAGAGTATATGCTTTTTTCAAGAATCACTTTGGGATATGAAATAACTGTAAGCTGTGGAGTTGGGCCCCATGGAATGGACTTCTGTAAAGTGTTCAGTCTGAGACTTGGCCTTTTCAGTATTAACGAGGAGACTAAAGATTGCCCTCAGAATTTATGGGGAAACAAGTGAACAGCATTGCATAGATGACATTTCAATAATGCTGCATTAATTTAACTAACTAATAATACTAATTATGGGTTTCTACAAAGTTCTGCCTGCCTCGCTTGCAGATTACATATAATGTTAGTCCATCACTACTGAACTCAGAAGCTCTTCAACAAATATTTCTGCATCTTACCCAAAGTATTAGCAGATATAGAGCAAGGAAACTTTCTGGTAGTTTGCTGCATTTGACACAAACTGCCAAACAAAACCTCTGCAGCTCTGAGCAGATTATTTATTCACTGTCAGTTCAAAGAGTTCTTTCTCTTTCTTCAGAAGAGTTTTGAAGCCTTTGGTGTATTATTCAAGCTGCCTACAAAAACATTAACTGTCGTGGCATAGACCTGTCCTCCTTCTGAAACAGTGTAGAGATGTGTGTGTTTGGGCATTAATGTTTCTTAAAGAATTTTTTTCTTTAAGTGACATCTTACATAAGCACACAGAAGTCTACAAATGATGTGTTCTATTACTAATATGACATTTTAAAGTTGACAGTAAGCGATAGAAAGAATGAGAGGTTGCAAGGTCTCAGGGTTTCCATTAACAACAGGACAATAAGACTGTAACTAATTTGGAGTGTGCTGGTGAATATTTACACTGATTGGCACCTATGCTATAATTCATAGAGTTCAAGGTGAAACTATTATATGTCAAGCTACAAGCCTATCAACCCAAGAAGATGATAGATGATGGGTTAACATTTTTGTCTGAATTCTTCCATTTTAATTTTCAACCATTTCATGTTATACATTGATTTTTGACAATTGCTACACAACCAAAATATAGTAGCTTCACACATCTTATTATTTTTTGTTTGCTTTTCCAAAGTAGGGTCTCACTCTAGCCCAGGCTGACTTGGAACTCACAGTGATCTTCCTACCTCTGTCCTCTCCCCCCTAGTGTGGGATTTAAGGTTTCACCACCATGCCTGGCTTCACTTATCTTTTTTCTTAACCGATTATAGACAATGAAAAGATAATGATTGAAGAAAATCTATTTTAGAATGACTGTCAAGAAAAGCTATTTTAGAGATCATTATTGACTTTATATCCTATTTAAAACAATGTAATATCTCTTTGGCTTAAATTTATAAATTCCTCATTAATTTGAGAAAGTTATTTCAGGATTCAAAACACAACTCATTGTCCTAGAGGAGAAAATGTATCGCAATCAACTTTCAGTATCAAAATTCTGTCCCTGGACTGGGAAAATGGCTTAGCGGTTAAGGTGTTTGTCTGTGAAGCCTAAGGACCATGGTTCAATTCCCCAGAACCCACGTAAGCCAGATGCACAAGGGAGCACATGTGTCTGGAGTTGGTTTGCAGTGGCTACAGGCTCTGGCATGCCCATTCTCTCTTTCTCTCTATCTGCCTCTTTCACTCTCTCTCTCAAATAAAATAAATAAATAATGACTTGAATCAGAAAGAATAATAATTACACATTAAAAAAAAACTCTGACCCTGCCACAGGAAATATGCATAAAAAGTTCTTGTCACATATAAGAGCACCCATTTGGTCTGTGTGGCCTCTGGGGTATTGAAAAAGTTCCCCATAAACTTCCTTTGCCATTCGAACCTTTCCACCTGGGGGAGAAATCCCTTGAGGAAAACAACCCGAGAACAAGAGGTGTCTGGGAGAGAGAAGACCTGCCATAGACCCAGCCATTTACTGGACCTCCCTGTGGAGAAAGAGGAACACAGCTCAATTCTGAGCTGTGCTTCTCCACTAATGGCGCAGCTGCCTCTGTCCTTCCCTGACATGATCTCCACGGTGAGGTCCTCACACAAAAGTGAGCTCTCAACTGACTTAGGGGACTGTTCAACTGAATGCATTATTTTGCTTACTGGACCTCATTAATTTATCCTTGTCTAAGCCATTATCTTTCATCTGCTACAAACTGTGAATAACCCACCTTACACTACTCAAGTCATTTTGCAAGTCTCCAAATGAATGCTTTACTTAGCCTGGGGTGGTCTTTGAAGAGCCTATTAGTAACTAAAGCCCACATGGGAGTCCCTCACTCCACAGAAATGGCAGATTCCAGATTCCATGGCAGAATTCGAATGACAGAATATAGACTTGAGCAAGGAATCACTTAGAAGACCCCATTGACATCCACAGCATATCAAGAGAGGTCACTTTAGTGACAGGCTAAGAGTTCCAGAGTATCCCCGTGGTCACAGGCGAGAAGAAGGAGGCCCAGTGAGGGGAGATGGTTTGTGCTAGGTGACAGAACTAAATGCCCCACCTGCCTCCTGAGTCTCAGGTTTTCCCATCACAGTGGAAGTAGCAGAATCATTAAAAATCCAGGCTGAAAGCAAACAGCCTGATGTGATGCTCACACAAGTGCAATAGTGGCTCACAGTCATGGTGGGCAACCAACTGCTCTTGATTTGTCTAATTGATCCACTCATTGGAACAGAACCCATAGCTGGAGCTGGGAAACAAGTCAGAATCATATCCAAAACATAAGCCCACTCTCCATTATCAAGCTTCCACCAATCGTGGGCTACAAGAGGGCCTACACCTATTAAATTCTCTAAAAATAATAATGTTTATCCGGTCTATCTGGAGCTGACTTCACTCTCTGTTGGAGAATTTGTTTAGCTTTTTCAGATGGATGCAGATCCTGAGGAGACAATCAGCCCATTGCACCTCAACAGGGCCCCAACTGAAACCAACAGTAATTGGGGAAATGAGCAAGAGTTCTGCTTTCTTAGTGAACCTGGTACCAGCACAAGGGAGAAGGAGATAGACACAAAGAACAATCGACTCCTAGCCAACCACATATCCAGAGACACTGAGGCACCCAAGACCTCATCACTGAAGTAGACCTAAAATTAGCTCAACATGGCTCAGGGAAATTTGCGGAAGAGAGGGCAGAAAGATTGTTAGAGCCACAATTGGGTCATTATGCTCAGAGATATTGCCTTTTACCCATAATTAATGGCTAATCCCACAATGCACGACCCCCAGTCCCCAACAAGGAGGGTCCCTGTGGAGTTTACCAGGAAGGAAGCTGACGATGGTACCAATATGACTGCATACACACTGTGAACATAACTAATTATATATATATATATATATGACAAAAAAATCCAGGCTGGAGAAATGGCTTGGTGGTTAAGTCACTTGCCTTTGAAACTTAAAGACCCAAGTTTGATTCCCCAGTACCCATGTAAAGCCAGATGTACAGGGTGGTGCATGCATCTGGAGTTCATTTGCAGTGGCTGGAGGCCCTGACATGCCCATTCTCTCTTTCTCCCTCCCCTTCTCCCTCTCTCTCTCTCTCTCTCTCTCTCTCTCTCTCTCCCTCACCCTCTTTCTCCCTCCCTCCTTCCTCGCACCCTCTCTCTCAAATAAATAAAAATTTTAAAAACCCACAAAGGCAATTGACTAGGTAAGATGGAGCAAAACAGTGACATGTGGTAACATTAGCCACTGCTGTTCCCGAAGTGACTCTGTTCTGAGCTACCAGTAAATTCAGCAGGGGTACTGAGTAAAGGTTCAAACTCCATTCCTCCTTCAGAGAGTAAATTCACTCTAAAAGTCAGGGTTTTGGCCACATGAGTGTGCAAATATATTCTGCCCTATATTCGTTTAGCTGAAGGAAAATAAAACATTTTACTCAAGCCCACAATATGTATTTCTCTGAAAAGGTTACTCTTCTGCTCTCATAGCATTCATTCTTTAAGATGGAAACTAAATGATGGAAAGCAAACAGCACTTGTAAAAGAGATCAAATTGCCCCAAATACTGAAGGTCTAGTACCATCTGCTCAGCAATGTAAACACAGACGGCATCTTGAAGCCCTCTTATGGTGACTTTTTACAAGGCAAAGATGATTGGACAATATGGGTTTTTTTTCTGGGATACATGCTGATGGGATTAATTTATCTTCAATGCTATTATGACTATAAAAGTAATAGAAAATCATAGAAAGAAGTTTAGATAATAAAAAATTAAACTGCACATGATCATTCTAGCAAGATATTATTAACATACAGATGTATTTCTTTCTAGTCCCATATGGATGCATGTGTGGATGGATGGGTGGATGGATGGATGGATGCATGAATGCATGCATGCATGTGTGGATGGATGAGTGGGTGGGTGGATGGATGGATGGTTGGGTGGATGGTTGGGTGGATAGGTGAATGGAACGGACAGACATGGGCAGATGATACCTTTAGTTAGGTTTATGCAATATTTTTATCCTTTCCATATATTTTGATGTGTGAAGCATCATATTTTGGTGGTTTCCATCATATAACTTTTTAACTATTTCCCTCTTAGCTATTTCCATTGCTTTTGGCTGACAAAATGGCACTACCACTGGAAACGTTAACAAAATGTCCATGTGAAGCTTCACCAGCTCAGCTGGCAAGGTTTTCTTCATAACATTCCAACTTTGAGTTATACCATCTGAGAATCTATTGTCTATAATCCCTCACACACTATATACTGTACTACATATATATACATACTACACACACACACACCATATATATATACTATAATATTACAATCAATTTACAATGCATTGTGTGATTCATATAATAAGCTTGTAAGTAACAATGCATCCTAAGCACTTTCCACGTATTTATACATGTCAAGCTTCATAATAATCTCATGCGTTTGTGCTAGTATTACCTTTCATTATTGTCAAAAAGAAGAGAACACTAAGCCACAGAGAAAACACACTGCAGTGCTTCTGGGGTCACCCCACCCAAACAGGGTATCTAGGGTATTTGAACCCAGGAATGTGACCTGTGACCCTGAAGGGCATCATTCCTTCAAGGTTAAGGTCACATGTTTATTAAGCATTTTATTTAAATATAATTCCTATCCTTAAATTGCATATAGAAAGAGGATACAAAAAGGGGTGAAATGTCAGAGGAAAACAGTCCTAGTGACTCAGTTTCCATAGAAACAATGCTGTTCTCTCTCCCTCCAGCACATTCTCTTACTCCTCCTCTTTAAGTTCTCACAGAAGTACTAGAATACAGTCTTCTGTTCAGGAATTGAATACAGGTAAATTGTGATCTCCACATTCTAAATCACCGCAGCATGTTAAGATCAGAGTGAATCCTCCCTTACCTGTCTGAACCTGTTACTATAGTATATTGCATACCTCTCTGGGTGCCTCAACTAATTTGAAACAGAGATGTTAGCCTATCTCTCAGTGTTATAGGCAGAAAGGAATCAAGTACCATGTACAAAATAACTGTCACTGGGTTGGAGAGATTGTTTAGGGGTTAGGTGCATGTCTGCAAAGCCTAATGACAAGAGTTGGATTCCCCCAGTACCCATGTAAAGCCAGATGCACAAAGTGGCACATGCATCTAGAGTTTGTTTGCAAAGGCTGGAGATCCTGACACATCCATTCACTCTCTGTTTCTCCCCCCCCCCTTTGCAAATAAATAAAATATTAAAAAAATAGACCAGGGACTGGAGAGATGGGTTACCAGTTAAGGCCCTTGCTTGCAGAGCCCAAGGACCCCAGGTTCAATTCTCCAGGTCCCATGTAAGCCAAATGCACATGGTGGCACACATGTCTCGAGTACGTTTGCAGTGACTTGAGGCTCTGGTGTGCCCATTCTTTCTCTCTCTCTCTCTCTCTCATAAATAAATAAATAAAGATAAACCTTTAAAAAACCTGGAAACTGTCACTGTTCATAAAGGATACAAAATGGCAGTTTTCTTGGCTCAATTTTATTCCCCTCAAACAAGCAAATAAGTAAAAATAATATCCTTCTTGGGAATAAGCACAGTCTGAAAGTCCGAGGCATTATTCATGTCTTCTCTAGGACAAGATCCTTTAAGAACTTCATGAGAATGGTGCCCAGGTGCCCCCTGAATATTATTAGACATCTACTCACCCCACTAAATGATGAGATGCCTCCTGTGATGCTGACTTGGGTGTGCATGGCTCAAGGGCCAGCCTGGGGCTCCAGACTATGAGTCACTGAATATATCAGGAGGAAGCTGTACAGCCATGGCGAACATTAACTACAAGCACATTGAAATACATCATGGATGCAGCTCTGCACACATTAAATAATTATTGCTTCTTTTTATCACTCTGGTCAAATACTAGTCCTGACTTAAACCACATGTGGCAGGAAACATAAGCAATTATTTCTGCATTATCCAGAAATGCCAATCACCAGGAATAAATACCCTACTTATCTTCTTTAAATGGCAGGTTAGGAGGAAATGTCATTTTAACAGCTGGCCATCAAGGTTGTTCTAAGGTGGGGGGAGGGACTGTATTTGGTTATGAAAATACCTGAACAGACTGTTGTTGTTGTTGTTGTTGTTGTTGAATTAAGTGGGGTTGTTTGAGCCAAGGATGAATGCAATATGAAGACTATAAAACCCAGTGAGTAAAACCCATGAGGTATTCATTGAGCCTGGAGGCTTGGAGAAGGCTAGACGAGAAATAATCTAGGAAAGAGTGGGCATGGCTACACCTAGTGATTATGCCCTAGAGACAAGGTTGATGGCAGCAGTCCAGCCAGCAGGGATGGCAGGACACCCACCGTCTGGATCGCTGGGGACCGTCGGTGCAGCCACGTGAGCATCAACACCAGGTCGATGGGTTAGCTTATCTCACTGTGGAGCACATGTGAGCAGGGCCTTAGACCAGGTCTGGGAGCTGAGATAAGGTAAGATAAAGGGATCAGCAGAAACCTGAACAAGTCCCAGGAGACAACACAAACCGTGAGAAGACACCAGGCCGTCTGCAAAGCATGGCCGGAGAGCTCACGTCAGATCCTCAAGCTCCAGAGGTGCCACCTCGGGGATTCCACAGAGGATGTGACGCGGCCAGGCCTGTGGCACCAAAGAGGAAAAGTAGACACTTTCCTCGGGACTTCGAGAACTCGACTGCTTGTGTTTCTATGCTGCGCACTTTTCTCTCGGGTCCTCGAAGGCTGGAAGTTTAGGAGGAATACATTCACCAAGGAGAATACTAAATAATTTTAAAAGCCTTCTAACCAAAATCAGGCAATGGTGATGAAAAAGTAACATATTACCTTTATTGGCTGTAAAATGGAGAAGCATCCAAACCAAGCTTCCTGAGCTGGGCGTGGTGACGCATGACTATAATTTCACACTTGGGAGGCTGATACTGACGTCATTGTGAGTTTGAGGCCAGCCTTGGCTTCAGAGTGACACACTGTCTCAAACAACAAAACACACACACATGCGTGCACGGGAGCCCCTGCACACACGCTCAACTCCTGAACTTCATTGTTGCAGCCCCTGACTATGCTCAGAAGACAAAGCAGATGTCTCTTTATTAGACATCTTATTTTTATATTTATTTATTTGATACACACAGAGAGAGAGAGAGATAATTGGCACACCAGGGCCTCCAGTCACTGCAAATAAACTCCAGACATGTGCGCCCCCTTGTGCATCTGGCTAATGTGGGTCCTGGGGAATCGAACCTGTGTCCTTTGGCTTTGCAAGCAAACGCCATAATCACTAAGCCAAACACTTTTCTGGACTCAGAAGCGTACAGTGAAGAGGGGCCAAGGTGCGCTGCAGCAGGCACTGTGAGAACATGTACTATCAATGAGCTAGCATGCTCTGCACCCATCTCAGGTCCCTCCTCAGTGCTGTCCTCTCAGTAGCCCTGAATCGGCTCCTCAGGGTCACCAGCAACCTCCTGATGAGGCATTTCAGACCTTTCCCTCCCCGCTCACCCTCAGCCCTTGACTGATACCCACAGTCCTATCACAAAACTGTTCATTCACTTTGCAATCCTTCTTGAATCACTTTTACTTTACCCTAACTGTTCAGTCTTTCTCCATGGTTTGTCTTCCCCGGGGTCTATTTACACTACATAGATTTCATGCTCCAACTGGCACCGAAGATGACCCCCAGAAGGATTTCTCTATGTTCCACATCTCTTTCAACTCTAAACACCTATTCCCAAAGCATGACGCACCACCCACTGGGTTGCTTCGCAAGCTAGTAGTGGCAGCAACGAGGGTCAAGACGTCTCTTGACTCCACCATCACTGCTTACAACTATAGCAGAGAAAGAAATCACATGTTTGTATGGAGAATAAAGTACGTCCTCCTAGCCCAGGAATAACGAGGACCCCTCCCAAATATAAATCCTGTGACACTGTGACATCTTTGCCCCTCCTCCTTTCTTCTCATAAGCAACCTCAATGCTTTTTATTTCAAAATCACCTCACCTCTGTGAGTACTATAATTGTATGCCTGTAATAACAAATTTATATTCTCTTCTTAAAAAAGAAATGCACCATGTGTTGGAGAGATGGCTCCGCCATTAAAGGTGCTTTCTTGCAAAGCTTGCTGGCTCAGGTTTGATTCCCTAGGACTCACATAAAGCCAGATGCACAAAGTAGCACATGTGTCTGGAGTTCATTTGTCACAGCAAGATGCACTGGCATGCCCAATCTGACTCTCTGTTTCTCTCTCTCTCTCTCTCTCTCTCTCTCTCTCTCTCTTATAAATAAATAATATTTTAATTACGTATCATGATCACCTCAACTTATTGCTTCATCCTAATGTGATAATTGTTTTATACCACAACTTCCTTCCACCCGCAGCTACCCCTCAGCATTTCTCTGAACCCAGCACTAAGAGTTTCCAAAGGGTGGTGTGCCATCTGAATTAGCAGTTATGAAAACGCACTCTGCAATCAAGTCCAGAGGGTGTCCCCCTTAAATAACAATAGTTATGGTCAAATATCAGATAATCCTTATGTTTCCTCTCAGAGTTTCACCCCACGGAAAGCAAAAACTTCTGGTAAGTGCTGCAATTCAAGCAAACAACTCTTTCAGTTTGGTTATGTCAGTAATTGATAAATGTTCCACATACAGATCCTTTTATGCCAGTTGGAATTTTTAGTACCTGAAAAGGGTGGTAAGGCACAAAGCCTACATAAAAGTAGGGTGATAGTACCACTCTTTCTCCGAAAGGACAGGAACAAGGAATAAAAATCAAGTGTCGTGTGCTGGAGAAATGGCTCAGCAGTTAGGGCACTTGCCTGCCAAGCCTAAGGACCCAGTTCGATTCTCCAGAACCCATGAAAGCCAGATGCACAAAAGTGAGGCAAGTGCAAGGTCGCATATGCCCACTAGGTTGTGCAAGTGTCTAGAGTTTGATTCCAGTGGCTGATGTTCTGGTGTGCCAGTTCTCTCTCTCCCTCTCTTCTCTCTTTTTCTGTCTTACTCGGTCTCAAAATAAATAAAAAATTAATAAAAGCAAGGTGTAATAACATCAAAATGTCACCATGAAAGACATTACTTTGTATGCTAACTAAAAGTTAACTAAAGAATAATATGGGCTGGAGAGATGGCTTAGCAGTTAAGCACTTGCCTGTGAAGCCTAAGGACCTCGGTTCAAGGCTCCATTCCCCAGGACCCACGTTAGCCAGATGCACAAGGGGGCGCACACATCTGGAGTTCGTTTGCAGTGGCTGGAAGCCCTGGCACGCCCATTCTCTCTCTCCCTCTCTGTCTTTCTCTCTGTGTCTGTTGCTCTCAAATAAAAAATAAATTAAAAAAAAGAATAATATACTTATATGCCTTCATATGGCCCTCAGTCTATTAGCCACCCCTTCATGAAGAACTCTGTGTGGTCAGTCCTTAGTAAATGTGCTGGCTAAGAGAGTAATTAAGTCTGGCTGGGTAAATAAGACAGACCCTAGTGAGATTATAAGAAAGAGAATCAAGTGAGATTATAAATGTGGCAAACTCCTAATTTTAAGAAATAAGCAAACTATATTTTGGCTTAAGTAAAATCTCTGTAAAATGTGAACAATGGGAAATAACACAATGCCCTATTGCAATTTCCCCACTCAGAAAACAATGTAAGTGGACTGGATGCTCTGTCAGATGTTTTCTGCTCTAAAATTTTAAGGAACTGAGTTTTGATATAATTTCCAGTCTGAACACATTTTAGGTTAAATACAACTCTAAACATTAAGTACAAGGCTAGAAACATATCTGAGCTAGTGAGTCAGCTATAAAATAATAACAGAACTGAATCACTTCAGCTAGAGTATCAAACTTAAATACTTATTCACAGCTTTAATGCGAACTATGGTACTTAAGACAACTAGGTAACATTTATCACCAACCCACGAGTAAAGAATGTTCTAGTATAATTGGTTTCTGAATACAAGGAAATCAACATTTGAGTACAGCTCTCTTTAACACAAACACTCCCTGTCCTCAATCTTATTTTACATGTTATATAAAGATAAAGGGAAAATGAGTCACCAAAGGCATGAGAGAAATGAAATATGAAAGAAGAAATCTCAGAAGACCATATAATTGAACACTCTCATTCATTTAGAAGTTACTGTTACAAGAACTCATCTAGTCATACCTCCCCCATGCCATAGGAGATTTTTAAAGAGAGAGGACCATATTCATAACTCCATAATAAGACTTTCAGTGATGTGATGAAGGTTCTTAGTGCATAGATAGATTCTATTGCTTTGGTTATTTATGCTCCTTCAAGTTGGTTTTCATTACTTCATTAAGAAGCATCCCAAATTTTTGTGCATAGTGTGACATGTACTCCTGGTAGCTCCTTTTCTGGAGGTAATAAAAGTATAGAAAATTAACCTTAGCTGGACGTGGTGGCGCGCGCCTTTAATCCCAGCACTTGGGAGGCTGAGGTAGGAGGATCGCTGGGAGTTCAAGGCCAACCTGAGACTACATAGTGAATTCCTGGTCAGCCTGAGCTAGAGACCCTATCTCAAAAAAAAAAAAAAAAAGAAAAAGAAAAAGAAAAAGAAAAGAAAAGAAAAGGAAAAAGGAAAGAAAAAAGAGAAGAAAGAAAGAGAGAGAGAGAGAGAGAAAGACAGAAAGAAAGAAAGAAAGAAAGAAAGAAAGAAAGAAAGAAAGAAAGAAAGAAAGAAAGAAGGAAGGAAAGAAAGAAAGAGAGAGAGAGAGAAAGAAAGAAAATTAACGTTGCTGGAACAAACCATATAAGTGGGTGTAAGATATCAAGAAGAACTAACAGAGGGAAGTGAATGCGGGCTGACCTTCATATCACATCAACACAAAGCTTCGCCACTAACCCGGCAGGATACATGAAGAATTAAGATCACCTAATATTTTTTTCCAGAATTCTTCTCTGTTTTGATATTAGACTATTTGAGAGAACACCAAATTCCAGTATTTCTAATAATTTTACTTCACAAACTATTCTTATATATTTGAGTCCATTAAAAGATTCAAACAATGTTTGTGAACTATCTAAAACAGTATTTTGTATTTTTTGTATATTTATTTGTAAGCAGAGAGAAAAAGAGAGGAGTCTGGGCACACCAGGGCCGTTTGGCACTGCAGACAAACTCCAGGTGCACATGCCACTTCATGCACCTGGCTTTGTGTAGGTAATAGGAAATAAAATCTAGATTGTTGGGCATTGTAAACAAGTGCCTTTAACCTCTGAGACATCTTTCCAGCCTTAGAGTAATATTTTGATGCTTTTAATATTTTCATAGCACTTATTTAGTACCCAACACTATTTTAAGTATTCTAAACACAGCTGCCAATAGGATGGATACTATTTTTAACCTCATTTTACAAACAAAAAAAAAAAATGTAGGAAAAGACCTATTGCTCAGTTACAATATCCAATCACACAGGGCCTGAAGCCAAGGAAAAATATGGTATAGTCACAGGGGTTGTCAAATGGTTAGTGACAAGAGTCAGGTAAAGGGGTCTCCTGGTGGAGAAGGGCTCCATGCCATGGCAAAAGGGAGCGAAAGCAACTTGAGCCTATGTCCTCGCACACTGGTCTATAAGTCCTGAAACATGTTTTCATTGAAAGCAATGTGGCTCCATCATTTAAGACAGATACAAACCTATGCATGGAGCTTAGTAATGTCGTCCACAGCGGTCCTAATGTATGAGGACAGGGTCGTCAAACAATTGCATGTTCTCACCCGATGTATCTTTGCCCTCGCTCCTCCATATACTTTACACACTTGCACCTTGACGTTGCCCTCCCCATTGCGTCCTCACACTTTCCATTTGCGCAAAAGGTTCCCTGCCACTGAGAGCCTGCCCGTCACATGGGAACTCACCAAGTTCTTCCTTTTCTACTCTCTGCTCCACTTGAAGACTGAGATAGCTTCAGCATTTAATATCAATATATTTTACTCAGCCCAACAGCTCACTGAGACTTTCTGTTTTTCTGTATGAGTATCTCTCCTGAGCATCTTTGGGTACCAATTACCATACATATACTGTGACTTCTTTCTACAACTCCAACATGTTTCTGCTCATACAAAGTACCTGGTAAATACTCGGTCCATCAATGCAGCAAGGAAGGGGATAGTTGATGTATTATGCTACTTTTTCAATTGACCCATCATTTGTAGTATGAACTCTATAAATCTCCATTAGTTGCTCTATGGGAAGGTCAGAAATTATTTCAATCATTTGTGCTATCCCCATAAAAGATCAATATCATACGTTAATATGTTACTTAAAATTAACAATAATAGCATGTAAGGTATTTGGTGCCATCTTCCAGAAATGGCCCAGTGAACATAATCCTTAGGATTCATTTTGAAAGAAAATGAAGATTTTCTTCTTTCCTTCAAGCCTGGTGAGAATCTCACTCATACTGGTAAGCCACTGCCCCCTTCCCCAGTCCTTGACACACAGTGACAGCTCTCAGTAGAAAGGCCAGAAACTCAGCCTAAAGTCCTTGCTATCAATAGATTTTCAGTTTGTTCTGGCCTTTCGGTAAATCGTGTGTGTGTGTGTGTGTGTGTGTGTGTGTGTGTGTGTGTTCCATTTGCATGTACAATCTGTTGTTATACCATAAGTGTGATATCAAAGTCACCTTAGTTTATGAAATTGTGTGGGATATAATCACTGTTAGTTAACCTGCTTTACAGGAACTATTTTAAAAGCAAATGTGCAGTGCTGAGGTATATTATGTTACTGTCAAGTGCCCAAGAAAACAGGTTAAGAGAAGAAGGATTCATTCTGACTCACACATTAGAGGTTTCAGCCAACTGTAGTGGGAGAGGCTTGATGGAGTAAAGCAGCTCACGCCACAGTGGACGGGAAGCAGTGAGCACCAGCCCTTCTGCTTTTTCCATTTGTTTCCATCCAGCTCCACAGCCTATGGGATGGTTCTGGCCACACTAGTGGCAGGTCTTGTTTCCTGTTACTTTTCTCTGGAAACAGCCCCAGACATGCACAGAGAGGTGAGCTTGACTAATATCATAGGTGTGTCTCAGTCCAATCCAGTTGACAAGATTACCCCATCCCATGAAGTAATTCTTTATGAAAATATCTCCATTGAAGTCAGGCCTATTTTTTTAAATTTTTTATTTATTTATTTGAGAGTGACAGACACAGAGAGAAAGACAGATAGAGGGAGAGAGAGAGAATGGGTGCGCCAGGGCTTCCAGCCTCTGCAAACGAACTCCAGACACGTGCGCCCCCTTGTGCATCTGGCTAACGTGGGTCCTGGGGAACCGAGCCTCGAACTGGGGTCCTTAGGCTTCACAGACAAACGCTTAACCGCTAAGCCATCTCTCCAGCCCGAGGCCTATTTTTAAGTAGACAGTGTTACCGACTTATGTTTTAGCTTTCAGGCCAAATGGGAATGTACATCATGTAATTTATATAGCTACAAAGGGATAATATCTTTATTAAATTTATATAATTCAACATTTTTAATGTAAATGACCTATGAAGACATATTAAATGAAGTTTTTATTGAGACAAAAATTGTTATGCATAAAATATTGTACTAAGTACCTCCAATCTGAACCCTTAACTCCACTATAGAAACTCAACTTTGTGAAGATAATGCTTTGGTCATCAGAGTCCAACTGTTTATTTTTGTCTCCCACTCACTGTTTGAGCACTGTAGAAGCCCTCAGTAATCATTATCAATTGGTTTTATTATTGGTGGTATCATTTTTCAGACAGGGTCTCATCTAGTCATGCGGGCCTTGAACTCACTCTATGACTGAAGATGACCTTGAACTTCTGATCCTCTTGCTTTCACCTTCCATGTGCTGGGATTATATACCACTATGCCTGGTCTGTGCTGTACTCGGAATTAAACTCATGCTATATCAAGATTCTACTAACTGAGCTACATCTCTGTCTCTTCCTCTTACAGACAGTGCCTGGCACATGGTAGGCACCCAAAAATTGTTTAGTCAATGAATAAAATGAGAATCTTTTGAAGCTACACAAATCAACTGAAATCTTTCAAGGGTAGGTAATTGTATCTGCATTACAGGATAGTCTTTTATATTGAATCTGTCTATAATTCTAAAAATTCAAAGGCTCCTCTATACTACCTTGACATTGACATTTTATTTATACCACTCCAAAACAGAATTCAGCTTACTTAGCTTTTCACTCTTCTCACGCATGATCAGTAAATAACAATATATTGATGACCATATAATGCTGCATAATGAATCTCATGGACGCTGCCACCAGGGAGAGATGCTCTGGGCATCATAGTGTCTTAGTCTCAGTAATTATAAGGAAAACTGGTTCAAAGTTCAGCTTTGTACTAGTTCTGACAGCAGAATTGGCTTTTTGAACTTTATGAAAATATTCAAAGAATTTAAGCAAAAAGTACTCTGAATATTTCATAATTATTGCTTAAATTTTAAATTGAGTCCTCATTACATAAAATACTTTCTGCATATTTATCAACCATAATTTACCTCCAGTATCTCATGTTTGTGCAGGTGGCATCTTTTTCTCATTTCTAGCTGCTTATATAGTGTTTGACATTTTTATCTATACATTGAGTAAACAGTTTTTTGTTGTTGTTTCATGTTTGTTTATGTCGTTTGCAGTGATGTGATGGTTGATCTCTGGTTGTCAACTTCAGCAAATAAATCTCCTGTCATGTCTATGAGGGAATTTCTAGAGTCAGAGCCATCTTAATTTGGGGCAGCTCCATTCCAAAGGCTGGGATTCTGCACTGTGTTAAATAGAGAAATATAGCTGAGCAATAGCATTCATCTCTCTCGGTTTTGTCCTGCAGATGTGACGGTGTGACACCCTGCTCCTTCCACACTTCCCCTGAGATGATAGTGCTCCCTTCAGACTGTAAGCTGAAGATCCTCCCTTTCCTTTCCCAAGGTGCTTACGAATACTGCCCCAGCAATGAGAAAGGAACTGACACACAGTCCTCTTCAGGGTCATGGTTAGCTGATGTCAGCCTAGATATTAGTAAATTTATATGCATAGCTGTACATACTGCATTCAGAGGCTGTGATGGGCAGGGGGTGGAAACGACAACGTTAGTGATATGCTTAGCCTCCTGCTGCTAGTACAGGGACGTGGTACCATGTCTGGCTTATAAATTTACTTCCTGGACTTTTCCTTAATAAAAATATCCCACAATAGAGCAGTCAGATCCAGTGACAAAATCCTCAAAACTTGGTATTGCTGGACAATATCACCAATTACAGTTACTTTCTCACTCTCTGACTGTCACCTCTCAGGAGCCCACAAAGAGTGGGGAAGGTATTGATAGCACTCTTTTGGTATATGTTTGTCTTCATTTCTGTGCCTTAATCTACACACATTCATACACTTACCTACTTAATCTAACCCATCAGAAAAACGTATTGCAAAACTCTTTCATTGAGGGGTTAATATTAAATACTTCAACCTTTATGATCAAGAGCTCTGTGGTAGAGTTATTTAGGCTGGCCACTATAACATGAAAATGGTCACCAGTAATACATTTAAAAAAAAGAGTAAAACAGGGCTACATTAAAATAAAACTTGATTTCAGGAAACATCTAAATTTATGTAATGGGTCATCTATCACAAAATATCAGTCTTCCTCTTAACGTTTATTTATTTATTTACTTGGTAGCACAGAGAGAGACCCAGAGAAGAGAGAGTGAGAATAGGCATGATGCCAGGACCTTCAGCCACTGCAAACAAGCTCTAGATGCATGTGCCACCTTGTGCATCTGGCTTACGTGGGTCCTAGGGACTCGAACCTGGGTCCTTTGGCTTTGCAGGCAAGTTCCTTAACCACCGAGCAATCTTCCCAGCCATACTAGTATTCTTTTGAACATTTTACTGCTAACTTGTGGGGTATACAGAAACAGGTGGTGTGGTGTGATGAACTCTGCACTGACCCACTTAAGACATTTAACAGCAGATTATGTGCCCTCTTTCAGCTACAACATAATCACAAGCATTACATGGTGGTGCGCATGCTTACAGGCATCAACACATACTTGCGGGAAGAATGATTGCAAACTCTTTACAGTTCTCCTAATACTGTGGTTAGCTTACTTTTCTGGGAGTGAATTATTTGGTACCTCTTTTATGGTCTCTTTCTCTGATACTTCAGTGAAATTTTTTTTAAAAAAATGTGTTCTCAGCTTAAAAAGGAATCAGTTATTTTCTATTAAGCTCATGTTATTTAAAATTTAACTTAGTTGTCAAAGGAAAGCTCAGTTAGATAAGTTAATGATGCAATGAGTGGAAGACTTCTGCCCTCCATTCATTTGTTGAAATCCCAGCACTCTAGGAGATGGTATCAAAAGGCAGGGCCTGTGGGAGGTGATTTAGGTCGTGAGGGTGGAGCCTCGAGAGTGACTGAGCCTGGGACAACCAGCCAACAGGTCACTTCCATCACATCATGGGAGACCACAGCAAGAAGTCCTCACCACTCTGGCTTCTGGAACCCTGACCCTGGAATTCTTGGTATCCACACCTATCAGAAATACATTGCCAGACAGGAGAGATGGCTTAGTGGTTAAGGCATATGCCTGCGAATCCTAAGGATTCCAGTTCTATTCTCTAGGTCCCACATAAGCCAGATGCACAAGGTGCCCGCATGCATATGGAGTTCGTTTGCAGTGGCTGGAGGCCCTGGCACACCCAGTCTCACTCTCTCTCTATGTCTCTCTCTTTCCCTCTCTCTTTCTCAAATAAATAAATAAAATAGATAAATAAAATGCTTTTAAAAATTAAAAAAGAATAACCCAGTATATTTTTATTTTATTTTTATTTAGCCCCAGAAGACAAGTGGGGATAAGCTCCAAAGCACAATATCAAAAGTGTCACGACTAGTTCCCACCCAGCACAGCCTCCGAATGCAGTCATCATTGGTCACTGAGACAGAGAGAAACGTCTCAGTCTTTTGCTCTCTGGATGTGTTCTACTTTATCCTGGTGCCAACGTTTCATTTTCCTGTGCTGAAAGCCAGGTCTCCACAGAGCACTGTGTACATGCTTCCACGCTGTTGCCTCCATATAGGCTGTTAACTTCATCTTAAGTCTGGAGGGAATAACGGGTGATAACGCTGAGCTAGGTAGGCTACAGTCACCCTTGCCAGAGACATTTTATTGCCTTGACCCTCCACAATCTTTCCTTTAAGGCACATACTTACTTTCACTCTATGTAGTTCTTGACACATCCACTATGCCTTCAAAGTTACACACCACTCTGTGCTGAGAATCATCTTCCCCTGGCGACCATTGCATTATGAGCCTGGGCTACCTCTAGTCTGACCTTCAGAGGAAAGCACAATGCTGCAGATGCTTCAAATTCAAATAGATGCTATCAAACCTACAGCATCTTGAAAATATCATTCTTTTAGCTTTCACATATATAGAATTCAAAACAAAGACATTCAAATAATAATGAGAGCCGGGCGTAGTGGCGCACGCCTTTAATCCCAGCACTCGGGAGGCAGAGGTAGGAGGATTGCCATGAGTTCGAGGCCACCCTGAGACTCCATAGTGAATTCCAGGTCAGCCTGGGCTACAGTGAGACCCTACCTCGAAAAATAAAAAAATAAAAAAAATAAATGATAATGAGAACACAACGTACCAAAATCTCTGGGACACAATGAAGGCAGTTCTAAGAGGTAAATTTATAGCCTTAAGTGCCTATATTAAGAAATTAGAAAGGTCGCAAGTAAACGACCTAATGCTTCACCTTAAAGCCTTGGAAAAAGAAGAACAAGGCAAACCAAAAATCAGTAGACGGGAAGAAATAATAAAGATTAGGGCAGAAATTAATGAAATAGAAACAAAAAGAACAATCCAAAGAATTAATGAAACCAAGAGTTGGTTCTTTGAAAGGACAAACAAGATTGATAAACCCTTAGCAAATCTGACCAAAAGAAAGAGAGAAGAGACACAAATTAATAAAATCAGAGATGAACAAGGTAACATCACAACAGATTCCAGAGAAATTCAAAAAATCATAGGGACATACTATAAAAGCATATACTCCACAAAATATGAAAATCTGAAAGAAATGGATGATTTCCTTGATCTATATGACCTACCTAAATTAAACCAAAATGAGATTAATCACTTAAATAGACCTATAACAAACATGGAGATCCGAACACTTATCAATAATCTCCCAACTAAAAAAAGCCCAGGCCCAGATGGATTCACTGCTGAATTTTACCAGACTTTTAAGGAAGAGCTAACACCATTGCTTCTTAAGCTTTTCCAGGAAATAGAAAAAGAAGGAATTCTACCAAACTCCTTCTATGAGGCCAGCATCACCCTGATACCAAAACCAGGCAAAGATAGAACAAAAAAAGAAAATTACAGACCAATCTCCCTCATGAACATAGAAGCAAAAATTCTCAACAAAATATTGGCAAACAGAATACAAGAGTATATCAAAAAGATCATTCACCCTGACCAAGTAGGCTTTATCCCAGAGATGCAGGGATGGTTCAACATACGCAAATCTATAAATGTAATACACCACATAAACGGGTTGAAGGACAAAAATCACATGATCATCTCATTAGATGCAGAGAAAGCATTTGACAAAATCCAACATCCCTTCATGATAAAAGTCCTACAGAGACTGGGAATACAAGGAACATATCTCAATATAATAAAGGCTATTTATGACAAGCCTACAGCCAACATATTACTAAATGGGGAAAAACTGGAAGCTTTTCCACTAAAATCAGGAACAAGACAAGGGTGTCCACTGTCCCCACTTCTATTTAATATAGTTTTGGAAGTCTTAGCCATAGCAATAAGGCAAGAGACACACATAAAAGGGATACAAATTGGAAAGGAAGAAATCAAGTTATTATTATTTGCAGATGACATGATTCTATACATAAAGGACCCTAAAGACTCTACTAGCAAACTGTTAGAGCTGATCAAAACCTACAGCAATGTAGCAGGATACAAAATAAATACACAGAAATCAGTAGCCTTCATATATGCTAACAACAAACACACACAGGATGAAATCAGAGAATCACTCCCATTCACAATTGCATCAAAAAAAATAAAATACCTTGGAATAAACCTAACCAAGGAAGTAAAGAATCTATACAATGAGAACTTTAAAACACTCAAGCGAGAAATTGCAGAAGACACTAGAAAGTGGAGAAACATCCCTTGTTCCTGGATTGGAAGAATCAATATCGTGAAAATGGCAATCTTACCTAAAGCAATCTACACATTTAATGCAATCCCTATCAAAATTCCAAAGGCTTTCTTCATGGAAATAGAAAAAACAATCCAAAAATTCATTTGGAATCACAAAAAAACTCGAATATCTAAAATAATACTGAGCAACAAAAAAGAGGCTGGTGGTATCACCATACCTGATTTTAACCTATACTACAGAGCCATAGTAACAAAAACAGCATGGTACTGGCACAAAAACAGACATGTAGATCAGTGGAACAGAATAGAGGACCCAGATGTAAGCCCAAGTAGCTATAGCCACCTGATATTCGATAAAAATGCCAAAAATACTCATTGGAGAAGAGACAGCCTCTTCAGCAAATGGTGTTTTGAAAACTGGATAAATATCTGCAGAAGGATGAAAATAGATTCTTCTCTCTCGCCATGCACAAGAATTAAGTCCAAATGGATTAAAGACCTTAACATCAAACTGGAAACTTTGAAACTGCTAGAGGAAAAAGTAGGGGAAACCCTTCAACATATTGGTCTTGGCAAAGACTTTCTGAATACAACCCCAATTGCTCAGGCAATAAAACCACAGATTAACCACTGGGACCTAATGAAATTACAAAGATTTTGCACCGCAAAGGACACAGTGAAAAAAGCAAAGAGGCAACCTACAGAATGGGAAAAAATCTTCGCCAGCTATATATCTGATAGAGGATTAATATCTAGGATATATAAAGAACTCAAAAAGTTAAATAATAAGGAATCAAACAAGCCAATCAAAAAATGGGCTATGGAGCTAAATAGAGAGTTCTCAAAGGAAGAAATACGAATGGCATATAAGCATCTAAAAAAATGTTCTACATCACTAGTCATCAGGGAAATGCAGATTAAAACTACATTGAGATTCCATCTCACTCCTGTCAGATTGGCCACCATCATGAAAACAAATGATCATAAATGTTGGCGGGGATGTGGAAAAAAAGGAACCCTTCTGCACTGCTGGTGGGAATGCAATCTGGTCCAGCCATTGTGGAAAACAGTGTGGAGGTTCCTAAAACAGCTAGAGATTGATCTACCATATGACCCAGCTATAGCACTCCTAGGCATATATCCAAAGGACTCATCTCATTTCCTTAGAAGTACATACTCAACCATGTTTATTGCTGCTCAATTTATAATAGCTGGGAAATGGAACCAGCCTAGATGTCCCTCAACAGATGAGTGGATAATGAAGATGTGGTTCATTTATTCAATGGAGTTCTACTCAGTGGTAAAGAAAAATGAAGTTATGAAATTAGCAGAAAAATGGATGGACCTGGAAAGTATTATACTAAGTCAGGTAACCCAGGCCCAGAAAGCCAAGCGCCACATGTTCTCTCTCATATGTGGATCCTAGCTACAGATGACTGGGCTTCTGTGTGAGAATGAAAATACTTAGTAGCAGAGGCCAGTAAGTTGAAAAGGAGACATAAAGGGTGGAGAAAGGAAGGGAGGAGGATACTTAATAGGTTGTTATTGTATATATGTAATTACAATGATTGTAATGGGGAGGTAATATGATGGAGAATGGAATTTCAAATGGGAAAGTGTGGGGGTGGGGAGGGAGGGAATTACCATGGGATATATTTTATAATCATGGAAAATGTTAATAAAAATTTTTAAAAAAGTCATCAAAATGCTGAGAAGAGGATTGAAGATAAGGAGTTAAGGGAATAAATTAAAAAAAAAAAGACATTAAAATCGTTACCTCCAGGGCTCAGACAATATTGCAGAAGATGGGATAGAAAGAGTTGGAGGGTATGAAGGAATGCCATAGAACTCTGTTGATTGGAAACAACACGAGCATTGTAGTCATGAATTTATAGCAGTTCTGATACCTGCACACAATTTCTGAACAGGACAGAGCCAGTTAGCATTCTGTTATCGGTAGGGAAGGGGTGGGGAGGTTATTCCCATCCCTGATGAGCTAATAAAAGAGACTATCAGAAGTGCACCAGGGGCTAGAGAGATGGCTTTAGTGGTTAAGGTGCATGCCTGTGAAGTTTAAGGACCCAGGTTCAATTTTCCAGGTCCCACATAAGTCAGGTGCACATAGTGGCACATGCACCTGGAGTTTGTCTGCAGTGGCTAGAGGCCCTGGAGTTCCCATTCTCCCTCTCTCTCTCTCTCTCTCTCTCTCTCTCTCCCTCTCTCTTTATATCTCTCTCAAATAAATAAATAAATAAATAAATAAATAAATAAATAAATAAATAAAATCTTTAAGAAAGAAGTGCAATGGGGTTTAAGGGGACAAGGAAGAGTTCAAATGATTAAAATGCAATATATATAAATATATGGATGAAAACTAAGTTCAGAAAATTAAGTAATAACATTTTGTGAGTAGTAAGCTGTGCTTTCTCCTATACATGGTTCTAACATGTGAACAGATGCTGTGGTGGTTTGAATAGAATACATGGCCCCCAATATATTCAGTTGTTTATTTGTTTGTAGTTTGCATTCTGTAGCCACCTGGCTGGAGGCAGGGTCACTGGGTGGATTTTAAGGTGTGATGGTGGGTTTCAGATTTCAATCTAAAGATATGCAAAGTGTGCCTAGCTGGAGTTCCTAAAGTGCGATATTTGGCTTTTGGCTTTTGGCTTTGGGGCTTTAGGCTTGTACTTCTCTCTCTCTGCTTGGTCCTGTGAAGGCAGGCCAGCTTCTTCTGCCATTATGCAACTTCCCCTGTATCTGTAACTTCAATACATATCCCTTCCTCCATAACTGTGTCTGGTCTGAAAGTTCATCTCAGTGAACCTGAAGCTGTCTGCTACAGATGCTTTACTATAAAATACAGTTGATACAGATTTACTCACTTTTCAGCTGTAATCAAAAATTATTTAACGACCAAGTAACTCAGTAAAACCCTACAAATTATCTACATTCCTAGCTGAATCATCACATGCAAGGTAAAAGTAGATATTTTCTTCTTTTGAAACTGTCTTTCCAACTATCACCCTGAGTACTTTATGCACAGGTTTGATGAGCTGTGTTTGAGGGCTGGAGAGATGGCTTAGCGGTTAAGCGCTTGCCTGTGAAGCCTAAGGACCCCGGTTCAAGGCTCGGTTCCCCAGGTCCCACGTTAGCCAGATGCACAAGGGGGCGCACGCGTCTGGAGTTCGTTTGCAGAGGCTGGAATCCCTGGCGCGCCCATCCTCTCTCTCTCCCTCTATCTGTCTTTCTCTCTGTGTCTGTCGCTCTCAAACAAATAAATTTTAAAAAGTGAACAAAAAAATTAAATTAAAAAAAAAAAGAGCTGTGTTTGAGTTCTCAGTGGAATGCTGATGTAACTCACCAGTGTGTTAACAAAGTTTGAAAGAAAAAAAGTATAAATGCTGTGTGGCAGTGCTAACAGGAGCTCAATGCGGCCTCTGCATCAAGCATGCGTTCACCATTCATCAAGGTAAATAACTATACAAGCATAAATTAAAACTGATGGGGTGAAAAAAATAAAAGGTTTCAGAACTAGAAAAAAAAAAACACCCCATCCACAAGCTGAGATGACCCCAAACTATCTTCCGGAAACAGCTGGAAAAAAAATAATAAAATAATAAAAGGAAATATTAAGAATGGGACTGGGTGGGTCATAGGTCACACATCAGCAGCTGCTGTGTATCTTAAGGGACACAACACGTCCCTGGTCCCTGGAAGGTGATGCTCCAATTGTGGCCAGCTGGAATGAGACTTTGGGTCCTTCTGACCCACACACCCCAGCACACCCTGCATGCTGCTCACTCAGCTGTCTCAACATCTCCACACAAGAACCTTAGAAGCATTTAGACGATGAGAGAAATACTCAGTGAGCCAACACGTTAATGCTGACTCCACAGTTACCATCTCCCAGCGGGCTTTGTCTCCAGCCTGGACAGCCCACAGTCCAATCCCAGCCACTGCAGAAGGGCAGGGTGGCATGGTCCAGAGTGATCTTCTCCTTTGAGTTTCCACTGAACAACTTCACAGGAACCTATGGCTAGCAGAACGTTTTCCTTCGCTCTCTATTGTCCCAGCAATTCTCAAGAGGAGTCCTGAAGATGCTTTGATGTCATTACAAGAGAGAAAGCTCACAGACTTCAGAAAAAGTCACATTTTACCTGCCAAAACATCTCCAGACACTCGGGAACAAAATACATATGTAAATTTCAAAGCAGTTTCAAAGCCAGAGATTTTAGCGCATAAATCTTTTAGAATATTATCCTCCGAAATTTCAAATGTAATAGAAAAATGTGAAGTCTGAATCGTCAACAGTTTTCAAGGATTAGACTAGGTGAAAATTATACATATATATATATATATATATATATATATATATATATATATATATATGTATATGTATATGTTTAATAAATATACATATATACATATGTATGATACGCCACATAGGACAGAGAGGACACACAGATGTATCCATGTCCAGCTGTTTACATGGGTCCTGAGATATCAAACTCAGGTGGCCTCAGGCCCTCTCAGAGCCTCATGCTTGCAACAAGCACACTTCCCCACTGAGCTGTCTCCCCAGATGCTTCGCCATTACAGTTTTAAGGCATACACTTCAGATTGCTCTGGACTCTTATATGGAGAAGGTTCGCTACAGTCTAAGACCTTCAATAAGTGCCTAACGACCATAATCTCAGCTTTTCCTTTATGTTTTAGGTTAAGTGTTATGTGTCAGGCCAAGTTCTAAACCAGACAGAGGTAGCCCACTTCCCTCACCACAGTGGGCTCTGCACTGAGCAAGATGAAAACATTTCTAGAAAGATGTCAATGAAAACTGTGGAGCCAAATCTCATCCGGCAGGTAAAGGCAAAGACAGCCGTGGGCACCACTGAGTAGGCGGGGCAGCCCTTTTGATTGGCACATGCAACATGCACCCTTTCTGTTAGACTGAGGCCTGAACCCTGTGTTACCTTCACCCACTGTTTGCACACAGCCTCTCCAGAATCAGTGATGGAGAGAAGCAACATTGCTGAAGCTCCAGTTTTCAGACAGTAGAAAAAGACCCAGCAGCAGAGTGTGGTGGCGCACGCCTTTAATCCCAGCACTTGGGAGGCAGAGGCAGGAGAATTGCCATGTCTTCAAGTCTATCCTGAGACTACATAGTGAATTCCAGGTCAGGTCAGCCTGGGTTAGAGCAAGACCCTACCTCAATAAACCAGAGCTGGGTGTGGTAGCATACGCCTTTAATCCCAGCACTTGGAGGCAGAGGCAGGAGAATCAGCATGATTTCTAGGCCACCCTGAGACTACATAGCAAATTCCAGGTCATCCCGGGCTAGAGTGAGACCCTGACTCAAAAAAAAAAAAAAAAAAAAAAATCCAGCCAACTGGCTCACTCCTTCCCCCGACCTCGCCTTTCCATCTCCCTTACCTAGCCCAACTCCCCACCTGCACCCAAAAGGCTCTGTGGTTTATCCTCCAGAAAAGATGGTGACAGGGAGAGTTCAGTATCCAAAATCACACCGGAGGTTCTCTCCGGGGCACAGCATTTCCTGGCATCTTGTCAGCTGGCTTCCAATTCTCAGCTCACTTTGTAAATTGAATTAATTTATATAAAATTGGCCAAGAGTTGCAGGGTCAGCACTCTCCTCTTAAAAGATGACAAATCTTACTCATTAACTTGTCTCGGATCCAGCTCTTTGTTCTTGTTGCTTCCTTCTCTGAGTGCTAAGCTAACACTGCTCAGTGCTCCAGCATAAAGGAATCTTACGTAAGGACTACCCGCTGCACCTTCCACTTGCTGACTCTCCAGTGAAGGTGTTGTTTACTTTCAAATGTCTAAGCAGTTTGTGCATCTTCATAGAATCAGACTAAAGGACTACTGCCTGAAGAAAAAAAAAAAAAAACAGGAAAAGAGAAAACAGGCTTCTGAGAAGGTATTTTTAATGTAGCACTGAATTCCTTATGGCCTTCACAAGCAATCAATCTCATGTTTTGCCACATTTCTGCTGCATTGTTTACTAATAAATTTTCCTTTGTGCTGCGTTCCTTTGGCTGCGTGATATGCGAAACAGCAGAGAACAATGCCTGTAAATTCTTCCTCAGTGATGTGAAGTGCTCTCGCTTGCATGCTGAGAAGTTATAATGAATATTTTTGGCATCAGCTGCTGCTGGCAGCTTAGTACTAGCAGCACTTGATTCGAAAATGTCATGATACAGTAACACACAAATTGCCATGTGATACAATACACAATATGCCACATGATACAATAATGTACAAATTAAGTGTGCTAGGTTGGGGGACATACAAACTGTCACAGGCACCCCAATTTCTCACAAGTATTCAGAAGTAACGTACATGGTGAAACCTGAAATATGGAGAAACAAACCCATAATATGCACAAACACCATGCCAAACCTAAATGAGGCAGCAGTGTTTAATGTAATCGTAATACAAGTGGCTTCTGTCGTGACAAAAAAAAAAAAAAAATCTATGAATGATCTGGGACAACTAACATACTCAAGACAAAAAGAAAACATATACTCAAGCACCAACTCTTTCCAATTAAGTTCTAGCGATTCATGTTAGAGTAATAGGCCCTTTTTGGCCCTATTCATTTATGAATTCCATTGGTCTATCTCTAGAATATATTGTAAAACTACACATCTTGAATGATGATACTGTTAAACAGCATTGCTTAAAATACTTCCATATTGGCAGATAATTCTCTTGTATTACCTTTTAAAATGAATACATTACAAATGTTCATCCCAAGGACCTGCCTGTAATCCAAGGACATTAAAAATGTTCATTCCAAGGACATGCTTTTAACTAAAGGGCACTCATTATATTTTGCCATTCCTTCATATTTTATTTCCACTTTTTCCAGATGCCAAGCTAGGGCTTTTTTTCTTGATTATGTTAGTGGTATTTTCCTATATTAATCTTTCTTTAACATTGAGAGATGCCCCACTGTTTTGGCCCCAAATGCTGGCACCCATACAACCATATAACCTCTATCAAATGATATCTTTCTGTGCCTCAGTTTCCTTGTCTGCCTCCTAAGGGTCTTGTGAGCATTGACTGTGTTATCATAACACACAGAGCCAGAGTGGGCTGCTCTGTGTCCATATTTTCTTTCCAAAAGCTAAAGTGATTAAATGTGAACATAATATTATCGAAAATATCTGAAATTTCCTATTCTTTGGTTACTTTTTTTATTTCCTAGTCCATAGATTGTATCAGCGAATTGACTCATTTCACATTGGTCATATATAGGTTTTTGAAGATACAAAATACCCTAAAATATTCATGCTATCCAACTTTTATACTTCTATTTTTAATATTTATAATATTTTATTTTTGAGAGAGAGAGAAAGAGGGAGGAAAGAATGGGCATACTAGGGCCTCTAGCCACTGCGAACGAACTTGAGATACATGCACCACCATGTGCATGTCTTATGCAGGATTTGGGGAATTAAACCTGGATCCTGGGCTTTGCAGACAAGTGCCTTAACTATTAAGCCTGCTTTCCAGGCCCCTAACTTTTACACTTCTAAATGAGACTCCCAATCTTCACAGCAATTGCCACCAGCCATTTAACAGCTAGTTACTCTCATGGCTCCTGCACTGATGTGCCTCTATCATCTGAGCTTTGGATTTGATGGTGTTCTCCCCAGCAACCACAACATCACGCTCTTTTCTGTACCTTTTCTGTCCTTCTTTGAACCAGGTAGGATGCCAGTTTATGCTACATATAAACACCAGCAAAGTTAAAAAGAATCAGTGATGACCCGGGACTTCTTCCCTTTGGCCTTTACCCTACTGTGTGGCTAGTAATGCATTCACACTATCATTCTACACTGGATCCTAAAACCACCTTTAGAAAGGGAGACCTAATTGTCTCTAAGACTTGAAAGCAAGGATCGTGCTTGGGATCAGAGAATTGGAGATGCTAGAAATAGATAAAGTCCCTTCCTAGGATTTCCCCTCCAAAGCATCCTCACAGTTGCACGCTGCTGGTACAGCTGCTGCCTCATAGGACTGTCTTAGTCTGAGCAAGTAGCTCAGCAACAGGCAGAGAACCAAAGACAATTCTGCACAGCAACTCTCAACACCATCTCAGACGTATATGCAGCCTTGGCTGAAATGATGGCTGGATGGTTAAGGGGCTTGCCTGCAAAGGCAAGGGACTCAGATTTGATTCCCCAGTACCCGCATAAGCCAGATGCACATGGTGGCACATTGTTTGGAGTTCATTTGCAGAGGTTAAGGGCCTGGTGTGCCCATTCTCTCCCTCTCTCTGCCTCTGCCTCTTTTTCTCCTCTTTCAAATAAGTAAATAAAAATAAAATAAAAAAGCTATATACATATGTATGTATATATATATGTATGGCCTCCTGCTCAGCATCTCCAGGTCATGCCCACATGAGGCAACCTACACAATGGAGATACGAGAGAAATAGATACATGAGATCTATATGCATCCAAGATGGAGTGGAAAAACAAAGTCTTTTTTGTACCACAAAAATGAAAGGCAAAAGAACTGGCCTCACTTGGTTTCATTTATATTAATAATGTCAGACCAAGTTTAAACCATCAGGACCCTTAATCTGTCTGTTGGTGAGAGGTAGAAAAATCACTACTATTTAAATAAGATCAGTAGGTTTCAGTTTTAAAATGAAAAGAGTTTTCATATCTCCTTCATAGGTAGGTATAAGGAAGCGTCTGTGATACTCTCATCTCAGGCCCACAAAGGCAACAGATGGTTTCTGGATTTTCAAGATCTTTTTGTGTTCTATATTAAAATGTTTTCCACTAACTTGACATAGTGTAGGAGTCTGGCTCTTTATTGAAAAAAAAAAAAAGAAAGTTTCTAGTGGTTAAGGCACTTGCCTGCAAAGCTTAATGACACAGGTTCTGTCTCTCTCCAGATCCCACCTAAGCACAGAGGTGAGGCAAGCACAAGGTCACACATACATGCTAGGTTTGCAAAATCAACTGGAGTTTGATTTCAGTGGCTGAGGCCCTGGCATGTCAATTCTCTCTCTCTCTCTCTCTCTCTCTCTCTCTCTCTCTCTCTCTCTCTCTCTCTCTCTCTCTCTCTCCCCCCCCCCCCACTCTTTCTCTTAAAAACAAACATTTCACAGGCTTTGTACAACTCCTGTAAAGTATGCATTTAGGAGCTGTTGTTTGTATGGCGTGGACTAGTGTTGCATCTGAGAGGAGGTCTGCAGAAAAGGGAAAGGAGGCCTGAATCGCACAGCGATAGAAGCATGCATTCTCCATTTTCCTCCTCACTGCTGCTAGGTGAACCTCGTGGAGCCTGTCTTTCCTTCAGCTGCATATTAAAGCTCAAGAAACACAGGGAAAGTAGAATTCAACAGGATGCTAGTAAGTGACTTTTTTTTGTTTTGTTTTGTTTTTCATGAAATCCTCCTTTAAAAAGCTAAACTATGGCATGTCAAAGAGAGCATGGTTGAAAGCAATCACATGTTCCTAATTTCAATGTAGTAAACAATTTCACTACAAAAATCACAAAAAGACAGCAGAAGCTCTCTTACTATGGTCTGCTCACTAGATTCATTTAAAGGAAAATAACCAAACAGTGGAGTAAGTTTGCAGTAAAGAAATGACGACACTCCCTCAGCCAGGTGACAGCCAACACCTGCACCGTGAGCCCCGCTGATTTCACAGTTAGGCATCCCTGCATGGGGTGGGGAACCTCAGCTTCCCTGTGAGCTTTTCCCCAGAACTCATAATCTCAGTCTAACCTTAAAGAAAATGACCAAAAAAACAAAATTGAAGGCAAGCCTCCAAAATTCTTGCCCAGGGAGCTTCAAGGTTGTCAAGGCCATCAGAAACAAGGAAAGTATGCATATTCTATCTGTCTAAAGGTCCTGTGGGACACAAAGAACTAAATGTAACATGCTGTCTTATATGAGGTCCTGGGGTAGAGAATGGACATTAGGTGAAAACTAAGATGCTCTTATTATTAAAGTATAGAGTTTAGCTAGTAATGATCTATCATTATTGATTCATTAGTTGGAATAAACACAACACTCATACATAGTACATACATATACACATATATACATACATACATACATACATACTTACATACATACATACACATGCATATGTAAGATGAACTGAGGGAGGATTGGTCATGGGTGAAATGGGAGCTTTGTGCACTATCTTTGTGATGTTCTCATAAACCTGAAACCACCAGACACGGTGGCACATGCTTTTAATCTCAGCACTTGGGAGGCAAATGTAGGTGGATCGCCATGAATTTGAGTCTGCCCTGAGACTACATAGTTAATTTCAGGCCAGCCTGGGCTAGAGTGAGACACTACCTTGAAAAAAATTTTAAAAATAAAATAAACCTGAAACCATTCTGAAATAATAGATTAGTTAAAATATCACTCCTTCTGTATTACTAATTTCCATATGCCAGAATAATAATTAATTAACCAAACTATCTTTGTTTCTCCTGTTTCATACAACAATGTGGTACTATTCATACAAAGCCAGGCTAGCAGCTGAGATGCCCTCATAGACAATTCATGCAAGAGAGCTCTATTCTTAGCCATACTGCCTTTGTGATGTTCTCATAAACCTGAAATATGCTGCCAGTCTTATTTATAGATGCTATACTTGTAGTTTTAATGATATAATTATTTTTTGAAATGACAAATATAATTGCCAAGGGGAGTTGTTACTTCTGTTAAAAATTGGTTGAAGGCCGGGCATGGTGGCGCATGCCTTTAATCCCAGTACCTGGGAGGCAGAAATAGGAGGATCGCCATGAGTTCAAGGCCACCTTGGGACTACATAGTAAGTTCCAGGTCAGCCTGGGCTAGAGTGAGACCTTGCCTCAAACAAACAAACAAACAAAAAATTAGTTGAGTTGCCAGGCATGGTGGCACACACCTTTAATCCTAGCATTTGGGAAGCAGAAGTAGTAGGATTGCCATGAGTTCAAGGCCACCTTGAGAATACAAAGCAAATTCCAGGTTAGACTGAGCTAAAGTGAGACCCTACCTCGGAAAAAAAAAAAAATTGGCTGAATTATTTGAAAAAAAAAAAACTTGATAAAGGCAAATGACTAAAAATATGTATTTGAATATAGGTGTTCTTGTACCATTGAGGACAGGTAGGAAATGTCACGAAAATCAAGGAGTTATACTGAGCTGGATTATTTCCTTTAAGTTCTGCTCTACTTAAAGACACCAAAATTAGAAATGCTAGTCTATGGATATGATTTTTGTAGGAATTCAAATGAGCTCACCTTTAATCAAAGAACAGACTGTGGGGCTACCTCAAAATAATGGTGCATTGATAGATTTAATAGAAAATAAAATTACATAATATATATATATATATATATACATACATATATATATGTATATATATAATCATTTAATCTTTGCTCTCTTTTATTTTCTGTTAACTTTCAAATTACTACTGATCCCAATGGACTAACCAAGACATTCTATTAGAAGTGATTTTCACCTTTGTCTCCTATGCATTACATCCTATTGTATGCTTTTTTTCAGAATATTTTATTTGGTAAATTTGGATTTTTATTTTTACAATGTTTCATAAGGAATTTTCTGGATAAATCTGTCACCGTTTCTCCCTGGTATGCTCTAGAAACAGAGTGACCTTCTAATTATACCGTGTTGCTTAAAAGAAGCAACTGTTCAAGTGGCTTCTTTGAACAGTACAATGTGGAAACTGTAGGAAAAGTCTGCAGGGAACAAAGCTAAAAGACATTTTTAAATTTTCATTGTCTAAGAAGACATTATTTCCTGAAAATTAAGTATTTTCAAAGCGTTCTAAGAAGGAACAAAGATGAAAACTAAATTCTGTCTTGATAATAAATTCTATCACCAGAAAGACCACACTAGCTCTAAGTCTGTTTCTTATTTTATGTTGAAAGCAAGATCTCTAAGATACAGTCTACCTTCTCCAACAGAATGCATCTTTCTCAATAATAGAAACAAAACTGTTTCTTTCTACATAAATAGAAAACTCATCCTCACTGAAGTTTAATAGTACCAAGCTGTTAGCATTTCTAAACGAGAGAACAGCAAGATGTTTTAAGGATATAACAAGTGGAATTGAATGTTATTTGAAAATTTAACTGTTCACTGCAAGGTTGTTTTTTTTTTTAAACCTATATAAATTAGAGTGTGTCAGTCTAGAATCTGTTTAGGAGGAGTGGCTTTTTAAATAGGGTGTCTATAAAATTGTACTTGAGAGAATGAATCTAAGAAGTGGAAATAGATACTAGTCATTCCTTAGGAACATAAAACAGAGGTGAGAATGTGAAATCAACGCACGTTAGGATTAACCAGTGTACACGTGTAAAGGTTAGAGGAATCATGAGTTTGTGCTTAGGTTTGGCTGAACTGTTCACAGTTCTGTTAGGGGCATCCTACTGCCAAGAGTATGAGTTGGTAAGCATGTATGGGATCAAGAGAAAAATTAAATAAGACAGAAATAACTGGAGATACCTGTGTTTCTATTGCACCCTGGCATGTCTCACCTTTCCCAGCACAAGTGAGATATCTGAGTGGAAAGTATTAGATGGGGAAAAGGAAGATGGCAGGTGTGATGGTTAATTCCAGCTGTCAAATTGACAGGAATTAGATTTGCCATAGAAACAAATTTCTGGTTATATCCACTGAAGTGGGAAAATGCACTCTGAATGTGGGCAGTGCCACTCCAATGAAGGTCCTCCTAGACTGGATAAAAAGGGGAAAAAAACTGAGATCCAACATTTCCCTCTCTCTGTTTCTCTCTCTCTGTTTCCCTCCCTCCGCCGCCCCCCTCTCCTTCCTGAGCATGTGCTGAATGTGACCAGCTGCTTCTCACTCCGGCTACCATGTCTTTCCCACCATAATGGAGTACATCCATTCAAACTGTAATCTGAAATAGATTCTTCCTCCCTAAATTGCTTCTGTTGTAACAGAAACCGGAAAAGTAACCAATAGAGTAGGTGGATCCAGGGAAAGGAGCAAATTTTCAGAATAACAAAGTAACCTTGCTTCATACCTCTGTCTTCTTGGCTTTCTATAAGCATTCTCCAGGAAACCAAGTTTAACACGGTGGGAAAAGAAAGGAAGATGAGATGGGCAGCACGGGAACAATTTCTTAAGGCTGGAGGAAGGTTAAATTCTGAGAATATAGATAGCACAAATAATGAGTATTCCTCCAGACACATATTAGAAATAAGAGGGAGGGAAGAAACAAACATGCACACTGCACATACATGGAACCTGAACTGAGCCCTTGAAGTCCATTGACCTTATCCGGAAGCAAACTTCTCTTCATATAGATGTGCCACCATTCATGTGTTTGAGTTAGCTTTTTAACTGACATTTTAAAGCTATGTGTTCCACCACTGAAATTGAAATTTTAGCATATACTATTTCCTGCTACAATCTCATAATTTTAAATCTGCTGTGCGAAGAAAATGCAAACCTCAGATTCAAAAAATTACAATTGACTGCATACATGCATATGAATTATGATTATTTTATCAATGAGCTGCAACCAGCATCTTCTTCTTTAGAACTGGCTCGTAACTCCCCTCTCCCACAGACCTTCTTGCTGCTTCTTCAAGTTCTCCCTTCCTCCCACCTGAGAATTTCAACACCCTCATGCGTGTTGTCTTCTTCCTTCTTATACTAAGCATTCTTTGTGCCTTGATAACAGTTCTGAACCCATGCTGGATCTTTCCTAGAAAATGGCTCCATGTACCTTATAGATGGCCAACAAATTCTGTATTCAACATCCAAGTCAGTATCGCTCCATCATCCCTACATGAGCCACCATCATCATCTTCTGCATCATCCATAATCCAGACTTCTGCATGATGATCACCTGCCACCTTTTCTCCCTGACCCTATACATCTAAGCAGTTGCCAATGTGTGCCAATTCACTGTCCACAGGGGCTCAAGTACCCACCTCCACTGGATTTTAAACTCCATGATAGCAAGAATCTTGCATTTGTTTATTTATATGTCTGCTTTAATACCTTCAGTGTCTGGCACACTGAGACACATGGTACATATTGCTGACTTGATTTACTTATTACTGCCTATCACGACAATGTTTTGGTTGTCAAGTGTTTTGTGCTGAGCTTAGTCACTCATGAGGTGTTATGTTTAGGGGGACTCCGCCAATCAAAAGCCCAGACTTGACTTTCCATTGTAGTCCGTGTTCTCTTCCTGACCACCTCCTCACATCCACATACCTCATCCATATGAAATTTCAAATTGGTTATCAACATAAAAGTCGATTTAAAAAAAAAAAAAAAAAAACAAAGATGAAGATTTAGCTCAGTGGAAGAGAGCTTGCCCAGCAAGAATAAGACTCTGGTTTTGGTCCCAAACACAAAAACAAAAAGAGAGAAGAGAAGGAGAGGAGAGGAAAGGAGAGGAGAAGAGAGATAGAGGGAAAGGGAGAGGGAGAAGAGTGAAAAATAATCACACTTTTTGGGGGGGTTCCCCAAAATAAAATGGAAAATTGGCAAGCACTAGGTTAATTTGACAAAATGTAAACAGTCAAATCAAATAGCTCAAGCCAAATCTCCCACTGAAATATTCTGTTTATCCATCTACTTAATTGAGAAAATTGAATACATTGTTAACATTTTAATTTACTTCAGCTTTGTGGTCACATCTATAATCAAAAGTGGCATTTTGGAACAAAATAGTTCTTTATACATATTCATATGGAGCTGACTTTTTAAAAAAGAATTTTCAATAAAACTCTACATAATGTAACTGATGTAGAATGGCTTAATAAAAGTAGGAAAACATAATTCAATGACAGTTATTGATTCCCTACTTGGTAGGGAAATAAAAACTGCTACGAACTATGTTGGAATATCAAAGAATAAGACCCAGACTCATAAACAATTAAGTGAGACAAGGACATATGTAAAGTAAGCAGGGAGGTAGACTCTATAATCAGTGACAAGAGAGAAAAGCAGGAGGCTTTGGTTCTAAGCTCCCGTCTCTGGCCATCTCATCTTGCTTCCCTCAGCCCTCCCCCACTTAGACTTAGGGGTCAATCTGCCCTCACATGGCTACAGAAAAACCACTCAGGCTCTCTGGCTCATTTCCCTTGAAACCCATGCCTACTGCCTTTGTGGCTGGAAGTCAATTGTACCATCTCCCTGGAGAATATTTTACACCTTCTTTGTCACTCCCATCGAGCTCCTGCTTTGCTTCTGATTTGACTGAGAATAAAGAGCCCATTAAATGGACACTACACCTTCCCTCCACCATATTGTTTTCTTTTTTTTTTTTTCTTTTCTTTTCTTTTTTTTTTTTTTTTTTTTTTTTTTTTTTTTTTTTTTGGTTTCTCGAGGTAGGGTCTCACTCTAGTTTAAGCTGACCTGGAATTCACTCTGTCGTCTCAGGGTGGCCTTGAACTCACAGCGATCCTCCTACCTCTGCCTCCCAAGGGGATTAAAGGCGTGCGCCACCACGCCCGGCCCTCCACCATATCTTATAAAGACCTGTATGTGCGCACCAGGCAGGCGATACTGCTTCTGTCCCCGCTGCAATCTGGATGCTCAGACTTCTAGCCACACTCCTTCCAGTCCTCTGGACAGCAGTCACCAAGGACTCCCTTACTCACTTATAGAAAAATAGTTTTCATTCTACAACTACTCTTGTTTCCTGTGTTTCTTTCTAGAATCTGCCGCTATCTTATGCACTTTATGTTCTTAGTTTTTGACTATAACCATTACGCCATGGGGACAAGGCATTCTGACTGCCTTTTTCATGTCTGTTTTCCAAAACAGACCTTAGCACATGAAGGTAACTCACAGAATACTTGTCAAATGGGAGATGAAACCAAAACTCCGACAAGGATCGCGACGTGGATCCTAAGAGCTAACACCTTGCTGGGTGCTCAGCATCCGTGAAGCCATGGAAGTGTTTTGCATGCGTCATCTTACCAAACTCTCAAAATAGTCTTTGAGGTAAATTCTTTTATTCCCCAGTTTTACAGAAGAGAAAATTAAGGCAAGAGAAGTCCAATAACAACATGTACAGCAGCTGTGATCATGAGATGAGCCAGGAGCCCCTTGAGCCTGTTTCACCCCATAGCTCTTTGCTTTCTTTTTTCTTTTCTTTTCCTTTTTCTTTTTCTTTTTTTTTTTTTTTAATAAAAGCTTACTTTACTTCAGTGATCTGTGTGACTGAACACCCGCCCCCAAGCTCTTAGATAAACGTCGGGCTTCAGTTTGGTCAGCCAGGAGCTTCGTGACGGCCTTGTCTGGTTCAGCTTGTGGTTGAGCTCCATGAGAACGCGCTTGTTTCTGAACATGGTCCCCTGTGCCTTCAAGTACAGGCTGTGGTACCGGTGATGGTCCAGTCTTCTTAGAGTCGCCGCATCTCCTGAGCAGCCTGCGCAGGAGCCACATCCTCCTCATCCAGGTCACCTTCTCAGGCGTTCAAGCATTGGCAGTACCCTTCCACTTACCTGTGCCCAGGTGCCTCCCCTTCCTGCATGCCAGGGTGTTTCTCTGGCTTCGAGCCTGGGAACGGTCAGTTACAGGCATGCGGATGATCAGCCCATCCTTGATCAGCTTCTGATCTGCAGATGGAAGTTGGCATTGGCGATTTCACTGGTCTCAATGGGATCCGACCACACCTTCTTTTGTGCCACAGCAGAGGACACTGGAAGCAAGCCTCCTCTGAAGCCTGGGAATACTCATGGCTGCCCCCAGTAGCAACAGCAAAAGGAAAGCACCCTTTGCTTGTCTAAATGGACAGCAACCTCATTATGCTACCAGTGAGCTTAGCTAATGGCCTTAATGTATTTTAAACACTTAATGAGCTCTTGCAATTAAGTTCATTAAAATTCCAACTCCACACAGTAGGCAAAATGCTGAATGAAAACCAAAGATTCAAAAGCCCATATAGATTGCCAAGGTATCACATTCACCAACAGAGGCATTTAGTGATCGTCATTTGTTGCTGAGAAGTGGATGGTGCCACTCTTGTATCGGAAACAAGCACATCCTTCAGTGAGCAGCTCTCGAGTGCTTGGTGTTGGTGAAGGCTCATGTTCAAGATTTTAGAATCTATGTGCTGAGCCTAGTTCACCATGACTACACTCACAAAGCAGAAAAGCCTAAGCATGTACGAGCATTGCTAAGGATCTATAACAAGATTGAGACTGGCTCTCTTTGGAAGCCATTATCCAGGAGCTTATATTCACATCAAACCCAGCAAAGTCTCTTGGCTCTACAAACCCTTCTAGCAAGAAGGCAGTTGATTCTTGGTTCAGTACCTGCTCTGTCTTTGCATCTGTCTTCCTGACCCAGATTTCTATTAGTGTTCTCGTCCCAAACTCACCTCTATGACTCCCAGTGTTACTGACCCTATGGACCGCTTGCTCCTGTGTCAAATGTGATGCATTGAATTTTAACTGTCCCTGGCAGGCGTACGTTCTTGAACGCTTGGTCTCCAGCTGCTGGTACTGTTTGTGAAAGCTGTGAAATCTTGAGGAGGTGTAAACTCACCGGAGGAAGTAGGGTTCTGGGGGTGAGCTTTGCCACTTCCTGTTCACTCTACTTCCTGGCTGTGAGCAATGTGATGCAGTAGCCACCACCTGCTTCCCCGCCACGACGGGCCATGGACCCTTTGAACTGTAAGCCTCAACAAATGCTTCCTTCCTTAAGCTGCTTCCTGCAGGGTATGTTGTTCACAGCAACCAGAAAGATAACTCACATACTTACTTGACACGACTTTCTCATCAAGCCTAGGGAAAAATCAAAATCCTGCTCCCTGCACGTGCAGAATTACAAGATATTCTGCCAGATGTAATTAAGAAGTAAGAAAAAGGGCCAAGTGCTGACCAGCAGCCTTCCAGATTTCCACTACTAAGTGTTTATGTTCTAGGATGGGCCCTCCCCTACTGTATTAGTCAGGGTTCTCTAGAGGAACAGAATGGCTAGAATGAATTATATTTAAAAGGGAATTTATTGGATTAGCTTATGCGCAGTCCAAATAGCAGATACAGGCCCGAGAATCAAGAAACCTGGTAGCTTCTCAGTCCACGTGGCCAGATGCCTCAGCAGTCCCTATCCAGGCCTTCAATTTATGCTGGTCTTTAATTCACACTACTCCTGCAGCCCAGTTGAAGGAAAGGGCTCTTTTCATCCAAAGCTTCCTTATATAATGTTCCCATCTGAGAGGAGCCACCCACCCTGAGGGAAGGGCTCCCTCTGGGGGAAGGACTTCCTCCTGGGAGCAACTGTGGAGACCCACCCAAAAGGGATTCCTGTGCATCACTAAACAGATCAAGTTGACAACACCTTAACCATCACACCCACCAAGCAGGATGGACATTTAACTGAGGTTAAACTCCACGGGACATTGCAGGAACCTCCTGTAGGACGCCAGCAATCACACCATGAGAACGCCAAGCAACCCTGTGGAAAAGTCCGCTTAGCCCAAGAAACAGGGGGGCTTCCTACCAACAGCCAACAAAGACTTGCTACCCATGAGCAGGAGCTGTGTGGAACAGAATTCTCCAATGCAGACTACCTACAGTGGACCGTGCCTTCAGCCTGTATTTGGATCCTGTGGAGGTTTGATTCAGATGTCTCCCATAAACTTACATGTTCTGAAGGCTTGAACCCCAGTGATGGTAGAAGCTTGTTGGAGGTCGATTGTTTGGGGCGGGCTTACGGGTGTTCTTGCCAGCTTCCCCTTGCCAGAGTTGGCCACACTCTCCTGCTGCTATTGTCCACCTGATGCTGGCCAGGAGGCAACGTCCACCCCTCCGCTCATGCCATGTGTTCCTCTGCCATCATGACACTTCTGCTCAAGTCTATAAGCCAAAGTAAACTTTCCTCCCACAAGCTGCTTTTGGTTGGGTGCTTTCTGCCAGCAATGTGAAGCTGACTGCAACACACCCCATCCTCAGGAAGAAAAAGAACCATGAACCATACTGCCCAGCTAAGATGCTCCTGAATTCCTGACTATAAAATGATAAGGCTTTCTTCTTCCTTAATGCCACTGAGTTTCAGGATAATACATTGTGTACTAAAAGTATATGCAACCAAAGTTCACTGTTACAAAGTTAATCTTTTTAAAATGAGCTTTAAAATAGTAAAAATGATGTGAAAAGTTAAACATAGCATTAAAAGCATATTTGGCATAAGCCAAGTGTGGTGGCGCACGCCTTTAGTCCCAGCACTCGGGGGGCAGAGGTAGGAGGATCTCCGTGAGTTTGAGGCCACCCTAGGCCTACATGATAAATTCAAGGTCAGACTGTGAGACCCTACCTCAGAAAATAAACAAACAAAACAGAAAAGCATATTTGGCATACAGTAAATTAAAAAGAACTTTTTTTTTTTTTTTTACAAAAAATAGAGGCTTTATTATAAGAATTTTTCAAAGGCAGTTGTTTTCCAGTTGTTTTCTGATCTTCGGTACAGCTCCCAAATATCAGTATTTTGAAAAAGTTGTGAGGGCTGGAGAGATGGCTTAGTGGTTAAGCGCTTGCCTATGAGGCCTAAGGACCCTGGTTCAAGGCCCAATTCCCCAGGACCCATGTTAGCCAGATGCACAAGGGGGCACATGCGTCTGGAGTTCGTTTGCAGCAGCTGGGGGCCCTGGTGCACCCATTCTCTCTGTCTGTCTGTCTCTCTCTTTCTCTCTCTCTGCCTCTTTCTCCCTCCATCTGTCACTCTCAAATAAATAAATAAACAAGCAAAATTTTTAAAAAACAGAAAAAGAAAAAGTTGTGAAATAGCACAAACTATAAAATAAACCACTGTAAAAACTTTGAACTCTGAGCTCTGAAAAGACTAAGAAATATAAGTTAATGTGGACTGCCTAGGATATACAGCAATGTGCAGCAGAGGTGCAAGCCAATGGCCGTCACAGCACCACACCGCAACAGCAGAGTCAGGACCACCACAGAAGCACTCGCCTTGGGTTTGGGATGCGGCTCAGGTGCAGAGCCTGCCGAGCATGCAGGAAGCCCAGCTTCAATCCTAGCAGTGCTGTATGTAACACCCACCTATAATCCCAGGCCTCAGGATGTGGGGAGAGGAGAAAGATGGATGGGGGGAGGAAAGAAAGAAGGCAGTAATGCGAAAAGAGAAGAAAGAGGAAGAAATATAATAGAGGAAGGGAGGGAGGAAAGAACAGTGGGAAAGAGGGAGAAAGAAAGAGAGAGAGAGAGGGAGGGAAGGAAGAAAGGAAGGAAGGAAGGAAGGAAGGAAGGAAGGAAGGAAGGAAGGAAAGAAGGGAGAAAGACTTGCATTAAGATTGAACACTTGGTGATCATACCATTGTAATTAGATCTTTTTTGTACTTATCTATGTTTGCTTTAAGAAGCCAGTCAGAGGGTCTGGAGAGATGGCTTAGCGGTTAAGGTGTTTGCCTACAAAGCCAAAGGATCCCGGTTCAATTCCCCAGGACCCACACAAGCCAGATGCATAAGAGGGCGCACATATCTGGACTCTGTTTGCAGTGGCTAGAAGCCCTGGTGTGCCCATTCTCTCTCTCTCTCTCTCTCTCTCTCTCCCTCCCTCCCTGCCTATTTCTGTATATCTCTCTCTCCCTCAAATAAATAAATAAAAATAAAATATTTTATGAAAAAGAAGCCAGTTGGAAATCTGGACATAGCTATTATGCATTGTACGTCAGTCCCCTTCAACTAGTGCTTTTCTTTCCTGACGTAGAGCACCCTCCTTGAAGTGCTGTTAAAAAAAAAAAAAGTGACTTGAGTCAGGAAGCTCAAATGCCCATCTCAGTCGATTTTCAGATTTTCTTTTTTTTAATTAAAATTTTTATTTATGTACTTGAGAGTGACAGAGAGAGAAAGAGGTAGATAGAGAGAGGAGAGAGAATTGGTGTGCCAGGGCCTCCAGCCATTGCAAAGGAGCTCCAAACACGTGCGCCCCCTTGGACATCTGGCTAACGTGGGTCCTGGGGAATCAAGCCTCGAACCAGTGTCCTTAGCCTTCACAGGCAAGCACTTAACCGCTAAGCCATCTCTCCAGCACAATATTCAGATTTACAAGTGAAGAGATAAATGGTGTGTGCCCACCTTAAGAGGGGCATCTGATATCAGTATTTACTCTGATCTTGATACATTATATGTTATAGGAAACAGGGTTATAAATCTGTGAAATGGAAGGCCTGGAATAATATCTGGCTTCCCTTTGAAGCTCTGGGGAAACATTGAAGAGATTCAAGTTGAACAATTTCATTGTCCTACCCTGCCCTCAAAGAAAGCACTTAGCATTCATCTCCTCCTGAGGGACGAACAACTCATTTTGTCAGAGGTGTGTCACTTTGATGCTTCCCTAGAAATTAGGCTGTGAGCCCCTAGGGGAATGTGACTGTCTATTTATGACTCTACCTCTGGCCACAAGGTTTGCATCCTGTGTTTGGCCAACAGATATAACCGTTGAGCAACAGAGTAGACGGTGAGGCAAACACTCATTCTCTAACTCACACGCTCAAATGCAAGGAACACTGCTCACCGTCTATCAGTCAGGCACGTGTTTAGGCTGCAAGGACATGCCTCACTTTAAAGAAAACCTCCTAACTCTAGAGGGCTTGCAGGTAGCCATTAGCATTGATACGCGCACAGATACAGGCGGAGGGGGAAAGTGTGTCACAGCTGAGGAAACATTAAGAGTGGCATTCTGAAAAAAAAAAAAAGTAGGAGGAAGCCTCTCAGAAAATGATAACCTTTGAACTTTGCTTTTAAGAAAAAGGTCATCTGAAGGACAAGGTAAGAAAAGACCAAACACAGCAAACTTGTAATTTCTACAAAATGGAACTACATTCCAGGAATTCTGCCAAAAGGGTAATCAATAAGTAAATGTGTCCCTTGGGTCCATAAGATCAGAATGAACTGTGTTCTAGAGAAACCCAGTCAGATAGGTCAGCTGCAGGCGCACACCGGCGCACCAGGGCGGCCTTGCTGGCACAGTCCTCAGAGGGATATGTCAGTCAAGGGCTGTTTAAGCATTTGAAATGAGCCAGTTCTCTCAAAGGATATTGGAGACCCTCACTATGGTCAGCGGGAGAACTGACTACACGGATCCCCCCTCCCCCAGTATCGGGATATTTGCATCTAGCAACACTGATCTCCTCTGCCCTTTCCAGCTACCAGCCTGATTTACAAAACCAACTCAACATTGGTTGAATACCTACTATGTGCAGATCAATATGTCAGGCACTCCGGAACCCTTGCACAAGTATAATTTGTCTGGCATGTTAACTGTGACTATCAAGAGAAGTCAAAAGAGCTCCCATAAACTACTGGAGAACAGCAGTCTCTCTAAAGAAACCCACAGCATATGCAGGGACCAGAATTCAAAAACCACAAGCAATCTGTCAAAATGTTCCAACTAATGCCTTTCAATTATATCTGAAAGACAAAAAAGATTGACACAAAGTCGACTGCACCAATTTCCTAGCAAGCATAGGCTGTTCCTCAGTGTCCTGAACAAACCTCTCCATTTGTCTGTCTCCATTTCTTCATTTGTAAAACCAAAGGGTTGGGCTACAAGATGGCAATATTTTCCCAGTTCTCATTTGTATGATTCTTCTCTTTGAAATCTGACAATCTTCTTTTGCACGAGGGGTCTGGAGGCTTTAGGCAGTGGGATGGACAGATGTCAGACAGCAGAACTACTGTGGTGGTACCAGCTGCAGAAGACAGAAAATGTCCAAACCCTATAGCTATTTGTGGATATATGTATACAGAAACAAAACAAGACCCTGAAGCATAAAAAGAACACTCCAAAGTGTCAGCAAAAAGGTAGAGTTTTCGAAGACCTGAATAAAAAATGGGACACCAGAAATAGTAGCCTTGCTAAATAAGTAATGGCAGATGTACCTGACACTTGGTTAATGAGATTTAAAGAAAAGTAAACATGCACCCACACAAATGCATGCATGCATATAATACACACACACACACACACACACACAAACACACACACACATCCCCTCATACGTCAACCAGCCAGTGTGCCCACTCTTCTCGTGGAGCAGCGCGATGATCAGCAGGTCCTGTTACACAAGCTTGGTGCACTGCAGCAAGCTGCCAGAGCACACAGCATGCTTGCAGACACTGCCACGCTTCTCTCCAAGCATACCGGCATCCCTGGAACTCTTCCAAACTCCGATGCTGTTATTATCAGCCAGGTAAAGGCATTCACCTAACTGGTTGAAATGACAGTCAGCCTGCACAGGGTAGCCCAGGAAAAGGCAGTTCCGTAGCCCTCTCTAGCCATGGTACCAGAGAGGGGAGGAGATCTGGCCTAGATCCTGCTAGTAAAGAATCAAGGAGACAAAGAAGTAACCTCTTGTTCCTCTGAAATATTTTCCTTTACACAAAAGGATCCTGCGGTCTGGTCACAAAGCACAGCATCCCGAGAAAGTAAATTCAACAGCAACCTGCAGAAGTTGGGTGCGCACTGAAATGCTCAGTAAAGGCAGACAGCCACTAGCCTTGTCTTGCAGAAGCCCAGCAGAGGGAGGCCACTACAGATCCACCCACCGAAGGGAACCTGCAGAGCGGGCAGCATGTTTTCAGCACATGCACACCGATGGGCTGCCGTTCCCTTCCTTCTCCATATATGACGGCAGGGGCCTCTCTGGATCTCCAGCCTACATTTGTTTCTGTCTTTGAATCTCAGTCATTCTTGAGTTCAATATGCATTGGACAAATGGGATAAAAACCATTGCTGGGACTTCGTGACCTCATGTTCCACATCCGTGTGCACACTTCTCACAGGAAATACCAGGCGTGTGCTGTCCACACACACCTTTGTGTGACTCTAAGCTGTCACTCTACCTGGTTAGGGATTGTTTTCTTACCATGTAAAATGAGAAAGCAGATTTCCTTCTAGATCTGGGATTCTGGGATCAGGTTACCTTTAAGTGGTGTGCTTTTGAATGGGGCAAATTTTGAAAGGGCTTTAATTCTATCAGTCCTGGAGGATGAAAAGAAAGGAAGATGAAAGCTTAATTCTTGTCATATTTGATGGTGGCTAATGGGAAACACACACACACACACACACACAAAACACACACAACACACACACGTGAATCTCTTACTCCTTTCCTTACTAGTCTATGTGTATTTCTTTTCTTTATTTGAATTCTAACTACTGAAAGTTAAAAATTTCAACAGAGCCTGGCATGGTGGTGCATCTCTAATCCCAGCACTCAGGAGGCAGAGGTAGGAGGATCTCCATGAGTTCGAGGCCACCCTAAGTAAGTATACATAGTGAATTCCAGGTGAGCCTGGGCTAGAGTGAGACCCTATCTTTAAAAAAAAAAAAAAAAAAAAAAAAATTCCAACAGAATCCCAGAACTTGAAAAGTGGAAGTGACCTTGAGGAGGAGGGAGAATGAACAGAGCTGATAAATAGTAAAGAGTCATTTCCTGAATTAAAATGCAGGCTTTCCCTTTGAGCAAAGCTTTGATATGTATCTTTGCTTTTGTCCTCAGAGTATTTGTCCATAAGTATTTGTCCAAACTGTCTTTATGCTTAGGAGATAGAGAAATAGGGCCTCAAAATCTAGAAGCATAAAGCAGGAGATCTCGTGTCCCTGATCTCAGGAATGAACAGATCATTTGGAGCCAAATTTCAGACCAGATTGTTCCCCCCTGGGGGTGAGAAGTGACTGCCAGGGTCTCATCTTCAGGAGCTGAGAACTGCATCCAAGGTGTGACCTAATTCTAGCCTGTGCCCCTCCACAATGCCAGCATTAGCTCTGTTGATATTCCTAGCTGTGTCCCATATGGCTATATGGCCCATTTCTGTTCACATTTATACACATGCATGTGTACACATGTGCACACACACACACAATTAAAAGATCAGCTTCTCTGATTGTATCCTCTCATTCAGTGTTCTTCCATTCATTACATTCCATGCGGTCCAAAGGATAAGGTTATTTCTTCAGGATGGGAGGACAGGTGCATGTCGAATCACATTCCTAAGGGAGAACTGAGATGTACTTTTCTAAGAAGGTCATGAACAGATCACATTGCATTAGGAGTTCCTTGTGCCCTGGTTTCTGGGCTCTAGGGAGTTGAGCTCCATGATCTACAGGGTACAGTTATCTGATGAGTGCTGAAATCTCCTGAGCTCTTCAAAGCAAGTTTTGTTAATAATGCTCCCAAGAAGGAATGGCATCCTCAGTGTGTACATCGGTACCTCACCTGGCAACTGTCCGTGTTCTCCAGAGCTGAGTCTGGCTGAGTTTTAAGTCACCCATATATTTGAGACAAGTTGTTGCTGTGGAAAAACACTATACTATAGCTAGTCATGGTGGCCCATGCCTATAATCTCAGCATTCAGGAGTCTGCATCAGAAAGTTTGCTTTGAGTTTAAGGCCAGCCCGAGTTAAATGGTAAGGCTGTCTAAAAAAAAAAAAAAAAAAACTATGAGGAAGAAGTGACAGAAGAGTGCTCAGCACTGAAACATCTCTAACACACCTTCCAAGGCTCAGGTCCATTGTAGAAGAGGTGGTAGAAAGAATGTAACAGCCAAAGGAAGTGTAGGACTCCTTACAACGTGCTCTTCCAGACACACAGCAGCCTCGATATCCATGACCTCACAGTGCCTGACACTACCTACACAAGACCATCATAATAGGAAGAAAACATCATGACATCAGCATAAAAGAGAGAATGAATGAGAGGGAGAGGGGATATGATGGAGAGTGGAGTTTCTAAGGGGAAAGTGGAGGGAGGGAGGGCATTACCATGAGATATTGTTTGCAATCATGGAAGTTGTTAATTATAAAAATAAAAATAAAAAACATGAGGAAGCAAACAACCAAATAAAACAAGTAGTTCAGAAATACTTTCACGCTAACAAAAACCAAAACCAGAACTGTGAAAAGGTAAGCAAGAAGGCGAGGGTCAGGCAAAGTAAAGAGAGTGAATAGTTTTTATTTATTTAGTCGTTTGTTTATTTATTTGCAAGGAGAGATGGAGAATGGGAATGCCAGGGGCTTCTTGCCACTGCAAATAAGATCCATATGTATGCACTACTTTGTGCATCTGGCTTTATGTGGGTTCTAGGGAATCAAACCCAATGTGGTAGTCTTTGCAAGCAAGTGCCTTTAGCCACTGAGACATCTCCCTAGCCCAGCAAAGGGATTTAAAGGAACAACAGAATATTTAAAACAGCAAAGAATGGAGCCTTACCCACACACAGCTATAAGAGATCCCCTTCCTTGAATACTCCTTAAAAATTAAAAAGATGGGGCTGGACATACGACTTAGTGGTTAAGGCACTTGTTTGCAAAGCCTAATAACTCAAGTTCAACTCCCCAGTATCCACATAAAGCCAGATACACAAAGTGGAGTTTGCATCTGGGGTTCGTGTACAGTGGCTGGAAACCTTGGTTTGCTCATTCTCTCTCCCTCTCTCTCTCTCTCTCTCTCTCTCTCTCTCTCTCTCTCTCTCTTTCTCTCTCTTTCTCTCTCTCTCTATCTCTCATAAACAAAAGAAAGTTTTATTGACCTTTGGTGTGTACATGTTGAAAACTTCTTAAGCAGAAAGCTTTTACTGATATTTTTCTGCTGTCCCCCACGTCCTCATACATGGAGAAAATCAAGAAACTAGTCCTTATACCCAAGCACAAGTTCTGATCTGGCTGTAGCCCTCCATGTCCTCTCAGTGGGTTCCCTGCCCTACCCAAGGAGATTCAAGGGCTGTGTGAAAAGGAAGGTGGATAGAGACCAGGTACAACCATACTGACGGGACCTCATTGGTCAGGGAGCCTGTAAGGCAGCCTTCCTCTCCTGAGCCTCGGCCACAGGAGTGCATCTAGCTCAAGGGCAGTTGAGTACCACGGGAAACTGGGCGGCTTACAGTACTGAAGGAGGGGGAAGGACCAAGACAGGTTCATATTCATCAGCCCAGAGATCAATCCAACCCTGAGCTATGTTCCAGCTCTGAACACTGCCCTTCACCTTGACAGGATCACGCAGCATAAAACACAATCCTGGGGCTGGAAGAACTTGTGCGCAGGGGGCACAGGCATGCCCAAAGTCAAACTACAATTACAGGCTTGGGCTTTGCTCAACTGACCATACTAAGAAGTCGCATCTCAGAAGGCAACGCTTGAGCTTCATGTTGATAGACAAGCCGGAGTGTATGACTGAGTCTGGGAAAAAGGCATTTTTTATCCACAGGAAATGGTGCATGGCGACGTACCGCATTACTCACGAAGGAGGCTCCACATCACTGGAGATGGTGAGAAGGTTAATGTAGATATTGCAATTAGCAACCTGAACAAAAGACTGGGGGAGTGACCTCAAAAGATACACCTGTATATGATACCCATAATCTCAGCACGTGCAAGGCTAAGGGAGGAGGATCCGGAGTTAGCAGCTACCCTGGGCTGGGTAGTACAAGTCCATCAGGAGTAAATAGTTGCAGGAAGGGAGGGAGGGAAAGGGCAGAGAGAAGGGAGGAAGCGAAGTGAAGTATGGAGTTGCAGCTTGCAAGGAAAATGGACAAGGCATTTCAAATTCATGGTTTCAATAGATTTTCAAATTAGTAACCATAACAACAAAAATGTCAATTTTTCTCTTCAACCCAGAGAAAAATCAAATTTTCTTTTAATTAAAAGAGATATTCACCAAAATATTCAGATTAAATTCCACAGAAATCAGTCATAGTCATCAAGTCTTATAATTTCTTCAAAGGATCCAAATGTAAGAATAACAGTATTTCCCAAACACTCCTAAAAGCAAACTCATATATGACTACCCAAGGTACAGAACTAAGATAAGCTTTAGACACCAAAACGCAGTGATTTTTTTTCAAATGCCAATGCTGTGAAATCATCACACTTGTTTTCCATCATTCTGACAGAAAAAGAACCAATTATGTAACCAGTCTTCAAGATGGAGGCCTGAAAACCTGGTCAAAATACAGACTACCAAGGTATTTATTTTCTTCATGAAAACACACCTAAGCACTCCAGGATCCTGAGGGAGGGGGTGCATGAACCATTATGTATTAAGTAGAAATGACTCATTTTTAAAATGTCAGTTAGAAAATAAGAGATAGAAATTTCTCTCTATAACAGCAGAAAATACACACTGAACCTAAGTCAATTAGCAACGCTGTGAGTTGCCCAGTGTGGTGGTTCATAAAAGCCATCAAGACAGAATGTCAACAAGGTTCCCTCAACTAAAACTCCTTCTCTTCATGCCATGTGTCTTCACAGCACAGGGCACTTCAATCCACCAAAACACATATGGAAGCCTATCTTTTCCAGGTACTGGGATGGATGCAATTTCACCAGCTCATGGAAAACTCTCTATTCCTGCCCTTAAAGGACTGGCAGCCTAGCTCTAGAATTACCACAGGCGTTTGTAAAATAGTTATTCATCATAAGTACCTGAGAAACACTTGCTGAATGAGCACAGGGACAGGCATACAGACAAATAAATACTAACGACTCTTCCCAAAATGTTTACAAGAGCTTCCATCTTAATTCTTGATTTCTGCTAACAGGAAAGAATTGCCTTGTGTGTATTGATTCTTAAGAACTTCCCAACTTGAGGCTCTGAAATTATGTGTGGGGTCACACTTACCAGAAAGGTTAGGTGTTTGGGAAATGGAGAATACATAATGTTTTTATCTCATTTCTACTAGCTTTAGGTATTAAAACATTTTTAAAATATGCCATATGTATAGTATATACAAATTATATGCATGCTTGCATATAAATGTCATCTATTTTACATATTAATAAATAACTAGGGCTGGAAAGATGGTTTAACAGTTAAGGCACTTGCCTGCAAAGCCTAAGAACTCACGTTTGCATCTCCAGGTCCCAAGCAGCCAGCAGCACAGCATCGCAAGCATGCAATGTTACACATGCACACAAGGGGGCGCACGCCTCTGGAGTTCACAGTGGCTAAGTCCCTGTGTGTCCATCCTCTATCTCAGTCTCTCTGCCTCTTTCTCTGTTCCTCCCTCTCTCTCTCTCTCTCTCTCTCTCTCTCTCTCTCTCTCTCTCTCTCTCTCTCTCTCTCTCTCAAAATAAAAAAATCAATACATAAAATGAATGTCTGCACAACACACACATATACTACATGAACAAACCTAAATTCAAATGTGTGTGTGTGTGTGTGTGTGTGTGTGCATGGTGGGTGTGGGTGTGTATAAGTTTGGGTGTGTGGTACATTCATACATATGTGCATTGTGTGGATATATATCATATATGCATGCATGTCTTTCCTAATAAGTAATTAAAAGTGAGTAGCAAATAGAAAATACCTTAACAACTGCTATTCTTTCTTTTTACCATAAGAATCTTTTAAAGAAGAAACACCAATTGCTCTGAATGAGTAACCCTTACACAGGCCTGACAGAACACTTCCCAGAGGCTTCCCAGTCTGGCCCCACCTGCACAGAGAAGACTAATGATCCCTGGCACCCCCAAGGCTCATGAGGCCGTAGGTCCACAAACCCTCACTTACAGGCAGAGCGTGTAACACTTCACTGCGTTCTTCAGGTCTGTTTAACTTGACCACGTTGGCGCTGTGACCTCTTTGTCCACAGTGCCTGGGAACTAGCACAGCATAGGTCAAGCGCCACTGCTGCAGAAAAAAGAGCTTCAGGGGATCTGCTTGTCTATGAAAGTACCTTGAAAAAGTCATATTTTCTGAGCCATTCTGTAGTCCCTTGAAATAATTGAGGGTCCCCTAGCATATCACAAAACTATAGCTCCAAATGTCTGCCCCAAATACAACAGCCTCTAAAATACATTAGCTTGGGTACTGTGTACCTTAGGGAGAACCTTGGGCCTGAATTAAACTAGGTAAGACCTCAAATGCAGTGAGTCTAGCACAGATCCACTTATCTCCCACTTCTTACCTTTCAAGCAAATTACTCCCTTTTACCATATCCCAGGAAACTATATAAAGAACCCCTGTTGTATTTTACTTTATGCTTGTTCATGAACACACCAGTATAGTGAGACAGTAGGAACTAGGACATAACTGCTTGGGTTACAATGAACACCATGCAGGCCCATAGCTACATTGTTTCAAACAAATAAAACATCTGACCAGGGCTACCAACTAGCGGAAATCATACCCTACCAATAGATAAGGGTTTAACCTACAAAACCCCCTGGAATCCAACAGTAAAGCCAGAGGATTACAGCACATCAAAACTTGGCAGATGGGCAAGTTTTGTGCCTAATAAGTTTTGCATATAGAGTCCAAACTAAGTCCCGTGTTCTCCGAGTAGTTTCAGACTTCCCCACCTCCAGCTGCTCTCTGAAGCCCGCCGGAGTGTTCTGGGATTGATCTTGGCCTCCAAGGTATCTGGGTAGCTTCATATTAATACAGCTTCTAGCTTCTACTTTTTACTTCAATTTTTTTTTAACATAGGACAGATGGTAAACTCTTAACTCTTAACCTCCTAACCAATCATGTGGCCACATCCCTCGTATTCAGCCACGTTGCCACGGCACCATTACATGACAGTCGTAGAAGGTATCAAACGCAGCGTGACTGATAATCTTGCAACGCCATGTTTGTATTAAGTTTAAGAAGATCCAGTGTTAGCTTGTCAACCTTGCTGACGTCACTGTCATGCCAACAGGTTTTCTTACGTGGAGAAAGGAGACAACACTCTCCCCTCCAACCCGCACACTGAGGGTAGAACATGCAGGAGGGAATATCTTTCACATACAAAGTCCATGCACCACTTAAGTTGTTCCCTGTGAAATTAAACACATGAAAACACTGACAGCCAGGGGTGTTGATGCCCGTGTGTGATGTCAGCACTTAGGACGCAGAGGCAGGAGGAGTGCCCTAGATTTTAGATCAGCCTGATCTACACTGGGAATGCTAGACCACAGATACACGGAGAGACATTGTCTCAAAGGAATTGAGAGCCACTCAGGATAATGGAAACTGCTTTTACAATGTGCCTGCAATCTCGTTCTTGAGCTATTTGTCTATATGAAAATTTGAAATGTTGTCACGTACTGTTACAGTTACTCCCGTTGCTGGAACAAAAACCTGATCAGACAGTAGCAGCTTATGGGAGGGAAGGGATTTATTTCAGACTTCTTGGTTACAGGGGAACCTTCACCATGGCAGAAGAAGCTGTCTTGCTTCATCATACATCCTCAGCAGAGACAGAAAAACCGACATCAGCAACCACCAACAGCCAGCAAACAAGAGCAGCCACAGCTGAACCAGGCTCTCTGCACACCCAGGAGGGCTAGGACTGAGAGATCCACCCCCAGTGGCTCCTCCTCCTCCAGGCTGCTAAGGACTTAAGTAGGAAACTTAACCTTAATCAAAAAGCCCCAAGGCTGTGCGGGGTGAACATTCCCATTTAAGACGCCACACACATTCTAGTTCTGCCATGATGCTACATTGCTTGCTTCTTAAAAATAGTTTTGGTTTCATTTTGTTTATTTATTTGAGAGTGACAGACAGACAGAGAGAAAGAGGCAAATAGAGAGAGAATGGGTGCGCCAGGGCCTCCAGCCCTGCAAACAAACTCCAGATGCATGCGCCACCTTGTGCATCTGGCTTATGTGGGTCCTGAGTAATCAAGCCTTGAACCAGGGTCCTTAGGCTTCACAGGCAAGTGCTTAACCACTAAGCCATCTCTCCAACCCCCATTACTTGCTGTTTCATTGTCTAGATTTCTGGAAAAGAATTAATTAAGAAACAGAATTTTATACCCTGTGGAATGGGGGCAGGGAAGAGGGAAAAGATGGTATCAACACATGATGAATCCATGTAAAGTATGTTCTTAATAAATAATAATAATAAAATAAAAATAAGTGAATGAATATATAAATAAACCTATTTAAAAAAAAAAAAGAATTAGGATTTCAATTCGTTACGTGGTGCTAGGGATTGAACCTAAGTCTTCACACTAACTGGGCAAGTGCTGTATCACAGCCTTAGAGCTTTTCTACATTTTCCCCTCCTAGGGCTAATCATACAACCTCTGAGACACTGGTGAGATTATAATAAAACAATATAGCCCTTTCTCATCCACACTGCACATTGCCATCTTTTTAAATTGATTTCTTTCTTCATCGTGGGCATACTTGGTATGGATACATCATGTATTGGTACCATCCTGTCATCGTGGGCATACTTGGTATGGATACATCATGTGTTGGTACCATTCTGTCATCGTTCCTGCCCCCATTCCGTGAGGGCCCTCCTCAACGGGATTGCAGATATTCCCCATGGGGTTGCAGGTGACGGCATCTTTTAAGATGACAGAGATGTAAAAGAACAACTCCTTTGTGTAAGGTCTGTGTGAGTTTTATCACCTGTGTGCCATTCCCACTCGTGAATCTGTTTCATGCAATCATCTCCTGCTTTGAGTTGGGACACGTGACATACAAAAAGTTTCTTGCTAGCTTCAGCAGGAAGGAGCTTAGTGTACACTAAGCCTTACATCTAATCTGTAATAAACATGACATCCCAATGTACTGGTCTGTGATTAAAGTAAGAATGAACAGGACTAAGTGAGTGGAATCTTTTGTTTTGTTTTGAAGCAGGATCTCCCTCTAGCTCAGGTTGGCCTTGATCTCACAGCCATCCTCCTACCTCCCCCCTGAGCTCTAGAACTAAAGACCTGCATCGCCACACCCTTCTACCTCAGCCTCCTGTGTGCTAGGAATAAAGGTGTGCACCACCACACCTGGCTCTGACTGAGGTTCTAGAGCTCTTTCTCAGAGCGAAGTGCTTGAGCAATGTGTGGACATTTTAGCCTCCAGTGAGCGACTTATATTCCTGTTTCCCCTTTATTCCTACTTGTGTTTTGTACAGTGGAGGTAAGTATTAGAAAAATTATAACCACGTAAAAGGGTTAAAATACACGTACAAATATGATGGATCACTTGTCATATCTCCTGCTCATTTATACAACCTTATGAAGGACTTGAGAATGTCTCATCCTTTTTTTATTTTCTGGTTATCTGTTCCTTTCTCACTGTTACAAATGATATCATCTTAAAATAAACCAATATACTTTTTCTGTACAGCCCTGAGATGTTTATTTCCTCCACACACTTTCCAGAAGACCACATTCGCTTGTACATGAGAGCCTTAAGAGAACATGGTAAGCTTGAGAGCTATACACAGGCTTCCTACCTATAAAAGACTTGCCCCACATTCACTACTAGAGAAGTACAGTTCCATCTCTCCTGGCTTCTACCAAACATAGACACTTGCCTGCCTGTCCTTCTGTTGAGTGCTTAATTTCCTATCCCACTCCCACATTGCCTGGGCAGTTGCCAGAATCCAAATCCCAGTGTGACCAAGTGGAAACCATTGCCTGGTTCCTGCCAGAGCCTTCCAATAAACTGCCCTACTTACATCTTATCTTCTCAACTCAGATAAATCCTCCCTCTCCTCAGTCAAGGTTCCTCCTACACTTTCAGGGCTGCACTCTATTGCTTCATAAAAGGTTTAACGCTATCATATACCTCAGCCCTCATCCTGGGTGCCTGGAAATTATAACTGGACACTACAATGCTTCACTTGTAATTTCTCAAGCATTTATTCATTATTTCACCATCTGTCATACATAAAAACCATGAGCAGCACTTGGCATTTTCAGTAAATGGAATAAGCTTGAAGTCCTAGTCACCTTGAGGACTGAGAAGATTAGCCCCTCGACGTCTCCTGAGCACTTAGGGTCCAGAGGTGAGGAAAACTTAAACCAACAGGAGGAGCCCGGATGCAGTTCGGACTTTACGCACAAAGGGAGATAACCTACGTACTATGGGAGCTGCCAGACATAGAAGCTTCCCGATCCCCAGCCTCAGTCACACAGTGCCCATGTATTCACAATGGGCATCCTGGTTTGCTGGTTTGCTAGGGCCTTTGTAACAAAAGGACCATCAGAGCGGATCCAGAAACAGAAGTGTGCCATCACCTCGCAGCTCTGCCAAGCGGAACTATCGGGACAAGGTATCAATGGGTTGGTTGCTCCTGAGGGCTGAGGGGGAAAGTCTGACCCATGCCTTTCCTAGCTTCTTGGCTCATGGAGCTATCTCCTTGTCTCTGTCTGCATGCAGCATTCATAGGTGTCAGTTCCCAAACCTCCTCTCTGTAGAAGGACTCAGTCACTTTGGGTTGTTTACCCTACTCCTGCCTAACCCATCTCAACTAATTGAATCTACCACCACTTGATTTCCAAATCAAGTCATACTGTGAAATCCTGGGGCTTAGAGCGTCAACACATGAATTTTAAAAGGACATGAGTCAACCCGTAACACCAGAATGAATCGATTGACACCTGAAGATAAGTTCAGGTAGGGTCTGGCACACAGTAGCTGGCACTCAATGCACTTGTTAAATCAATGAATACGTGGGTGGGTAATCCTTCCTGAGTGCCAACAGAGAAGTAATTTGTTTGAGGTGGTGTGGTTCCATGAACCACAATTGAAAAGAGAAGCAGATGTTGTAGAAACCTTTCTGGAGCTGTTTCTTGGAAGATTGAAGCCCTCCTCGCTGTCTGAGCACAGCAGACGGCTCTGAATTTGAGGTTGAAGTGTTATAAATAGCACTTAGTTTTATCCTTCAAAATGTCACATATACTTTTAAAAAAGAAAAGATTTTACTGTCATGTAAGAGTCCCTGAGTAATTTGATTTGTAGGAATGGGAAACTAGAAAGAGCTAACTATGTAACTAATTACATATGCAAATAGTAGGCTAAATTTAGCCACACAGTTACATGCCTAATCATCGTTCGCAAAGGTTGGAAGGTACACCCTTGGACTGAAGAGCATGCCACCTGCCTGGATGGAATGTTCAGACAGCGTCGGGAATCTCATACAAGACTACTTGAGCTCCACATGCAAACAAAGAAGCCGAGACTCAGCACTGTACGTGCCAAGGCTTCCTGGCTCCGAAGTTTCATGGTCATGCCACTCAGCCTCAACGTTCCTAGCACAAGGCAAACACGTGACGCAGCATGTATGAGGGACACTAGCCTGCAGAGGAACCTTACAGTCTGGTAACACAGTGACTTTATCATCACTGCTAGCCAAACATGGCTTGATGGAATGCCATCGCTTCTTAAACATAGGCAAGGGCAGGAAAGTTCTGGGAATGCACCAAAAGCTTTTCACTGTTCTTCCCTCAACTCTGAAACGATGAGCTTGCTCTGCTTATGCTTAAAGGACACTATTCATCATTCTGGAGGGCACTTGGGCAACAGGGATAGAGACTGACATAGAGATGAGGACACAGAAGCAAATGGGGAGATGGCTTAGCGATAAAGGCACTTGCTTGCAAAGCCAAACGACACAGGTTCAACTCCCCAGGACCCACATAAGCCAGCTGCACAAGGTGGCACATGTGTCCGGAGCTGATCTGCAGTGGCTAAAGGACCTGCCATGCCCATTCTACGTCTATCTGCATCTTTCCCTCTCTCTCTCCCCAATAGATAAAATAAATGAATTCATTTAATTGTTAAAAAGTTAGAGAAGAAGTGTAAGCAGAGATGTATACAGACATGTGCTAAATACGTACACATGTGTATGTCTGTGCATGTGCCAGTCTACCTGTGTACACTCATGAAAGCCTCTTTGCTGAAATCGCCAAACTTCTGTTGAAATAGGGTTTCCCAGCTCATGAAGCATAATATTGGGATATTTCTGAGAGTACCAACCAAAGTGTCTCTGTGGGCTGACACACAGCCACACAGCTCCCATTGTCAAAACGTATGTTGTACAGCGGTCTGTGTAAATGCACAAAGAGAGTATCACAAGGAGAATTGGTTTAAGAATCAACCATAAATCCTTGGTTTGAATACAAGTTATGTTATTAATAAACAAAATGAAAGAGGTTACTTCTACTACCCAAAGCACAAACAAAAAATGGAAGAGATGGTGCGAAAACACCTTTAAATCTATTTGAAAAATAAGACCCACGAGACACGGGTCAGAAAAGGAAGATGGAATGCAATAAAGGCTGCAGAGCACCTTGCATTTATCCAGGCGGAGACACATCTGACCACACCCACCCCCACGTCTGCAGATATCGCGGGTGTTCTCTTTGAAGGGAAACCTGCAAGGACGAGCTAGAGAAAACAAGAACCATTATCTCGACAGCATCTTCTGCTCCCCTGCATGTCCCACACCTACATAAGCTTATCCCCTTCGATGGGGCTAAAGGTGGCAATGCCCATCAGGAAGTGCACAGTGTGTGCATGAAGGGACCGTGATTCTCACTGTGACCACCTTAGAGAGTGATCTCACTCCCTACCCCCCTTCTGTCCATACTGAATTCTTACCTGATACTAGGAAGAATAAGATTCACTATGGAAACAGTACAGCCATACCTTAGAGAACAGGGGTCAATCCACATCCAGGGTCATCTGGATACTTCAAATGCAGAGAAATTTGGACCATTCAAAAGTATTATGATATCTGATTCTTATAGGACAGCCTTAGAACTAAGTGCACCAGTTTTGAAGTCACAAGGCTGAACTACATCCTGGACTACGAGCAGCCGCCTGACCTTGTCAAGGGTTGTGGTTTTTCTTCAGCAAAATTGCTGGAGTGAAATCACAGCTTTAACATTCTGGATTCTATGCTAACAAACAGCTTAATCAGACTTTCACTGACTGCTTACTATATGTGTGCATGCTTACATACATAAGATGGATGCGTAGATAATAGGTACATGATAGATAAGTGATAAAGGAGACAGAGAAGATAAAGCTTAAATCCAAAATTCAAGTTATATGCACTGTTGTAGTTTCCATAGTATCATATAAATAAAATAATCAACATAGGTTTTTAGTTAACTTGGAGTTACCATATAACTTCATATATGGAATCATGTAGTAATAATCAATTTTCAAAAAAAATCAATGAAAAAATATATACTTAACAATGTAACCATACAGAATATATTTTAATGAACTTGAAGTATAATACTTCTCAAGTTCATTTATAAGCAAAAATTTTATTTACTAATAAGCCTTCATGTGCTAGTAAAAAACTTTTGATACATTCTAGTGATTACACTTTTTCTATATTTTCACATGAGATTATGACTAATGAAGGTACCTGAACCTTTGGAATAGTGCCAAAATATAGTTGTACTTCACTCAGTTTAACTGGGCCTTAGTGTGCTTTCTAAACTTGGGCATCAAAACACGACAAACTTAAAGCCCATATGCTCACAACCAGTATCACTAATTGTATGATTCTTCAAATTCTTACTAGTTTGTGATTCACAACAAGTCATGGGGCTGGGAAGATGGTTCAATCAGTAAAGTGCTTCCTGCCCAGGCATGAGGAACTATGTTGTAAACCAAACCAGCACATACGTAAAAGCCAAGCTCGGCACCACGTGCCTATAATCCCAGTGCTGAGAGGCAGAGACACACAGATCCTTAGGGCTTGTTGACCAACTAGGCTAGCCAAACCAGTGAGCTCTAAGTCCATTGACAGACCCTGTCATAAATAATTAGTGAGGAGGATATCCAAGGTCAGGGCTGGAGAGATGGCTTAGCAGTTAAGCGCTTGCCTGTGAAGCCTAAGGACCCCAGTTCAAGGCTCAATTCCCCAGGACCCACATTAGCCAGATGCACAAGGGGGCACACGCATCTGGAGTTCATTTGCAGTGGCTGGAGGCCCTGGCATACCCATTCTCTCTCCCTCTCTCCCTCTCTCCCTCTCTCTCTCTCTCTCTGTTGCTCTTAAATGAATAAATAAAATATTTTTAAAAAAAAAAAAAAGATTTCCAAGGTCAGCCTATGGCTTCCACATGCAGTCACACACACATGCATGAAACTGTATACACCACATAAACACACAGAGAGAGAGAGAGATCTGTTCATCCTGTTTTATTAGATCAGATTCATTTACATACACATGCCCAACTATCTTACATTTTGTTTTCTAATCCAAAGGTTCAAAGCAATCTCTACATTTTCGTAGCCTAGTCTGTACCAGACAGACCAAATTTCTGCAGGTGGATCCAAACTAGAGTAGTCCAATCCAGTGCAGACTCCACTGAGCCTAAAAAAAGGCAGGGTCGGATCAGAAGGCAGTGACCAAACACTAGAGCCCATAAAGACAAATGTTACTAAGCACTTTTCCTGCCAGCGTTGACTGGAATAATAAAAAGAAGTGGAGGGCTGGAGAGATGGCGTGGTAGTTGAGGTGCTTGCCTATAAAACCTGGGGACCTAAGTTCAATTCCCCAGGACCCACATAAGCTTGATAGACAAGGTGGCCCATGTGTGCCTGGAGTTCATTTGCAGTGGCTAAAGGCCCTAGCTCATCCATTCTCTCCCTCCCTCTCTCTTCCTCCCTCTCTCTCTCGCTCTCTCATAAATAATTTTTCTTAATTTAAAAAAAAAGACAAATTTAATGGGATGAAGATGTGCCTTCTAGGAAGAGTCATGTGGTACTACACCAAACACACCTGCATGCTGCCTTATAAATGTCATCTGAGATGTGGAGAGTATTACCTTGAACAGTTAACTCAGAAGCTTAATAGCTGCGACTTAGCAACATGTAGCTGTAACTGCCCAAGAACTCCTCTACCACAGGCGGAGCATTTGTGGTTATAGAGGAAGTGGATAATCTATTCCTCCCCTCAGGACCCAGATCACATTCACTACTGTCCATCACAACACCAATGCATAATTTATCCCTGTGGCTTTAGGGATTCCCTGAAGTGCTGTCATTTGAGTGACTGGTGTTGACTCATCAGCACTTATGAAGATGGAATATGTCCGTCACTACTGATTGGACTCATGTGATACACATAAGCTTACAAAAATAATTACTCAAAATTGGCTAAAATTGGCCTTTTATACTTATAAACAAAAGTTTAGTTCAATATTTCATTTCCTGCTTACTGAGCAATAGCTTCTTAGTAAAATTACCATCATTAGCTTTACAAAAGCAATGTCAAGCATATGATGACAACACGGAACTCTAATAACTTCAGAAGTTTTAGTACATCTCAATTTCCATACAAAAGTGAGCCTAAATCATTTCTAAGGTGTATGTGGTGACTACGTTCTGATTCCACATCCTTATTAAAGAAATAAATGTGCATACATTCTCATTATCTAATCTCTGTCTCCTTCCAGTTGATCACACTTAAAAGAAATTTCTACCATGTGATACTAAGAGCAAATATAAAGCTGAGAAAAGTTCTGCCTTAACCTCTTTGGCCCTTGCTTTTCCCACAAAATGATCCCTTTGACAATAATGCTGAAATTGGAAACAGCTTAAAGGTAACTCCAAGCATAACATAAACCTGTTAATATTTACTCCCTTGGGTTATTTTCCCCCTATTTTCCCCAAGCATGCAGTTAGAAAGGTTGCTGCGATGTCACTTTGTAAGTTATTGTTAATACTGTGTCAGCACTGGACATGTCCCAGTATACAAGAAATAGTAAGAAAAGATGCTACATGTCAGTGTGGCACCTTTTGGGCTGTATTAGTCACAGATTGGTTTAAAAAATATCTAGAATTCCAAAGTCATTCCTCAATGAAATCAATGTTATACCTAGGTATAAAAGACTTATATGGATGAATTTTCACGGTTTATTAACCGACTGTGCTGCCCTGTCTTTGATATTCAGTGCCTAACTCAACACGACTAACGAAGTCTGTTTCAAAATTTTCATGTTAGCTATCAAATAAATGCATAAAAGGCCAGTTTCACCATTCAAAAGGTATTGACATGACATTAGAAAAGACTGAACGCTTCGTGTGAAGTTAAAATCATAGTATTGTTATAGTCATCTAGATGAAAGTAACCAAGAGTCATCATATCTTTAAAAAACTTCTATTGGGTTCTTCATGCCTACCGAAAGTAAGGTCTCACTAGTATCCCTTTTCTTTCCTTAGTGTTTGAGTACCGGGAAGAACACATGCTTCAGAACCAGCATTCTACCAGCCAAGAAAGAGTGGAATAAATGATCTAGCAGGAAGGCAATGCAATACTCTGGGGGTTAAACTCTGGTTCTGCAATCACTTGCCAGAAATTCCGTGCAAATCAGTGATCACTGAGCCTCAGACTGATGCATAACATGGTGAGCTTTTGTTGCTTTTTCTAGGTATCTTCAAGTACAATTTGTTTGGTTGTTTAATTCCCAATCTCCTCTCTCCTTCTTTCTCTCTATCTCTCTCACTCTATGTTTGATGTTGCAACTCCTTTTTTGTCAGTGTTGAAATTGTACTTACCCATAGATACCAACACTCTAGCAGTCTAGTCACTCTACATATTGGTATTGATACCCAAAAGTACATACGTTAATTGTTAATGGGTTTTAAGAAAGATAAATACGAGCTGAATGAGGCTGGTTTCCAGTGAGCAGAGGTGTGTTCATGTGCATGTGTGTTATCGTGTTCATATTGTATGACACTGTATGTGCACAATGTACATACCAGCACACATTTGGAAGCACAGACATACATTTCCATGTTTTATGTTATGGGGAGAAGACAAGAAATGATGGTCTTACAACTGAGGAGAGTAGTCATAGGTAAGTTGTTACCCAGGGTGCATAGCCACATAGGCGCACCCTCACAGTGGAGGGAAGTGAAGCAGGAGCTGGGGACCAAAAGTGTGGAGGGGGAGACGCCGCTCTCTGGTGCCCCTACATAAGGCTAGTGTAACAACAGATGAGCGGATGAAGAAAACGTGGTACCAAGACACAATGGAGTGTTATTCGGCCATAGAGGGGAAAGGAATTATTTCGTTTGCCAGAACATGGCTGCAACTGGAGAGTATCACAGTAAATGCAATAAATCAGACTCAGACATAAGTTTTCTGTCATTTATGGATCCTAGATCGTATGTTGGTACATGAAACAATATATGTGAGCCAGGCGTGGGGGTGTACACCTTTAATCACAGCACTTGGGAGGCAGAGGTAGGACTGCTGTGAGTTTGAGGCCACCCTGAGACTACATGGTGAATTCCAGGTTCGCCTGGGCTAGAGCAAGACCCTTCCTCAAAACAAAAAAGCAAAAAAAAAAAAAAAAAAAAGCAATATGTATGCATATATGTGACATGAAAATAGAGAGGACCCTTGGAGAATGAAGCTTGCTGCCCTGGAATAAGGTTGTAAGAAAAGCTATACTTATTCTTATAGCTTCTGTTGAATTTTCAATTTTTTTCCAACCCCAGCATTCCTGAGCAGCCCATTCTTTTTGTTTCTCTTCCCTGTACCAATAGATAAGTTAGCTACTTAATCTGTCATGCCCAGTTATTTTTTATTTTTTGTTTCTTTTGCCTGCCCAAAATCAACTATAAGCTCAATGAAGGCATGGGTTTATTTGTCTTTGGTCAGGGGTTCATTGATATTGGCTGGGTGTGTGTAAACAGCTATTGCTGAAAACAAACAAGATGTGTTTGTTCAATAAATTAAAAACGCCAATAATTTTTTTTCCCACATCATCCAATGTACACCAGTGACTGTGATGCTAGAAAGCAAAACAAAACGGCTTCTTGGTGGGTTTCTTCACAGAAAAAGAAAGCTTTCTATGTCTGTATGGGCCTCCTTAAGAGAGAAGAGAAAGTGATAAAAGTGAAATGTGAGATGAGTCACTATCACTGAGAATATTAACCATGTTTTAAATACTAATCCCAAATAATAACTAACTGAAAACAGAGTAAGAAACCCAGAAACAATAATAACCAAATGTCAAATGTAAGCACCCAGAGGGGGAAAAAAAAAATGTCTACCCACTGAAACATGGCAGTCAGACTATTTAAATTCCATTAAATATCCCATAGGTATAAACTTCACCATGCCAAGTAACACTCAGAATAATTAGGCCAAACTTGGAGAATTACTCCATAGCCTAAGTTCAATTTAAATAAATTAAAACCAAAAGAGGAATGTTGACCTCATTCTTATGATTTCCTTGACCTTATAAACTCTTTTCTTGGCACAAATTAATTATTAAACACATAAGGAAGAGCATAAATATTTAGGGCCTCTTCCTCATTACTTAAAAAGAACAAAGTGGAGGACTATCTTTTTCTGAATGTGCATATATGTGTGTGGTATAGACACATATGTGCACGCATGTCCATGTGTGTGAGTGCAGATACATGCATGTGTGTGTGCATGTGGGAGCCAGGGCACAACCTCGGGTGTCTTCTTGCATTACTCCCCACATTACACTTGGAGGTAAGGTCTCTCACTGGACCTGGAACTCACCAATATAGCTACTCTAGCTAGCCAGCAGGCCTCAGGGATCCACCTGTCTCCACTCCCTCAGCACGCATGTGGTGGGACCCAGTGAGTATTAGTGACCCAAAGAGGTATTCATGCTTGCATGGCAAGTACCTTACTAGCTGGGCCACCTCCTCAGCCTCTGTGTAATTCTGAAGTTAGTTACGAAACAGTATTTGGAGGACTTGAAAGACATACATACAAGACATAGCTCAAAATAATTACAAGTTACTTAAAACTTAATCTTTTTTAATATTACATTAGGTAAATAATAAATAAATTTAAAGGAAATAGGAAAGAGGCCAAAAACATGCATGTCAGACAGTGAAGATTGTGAATGAAAAAAATAAAAACGACGACTGAAGACTAAAATATATAAACATCAGTTGACTATGAAAGTCACCAAAAGTCAGGGTAACCCACTTTCTCCCATAGGAGGCAGATTTGAGAGAAGGTCCCATCTTGCTCCCATGTGGAACCAGAAAAATAGTTCAAGCAATCCCAGGATAAACATAATACAAACCCAAATCCTCAAGACAGAGGAGTGAAGGGGATGCCTAGCTCTCCAACATTAGGTCTCATATTTCAAGACATCTTCATCAAAAACAAGTTCCAAACCACAGGACAGTGGCATGCTAAGCCTGGCACAGGCTTCCTGGGCCTCTAGAATTACCAGACCCATTGAAGTACTTAGGCCTGTTATGTTTAGTAACACTGATGCCAATCTAAACTCATACACACAATTGCATACATGCAGCTTCTTCGTGGCTCACCTGTTAAGGTACAAGGGTCAAATTGTTCAGAGGACACAGGGGCCAGGTAAAGTGCCAGAACGACAGAAGACCATGTAAAAGTCAGCAACTGGGCAATACAGTTAGCTTATACCATCTCTTACATCAGTCTATATGATATAACCAACTGTGTGAAATCACTAAGGAATGGCTCCAACTCCAAGAAATTCTCTTAATTCAAGTAAAGTAGATTCAGCTAGCTTGCCAAAACCCTTATGTAAATCATTTTTATCAGATGGAAGACAACTGCCCCATTAGCCTGAAAACAGAAGAGATCAAAAATGGGGCTATTTCTGGGCATGGTGGTGCACACCTTAATCCCAGCACTCAGGAGGCAGAGGTACGAAGATCACCTCACCGTGAATTCAAGGCCACCCTGAGACTACATAATGAATTCCAGGTCAGGCTGAGCTAGAGAAAGACCCTACCTTGGAAAACAAAAAAAAACAACAACAAAAAAAGGGATTATTTACAGAAAGTAAACAAAAATATGTTGAATGTGTATGTATATGCATATGTATATGCACATGAATGTCTATTTGTATGTATATATGTGTGATTGTGAGCAAAAGGGACATAATAGAAACTGGAAGCATCAGCAAAAAGTTTGGTAACAAATATGAGGATGTGATCTGAGGGTCTATAACCCAAGAGGAGCTCTTCTTCACTACTACTGGAGGGAGAAAATGAAGAAATTCTTGAGTGTCCTCTTACCACAAGCCAAAGCACAAAGGTTCCCTTCCCCTCCTTCTAAATTAAAGGTATTGGAATCAAACTCTTCCACTTTGCTTGAATTGTATCATACAAGAAACATTTACAATTTACTCAGGTGGATCTCTCAAAGCCCAAAGCCCTTAAGTAGATTCATTACTTTTGCAGCTACGTATGCATTTATCAAAATAATTTTGTCACATACTCTGCATAAGCTGCAGACTAAGAACTATGTAACAACCCCAACATTTCCCACAAGTCGCTGGAAAATTCTGTTGAGCTGGCTAAGATGGATAAAATTTGGCTGCCAGATATGATGCTCTATCTTCCTTTCAAATTTTTATTTGTATATAATGTATTTTGATCATACTTTTTTTGTTTATTTTTATTTATGCAATTGAGAGTGACAGAGAGAGAAAGAGGCAGATAGAGAGAGAGAGAATGGGCACACCAGGGCCTCCAGCCACTGCAAACAAAATACAGATGCATGTGCCACCTTGTGCACCTGGCTTACGTGGGTCCTGGGAAATCTAACCTTGAACCCTTGTCCTTAGGCTTCACAGGCAAGCACTTAACCGCTAAGCCATCTCTCCAGCCCTTCATCACCTTCTCTTGACCCCCTCCTCTGGCTCTTTCCAAACCCTTTCTTCTTACCAAGTAGTCTATGTTGATGTCTCCTTATTGTGTGTGGGGATGGTCTCTACCTCTACCTCTACAACCTCCTATGGGACCCTAGCTCATCAATACTCTTTGTATGCAGCTCTCACTCCCTTTACCCATCATAAACTTGTTTCGTTGCGATCACAGTACCAATCACATGTGTCGATCTGCCTCATACTTATCAGAATATTTTCCTGCCCCTCTACATGCCGCTAAGTGATAACTCCATTCACACATGAAGCGCCTTCTCACTCCCTCACTTCCAGAGCTCAAGGCACTGCCTCCTGCATGATGAACTCGGAGATGAGTTAAACCGTGTGGTATGCCACCGGGGAGGAGCAATAGACCATTAAGGGGTAAAGCCTAGTTCCATAGCTGAGCAGTCTCAAATAAAGAAAATGAGTTGTTAGGCATAAATATCTCATTTAATTTTAGACCTAACACTGCACATATTCTAGGAATTAGAAGAGCATTCCAGATATTTTGGTATTCTTGGCGGAAGTGACAACAGCATAAGCAGGAAGGAATATTCTAAAACCTCTCCACCGCCCTCCTCTCCCCTTGGCATGACTAACTTTGACAACATTATTTGCCTAGAGATTATGAAGTTTAAGCTTACGTTCCATTCCGTAGAGGCCTAAAGTTCCACCTCCTTCATGTATTCTCAGACTGACAACCCATCTGTCTCTGCACATCCACTTCTCCAGCCCTGCCCACATGTCCCAAGTCCCAAAGCTCTCCCACCGTGCCCAGCAAACCCACTGCCATTGGCACTGCCACTTTCCTCCCTCTCACCTTCAACCATGTGCTGCAAGGCTACGATCTACAAGGCTCTCCCCTGCGCTCTCAGCCTCTTCTTGACCCCAGAAGTGAAGGCAGCTGTTCTTCCCACATCAACCACACAACAGAACCAAAAGCGGAGGTGATGTCCTCCTCATCCTCTTTGGCAGATCGTTCTTCCTTCCCCCTCCAGAAAGACCCTCGGTGCCTCGATTCTTTCTGAGGGTGACAGGTGTTGTCAACAGACTCATTCCCTTACCACCCATCTCTGACTTGCGGTGTATTATAAACATCTGCTAAAAGAAAAAGAAAAAGAAAACCCTTTCCTCCAAGAATAACTAAAATAGTCTCAGTGAGCTCACTTTTCAGTTAAATGGTGACCTTTCAGCATCTTAAAACTGTCCTCTAATAAAATGCTCTCTCTTCCACCTCAGCTGCTCATGCCCAGGGTCCTATCATAAGGGACAGTCAACATTCTCCCCTGAGCTGCCCATGGTCCTATCCTAAGGGACAGTCAACATTCTCCCCTGAGCTGCCCATGGTCCTATCCTAAGGGATAGTCAACATTCTCCCCTGAGCTGCCCATGGTCCTATCCTAAGGGATATTCAACATTCTCCCCTGAGCTGCCCATGGTCCTATCCTAAGGGATATTCAACATTCTCCCCTGAGCTGCCCATGGTCCTATCCTAAGGGATATTCAACATTCTCCCCTGAGCTGCCCAGGGTCCTATCCTAAGGGATATTCAACATTCTCCCCTGAGCTGCCCATGGTCCTATCCTAAGGGATATTCAACATTCTCCCCTGAGCTGCCAAGTTGTCAAGCATACTCAACTTTCTGGCCACCATCTCTTATTCCGACCTCAATCCCTCAACTCTTCACCCTGCTCTGACATGCAACCCATTACTCTCATGGCTCTTTCCAAAATCGTCTCCCTACCCCTTTTTGTCCCCAACTTCCCAGCTCAGTTTTCACAATTAGTATCTCATTATCATGCTCCTCCGGCAATACCTTGACCACAAGTAAACTGAAGTCCCCCACCTATTTTACGCAACCTGAGCCTAGATGGAACAGCATGTTCACGCCCCTGAACTTGAACTACAAGCGCATATGCTGTTCCCACGCTGTCCTGGACAACTACCCAAGCAGACCCTCAATGCCAGGAAACCGCAGAGATGTGTTCCAGCCACTCTACCACCATTCTGCCTTCTGTCCAGATTCCCCAAACTGCCTCTTCCGTCTGACTGTCAGCTCAAGATCAGCATTTGCTTTCTCGATGAGAACACAGAAGTCACCAGAAAAGGCTGTCCCCAAGCTCAGTTCCTCACCCACCAGCCCTTGTGCTCTGACCCTCTGCTGCCCTCCTTTTACAGTGAACCACCTGCTTACTTGCCTCTCTAAGACCAAGCCCTCCTCCTTCCACTCTGGTCCCTGGTTCTGCTTCTGCTGCCACAGGTCCTGACTACAGCACTTCTCACCTCTCTCTTGCACCATCCACTTTCCCTCTCTATCAATTACCAACTAATCATGCTGCAATATCTCACAATTTCAAAAAAAAAAAAAAAAAAGCAAAAGGGCCTAGACTTGCTTGATAGTGAATAAATCATTTGACACCTGACTCCACAGAACAGGCTCTGGCTTTGAGCTCTCCAATCCCCCTCCTCTGGGCTTCTTTTTAATATCTCCAATAAGACTTCAATTCCACTCATTCCACCCCAACCGTGCTTATGCTCATGCCGTTTCTGAAACATTACCTTCTTGTTACCTTCTTCACAAAGCCTTCCTGATCACTCTGCTCAACTCCTCCCTTCTCTGCCTCACTGTCCTTTGAACTCCCAAACATGAGGTGACAACCTGGACTTCTTACGCATGCCATCACTCACTGCCACTCCTACAAGTTCTCCTTCTCCATGAGATCAAGCTTTCTACTTTTCTTCCTTATTTTTCCAGCATATCAAGCAGTAACACATTAATAAGTGTGTAGTGAACGAATGGATGGATTTGGAAGAATCACAGCACAGTGCTTTATTAACACTTGGGCTTGGGAATCAGGAAGTTGCCAGGTATATAGAAACTTGAGAGCTTGGTAGGTCATTTAACCCCACAAAGCTCAACTTCCCTCACTGTGAAATGTCCATAACGCACTTTAGCATAAAACTATTAAAATAATTACATAAAATTCCATGTGAAGGCCACAGTTAAACTAAAGTCCCCCACCTATTTTACGCAACCTGAGCCTAGATGGAACAGTATGTTCACGCCCCTGAACTTGAACTACAAGCGCATATTGGGGAGAAAAAAAGAAATGAGTAGCCAGTCCTCCACTGTCTCAGTCCAAAAGACAGCAAGCAGTTGCAAGGATCACATCATATACCAAAATGCCCCACTTACTATTTTAATATCCCAAGCCTTCAGAAGTTATACGATTCCAGTTTAAGTAAATTAACATGATACTGTTATGTCCTCAATACTGTGGGCCCATTTTGAGCACTTTTTTTTTTTAACTCCATCACATACTTATATCATTTGTCTGCACTTCTTCACTAAACATCCACCGTATCACTGTGCCTGCCTCTGGGGACAGTAGCCCATGATGCCACTGTGTGGATGGGTGAGTATACCACTCAGCGCATCGGACATCACCACCCTTGCTTGAAGTTTCCTAGATTCACAGCATAGAAATGAAAGCCAAAGGAGAGCCTTAGATTAGAAGAACTGAACACTCCCCTACTCCAAGTCAGTGCATGAAGGGCTTTTACGGAGTTAATTCTGGTGCCGACTTTAAGAAGTAAATTGGTGAAGCAAGAATAACCATGAGCAGCATTCTTAACTGTTAAGTTATGACCTCAGCCTATGTGCCCATCAACAGGGGAATGGACACAGAAAACATGGCAGAAAGATAGAATGGAATTCATTCACCCATAAGGAAGAACGAAATTATGTCATTTGTGGGGAGGTGGATGTAACCGGAGATCGTGGCACTGGGTGAAAAAACAACACAGTATGTTTTCTCTCATTTGTGAATCCTAGGGTTTACACGGATGCGTACAAAAGCACAGAAGTGGAAGCACAATTGTCTAGTGGAACAAAGGGACTAACAGGAGGGACAGGGAAAGAAAAGGGACTCTGGGGACACAGGGGTGAACATCATCTGAGTATGGGAGTGTCCTTGCAAAACACAGTGTTCTACGCAGTGAATACATGCCAGTGAAAATAAACCACTGCTTGTTGCACATGTGCTCCACGGAATGAGCTGGGAAGTGGTCTCCGCGTTTGAGAGCACTTTCCGTGTCGGCTTGACGAAGAATGAGAGAATCGCAAACTTTGGAGTTGGTCTTCCAGCCTCCTCACTCTATGAGGAAGGAAACGGAAGCAGTTGACTGAGTTTCTGAAAAAAGACCGGATGTTAGGGAAAATACTTCCCTAAACAGGAAAGTAACTGGCATAGAGGAAAGCTCCCATGGGGAAACAGTCAACACAAAAGAATAGAAACAGTCACAAAAGTAGCGATCAGTACAGCATCCAGCCAGATAAAGCCCCGTGCAAGATTTGGATTGGGACTATATGACCTGCATTCCAGATGTGGATCAGCCTCATCTCTCTTGAATTACTTCATCTCTTTGGTGTCATTTTCTTCATTTGTGTATTGAATACCAGCATCAGTCCATTCATGGAAGGCACTTTAAATGGCTAATTATAATTTGCAAGAGTAGAAGAAGACCCATGGGCTGGAGAGATGGCTTGGTGGTTAAGCGCTTGCCTGTGAAGCCTAAAGACCCCAGTTCAAGGCTCAATTCCCCAGGTCCCAAGATAGCCAGATGCACAAGGGGGCACATATGTCTGGAGTTGGACTGCAGTGGCTGGAGGCCCTGGCACACTCATTCATTCTCTCTCTCTCTCTCTCTCTCTCTCTCTCTCTCTCTCTTTCGCTCTGCCTCTTTCTCTCTCTCTGTTGCTCTCAAATAAATAAATAAAAATAAAACAAAAAAAAAAACAAAGACTATTTTTTTAAAAAAAAGAAGAAGACCCATGTTGAAGACATTGATACTAAGTTCCCAAGGTTTATTCTTAAAGCATTGGAACCTAAGGTTCACAGTCTATTTAAATAAACAAAAAAACATTTTCAAAAGTGTAAGAACAAAGAGTCAATGTTTCATCTCTCCCAAAGAAACATGCTGATTTGAAATAGCAGAAATAGGGTTGAGGAGATGACTCAGCAGCTAAAGGCATTTGTTTGCAAAACCTGACAGCTGGAGTTTGATACCCCAATAACCATGTAAAGTCAGGTGTACAAGGGGGTGCATGTATCTGGAGTTCATTTGAAGTGGCAAGAAGCTGTGGCACACCCATTTTTTCTCTCTCTCTCCCTCTCTCACACACACACAGAAATAAAATACTTTTTAAAAAGAAACATTAGCTGGGTATGGTGGCTCTTGCCTTTAATATCAGTAGCACTTGGGAGGCAAAGTTGGGAATATCATAGTGAGTCTGAGGCCATCTTGGGACTACAAAGTGAGTTCCAGGTCAGCCTGGGCTACAGTGAAACCATGCCTCAGAATAAACAAATAATAAATTAATTAATTAAGTAGTAAAAATAAACATCAGGAAAAAATATACTTATTTCTTTTCTAAGATGTTACTATACAGTAATACTTTACATGCATATTAAATGTACAAGGGGGTTTCAGTTGCCACAGATTTTGCTGCTTGTTTGTGTGTGAGAGAAATATTAACAAGAATCCAAAAGTGCAAAAGAGTGAGGATCCCTTCTGCAACATTTGTAAAACTGAGGGAAAATTCCATTTTCCCAGAATTCAAGGCTGTAATCCCTGATTCCTCCAAAAGAGAGCTTTCCCAACATTTTTTTTATAAACTCAATTTCTGTGCATCATGTTCTCAAATACCTCATCCTCAGAAGATGACTAACTTCCCGCAGACCTGTCTTCTCTGTGGGGCTGGGTGAAATGCTGCAATCCTTCTTGATGGTTCATTAATAACAATTTCTATGTGCATGCTTCTTAGCATGTATAAAGGAAAAGCCTCCAAAGTCTTGTGAGTGAGATGGCTTTATATTGCACATATTGTTAATCACCAGTGAAGAGACATGATAAGTGACATTTCTCACAGGAAAAGCTCAGTCATAGGCAAAGAAGAAATAAGACCAGAAATCTGACTTTTAGTTCCTGAACCTGACTGTCCTATGACATTTCTCGATAATTAACTGAGAATTAACTGAAAGCAGACCATAACATAGAGCCCTTAGAAAGATATTTCTATACATGGTATTTCCAGAAACATTACAAATTCTATGTGTTAAGCTCTGTGAAAATTTGGGAGCTAGATTACCATACTGTGCTAAGTAAATCTTGGGATATCCAACTGCCACCCACAAGCCATATGAAACTTCCAAATTTGAAAAACCTCTTGAATAAATATATATAATATATAATATACATATATATATAATCATTCCAAAAAGTAAATTTTTTCTTCCATCTTAACCCACCATGGCTTTCACATATGTGAAATATTTATTGTTTGAAAACACATCAGATGTCTGTGACTTATAACTAGAAAATCAGTTTGTTTGTGAAAAGATGAGTCATAGATTTGTAAGCTAGGTAGGAGGGGGGGGTCTTCATCCCAAATAAAAGGCAACTGGGCCATGAAACAGTCAATTGCTATATCAGCCTATTCTTTAAGATTAAACAGGACTTGAAGCTTATGCCCTTCCATTCATTTTAAACCAAACCCCTTGCTATATACTGTGGGGGGCGGGTGTGCATGCATGCACAAGCTGTGAGTGTCACCAAAGTAGAGGACCTTGAACTTTTGGGATGATAGGAGCACATTTCCAAGGGTATTCAACAGGGTTCTTGTTTATGATTTCCTGGGTTCTTATGATAGGAGATGTGAACAGTTACCAACCAGTTACCAAAAATACCAAGTCCAGCAACAAAGGCCACAAAATGCCTTGGAGTGAATAAACACTACTTCCTGTAAACCTGCTGCTTTCTCATCCAGGGCCAACATTCAGTCCCTGACATGCACGGACACACACAGTGGCCTTCCTGAGGCATGGCTTGGTCATGTGCTACATGACTTTCCAGCGTGTGAAGGACCCTGCCTCTCAGAGAAATCACCCAACAGCTGCCACAGGATGCTGCTTGTTTTGATGACTGAAGGTACATGCTGGGTCTGGAGGAGGGAGCCATCGATTTATTTTCGCCACTTTTCCCCGGCTGACAGCAATTCAAAAGAGAAAGAACACGCCAGATCACTCATCTGCCTGCTTGGCATGCCCGGTAGTCATGGGAGCCCATGTGGAGGCCATCTGTTCAGGACCAAACACACACAGAAAGATGATGTCAAAGGGGTGGGCTCCAGCCCCAGGGGAGAGCCACCTGAAGCGGATCTGAAGAGCCAGCAGGGCAGCCCGCCCGCTCGGAGGCTCTTCTAGCAGCCGGGACCAGTCGAGTCACCAATTCAGGGCTGGCACGTTTGTTCTTAAACTGATTTCCCCAGAAAAGCTGGGATTTGAGCATCTCTGCTTAGTTATGGTGCTCATGCAGGCAGGTAGAGCCAGAGAGGCAGCAGCAATTCACATGTCGAACAGCCTCCCAGACGAAACGCGCCTCGGAAGACATAGGGCCCGGGCCTGCCTGGTGGAATGCTAATGCCCCTTCAAAGCCAGCAACGCATGCCAATGACGGCCACTCCAGAAACAGCCGAGTCATGGACGCTCAGTGAAGGGCGGTGTCCTCGTTTGCTTTGACATCACCCTTCTTGTACAAAGATTCATGGCCGGTTGCAGAGCACTGCCCATCGCGACAGATGAGGTTGGAATAAAAGGACACATTTGTACAAGGCTTCTGTGAACAGAATTCCAACTTCATGTTAGACACACACAGCATTTACCGACCCAACTGGAAGTGATTTAGCCCTGAGATATTTTGAATTTTGCTTTTGGGTCCCTGAAATGTGTGTTGCCTTCCTACTTATCTTTAAGAGCATAAAGGATCATCGAGATGCTTTTCAGAATAACCTGTAAGGTAATAAGGATGAAGGACCATCTCCCATTGGCAAGGAAAGACCTGCTTTCAATCTATACTGAGACCCACAGGGACTGAGGCAATGCCTCTCTGACTGAAGCCACTGTTTTAGAACCATCATCACTTCACTCTTTCCTCTCCACACCCTACTAAGCCTAATTTCCCATCAATATGTACCTATAATCCATCCCTTCTGGGAATATACATGTATACATGAAAAGCAATTCATGTCAACCTGTAAACACCTTCATATATCTCAGTTTATACATCCACCTTTACTGTTAAGTTTCCCTCCTCTCCTTGTCCCAATATCTGAAGCTACTGACAATGTTAACTTCCATTCTTGAGTCATTTTCATAAACACTGGTTTTCTTCTTTCTTCTGAAATTCCTAATAGATGTGGACCTCATAAATTAATTCTATGGAGCTTTCTACATACCTATTTCTATGCACTGATCATATCTATATATCTATCTATCTATACATACATGCATACATATACATGTATATGTGTATATATAGGTAGATATATATATATATAGATATAGATCCATAACACTTTTCAATAAGAGTAGTTTTGAAGAGCAAGTAAACATATTTTGGCAGATATAACCCAAACCTATCCCCAATAAGAAAAAAAAAACTATGATTAATACAGAACAGTAGAGCATTTTCCTAGTAGAGTTTGAGCCCCGAAACTGAAATTTAACAAAACAACAAAATAACCACCTAATATCAATAAGGACATAATTACCTACACTAAAGGAGAGCACCAATAAAATACTCTTAACTTATCCTTAACAGCACTTCAGGGGTTGGGAGCAGCACTAGATCCAATGCAAGGACAGAATGTTCTAAGGGAAGAAGGTTGTAAGGACCAGGCAGTGTCTGATGTACCCTCAACTGAGTTCATGCAATAACCTATCTCATGATTACCTATCCTAATAACTACCAGAGCGCTGGCTGTATCAGGACCTCAGGAGCACTGGACAGTGTGTTGAGAAAACTTTAAGGCAGAGTGCCCTGACTCTGGCCAGCTCCAAGAGGTCAAGTAGGCTACATTTATGCTTCCTTAAGAGGAAGTATGAGAATCCTGCTTAGAGATCTTGGGTGGCAAGGTAAATTAACACATGCTAACATTTTTAGGCATCCTTGACCAAAAATGACCTGGCTGGTCACAGAGAAGTGGATCAATGAAGAATGGCCACTTTCTCACAATTCTCCCCTTCAGTGCTTAAGCATAAATATTAGTAGACAAGCAAGGATTACCACATATGTGAGGAAAAACCTCCAATTTAACACAGAGAAAAAAGGAAAATAGAAAAAAGGAAAATTTATCATATCCTATAACTGATATCATCAGAAATGTAAGACACTACATATCCATGAGTTAAGAACAAGGTATTATAAAAAGATTATTTAAAAGAAGACTTCTTTAAAATGGAATATAGACAAAATAATCCAAGAGGATTAGGAGATTAAAAACAAGGAAATTTGGCCCAAAGAGGAAAAAAGACAAAGACAAACAAAAAGATGTTTCCATTAGTTAATATTCAGATATAAGATCCAAGTCCAAGTGCCATCTAATGGGATATTTTCGAACGAAGACCACACAAATCATTTCATGTGGGGATTATCTAAAAGAAAATAAAAGCATGTTTCTGATGAGTAAAATGTGAGAGACTCAAACTGAAAAATTTTTATTTGAAAAGTTTCACTCACAAACTTCAGTCATGATCCATATCATATACTTAAAAACTTCAGGGGAAGAGAGAGAAGGAACTCTAGCAAAGAGTCTGAACAAGGGTGTGTGTATATTCTCAGAACCAGCACTGGAAACTAGACGACAATGCAATGAGACTTTGAAAATTTTGAAGCAAAGTAACTTAGTCTATCTGTACCAGATAAAATAATCACCAGCAAGAGGGTGGAATAAAAAACATTTTTAGACATGTAGTGTCACCATTTATTTTATTCCGAAATTTCTGCCATGTATGTATGTCAATTTAGCTTACATTTATAACCAGTGAGGTACTATCATCTCATTTGTCTTTTTGGCTGACAACCATGTTTCCTGGCTAGGCAGCCTTTTATATAAGAAAAGGAATATAGTAAAATGCTAAACAAATAAACTTTAAAATCAATACGTAGATCAAAAAGGCAGTAATAAAGATGCAAAGGGCTCATTGTTACCATAGCCTAAGCTCATGAAAGAATACAAGACAGTCAATTACATTACTGTGGTGAATGCATTGTGTGGGCATTTAGAGTCTGTAATAAAATGGCAACCTGACTCAAAATAACATGGGTTATTCGTATACACATAATGGTTTCATCAATCAAGAAGTATTTGTTAATTAACTACTACTGTGTACTCAGAACTGAATTAGGTTCTGAGATTCTATTATTTTTCTGAAACTCTCAAGTGAAATATGCACTATGACATTGCTTTTTGTAATTATAGTAGGAAAACTAAATATATATGTACATTAGAAAGAGGTAAGGCAAAATACCTGATAAGAAGCTTCCTATAGGAAACTGTGCTTTTGTTGTGACTTTAAGAAAAAAATTTAAAGAGCAAAGGGGGAAAAGTAAGGTTCCTCAACCCAAGGAAAAACAAAACTTTCATTCCTGAAAATTATCTAGATAAGTCACTATGTGTTTTGAAGCCACTCAATTAAGTGCAGATCATAAGAGAATAGTAAAAGCCACTTTCCTATGATGAATTCATTTCAATCATACACGTGGTGACATCCAAAGCGTTTCAGCCAGGCTGCAGAGAAGAAGAGGAGAAAGAGAGAAGGCAGGAGGTACATCCCAAACCTTGACAAATCTGAGAAGCATCCACGAAGAGAGAAAGTGTGGCCGGGCACAAGCCCCTACGATAGGGCAGCCATGAGGAAAGCTATCACAATGCCGGGTTCCAAAGAAGCAAGACAGCATGCATGCACAGCAAAGGTAAGTGGAGTTACAGTAAAAAGAAACCATTTCCCAGGACAACAGAGGATACTAAGAAGGCAATTATCTTATCTGTGGAAATAGGAAAGAAAGGGCCCTCTGCTAAGAGGAGATGAATTTACTCTGGATATTCTAAGTCATCCGCAATGACAAAAAAGTGAATGCACACTAATCATCCACCACCCGCCCATCCTGCCACTCCTGGATTCAAGGAGCACTTGGAAGCGTTGAGAGTGTCTCAGATAAAAGCAGGCTCTGGCCAACACAAGCACAAGAGCTCACACTCCTTCCCTGGGAGTGCTGCGGACCTGTCATTTCAGCCTCTTCTTTCCCTTCTCCTCCCTTCTGCTGCCCCCATTATAAACTTACACAAGCTACCATGTGAAATAGTTTGTGTGTGTGTGTGTGTGTGTGATTTAAATAGCTACTCTCCAGCAATGTTTACAAAACAGGCCATCTTTGAAACACCTTTTTTTTTTCTTTGTTCTTCTTGCTATGAATGAAAGACAGGAAGCTGACATGTGGATATGGCGGGTATGGTTTGAGGCTCGGGTCTGAATGCCTGTTCCCCAGCTGGCGGCACTATTTCAGAGGGCACAACGCCGAAGAGGCAAGTCACCAGGGTCCTATTTTTCATCCATGTCTGCTTTCCTGATCCTCCAGGATGTGAATAGGTTTCTCCTATCCACACCTACCACCCTGATGTCCTGTCTACTATGACAGACTTAAAACCGCTTGAAATAAGCCAAAATAAATCCCACCTCCCATAAGTTGTTTCTGTTAGGTACTGTTATCATAGAAACGCAAAAGTAAATACTGCAATGGCATTCTTTTTTCTTTACCTTGAAATTTAAAAGTGAATAAATCCAGCAGAAATAGCTGACGTATGGAGGAAGAATACTAAGAGAAGCCATGTGGAGGCTTTTGTGTGTGGACATTTAGAAGTGAATCCCAAGACTGTTTGCATTTTTCCTGAGACTCTTGACTCTCCCTTGTTTTGTTGTTACTTTATCTGTGGCTCCACATTGCCATCCAAACTGAATTTGCCCAATATGGAGTCTCACTAAACTTCAAGAAAGCAACTTATTCCCCCAGAACTAATTACAGACAGGGAATCTTCCATCATCTAGTGAACGCTTTCACTAATTCAATAGAAACTCGGTGTTTCTGATCTTTTAAGATGCTGCCTAAAACCTAGAAAGCAGTTGCCTTAATCCTTAAACTTACTGAAGACTAGCTATTCATGTGACATTCTCTTCAAAGGGACAATAAAAATGAGGGAAAGTGGGCTGTGGTATAATTCAGAGCTTCAACCCAGTGCTGCCTGAATAGGACCTTGATGAAATCCATTTCAAACTCAAAGCAAGGAAGACTGTGGGTTGGCATGAAATCCTATGAAAGTCACTGAAATTCTAGGCTTCAATTGCCTTATCTGAAACAAAACAAAACAAACAAAAAAACATGAATGATGGACAAAATTAAGTGTTTGAGATTACCTACTTCAATACTTACTCTTAACCTTGCAGATAATGACTTGTTCTGCATATATAATATATAATAATGTCTACATATAGTGCATATGTTAAGTGTTTGAGATTACCTACTTCAATGCTTACTCTTAACTTTGCAGATAATGACTTGTTCTGCATATATACTATATAATAATGTTTAATTTATATATATAGTGTATATGTACTGACTAGTTTGCTAACATGACTTTATGTAGTTTAGATAGGTCAGAAATAAGAATAACTCAAGAATCAAGACTGTGGTCATTTAAGGATCAAACCAACTTAAACTGTCCTGAGGAAACCAGGCTTAAGAATGTAACCAAAAAAAATTTGTTTTTCCTGTTTTTCCTCTCTACAGAATCCTAAGCCCATTCAGCACAAAATAGGTACATTCCAGAAGGCACATTTTCCTGGATTAAAATAAAAAGATCAGTAAGGACCCCAGTTCAAGGCTCAATTCCCCAGGACTCACATTAGCCAGATGCACACAGGGGCACATGTGTCTAGAGTTCATTTGCAGTGGCTGGAAGCCCTAGCGCACCCATTCTCTCCGTCTACCTGCCTATTTCTGTATATCTCTCTCTCTCAAATAAATAAATAAAAATAAAATAATTTTAGAAAAAGAAAAGATAAATAAATAAAAGATCAGAATTGATATGTTTTTCTCACTATGCCAGTATTTGAGTAAAAGTTAAAATTATAAACTATAAGGGGCTAGAGAGATAGTCCAGTCAGTGAAGCACTACCCTCACAAGTATGAGGGGACCTGAGTTTGACCCCAATACCCGCAGAAAGCACCAGGTGTGGTGGCATACGCCAGGAACCCAAGCACTGAGGAGACAGAGATTGGCACATCCCTATAGCTCGCTGGCTAACCAGTCTAGCCTAATTGCTGAGATCCGGGCCAAAGTCAGACAGTGGCTCAACAAGAGGCAGGTAGTGCTCTTGAGAAATGACACTGGAGGTTTGTCTCTGCTCTACACACACATAGACACACTGCGCACAAATGAACCACGTGCAGCACATGTACAAACATGTGAACCCAAACGACAACTTAACTTATCGCCAATTTTTTCAGCTACAACATTCATCCGAGATCAGTTAATAGAACAAGCAATGCTCAGAGAAACATTCCAAAATACAACTTGCTTTGAAGTTTCTGGCAAAAATTTTTCATGGAGGTTACTGCTTTGGAGAGTTGGGACATTTAACAGGTATTGGTGAGTACATTTATAAATCTACTCAACCAAAGGCTACCTCAGGACCTCTCCTTAGGAAAGAGCCCCACCGAGATGATGAAAGCACAGCATCTAAGAGGGGCAAGTAATTGGGCCCGTAAACTTATGAGGATGGCTTGAAAGAGGACAAATGAGGCAGAGGCAGACAGTGGGGACAAAGAAGGGAGTGTTCGGTTTCAGAAAGATGGAGAGCCACCGTGCACTCCAGGACAACAGAGCTGGCTGCAAGGTGACAGAAAGCAGCCAGAAGCAGAGTCGCGCTGGTCAGCGAGCTGCTCCGCACGGCGCCGCACTAGCATCGAGGGCAGATGCTCCAGGGCTTCCTCGCAGAGGAGCTGGGCCATCAAGGTAAAGCATCTATGTCCCATCACCACAGGGCTTTAAGCAGAGGGGTCACGTAATCGGACTTGCTCTTGGCAAGAGAACTGCAGCGGCTGCGTGGAGAATGGATTGGAGGGGTGTGATCTTCGAGACAGTCATGTGCGAGAGTGTTGGTTTTTGCTCTAAATTTAAGTGGCCTCTTTCTACAAGTTCTATGGGTCAAACAATCTACTAGACATAGCTCGCATTTCATATTGCCTCTTTAGAAGCATAACAAAATGTAAACATATTTCAATGGTTAATGTGTGTGTGTGTGTGTGTGTGTGTGTGTGTGTGTGTTTTAATATCCTGTTAGATTTTCTCAGCAGGGGAAAGAAAAGCCACTCTAGGCTGACATTAAGATATACTTCTCAAGTGGCTGTTTTGATTATTCCAGCCCAATCTTCCTTTGACTACACTATTAAATGCAACATGCTTAAGCTTTCGTTGGGGAACTTTTCTAATCATCGTCTTCTTGGTCTCGTCTTCCATGCTTTGTCGTGTGGAGCATAAGCACTGTTTTCTAAGCTGATTATATAACTCACAGCAAGCAAGATCTGTTCCATTCTTAGTTGTCAACAGAGTTATGAAGTTAGCAACAGAGAGAAGAACACATGCCTTTTTCTACTTGTGCCAAGAAAGAAAGGAATGTGTCTCATCACTTATTAGATAATAAGTGAATGAATATACTAGACTGTAGCTATAGTTCTTTTTTTCTTGTAGCTATATTTCAAATTCACTTATGCTTATTAAAAACAACCCTAAAAGCTCAGAATCGGTATATACATATGTATTTGCCCAAATGCTGCAATTGCTAGTAAAAATGATCCCTCCAAACTCTTAATCTGAATTCAAACAAAATCACTTCCCTAGAGAACATTACCAAACTCACAGGCCACTGAAACTGTAGCACATCTTGCTTATAAAGAATTCCCACAATTAGATATATAACAACACAAACAATGGCTGTTAGTAGAGTAATTGAATATTGTATACATTGGCAAAATTGAAATTTCCTCTTGAATAAAATACTGACTAAGAGTCATCACTTGTTCATTGACTCAGGTTTTCTTACATGGGCTCTTTGACACGTGTCACGTTAACCTACTTTCACAGTACTTGAGCACTCACTACATGGTGGGCTCTGGATGTACAAAGAACTCACAGTAATGTAGGGGAGATACATTTAAAGAAATCATTGCCACATCAGACAGTCAATGTGTGGTGATCAAGGAGGCTTCCTGGAAGGAGTTAAAGTCAGATGCACGGAGATCTCAAGTAGCCAATGTGTGCTCACTAAAACTTATCATACTTTACTTTGGTGAGACTCCTACTGGAGAGATAAAAGTCCAGTCTTACTCTATCTGGACTGTGGAGAGAGTGCAAAGTCTGACTCTATTACAGCTTCTAGATGGATTTCTTTTTCTCTCCCTTGGGACCAGACAGGGACACTATTAGGAGTACAGCCATCAGTTGGATAGTCTATAACTAATAACTCTAGCCAAAGTGTGTTGGTTATCAGTGGATTAAAATGCCTAGGACAATGACACAAGGCTATTCTAATGGTAAGAATGATAGGCTGTGCCAGTCTCTACCTCCATTTAATACCTTAATTATTTACATTAAATTTCTAATTGTAGAACTCATATGTCACACAGAGATCCAAGAGATGAAGATGGAGTCATATTTAAAACCAATTTAAACTCTGAAATAATTAGGTTGAAATCAGAAAGATAGATTTCAACATGCACAAAAATATCAAATTCAGCTGCAGAATTCATAAAGTTAAATTGTAGATGGGGATGGGGAAGAGAAAAATTTTAAATGTTGTAAATGAGGGCTGGGGAGATGACTCAGCAATTAAAGGCACTTGCTTGCAAAGCCTGCCTGCTTGGGTTCAATTCCCCAGTACCTACTATGTAAAGCCAGATGCACAAAGTGGTACATTCATCTGTAGTTCATTGGCAATGACAAGAGATCCTGGCATACCCATGTGCTCATGCTCTCTCTCTCTCTCTCTCTCTCTCTCTCTCTCTCTCTCTCTCTCTTTCTCTGGCTCTATTTCTTTTCCCTCTTTCTCTCTTTCATTCTCTACTCACAACTATATGTGTTGTTGTTTTTTCAAGGTAGGGTCTTACTCTAGCTCAAGCTGACCTGAAATTCACTATGTAGTCTCAGGGTGGCCCCAAACTCTCAGTGATCCTCCTACCTCTGCCTCCCAAGTATAAATATATTCCTTGATGCTATAAATAAATATGCCCATAAGTGGGATATTATGTCACTACTTAAAATATGTCATATAACTATGTAACCCCATGTATGAAATAAGTAAAAGCAACATATCCCAGGTTAAGCAGTGATTAATAAGTGGGATAGAGAACCCAAGCCCACCTGAATTCAACTCTTGAATTCTTCATCACTATGTTTCATTGCTTACCAAGACAGAATAGAACTGTGTATTGATAGAAAGTGACTTCACTGTATATGACACAGTACAGAGCCATATGTAGACAGAAAGATATACATTCATGATAGTCATATACATAGATAATGTGTTCATATAGAGACAAACATATGAATTCAGATGACTCATGGGAAAACGATGTTGCTGGGTGATAGATGGCATTATTTAGCAATTTTAAATAGTTCTTCACTTGAACTTTCCAGTTCCTATAATGACCACATACTGTTTGTATAAAGTGTACCAGGCAAACAGCCAAGCTGTTGCCCTCAGTGGAGTTTTGGTGTGAATCAGCAGTGTGACTCTGGTGCTAAAGTCATCAAAGCAGGCCTGAAGTGTCCTGGGGAAGATCAGACTCCGATAGGTGGAGCGAATACTTCCACAGGTTTTATGCTGACACTCAAAACAGCACATCCAAAGGAAACTTCTGAAGATAGGTGGCCAAGATGGTCTACGGTCTGGAGACTACATCCTGTGGAGCAAAACTAAGGAGCAGGAAATGAAAGGAGTGAGGAAAGCAAAAGGGAGACATGTGACCATGGTCAGCTGAAACGGGAAAACCTGGAAGCAGAATTTGTTTTTTTAACTATTGTTACTGAAGCGAGCAGTCAGGATAGATGGACCCACCCACCATGAATTATTGAGGTCCTTCCAGGCACCACAGATTTACAGTTGCCCAAGAAGCAGTAACTGTCCTCAGAGAACTCAAAGACCAGTGAATCATCACATTAGTAAAGGTAATTAATCACACTATGGAGAAGCATCTGGAAGGAGAACAGAGGTTGGCACAACGGCATGGCCTGAGTGTCGTGGAAGACCCTCGGTCTTGAGAAGGTGAGCACTCGAAGGAGTGCCGAGTGCTGATTAGGGAAGAAGACCAGGGGTGGGGTTTGCAAAGTTGGTCTCTAGAGACTCAACGGGGTGCAAGGGACAAGGCCTGTTACAGGAACCGACGGGGCCAGACTACTTCATGAAAAGCAGCTGTTCCTAAGGGTGTTTACAAGTAAGGATGTTGCAACCATCCCAAGTGACAGAACAGGTATAACTTCATGGTAATTCACCATGGTCAGTTTCCCAATGGCAACTGGGCCCAGGAAATGAGGTGACACAGAGAAGAAGTAGTCTAGTTTTGACCCCAAATTGGAATACGATTCTGCTCTGTCATGCATAGGGACTTCATACAGCTAGACAATGGACACATTTTCAACAGCAATGGTCTTCCAAGGTCAGTATACAACTATCTGAAAGGGAAAAAAAAAATAAAAACATTAATGACTTGTGCTGGAGAGATGGCTTAGCAGTTAAGTGCTTGCCTGTGAAGCCTAAGGACCTGGTTCAAGGCTCGATTCCCCAGGACCCAGGTTAGCAAGATGCACAAGGGGGCGCACACATCTGGAGTTCGTTTGCAGTGGCTGGAAGCCCATTCATATTCCCTCAATCTCTCTCTCTCTCTCTCTCTCTCTCTCTCTCTCTCTCTCTCTCTCTCTCTCTGTCTCTCTGCCTCTTTCTCTCTGTCGCTCTCAAATAAATAAATAAAAATAAACAGAAAAATTTTAAAAAGCATTAATGACTGAAAGACCAGTTAAGATACAGCAGTATCTCTAGGAGGGCATATGACCCTCAGTTTGCTTTTCTGGGCAATGAAATACAATCAGATAAGGACATCACATGAGGATGTGTGAGTGGGCAGGAAATTCACAGATAAGATTTGATGTGGGCAAGTGTAAAATTATACATTTATGTAAAATAATTCACATGTCCCCTGTAGAAATGAGGTTCAAGAAATCAGTTTAAGCTTAGAAAAGGCTCTGAATGTCAGATATTTCCCCCCAAAATGTGTTAATTCTAATAAAAAAAAAGTATATGAAATGCGAAAAACCCTAGATGGTTGACAATTGTAGTGTCCACTCTTGGGAAACAAGTCACCTAGACATCACACAGCGATGAAAAGACACCACAGGACTCAACATTCAATGTGTTTGGTTGAAAAACATGTGTTGATGTGTTAAATTATTTGTTGTGATCATGTTGCCATCACATAGAACTTGGGTCAGCATGGTATTAATTTAGCACTAATGAATGTCTTCGCATGAATATTTCTTCAAATAGGGTATGTCCCCAAAACCATACTCAAAAGTTCTCTCTCCAAATGGCTGAAAGGAGATGATTCCATGCCTCCCAAAAAAAAAATCACACTTAGAGCATATTTGAAACAAAGGCAGGTTTGCACCTGTTTCCAGACCAACTAGAAATTCCTTTTATGTTGTTGGTTTGTGTGGTTTTTAATTTTTTTTCAAGACAGGGTCTCACTCTGTAACCCAAGCTGGCCTAGGAACTCACTATGTAGCCTAAGCTCGTCTTGAACTTGAATCCTTCTGCATTTAATCTCACAAGTGCTGCAACCAACAGAAATCTGACTGCAGATCATTTTTATCAACTTTAAATTCCTCTCTCAAAGTTTACTTACATGACCTCCTTAACAAGTCCCAGAATGTACCAGGATCATAAAAGTCTCTCAAAACTTACCATGTAAAACTTATGAGTTGCTTAATTCTGGAAATTCCCACTTGCTAACTGCAGACAAAAGTTGACGTCAAACAAACTCCTTCTATGAGGCCAGCATCACCCTGATACCAAAACCAGGCAAAGATAGAACAAAAAAAGAAAATTACAGACCAATCTCCCTCATGAACATAGATGCAAAAATTCTCAACAAAATATTGGCAAACAGAATACAAGAGTATATCAAAAAGATCATTCACCCTGACCAAGTAGGCTTTATCCCAGAGATGCAGGGAAGGTTCAACATACGCAAATCTATAAATGTAATACATTACATAAACGGGTTGAAGGACAAAAATCACATGATCATCTCATTAGATGCAGAGAAAGCATTTGACAAAATCCAACATCCCTTCATGATAAAAGTCCTACAGAGACTGGGAATAGAAGGAACATATCTCAATATAATAAAGGCTATTTATGACAAGCCTACAGCCAACATATTACTAAATGGGGAAAAACTGGAAGCTTTCCCACTAAAATCAGGAACAAGACAAGGGTGTCCACTGTCCCCACTTTTATTTAATATAGTTTTGGAAGTCTTAGCCATAGCAATAAGGCAAGAGACACACATAAAAGGGATACAAATTGGAAAGGAAGAGATCAAGTTACCATTATTTGCAGATGACATGATTCTATACATAAAGGACCCTAAAGACTCTACTAGCAAACTGTTAGAGCTGATCAAAACCTACAGCAATGTAGCAGGATACAAAATAAATACACAGAAATCAGTAGCCTTCATATATGCTAACAACAAACACACAGAGGATGAAATCAGAGAATCACTCCCATTCACAATTGCATCAAAAAAAAATAAAATACCTTGGAATAAACCTAACCAAGGAAGTAAAGAATCTATACAATGAGAACTTTAAAACACTCAAGCGAGAAATTGCAGAAGACACTAGAAAGTGGAGAAACATCCCTTGTTCCTGGATTGGAAGAATCAATATCGTGAAAATGGCAATCTTACCTAAAGCAATCTATACATTTAATGCAATCTCTATCAAAATTCCAAAGGCTTTCTTCATGGAAATAGAAAAAACAATCCAAAAATTCATTTGGAATCACAAAAAACCTCGAATATCTAAAATAATATTGAGCAACAAAAAAGAGGCTGGTGGTATCACCATACCTGATTTTAACCTATACTACAGAGCCATAGTAACAAAAACAGCATGGTACTGGCACAAAAACAGACATGTAGATCAGTGGAACAGAATAGAGGACCCAGATGTAAGCCCAAGTAGCTATAGCCACCTGATATTCGATAAAAATGCCAAAAATACTCATTGGAGAAGAGACAGCCTCTTCAGCAAATGGTGTTTTGAAAACTGGATAAATATCTGCAGAAGGATGAAAATAGATTCTTCTCTCTCACCATGCACAAGAATTAAGTCCAAATGGATTAAAGACCTTAACATCAGACAGGAAACTTTGAAACTGCTAGAGGAAAAAGTAGGGGAAACCCTTCAACATATTGGTCTTGGCAAAGACTTTCTGAATACAACCCCAATTGCTCAGGCAATAAAACCACAGATTAAACACTGGGACCTAATGAAATTACAAAGATTTTGCACCACAAAGGACACAGTGAAAAAAGCAAAGAGGCAACCTACAGAATGGGAAAAAATCTTCGCCAGCTATATATCTGATAGAGGATTAATATCTAGGATATACAAAGAACTCAAAAAGTTAAATAATAAGGAATCAAACAAGCCAATCAAAAAATGGGCTATGGAGCTAAATAGAGAGTTCTCAAAGGAAGAAATACGAATGGCATATAAGCATCTAAAAAAATGTTCTACGTCACTAGTCATCAGGGAAATGCAGATTAAAACTACATTGAGATTCCATCTCACTCCTGTCAGATTGGCCACCATCATGAAAACAAATGATCATAAATGTTGGCGGAGATGTGGAAAAAAAGGAACCCTTCTGCACTGCTGGTGGGAATGCAATCTGGTCCAGCCATTGTGGAAAACAGTGTGGAGGTTCCTAAAACAGCTAGAGATTGATCTACCATATGACCCAGCTATAGCACTCCTAGGCATATATCCAAAGGACTCATCTCATTTCCTTAGAAGTACATACTCAACCATGTTTATTGCTGCTCAATTTATAATAGCTGGGAAATGGAACCAGCCTAGATGTCCCTCAACAGATGAGTGGATAATGAAGATGTGGTTCATTTATACAATGGAGTTCTACTCAGCGGTAAAGAAAAATGAAGTTATGAAATTTGCAGAAAAATGGATGGACCTGGAAAGTATTATACTAAGTCAGGTAACCCAGGCCCAGAAAGCCAAGCGCCACATGTTCTCTCTCATATGTGGCTCCTAGCTACAGATGACTGGGCTTCTGTGTGAGAATGAAAATACTTAGTAGCAGAGGCTAGTAAGTTGAAAAGGAGACATAAAGTGTGGAGAAAGGAAGGGAGGAGGATACTTAATAGGTTGATATTGTATATATGTAATTACAATGATTGTAATGGGGAGGTAATATGATGAAGAATGGAATTTCAAACGGGAAAGTGTGGGGGTGAGGAGGGAGGGAATTACCATGGGATATATTTTATAATCATGGAAAATGTTAATAAAAATTAAAAAAAAAAAAGGTGACTTCAGGGATGGAGAGATGGCTTAGCAGTTAATGCACATGCCTACATAGCCAATGGACCCTGGTTCAAATCCCTAGAATCCACATAAGCCAGATGCACAAAGTGGCACATGCATCTGGGAGTTCGTTTGCAGTGGCTGGAGGCACTGGCACACCCATTCTCTCTCTCTCTGTATATGTATGTGTGTGTTTCTCTCTCTCTCTCTCTCTCTCTCTCTCTCTGTTGCTCATAAATAAATAAACAAATAAACAACAACAAAAAAAATCCCCCTTCAGAGACTTCAGAAAAGCCTCATCTTGGGGGTGGAGGGCAGGTCAGAAATTCAAGAGCAGCTTAACTGAGTGGTCCTGCTCTAACACTAGATTATTGACAAGGGCAGACTTGTCAAAGCTTGGTGGGAACTGGAGGTCCAAGATGCCTACTGACCAGAAGCCTCTGGTCCCCACCATGTGGACCATTGCCCAGGCTTCCTGAGTGACCTCAGTAGATGGCACTTGGCTCCTTTCCTGCCAGTGATCTCAGGAAAGATAAAAGGGAGCCTGCCACACTCTGTCACCCAGTCTCTGAAGCCCCACTTCTTTTCTTTCAGTCTGTTTGCTAGAAGTCACTGACTCCTGCCCACATTCGAAGAAGAATTAGCTCCACTGTTTCAAGGATGTGTCAAAGAATTTCTGGACAGATTTCAAACCACCAGAGCAATGTGAGTCCTACTAATGGAATATTTCCAGAGGAGGGGGACTACCTACAAAAAAATGCTTAAAATATATGTATTTTTTTTTTTTTTTGGTAAGGGAGATACTGTGGGAATAGGGCTGGGAAGTTGCCAAACTTCCAATAATATCTGTGAGATTATAGCATTTTTTAACAGGCATAGAATTCTGGATTTTACCATTATAAATAGCCAGAATGTATCATGCATGCATGCATGTGCACGCGCACACACAATCACCAACTAATTAAAAACTTAAACTCCTCATAGAATATCTATAGAGTTCTATAGAAAATGACAGGATTACCAGGGGGAAAAAAACATGGCTTACTAGGCATGGTGGCACACACCTTTAATCCTAGAACTTGGGAGGCAAGGCCAGCCTAAGACTATACAGTAAATCCCACGTCAGCCTGGGGGTCTAGAATGAGACCCTATCTCAAAAAAAAAATTTTTTTTAAGGAAAAAGAAGGGCTGGAGAGATGGCTTAGCAGTTAAGCGCTTGCCTGTGAAGCCTAAGGACGCCGGTTCAAGGCTCGATTCCCCAGGACCCACGTTAGCCAGATGCACAAGGGGGCACATGCGTCTGGAGTTCCTTTGCAGTGGCTGGAGTCCCTGGTGCGCCCATTTCCTCCCTCCCCCCTCCTCTGCCTCTTTCTCTCTATCACTCTCAAGTAAATAAGTAAAAATAAATAAAATCTTTAAAAAATAACAAGATTAGAAGACTCATTGATGAAAACATGGGAGAAATTTAAGGACACAAGTTGAGTGTTTTGAGGTTTTATTATTTAATTTTTGAGGCTTTTTTAGTTAGTATGCATAGTACGAGGTTTCATGATGACATTTTCATAAATATATATCATCATCCCTTGCTCATATTCTCCTCCCACATTTCTCTATGCCTCCTCCTTCTTCTCATTGGTCCTAGATAGTATACATGGCATCTTGATTAGAGGTGTTACCGTGCCTTATAAGCCATATGTGCACTAACTCATACCTTAAGACAAACCCATCCACAGCCATGAGCAATCACACCATCTAGGGCTTCTCTAAAGAAGCAGGAAGAGAACAATGAATCCTTAGGAGAGAAATTATTCCTTCAAAATATCCTCTTGTAAATACTTTCTTTAATTCCTCTGCTGTCCTGAAAGGAAGGTATCTTCAGTCAAAAGAATTTACATTTCCTTTTCTCTTCTGTGGATACCATGTGGAAGTATACAACCCATGTTTTAAAGTAATTAGAATCCAGAAGTAATTAGAATCCAGTGCATGGCTAATAAGGAACTAACAGATATGACCTCTAACTCAAAGACATCACTGGGTATCATCCCAATACCAAGGAGGCTGAGGCAGGAGGAATGCTGTGAGTCTGAGGCAAGTTTGGAAGGCATACCAAGTAACCAACCTTTCAACACTACATAGTAAGACCCTATTTCACATTTTAAAAAATCATGGCTGGAGAAGATGGCTTAGTGGTTAAGGCACTTGCCTGCAAAGCCAAAGGAGCACATGCATCTGGAGTTCGTTTGCAGTGGCTAGAGGCCTGGGGCACCCATTCTTTCTCTCTCTCTCTCTCTCTCTCTCATAAATAAATAAAATATATTTTCAAAAAACCAAACGGAATAGTATCAACATTAGTAATTATAATAATATGAAAATAAAATTACTATATCTGGCAAGAAGATATATTTGATCCACTTGAAAAAGGATATTAGACACAACCCATGGAAGCAGAGAAGCATGAAAATTCATATGGCATTTGATTCACTAAAACATTTTTTTTCTTGTGGTCTGTGCTGAGTCTCATTCACCACCCGAGTATCCATTATGGTCATGAAGGACTTTGTGTTGTGCAAGTCTCCCACAGCACCTGACATGTGCTCTACTTGGACTTGTTAGCTCCTGAGGCTTCAGGACCAGCCTGCCGGTCATTATTCCAGGGCTGACCCGAGGCCAATCCCTTCTCCTAGGCTCCAGTACAATTATCCTACAAACAAGCCTTCACCTCAAACTCCCAGAGGTCCTTCAAACTCTCAATGTCCTAAACTGACAGTATTGCCTTCTCCCCCACCTCCACCCCGTGGCAAATTCCTCCTCAGACACCGTTACACTGAGTTAAAACTTCCCTCTTCTGGCCTGAAGGAATGGCTTGATAGTTAAGGTGGTTTCCTGGAAAGCCAAAGACCCAGGTTTGATTCCCTACTACCCCACTTAAAACCCCACTTAAAATTCCCCACTTAAAACCAGATGCACAAAGTGGTACATACGTTTGGAGTTCATTTGCAGTGGCTGGAGGCCCAGGTGCACCCATTCTCTCTCTATATCTCTCTCTCTCTCTCCTCCTCCTCCTCCTCCTCCTCTTTGTGTGTGTGTGTGTGTGTGTGTGTGTGTGTGTCTGTCTCTCTCTCTCTCTCTCTCTCTCTCTCTCTCTCTCTCTCTCTCTCTCTCTCTCTCCAATAAGCGAAATTTTAAAAATTGTTAAAAATAAGTTCCCTCTCCTTCCTCCATCCCCCCATATGGAACAAGTCACCTGTACACCCCCAACTTTTCTTTTCTTTTTTAACAAAGCTCATGGATCACTTCAATCCATCCTCACTTTCTGGGCCCTGTCATCTCCCACATGAATTATTGATTGCAACAGGCATTTAATTAGCTGTTCTCTTTCCACACTCTGACACTTCAGCTCCTTCCTGCACTTTGTAGCTGGAGTGCTTTTCCTAACTCTATTAGCCATCTCTTTCAAACCCTTCTCAGGTTCCACTTCCACCACCAGGCAGAACCTAATTCACCTTCATAGTTACCTAAGACCTACTTTAATCATTCTAGCTTGATGCCTTCTAATTTCTTCTCTCCCAACAGCTTCCCATCCTTGATATAGCATCCAAATCACATGTGGCATACACACTTCAATATTGTGCAAAGAATCATTTGCAGTTGTCAACATAATGTACTGAACACACACACACACACCTGTGCCTGCTCTCTATAGAAAAAAAAATCTTTCTTCTCACTTATTTATAAAATCTGCTCATCCATCAGAATCTAACTTAAGAGTTATGCTATCTATAAGAAAAAAAATCCTGTGAAATTGATGCACATCCCAGCTGCTACTAATCATGCCCATCTGGGCACCATCCTGACCTAAAGTCCCACATCGACTGCAGGCTTGTTCCCATGGTAAGGCAGCTCTTTGCGTTCATGAGTGCCTTCGAGAAGAGAAACATGCCTTTTCACCTCTGATTCCCAGTACATAAGACCTATTGCTCAACAGGGACAAATAAGTGTTTGTTGAATGAGAGATGAATGATGGGAGTAGCAAATTGCAGGCATAATAACAGAACAGCGGACTCATGTATTTTCTCGCACAGATTCTCTCAATGCAAGGGCTTTCATGGTTAATGACAAAGGAGCAAATAAATATATTTGGTATCTTTAGTCCCATTAACAAAATGTTCAATGAACTTCTTGCAGACCTCAAACTTCACTGGTATCAGTGAAGTCACAATAACAAGGGCCTCTGCAAAATTGCTTGGATTCTAGTGACATTCTGAAGACTGAGGGAGTGGTATAAGTCCAAATCCAGGGTGCAGCTCCCTTACTGAGAACTCTCCCAGATAAAGAACCCTCAAGTCACCTATGCATCACTGGTATAAGAGCTTTGACAAAGAGGGAGTGCTCCATTAATACCAGTTTATGTCACCACCCTTTGAAAAGACAGGATATGTGAATTCACAGTTTGCACATCCCACCAAAACTAGGCAAACATGAGCTATTCTATAGAAGGAATGAAACTATACATGTTCAACTCTCCTTTCTACAAAGTCAAAGTGTATTGACAATATATTATTCTTTGTGTTTTCATATTCTGAAAGCATTATACAATATACATTGAATATTATAAATGAATATATTTATACTAATTCTCAAGATTAATTTCAATAAGGTATTCACACCAAATAAACAAAACAATGCAATTGTCAATTACATTAGGACTTCTGCTGGTTGGTTAAGTTGCAACCTCCACTTCTAAGCCTTCATACACTTTACAGGAGTAACACTGGGGTAGGCATGAAGCCCCCATCCCTCTGGCAAATCAAGCATAATGTCATTTAGAAGCCACTTGCTCAGGATTATTATTCAGAGAACTTTACATAAAATAGTTCTACAACCTTGCTAACAGGTCATAACAAACACTTAAGTGGAAAAGGGAGGTAAAGAAAGAGATGAATATGCCTTGGTCGTCTCAGCTGAATGCAAACCCAGAGGCAGAACACATGGTCTCTTCCTTAACACAACCCTTGCTCTACTGAAAGTGAAGTATTTTTAGATCCAACCAAGCAGTTTTCAACAAAATGTAAGAGTTCCTTCCAAGACAGGAGTGACTGAAGCCACTTGAACTTCAGAACCTGATCTTTAAGAACACGGAATTCGATGAGCTAATTCATTGCTACCTCTTGACTGCCGAAAGGATAGGGAGGTTTAGTGAATCAGTCATCCTCATAGACTCCATTAAGCTTGGCCACTCAAAAGCTCTATGTTACATAAAAATCTATCATTATTAATGGGAAACCTCAAAATTTTGCTTGATGAGTAGAGACCTGGCATTCCAAGAGACAAGATGCACAGCAGCGTGAGCATGGGCAGACAAGGCGGCGCTTCTGAACCCTGAGATTCTCCTCTACCCCGGTGACCACACCACTGGCACACAACCCTATCATAATAAAACCTGGGCTGTTTATGATAAATTGACTATTTTCACTATAATGTGTTGTACAAAGGGGAGTGGCTCTAGCTATTACTTATAGTCAATTCCTCACTTTGATCAAAGATACCAGATACATGTATCTGGAGCCATGCCCCATGTAGTCCTCCAGTGAGGCACATCGGCCTCCTGTAGGAGGGGCGGGCCGCAAGCGCACACACCACACAACTTACCACGGTGGAATGCCGAGATCCAGCCCGAGCATCTGAGGACAGGTTACCCTCAGGTGCTGCCAGCAGCAACTGAGGACCACACACCATCCGATACACTGCTGAATTCTAGCACCCTTGTTGTTCCTGTGAGGGAGGAACCTCTGCATATCAGTTAAAATGGCACATTTGGAAACCAGACACCCCCAGCTCAAACCCTGCCTTCACCAGCTAGTAGCTGCAGGATTGATAGCATGCTATTTCTTCTTGCTTCAGCTTCATAGCCTGTAAAATGGGGGCAGTAACAAGGATGTGGACGAGCTTGAATGAGGCAGTGCCAGCAGCATAATGCGGGTTTAATAAATGCCACTTTGTGCTACTGTGTTTGTTCCTACATGAGTAGACATTCCTGGAAATGGGTTCACTAAGTATGGTGGTACACCCTTTATAAATGTCTTGGGCTAGCCAAGTTCAGAGCAAAACATGTACATATGTCCTCAAGGCCTTGGCTTGTTATTTTCAGGAGGCAGGTGTACATTTCTATGGGTGGGCAGTAATTTTATCGGCAATTATAGGCTAAGAAATTGGATGAGCAGAGATACCAGAATGGAAGTCGTTTTCACCAAGGGCAATCCAATTATTTCCATATTGACAGTAGTATCTCGCAGTACCAGGAAAATCTAATTTCTTTTGCACGAATCCGAAGCTTTCTTTTTAAAAATCAAACTGGTTGTTTTCCTTTGGAAAGGATTCTTTAACATAACGTTTAACACTTTTGGTTTCCCACAAATAGTGGTTTCACATAAAATAGCAGAAATATAAAGCATTAACAAAGTTGCATCAAATGTATGCTTTCAGGAATATATTAATCAAAGATGGTCCTTTATTTATGGCAGAATACTGTCCTGCTAAACTCAGGTGAAAATATCACAAGCCAAACATACAATGAATACACATGACCTTTGGAATATCATAGCTTAACGGCACAGTCCATGGTGGCAAATCAGCTGTTTCCCTCAATCACAGAACCATCCCACTTCATCAGTCTCCCTCCACATGTTAGCAGCCCAGAGGAAACTTCAAATTCAAACTCTAGGTACAGTTTCTACGTACAGCTTATTACTTCCATGCCAGCACTAAGGGCTAAAGAGATGGCTTTGCAGTTAAGGTGCTTGCCTGCAATGCCTAACAACCTGGGCTTGGTTCCCTAGGACCCATGTAAAGCCAGTTGCACAAAGTGGTGCATGCATCCGGAGTTTGTTTTCAGTGGCTAGAGATCTTGGTGCAACCATTTTCATTCTCTCTCTCTCTCTCTCTCCCTCTCCTTGCAAATAAATATTTAAAAAAAAAAAAAACACACATCAGCCGGGCATGGTGGCGCACGCCTTTAATCCCAACATTCGGGAGGCAGAGGTAGGAGGATTGCTGTGAGTTCGAGGCCACCCTGAGACTACAGAGTGAATTTCAGGTCAGCCTGGGATACAGTGAGACCCTACCCCGGAAAACCAAAAAAAAAAAAAAAAAAAAAAAACACATCAGTCAGTCATCCATGTGGGTCAGGGACCATCAGTATGAGAAACAAAGGGTGCTTGTCTTTGTGTCTTGCATCTTCATGAAGGTCATTTTAAACCAGTTTTAGGCATTAACATCATAAACTCTATAAGGGCTTGATGTCTAATGAGATCTATACCCCAGAGAATTCATGGAATTTTCTTACACAGCCTTTAACGACATGCTATCTTGCCAGGAATGTTAAAAAAAGAAAGAAAGAAAGAGAGAGAGAGAAGGAGGGAGGGAGGGAGGGAGGGAGGGAGGGAGGGAGGGAGGGAGGGAGGGAGGGAGGAAGGAAGGAAGGAAGGAAGGAAGGAAGGAAGGAAGGAAGGAAGGAAGGAAGGAAGGAAGGAAGGAAAGAAGGGAGAGAGAGAGAGAGAGAGAGAGAGAGTCAGATGCTAACTATCAAAGGTCAAAGGTACAGAGAGGACTGTGAAGAGCTCTCAGTGTCTGGTGTGTTTGTAATTTGAGGTTATCAACCAATCTATTTCTAGCATTGTGTGTGTGTGCGCGCTTTTCTCTCTCCTCCACCCGAAAACACAACAGGCATATTTGGATGAGTAAGTACACTTCCATGGTAGTGAATCTCTGGTTGCCAGTGTGATAGCATTTAGAATCGCCATGGAAACAAATCTCTGGTCTTGTCTGTGAGGGATTTTCTAGATGAGATTAGTGGAGGCGGGAGGATCTAACCCTACTGCGTGCAGCACCATGCCATGGGCTGGGTTCCTGGACCGCGAACGCGCAGGGAACAGCTAGCTGCGCAAATCAGCGCTCTGACTGCGACTGCCTGCCTGTCTCAAAGTCCCGTTCAATGCCTTCCCGCCACGACGGGCTCTGCCCTCTGAAACTGTAAGACAAACTAAACCTTTCTCCTTCCATAGACTGCTTCTGGTTGGTTTTGTTGTTGTTGTTGTTTGTTTGTTTGTTTGTTTTACCCTAGGAACAAGAAAGTAACTGACATGCCTTCCATGATACAAAGTACTATATTAAAGAATCATTTTAACAGGCAAGTAACCACTCTATGCATAGGACATAGAAATATATCTCTTGGGCTGGAGAGATGACTTAGCGGTTTACTGCTTGCCTGTGAAACCTAAGGACCTCGGTTCAAGGCTTGATTCCCCAGGACCCATGTGAGGCAGATGCACAAGGTGGCTCATGCATCTGGAGTTGGTTAGCAGTGGCTGGAGGCCCTGGCATGCCCATTCTCTATCTATCTGTCTCTTTGTCTCTGTCTGCCACTCTCAAATAAATAAGCAAAAAAAATTAAAAGGTGTAGCCTTAAGAAAAAAAGAAATATATCTCCTAACACAAATCTGTTATGTTGTTATAATTGCCAAGGTTGGGGTCATTGTCTCTCAAATCCCATATGTTGAAGGCCTGGTCTATTAGGAGGTGGTGAAACCTTTAGAATATGAAGTCTAGCTGAGTGAAGTTAGATCACTGAGGGTGTGCTCTGGAAGGGGACACTGGAACAATCCATCAACCCCTCCTTTCTCTGGCTCCCACTAGGTGATCAGCTTGGTACTGTCATCTGTTCTGTGCTGTGACACTCTGCCTCACTACAGTTTACAGAGCAATGAGGCCAACTAACAGTAGAACGAACTCAGAGTCAAAATGAATCTTCCTTTCACCTTTCCGAGTTGATTTTCTCTACTCTGTTCATATAGTAATGGAGTGCTGGTGCGGTAATGGAGGTACTGAGAGAGAACTAGATAATAGAATTTCCGTTTTCAAATGTAAATGTTCACTTGACATACAACTGTGTGACAAATGCTCATAGAACCCTAGAAAAACCTCCACCAGTCAGACCCAGATATGATTGTAACTACTTGACATATGCCAGGCACCATGAGGCGAATTTATACGGAACAGATAAGTAAACTACTGTTGGACCTACATCTTCCTGTCCATGTGCACTTAGTTTTTTGTTTGTGTATTTTTTTTTTCATAAGAGAGTGAGAATTGGCATGCCAGGGCCTCCAGCCACTGCAGTCAAACACCAGACACGTGCGCCATCTTGTGCGCATATGTGCGGCATTGCATGCCTACATCACCTTGTGTGTCTGGCTTATGTGGAATCTGGAAAATCAAACATGAGGCTTTGCAGGCAAGTGCCTTAACTGCTAAGCCATCTCTCCAGCCCTGTTCACTTAGTTTTTTAAAGACATATAGTTCTTGCTATATTTTGATGATTCACTCTGAACACCATGGAATGTACATTTGTAAATCTCTTGTTGGTTTTCCATTTTGCATGTCTTCTATATTTTACTAGCTAAAAAGAAGTTCTGTTACCTCTCCTGATCCCTCAGGCAAAATAATATGATGAGTTGGAAGTTGGTAAAAAATACATCTGAAAATGTACAGTGGTTTAAAGTTAAAAGATGCCTTTTCAAATAAAAGTTTCATTTTTAACCCTCCCTATTTCACTGAAATTCTGCAACAAAATGAAATTTCTGCATCAGGCAGACTGTATAAAGAAAATCCACTGCCTTTATGCATTAGCTTTCTGAGAGTCTAAACATACATCTATTGGAAATGGTGATGGTGGTTTAGAAGAGAAATAAACCAAAATTACTTTTATGTTGAAAAACACAACCCATCCTTTGCTTTCTATATTTATAATTTTTCTTGGGACCTAAATATGGAAAGAATGTTAGAGCACATAGAACACACACAGAATGAGTAGATTGCATTTTGGGGGGAAAAAATACCTTTAATACCAAACATATGCCACTATCTTGAGAACTCAGCTAAAATAAAGTTCTAAAGGCTATGAGATATCAGAATTAGCTGTAACATATAAAATGTTGATTGGCTACCCATTTCCCTGTTTATCCATCCTAACTTTTCTGAAGCAACAATTAATACTACTTAAAGTAGTATTTTTGCAGTCACACAAAAGAAATGTACAAAATCCTCAAGATCATACCTTTGGTCTGGTTGTAGTGATTTTAAAACTGTGGCATACAAGGTTCTTGGTTGCCTACCAGATGGTAAGATCTGAAAACTTTATAACTGACCAGTCAGGTGTCAACTGGTGCAATGGTGACATGTCTATTATGGGAAAAACTAGCTGCTATGTGACTGGATTTGAGGCCTATTCCACAGGAGGGAAATCCTGCCTGATACTTAAAACCTAATGAGAAGCCTGTGGCTGGGGAGGTCATAAGCCCTAGGGAGAAAACCACTACTGCTGCCTGGATAAATGGCTATATTATGCCACCAACCTGGCCTCTAAATATTTATGTTTCTGCTACTCTCACATTTGGTCAGAGGAGCTTCTCTTTTCACATGGCAGTGACCACTGGGGTGACTCAGAACTTACTAATGGGCTGAAAGTGACAGTAGAGTGTTCAATACTGAGTGAGACATGTCTATTATACCCTCCAAGACTCAGGGTCCATTACAGAAGAGGTGGTACAAAGAATGGAAGAACAGAAGGAAGGGGAGGAGTTGTTACAATACTGTCTTTCAGATGCAAAGTGGCCTTGACATCCATGAGCTCACAGCAGCTGATGCTACCTACACAAGACCTGCGTAATAGGAGGGGAAGAAAACCCAGATGACACCAAAATAGAAGAGAAACTAGTTTGAAAGAAAAAGGGATTCGGTGGAGGTGATATTTGAGAGTGGGAAAAATGAGTTGGTGGGAAAGGATTATGAGCATAGTATGTTGTCTGTGTTTTTTTTTTTTTTTTCTGAGGCAGGGCCTTGCTATAGCCCAAGCTAACCTGAAATTCGCTGTGTAGTCTCAGGGTAGCCTCGAACTCATGGTGATCCTCCTATCTCTGCCTCCCAAGTGCTGGGATTAAAGGCATTCACCACCAAGCCCGGCTATTGTTGTCTGGATTTTTGAAAGCTTTTCAAAGAAAGGATATTTTGTTAAATTGTGATATAACAAGCAATTACTAAGAAATCTTGTTGAGAACATTCTATAGGTCTGAAAACTAACCTGCAAAATTACTTTCCCATGATTATGGGCTGATAGCATCTGAGTGCCTGGGAGGCAAATTGTGCTTTATTGGCAGCATCTTAACTAAAGACTCTACCCATCATGGATAAAGTATAGTGGGTAAAAGGGACATACCTATTAAAAATAAGAAGAAAACCTTAAACTAATGAAATTGTATTACATTCGGTACTACTTAGTTGAACTTATTATACTCAGAGGAAGAACACAAAGAAAATGCAGCCACTAGCATTAATTTTAAGTCACAGGTAATAACTGTTTGGAAAGTTGAGGACAAGTGGAGATGACCTAAGGGTCGGTATCAAGACAGAGAGCAACCTTATCACCTGATTCACCACTTACGACTTTCTGAGGACATGCTTCCTCAGGTGGCCTCAGAAGATGTGTTCACTAATGTAGAGCTCCGAGAGGAGTCTTGGCAAGTTCCAGTTGATTTCCTTAATCTTTCCACGTTTGGAAGTGCATGTGTGCATGCGTATACGTGTGTTTACGTTCACGTGGGATGCGTGCATGCATGTGTATGTGTGCGAGTAAAGGCCAGAAGACAGCCTCGGTTGCCATTCCTCAGGAGCACCATCCGCCTTCTTTAAGATAGGCTTATTCAGAGAGCTGGAACGCACCAACTAAGACAGACTTGCTAGCCAGAAGCCCCATGTACCCAAGTGCTGGCCACACTATACCTAGCGTTCTTTTGTTTGTTTGTTTGTTTGTCATCATTGTTATTTTGGTTTTTTTTAATGAGCGAGACAGAAAGGGAGAGAATTATCACACACCCGGGTCTCCAGCCACTACAATTGAACTCCAGACATGTGTGCCACCTTGCACGCATGTGTGACGTTGTGCGCTTACGTCACCTTGTGTGTCTGGCTTACGGGGGTTCTGCAGAGTTAAACATGGGTCCTTAGGCATCACGAGCAAGCACGTTCACCACTAAGCCATCGATGCAGACCGCCCAGCATTTTTATATGTGTTCTGGGGATTGAACTCTGGTTCTTGCACAAGTAAGGCAAGCGCTTTACCCTCAGCCTCAGCCTTCTTTACTTACGCTGAACCATGATGAAGCCAATAGCAGAAATCAGGACATAAGTACCTGGTCTCCACTCATCTCCATATTCAACTTAACTATATTATATTAGAAATAAATAGTTTTTATGATATTATCTAATTTCCGGTCTCTTCACTAATTTCCTTAACATGTCGTTTTATTACTGGCTTGTTCAAGCCAGGGTTCAACCTAAGCCTTCATATTACTGTTTACTATGACTCAGAATTTTCTTTTAGTCTAAAACCTGACATTACAAGATTATTTTTGTTTCCAACTATTATCTCATACTTACTCTACAGTGACTCATCACAAGCTAAATCCCACCCAACATAGTGGACCAAGACTAATGCCTGAGAGAGAGTGCTATGTTCTTCCGTCCAGTGTCCTCTCTCAGTCATCATTCTGGAACATTCTGCAGCAATGGACACCAACACGTGCCCCTCCATAAAATGCTGTTTCTCTTCTCAAATGCCTTCTGTGTGCCCTTTGCCACCTCATTTTAAGTGCCTCTCCTTTAAGTACTGATCAATATTCTCATTTGTCCTCTGGTTCTCTGTACTTCCGGTTTTATGCATTCATGCCAACCAGACTCACTCTTGAGACTTCAGTTAGGAATACACATGGACCTCGACTATGAACACACAAGAAACACTCATGGATTTCAACTATGAATGCACGTGGACTTCACGTGAACTTCAACTACGAACTCACGTGAAGTTTGCTTCTGATATTTTTCCTTTTCCTCTGAATACAAGCCTGAACACTAGACAACTGAAACCACTTCGGATTCCACATTTGCCCTTGGCTGTTTTGCTTATGCTGGTCATAGCACATCTTTAGCTCACATAGCATTAATTTCAGGAAGACAGAAAATTTTAATCTCCTAATGGGAATGACTGTGTACGAGAGCTGAGCTGACACATGGCTGCCTTGTATCAGGACGCTCAGGCTTCTGTTGATTGAAATATTTTCTTCTGAATGTCCATGGCCACCACCTTGATCTAGGACTTTACCTTTTCTTGTGTAGAGAATCTTGTACTCACCTTCCTTTCTGTGGCAATACTGCTAGGAGCTTCCTTGGTACTAACAAAAAATGGTCTCATCTGCTTGCTTCCATAAGAGTCTAAATTATGACCATAATAGTCAAGGCCCTTCTAATGTTGGCCTAAGTTGACCAATTCTTTTTTTTTTAATTTTAATTTTTATTTATTTATTTCAGAGTGACAGAGAGAGAGAGAGAGAGAGAGAGAGAGAGGGAGGGAGGGAAATGGGCGCACCAGGGCCTCCAGCCACTGCAAACAAACTCCAGACGCGTGCGCCCCCTTGTGCATCTGGTTAACGTGGGTCCTGGGAAATCGAGCCTTGAACCGGGGTCCTTAGGCTTCATAGGCAAGCACTTAACTGCTAAGCCATCTCTCCAGCCCTAAGTTGAACAATTCTTATCCATTTCCAGCATTTTCTAAATATCTCATCAATGTCCCATTCCCTCACAATCATGCTGACTTCCCGCCAGAACTGAGAGGTAAGACTCTCTTGCTGAAGACGTGACAGTGGCTGGATACAGGGACAGAGAAATCACATTATTGGAGCAGAAGCTTCCTGCCTGGCCCTGGAGGGGGCGGGATGAAGCCGAATATTAAAATATTTGGCTCTGGCCTGTAACCTCCAGAACCAGAAATTAGCTGCTCCCCACATTGAGCTGGGGATCAGAGAGACTTACAAGGTCCTCAAAACCACATAGGCTTCTGTCAAAGCGCTTGATTGCACCCATGAGGTAAAAGGTAAGACCCTACTGCTGAAGACACCATATGCTGCAGTCACAGACCACCCAGTGACCCAGCTGCAATCCAGAAGGCAGGCCGTCCCCAGACGGTTAGCCCATTTAATGCTGGAAAGTGCTATATGAGCTACCAGGGCAAAGTGGCCAACAATGGTGTGAGCAAACAGAGGTCACATCTACTCAGAAGCAACCAGCCTGGCAAAATGTATGCACCTGTGCAATGGTGGCACACAGCCTTGGTGGGTAACCAATGGCTTTCTAATTGCCTAAGACGTCCGCTCCACTCAGTGGAAAGGAACCCATGGCTGGAACTGAGAACCAGATTAGAATCCCGTGGAGAGCAAGACTATGGTCTCCAACAACAAGCTCCCACTAGTCTTTGGCCAGAAAGAGGGACGATGTCCACCAAAATCTCTCTAAATTAACAATTTAACTATGCTGACTTCATTCTCCTTTGGAGATTCGATTCTTTTCCAGAAGGTAGCACGACCCAAGGACATAAACCACCCCAAACACATCAGCCAGGGCCTAGGTGAAACCACAGAGGATTTGGTGAGATGAGCAAGAGTCTGGTTCCATGGCGAGCCTGACAATCTGCACAAGGGTGATGAAGACAGATGCTGAGGATACTCAACACATAACACAGCAGAAATCCAGAAGCTCCAGAGAGTTCAACACTGAAGTACACTTCAGACACACCCACCACAGCTCAGGGAATTTTGTGGAGAGCCACAGGTCAGGAGGGCATCCCAGAAGCATTTCCTCCCTGCCCCCATGACTGACTTCTGCTCTCAATGCATAGCCCACAACCCCATGGGGAATAACAGCAACCCCACTCAATGGGACTTCAGTAGATTGTGGGTAGGGAGGAGGGAGATGATGGTACCAACACATCCTGTGTCAATACAAATCATAGTCTTAAAACAAACAAAAAGATTCCTTTCTGCTCTCTACTTTTTTGGAGTGCATGAAGGTGCTATAAAGACTGGTACCAGAAAATGAAGGCCACCTGCATGCCAGAGAGCATGACGCCTCGCTCACCCTCTGTACCACAAACCCTACATTTTGAAGATGATCAATGTAACAACTGTTTTCCAAAGACCTGTAACGAGCATGTGGGTAGCTGACAATGTATCTCCAAGTTCATTTAACCACGCTGCTTAAAAGCACTTCGTCATGTCAAGTGTAGCGCACTTTAGAAGTACCATCAAGAACTGGGTCAAGAAAACATGAAAAGTAAATGAAAGTGGTTTTTTTTGTTTAATGATGATAAACAATAAATTATGAAGGGGAAAAAATGACTGTTATCAGAGAAGAGCCAGCAACTTTACCCGGCACAGAATACTGCTTCTTATAATACTGATGACAGCTGTGGGAGTAATCCACAGCCTTCTAGTCAGATCTGAAGCCCACTGAGGAAGGAACTATGCCTGATAGTGAAATCCAGGTTGAGGTGGAGAGAGACGGATCAGCAAACAAAGACACTTTCCTGCAAAGCCAGCTGGCTCGGGGTCAATTTCACAGTGTTCCCATAAAGCCAGATGCATAATGTGGCACATGTGTCTGGAGTCTGAAGCAAGAGGCACTGGCACACTTACTGTACTTTCCATCTCCCTTTCTCCTTCTCCCTCTCTTGCAAATAAGTAATTAAAAATATTAAAAACAAAAACCTGGTCAAAAGCCCACGGCTGGGGAGACTACAGGCCTAAGGAAGAATCTACTATTGTATTGTTAAACAGAAATGATGTCAAGCTACCCCCTAAAGACGTATACTTCATACCCACAAAGCAGCTCTGACCTCAGCCCCAGTCAGAACAGCTTTTCTTTTCTCAGCTGTGTTAGGTGGTTAATACAAAGAATCATAAGTGGTCAAGTGCTAAAAATAAGTGACTGAGGAGTGCTTTGCCCTACATCAGTCATACATCACACCCACCCTTGAGAGCTTATGAAGAGGAAGACAGAAAGAATGTGAAGAGTGGAGGGTGGGTAAGAAGAGTGCCATGGAACTCTGTTACCCAGACATGAAAAGGCCATCACACTGATGAAGTCACAGCAGCTGTGGTCACCTTCACAAGACCTATACACAATGGGGTCAAAGGACATTCTGTGATAGATAAGGGAGGGGCTTGAGAGGTCAATCCTCTCTCTGCTGAGCTAATGACAGAGATGAGAAGCGCAGTGAGACTGAGGGCACCTGGAGGGTGATGCCGGGTACATGTGATCAAAATGCAATGTATATGGATGAAAAGTTAACTTTAAACGTGTCCCTTAAGGTCAGAAACCCTACACCACCATTTCATCTGAAGCCAAAAGAGGACAGCAAAAGGACCTCATTTCCACCTCATTTCTAAAGCCCATGCAAGTTCAGAAAAATTCAAAGAACTGGGTTGCAGTATAAAATTTTGAAAACTAGATTAAAAACCAGATTTTTCCAAGCATAGTGGTGCACATCTTTAATCCCAGCACTCAGAAAGCAGACGTAGGAGAATTGACATGAGTTCGAGGTCACTGTGAGACTACATAGTGAATTCCAGGTCAGCCTGTGCTAGAGTGAAACCCTACCTCAAAAAAAAAAAGAAACAGATTTTTAAACCTATATGATTACACTGAATTATCTTTAATTGTATTATGAAGGAAATAAAAATAGGTTAATTGAATCATGTGAAAACTATTACCTCTTTAAACTGTTGAAAAAGAAAATGATTTACTTTCTACAAGAGAAGAAATTTAATTTAAAATAATGAATATATTAAGAATATGAAAGCATTAAGGCATAAGATATTTTAATCTACTATACATTGCTCTGACTTTAATATTACTTCCTGTGATAACATGTAAATACAATAAAGATAGTTATTTTAAGAGATATACATGTGAAAGAAAAATAATTAAGTAACAGAAAAACTGAAATGCAATTGACACTAGGCTCTTCTGATGATTGGTAATATTAACTCACTCTGAAATCTAAATTAAATGGTTAACTGGTGAGTATTTAGATGAGTTGGTTGTGACCTTCATTTGTAATGGTTTCTCATTTCCTTATGTAGAAAATGTGCTTTTATTCACTTATTGGGGAAAAAGCACACATTTTGGGGTAGCACTAATTTTCTCACTTTGCAAGAAAAAAGAAAGTGAGTCTGAGAAGGCTGGCACTTTTCTGTATCTCGCATGGTCAAGTGGGAAATCACAGACTGGAGTCCAGCCTATTTGGATGAGTAATCAATGCTGAAAGAGAGTTGTAAACTTGGAAAAGCCGCACAGGCTAGGTTCTGTGAACGTTTGGTTAAGGTACTGCATGCTCACATACGAACATCTCTACCACATTCTGCTACACACGGCACCTTTACCTGCAGGTGATGCTGCCATTAAGATTAACATTTATCATTATTCCAAAAGGAGAATCAAAAAGCATTTCCCTGAACTAAATAAAATATGATTTTATTGTTTAACATAACATTTCTCTCATGTGTTTGTGGCAGCTGTTGGGGACATTTTATTTGTCCATCATAATTTTGAACAGTTTGATGAATTACTTCTCTACTTTTCCCCTCAAATTCTTAGAAAAGACTTTTTATTATGGTGCTTAGCATGAAGCAGACAGGTTCTTATTTTTTCAGGGGAATGGCACTCAGTGCTCTGCAGGATCTTGACAAGAGCCTCTCAGTGAATCTTTTGAAAAAAGGTTTTACTGTCTTTTGGTCCCATGTGAAATATCTCATACCCAAAGCATACATTCGTCGTCCTTGTCTGACCTCACACGGAGACAGAGCTAAGGAAGTAATTTTAGACTATTTGGATACCTTAGTCCATGGTGTGTATCAAAAGAAAATATCTTACTGCCACTCTGCTATGATAAAGACGGTATTGTGAAGAGTGGGGATGTAGCTCACTTAGTAGAGTAGGTGCTTAGCAGTGACAAAAGCCCTAGAACCATGTAACACTGGGCATAGTGGTGCACACTGATAACCCAGCACTCAGGAGGTAAGGGTAGGAAGATTAAAGCTCAAGGTCATCCTACTAGCCAATCTGGTCTACATGAGACTATGTCAGAGAAGAGTAGGGCTAGACATTGCCACTGGATTTTGCTCTCAACTTTTAAAGCTGGCAATAGCACCGATGTGCCCATCTGTAAAGTTTTGATGACAGGTCAGAACCTCACAGACTCAACTCAGCATAAGAAAGTCACCAGCATATTCACAGCACCCACCTGCCACAGAGCTAGTTTTCCAGCAGGTGCGTTCACAGACCAGCTCCTCTATATTAGTTCAACACTGTCTCAGACTTAAGACCATTTACTATTCTTCCCAAGGTTGGGGGCAAACAGAATTAGTGACAAATGATGGACTTCTCAATTGACATTTCTTCTTTTAATTTTTTAAAATATTTTATTTACTTATTTGCGAGAGAAAAACAGACAAATGGACGTGCCAGGGTCTCCAGCCACTGCAAATGAACTCCAAATGCATGCACCACCTTGTGCATCTGGCTTTCATGGGTCCTGGGGAATTGAACCTGGGTCCTTAGGTTTTTCAGGCAAGTGCCTTAACCACTAAGCTATCTCTCCAGCCCTCCATTGACAGGTGTACATATTGCTGGTGAAACGGCACAGTATTTTACTTGCAGTGTAGAAAGGGATCACTCTGGCTTTCGGTTATAAAATATCAGAGATGGTGCTTGGTGACAATGTCTAAGCTGGCTCTCCACAAAAGGTACCCATGTACCCACCACAAGACCCCACAGCGGCACCACAGCAAGCACCCAGGATCCCCCAGCCGTTGCACACTTCTCCATGCAGTTGGTCATCAGCATACAGCGGATGTCCAGAAATGCCAGAATAAACTAGGACCCCAATGCACATGGATGTGCTGCAAGTCCTTTGCGTCTTAGCACCATCTGTGGTCCTAAGCCTGAGGTCTGGCCAACTGTGTCAACTTGATGTGTGCGGAGCTAGCCCAACTCCAAGTCAAGTTTTCCCCTTCAAAAGTTATGAAACTTCCAACTTCTTGATGTTACTTTCAGTATTCTTCACCCTATTGGGTCCTTCCATTTCATGAAGACATTTTTTTTCCCATGATCTAGTTTTCAAGTTAGACCCTTCCCTCCTACCCACAATCCTTTTCCTCATAAAAGTTAAGCTGTCATCAAAGAGACACAACATCCTTAGGCTCTGTTAGTCCTGATCCCTTTGAGAATTTAGATATTGATACTTTGATCAGGAAAGTTCACTCATATACACACATATCCATGATACTTAGCACATATGGGTCCTGCAGGGAGATGTGCTTATCCCACAGCTGAGAGACCCCTAGGAGGGGAAAGACCTCTAAGCATGTATGAAACCAGAACATCCAGATTCAAACTTGGTTTTGTAATTTATTGACTGTGCAACCTTTAGTAAATCAATTAAAAATCTTTGGGGAAGTCTTCTCATTTAAAATTGGTGCTCCTATTAGCAGTTGATCATTGTTAGGAGAGAGTACAGACATTTTCTCCAGTGGTGTGGAGACATTTTCACCAGTAAGTTGCACATGCTCTGGTAAATAATCCCCACCCATTCTCATGTAAGCAACCCTAATTAAATTCATTGGTTCAGAGAGACAGACAGATGACAGAAAGACAGACAGATAGAAAGGTGGGAAAAAAAAGAACAAGTTGGGAAGAGGAATGGGGTTCAGTGGCAAGGGCAGTAAGAAAAGACAATACACATGAATATAATCAAAGTACATTGTATGCGAAATTGTTGGTAATTAATTAAAAGCTGGTTCTCATGATTCCTGCTATACCACCTCTCTAGGACTTATCAGTAAAATAACTATTATATGTATCATGATTGTGTAATTATATTTCACTCTGCAAGTTAAAGTATTTTAGTAATTAGAACCTTGGAGCTGTCCTTGATTCTTAATTTTTCTTAGTCATCTCACATCTGCTAGATGCTGCTTTAAAGCATCTCCTCAGTTCTCTCTGTTCTCCCCACCTTGCTAAGTTCCTCATGTCTAAACCTCAGACTTTCTCAAAAGTCTCCTGACCTCCATCCTATTGCAAATAAATGGAAAATTTACACATGTCTATGATTTTGTACACATAAGCACACAAAATTTGTTTATGTGAATATGATATATATTCATTATTAGGTGATGTTTCCATGAAGTAATCATGTTTCCAGAAATAACGTATTGTTTAGTCTAAACGATGTTCTATCATTTTGTCATCACTGGCAAAAATTAAGCCAAGGTAGCAAATTAAGAGTATATTCCACAGAGCATTTGCTAATGAGAAAAAGGAAAAATTAGGCAATAGTCAATGAAAAGCTGTTATGTTGAAAAAAAAAATACTATGATTTCATGTCCACTACAACAAACATTTTGAAACAAATAAGCTGATATTAAACAATACCCTTTAATTGGAATGCACAATACAACTGGATTGGACAGCAGCTGGCTCAAACCTACCTTGCCCTACTGATGCAGTAGAAAATACAAGAATCTAGCTCAAAGCCCATTTCTGAAAGATAGTGTAACATTAAAGAGTAAAACACGACAAAAACTTAATGCACAATATATTACCATATACCCTAGAGATTAAATTTAATAATTCAGAAAACCATTATGTTTATAAACATAATAACCTGAGCGCCAACAATACACATCCCTGTGACAACATAGATGATAGGTAGGTAGGTAGGTAGATAGAGAGATGGAGATAGATAGATAGAGAGATAGATAGATAGATAGATAGATAGATAGATAGATAGATAGATAGATAGATAGGTAGGTAGGTATTGGTTTTTCAAGGTAGGGTTTCACTCTAGTCCAGATTGACCTGGAATTCACTATGTAGTCTCAGGGTGGCCTCAAACTCATGGTGATTCTCCTACCTCGGCCTCCTGAGTGCTGAGATTAAAGGCGTGTGCCACCACACCCAGCTCTCCCCGTGACGATATTGAGACACCATGGAATGAAGTTTATTATCTAAACATAGTGAACATTTTGATCCATGGTGAGGCAATGGTAATGAGGCTCACTGAGACCACCTGTTCTTCACTTGAGAATTCTGTTTCTCATATATCCCATCCTCCCTCTGCCTGCAAGATAAGCACTGAGATGCTGGAAACACTCCTCCATGCCCAGATACAGAAGTTACCCTTGTATTTCTTCATCTGACAATAAACTGTTAATAAAAATGGCCTTGGCTTGTTCTTTCTCAAAATGCCAATGTCATTTCAAATATAAAATCGTCTCAAATAGGAAATATCTAAAAAAAAATACACATTTGTTAGAAAATGGATTTTAGAAATTCTCTGCTCTGAACTAGTAGACTGTTTAAAGCTTAGCACATGGATTTATGCATAGTTGTCCTTCAACTACTACACCAAATAATGACCTATTCAGCTTTAAATATCCTAACATACTTAGGTGATCCTCTCCTAATTATGGCTCCATTTAGGATATTGTGACTTTAAGACCGTAGAGATTTATACTGCTTTTCCCTCTCAGTATTCAGTAAATGGAGAAAGCCTACACTGGGTAAAAGATATGTGTGTGTTAGTTTATTTTATAGGCTAATGTGAATATTCTGAGCAGGCTGGAGGTAGGCTAAGCTAAGGCTCTGTTTCATAGGTTAGGTATATGAAAAGCATTCTCTACTTTGGGTGTTTTTAAGTCACTTATTGGGAGATCCGTAACCACATTGCAATTCAAGGGACATTTATATTATATGGCAATTACTGGGAACTGTATCATGACAATTCAGCGAATTTCAAATTCCAGTGTTATAAAGAGAAAGAAGCTGAAGGTAGGAGAAGCACAAAGATAGGGGAAATGTTGGCATTGATACCCACTGCCAAATGTATTTGCCAACTTTCTGTCACTGCAAGAAATGCCTGCGGTGAATCATGTATGAAGAGAAAACAAACATTTTGGCTCACAGATTTGGAAGGTTCTGGACCTCATCAATTGGCCTTGCTGGTGTGAGACTTCTGGGAAGACAGCAGATAGGGATAGAAGTGCATGGCTGTGGTCGTTTGAATAGAATAGATGGCCCCCAGTATATTCAGTTCTTTGTTGTTTGTAGTTTGCATCTGTTGGCTACCTGGCTGGAAGCAATGTCATTGGGTGATTTTAAGGTGTGGTGGTGGGTTTCCGATTTCAATCTAAAGATATGCAAAGTGTGCCTAGCTGGAGTTCCTGAAGTGTGCTGTGGCTTTTGACCAGTAGGCTTGTACTTCTCTCTCTCTGCTTGGTCCTGTGGAGGCAGGCCAGCTTCTTCTGCCATTATGGAACTTCCCCTGGATCTGTAAGCTTCAATAAATCCCTTCCTCCATAACTGTGCCTGGTCTGAAAGTTCATCTCAGTGAACCTGAAGCTGTCTGCTACAATGGCAGAGCAGAAAACCACTGCCCCACAGCTGGCAAACAAGAGAAGAAAAGGAGGGGACCACAACCCTACATTCTCCCTCCAAGGTCTCTCAGGCCCACCTCACAAAGGTCCCACCATCTCCCAATAGCACCTTCTGAGGACTAAGCTGTATGAGTTACATTTCTCATGCCTGTGACAAAAAAAAAAAAACCCGGCAGAAACAGCTTAAGGGAGGAAGGATGGACGCATTTTGACTCACTGTTTCGAAATGACTTCAGTTCATTATGACAGGGAAAGCATAGAAAAGGTCATGACAACAGTGGACACTGATCGTCTCACAGTCTCTGTAGGACAAAACTGAGTGAGAGTTGATTAGGTGAGTGGCCTGGCTCTCCAGATTTGGCTGGGCAAGAGTGACCGGGCTCAGTCATCGGGAGGCCAACAGAGCTGCTCCCAAGATGACTCACTCTCTCAAAGGGCAGTGTGCGTGCTGGCAGGAGCCCTTCAGTTCTAACCACGTGGGCAGCTCCACAGGGCTGCTTTAGTATGCTCCTAGTGGCAGTCGGCTTTGCCCAGAGTGAGTGATGACACAGAAAGCTAAACCGCTGACCAAGTCTCCAAAGTCACCCCACTGCTTCCACAAAGTCACACTCACCACACAGGCCAACCCCTGCACAAAGGAAAGAAGCTCTACAAAGGCATGATTACCTGTATCTGGATGGTGGAAGCCACCTTGGAGAGTGGCTATCACAGGCACAACTCCAGTGAGGGTGGCTGGAGGGCGTCAGGAGATACTCAGAGGGGCCTGCCTTCAAGAAATACATCACACAGTTTCTCCATATGTGACGGAGCAACACAAACTTTCTGACTTCAAACTTCCTTGAGTTTTGTGGTCATTTAGCTTTTTGTTTTTGTTTTTGTTTTGGGGTTTTTTTTTGTTTGTTTGTTTGTTTGTTTGTTTTTGTTTTTGTTTTTCAAGGAAAGGTCTCACTCTAGCTCAGGCTGACCTGGAATTTACTCAGTAGTCTCAGGGTGGCCTCAAATTCAGAGTGATCCTCCTACCTGTGCCTCCCCAGTGCTATGATTAAAGGCATTTACCACCATGCCTGGCTCCCTTTCTTGTTTTATTTTCAAGCAGTCAGAGATAGAAAGACAAGAAGGAATGGGCATGCCAGGGCCTCCAGCCACTGTAAACAAGCTCCAGATGTGTGCCCCACTTTGTGCATCTGGCTTTATATGAGTACTGGGGAATCGAATCCAGGTTGTTAGGCTTTGCAGGCAAGCACGTTAACCACTGACGATCTCTCCAGTCCCAGCCTTCCCATTTCTTTTAAACAGAACAGAAGATTGTGATAGGCCCCATCATATTCACTATCCCTTTGTCACTAACACTTCTCACACTACTAGCGGGAGGTGGCTCCAGGTTGGGAGGACTCCAGCCACCAAGATGTGAGGGAAAGTGATAGTGTACACCCTGTTTTCCTGTTGAATTTATGTGCATGACCTCCAGGAAGCCCACGTTCCAAGGAACATCACTCTTACTGCCATGCTATGGTGCCTCCCGCAGTCAGCACTGCCTGCCGAGTGGTGGCAGGAAGGAAACACCTTGGAAGGCACCGGCACCACGGTGACCTCGGTGTGAAGCAAGCAATATCCCTCTACAGCATAAGGCCATAGGGATTATTGGTCTTTTGCTCTCACAATATGACTCAGTTTATTCTAACCCATATGTAAAAGAATGACACTTTTTAATATAAAATGCAAACATATATATATATATATGTCAAGTGCTAAACATAATACCTACTGCATGCAAGATGGTAACAGATGACCACCAATTCCTGATGTTCTTCTCACTTAAGCCAATTTTCTCATCAGAAAAAAAGAGAGAGAGAATTATACTTAGTTCATAGAACTCTTCCAAAGGCAAAAGAAACACATGAAACTGCTTAACACATGTTAAGAAGCAAATAAATATTCAGGAATGTGTTTCTCTTCTCTCCCCTAAATTGTGACCATAGGTGTAGGTTGGAAAGAGTTTTTTCTTCCCATAAGAACTTTACTTCCTCTGCATTCAAAGCTCAGCATCCTTAAAAAACAAATAGACTGGGCTTATTTGGTAGTTCTAGTGGGAGGTGGGGTACATGTTTTCTACTTAGGCTATAAACTGCAGATGCATGCCAATAATAATGGTGGCATGATTAAAAGATTATCAATCCTGACTATGACACAGTGATGTCATCTCTTGGTTTCTCTAAGTCCATTGCTTGCTCACATAGAAAGAGATGCAACACGCTTTCTTTTGAATGCTGATGTTGAAAACCTGTAAATGCCACTTTGTGCAGTCGGATCTTTGACTCATGAAGAGAAAACTATGTGAGAAGCAATGGCCTGTGTGGTGTCTAAATTCAATAGCATCAAAGCTGATGTGTAAGCTGGGTCTGCTAAATGAATGTAAGAAATGCTATGAAGAAATATTTTCTTTAAGGGAGTCTAGCTGTTCATACACAAGTAATCATCACAGGCTTCCACAGAACTCACTCCAGAGAGCTTTCACCATGAGCAATCAGCAGACAAGTACAGAGTGTCTGAGTCTCATGGAAAAACCCACCATGTGCTCTTTATTGTCAGCCCTGGAATCACTGGTCCGGATTACCTGCCCAGGTCACACAGCCTAGCACAAAGGTGTTGGTGTCAATGGAATATGGCTTTTTGGCCACACAGAGGCTCAAAGAACACTCTTGAGTTTCTCTGTGGTAACCCACCTCCACGGAAAGGCTTGCAGCAATGACCAGTATGCCCGCTGTGGCCCAGAAAAGGTAGAACATCAGATATTTTCCTACCTTCTCTCTTTTTAATGCAAGTGAGAAAACAACTTGCCAAGATCCATTTTGTAATACCTGCTGTTAACCAGAGATACAGGGAAGTGAGAGACATGCACTATTAGGACACATGTGTAGTGTCCCAGCTTGCTACCTTGCCTACCCCTTGTGCTGTGGAATCAATGTGTAAGTGGCGCTGAGTCATAATGACGCAGCATGCTGCTGCAGACAGTGTACAATGGGATGTGCCAAGGCCATAAGCTCTCTACACTGTGGCCATGCAGGTTTTTCCTCATTCAAGAGCTTGGAGCTGAGCACACCTCATCAACTGGTATGCCTGTCTTAGTGTACTCACATAACAAAATTGAACTCATTCATAATCAAATAGCATTTTAAATCAGCTTTAAATGATATGTAAGTAAAAAAAAAAAAAATCTATATGTGTTGGGCCTTGAGAGGCCCAGGCGAGAGGCCTAGTGGAACTTCCTGAGCCTAGCTAAAGCTTGGTGATCTGCCTCAGGCCAGCTACGCCTAATGGCTTCTGTCCTGGTACTTCCGCGTAGGAGTTGGAATTCCTGCGTGTGAGTTTGGGACCAATCATCTCAAAGGTCGTAGTTTACTATTGGCCCTTACCCCCACTCCCAAAATCCCTGCCTTTGTTCTCAACATTATGTAGGCAACCACCTGTAACGATAAAGCGAGTTCCTGCTTCGACAAGACTCCCGGCTCCATGTGGTTTTATTCCGGTGACTAGGAGAGGTTCTGAGTCAATGTTCATCCCTTCTTCCTCAACCCCTTGGGAGGAACCAGCAGGCCTGGTCCCTCCTCAGCACTACCTGCCCGCTGGGGACGAGACCAGCATATATGCATTTGTGTCAAAAGAGTTGGGAAGATGTCTCCATGGATAGAGAGCTTTGCCACTGAAGCTTGAGTACTTGAGTTTGGATTCCCAGAGCACAAGTAAAAGCCAGATGCTGTGGCAGGCATCTGTGATCCCAGCATGAGTAAGTAGCACAGGAAGGAAGGCAGGGACAGAAGAATTTCCCAGAAGTTCATTGGCCATATAGCCTGAGAAATACCATGGTGAAGAACGAGAGAGTCTGCCCTAAACAAGTCAGAAGGTAAGAACCCATCCCAGAATCTGTCCTCTGATTTCCACATGTATGCCCACACTCACATATATGGAGAGAGAGAGAGAGAAATACACACCACATACACACACACACACACACACACCCTCTAATAAATTTAAGACCTTTGGGAAATAACATACAGAAACACACATGTACCCAGACACAGGCTATTTCTATCTCCTATACTCACTCACACACAAAAGTATAAGAATATAAAATTTATATCACAATATAAAATAATAATTATATTATGTAATAAGTAAGCCCCTTCTTGGAATATAAAATATTTCTATTAGTGTCAGTTTTGTGGCTTGTCTTGGGTTTGATGATTCAAACTCTAAACTCCAAAACTTTACCCATGAATTCAAAATCCACAATTTCTCAGACCTCCCCAGCGCTAAATTCCTGAACAGTAAAATAAGAACAATTCTATCAACACAAGAAAGAACTAAACAACTACAGATAATTGCACTTGGAAGTAAATTGTAGGAATAACAAGGTACAAAAAGAGACCAATGACAGAGGTTAGCTTGACGAGACTTTCATGTGCCAAGACACCTGGCTTATTTTACTAAATAGGATGAAAACGGGACTTATCACTGCACATCTACATCATTTCTGCAATACACAATAGATTTATCAAAATAGTAATAATGTACAAGCATAGATTACACACTGTACATTTCTTGTTTAACCTGAAGAATTTATTGAACGTGCCAGACATTGTGGCGCACGCCTTTAATCCCAGAACTTGAGAGGCAGAGGTAGGAAGATTGCCATGAGTTCGAGGCCACCCTGAGACTCCATAATGAATTCCAGGTCAGCCTGGGCTAGAGTGAGACCCTACCATGAAAAAAAAAGAAAGAAAGAAAGAAAGAAAGAAAGAAAGGAAGGAAGGAAGGAAGGAAGGAAGGAAGGAAGGAAGGAAGGAAGGAAGGAAGGAGAGAGAGAGAGAGAGAGAGAGAAAGGGGAGAATTTATTGAATGTGCTTGTTAGATTACCTACCTCTAATGAATTTAAGACCTCAGGGAAATAACATGCAGAAGCACACATGCACCCATACATAACCTATTTCCAACTCTCATGCTCATGTCTCCTACTTCACTCAAAGAGAAGAAAGACAAGGAGGAGTCATTCTAATCTATCAATTCTAACTTGCGAATGTCTCCCACTCACCATTCCTCCACTTCTACTACAACTGGGTCACATTTTAAGATGAGGCCAATTGAAATTGAATATTGTTGTGGAGTGGATGTAGGTTTTGCATATTGCTATGATCAAGAACTTTTTATGTATATTAAGGCAATGTGTTTTATAAACTCTGAATGGTTGTCTTCAATGGATGTGATAAAAGTCCATTGCCAAAAGAGCGGAACTATTAACTCTACACGTTGTCAGTAAGACACAGAAATCATCTATTCATCATTTCTCTGTTTCTCCCAGTCCTTAAAAATGAAATGATCATATCACTCTAAGATAGAGCAAAGTGTTCATCTGAGTCACACCTAATAACTTGATTAGTGCTAAAGTAAAATTTGAAAGTGATTGAAGTGATTTTTATGATCAACCTTCTGGAAGGCATTCAAAACTGCTACAGTTCTACTTCCAAGGAGATAATTCATATCTAAATGCCACTTCTGTGTTGTTTATCAACAGTTGAGAATTAAATTAGTGAGCTTGATTTGTGTTACATAATTTAACCAGTTTATAATTTAAATACTCATAAAGTTACCATTTTAACACATGAAACAAACACAAAACTAAGTTTAATAGTAAGTTTCTAATCTCCATGGGAGCTCAGAGTTGGAAAATATTTTATAAGGATAGGCTAGAACATTGGTTCCCAACCTTGACCTTACATTGGAATCTCCTAAGTCAGTCACCAAGGGTCTTGAAAGGACAACAATGCTGGACTCCCACATCTGGAACTCTTGTGTAAGTGAAGTGGGGGAGGCCTGAGAACTGAGGTTATTTCCTTTAAGTCATTCCAATGTTTGGTTAAGACTTAAAATCATTACTATGGAGCTGGGCATGGTGGTGCATGACTTTAATCCCAGCACTCAAGAGGCAGAGGTAGGTGGATTGCCATGAGTTTGAGGCCACCCTGAGACTATATAGTGAATTCCGGGTCAGCCTGGGCTAGAGTGAGACCCTACCTCAAAAAACAAAAAAAAAAAAAAAATCATTACTATGGGGCTGGAGAGATTACTTAGTGGATAAGGCACTTGCCTGCGAAGCCTAAGGACCCAGGTTCGATTCCCCAGTATCCACATAAGCCAGATGCACAAGGTGGCATTGTTTGCATTGGCTAGAGGTCCTGGTGCACATTCTCCCTTTCCCTCTCCCTCTGCCTCCCCCACTCCTCTCTCTCTCTCTCCCTCTCTCTCTCTCTCTCCTTTTTTCTCTCAAATAAATAAATAAATGTAATTCTTTTAAAAAATCACTATGGGACTATTGCATTGAAAATTGGGCTTTGCCGGGTGTGGTGGCTCACGCCTTTAATCCCAGCACTCGGGAGGCAGAGGTGGGAGGATTGCCGTGAGTTCGAGGCCACCCTGAGACTCCATAGTGAATACCAGGTCAGCCTGGGCTACAGTGAGACCCTACCTCGAAAAACCAAAAATAAAATAAAATTGGGCTGGGTGGCATTTCAGATTCCTCCAACGCTGAGAATTTTGGTTGGATTGTCCATGGACCCTTGCATAATTTGCACCAGACAGGCCTTCAAGTATCACTGTATGTGTGCAACATTGTTACCACTTTTTTTCCTAGATGGCATTTCAAAGAACATGAAGGCACCATGCTTATTTACATTTCTTCTCCACCAGGTTCTGATTCTTCACTGAAGAGGTAGATTCCCCCTTCACTAGCAATCTGCTGGTAGCCTGTGGCTGCTGAGAACTTTCACTTCAATTTTTGTTTTATTAATTAGAAACTTTTCTGTGGGACAAGTTGTGTTTGTCCCATTCCCTTTTGTTATCCTCTTATGTTGTCTCCTCCCCACTTCCATCGCAGTGAGGAGCCTCTTCAGCAAGGTTATTGGTGTTGCCTGTGGGGTTATGAATGCAACAGCCAGTCTCTGTCATTCCTGCCACTCCACTAACAGTCTCCCTTCTCTCTCCCTTCCTTGTCTGTCTGTTTCATCCTTTGTGGTGTCCTGACAAGAATTCAGAAGAAAAGGATGAAATTCTGCCTCGTTTGTTAATGAAAGTTTGAATTCCCAATAACTTGAGTCGGACTCCCCAAAATATACGCTTCCCAGTGAATCACGCTGATTCCACAGGATAGAGAATATTTGAGACATGAGAGAATGCTGATCAACAGACATTTGTTGGCTAAATTCTACTTTAAGAAATTAAACTTCTATTGAACCTTAACGAGAGAGACAGAGCCGTGCAACAGGACCAGGCGTCAAGGGAGACTTTGGCTCCGTGAAACACAACATCTGGCCAGCCGCTTTAGCTGAGCACCCCCAAACAGAACGAGAACACACAAAGTGGAGGGCAAGGCCATTCGCACTGCTGAGAAACAATGCCTCTGCTGCCACCGTGATGCCCGCATAACATCCACATGCATGTGGGCTTCGCTAACCCTTCAGCACTGCATGCAGGACCAGTCTTGAGGTAGGTGCTCAGCTGGGGGCAGGATTAAATTTTTTGGGGGCTCTCTCTGTCCTTGAGTTCTAACACGGTGTACAATTCACAGCTGTAATTAAATCAGAGCCAGCATATGCTGTGATGAAAATAATAAATTGTGTTAGGTGAAGGCAAAAGGCTTTGGAGCACATTAACATCCGGAGTATCAACTCTGTCACAACTTATAGTTACTTAATGATAATAATGTAGGAGATGCAGCAAGGTTTTATTAATGAAAAGAAAATCAATTTGGCCATATTCAAACTACCTTCTAAGTTAAGTAAAACAAATACTTGAAATTCAGACCATAAGACTTTTTTTCTTTTTCTTTTAGTATAAACTCCAGTTTTTGTCTTAGAATTGTCTTCCAAATTTCAGTCATGGAAAGCGGTCACCTAGGTTTCCTCCATACAAAATGACTGTTAGTTTGGAGGAAAGCCAACCTCAAATCAGCAAATCAAATGTCAATAAAGTCCATCAGCTTTCTTTTCTCATTCTTGCTCCTTAAAATGATCAACAATACATTTAACACTCTACCCCAAAAGCCAAGAATTATGACCAAAATAATAGGATGTGGTAATGTGAATTTTCTTTATTGACTTTAAAACTGTCTGAAATGAAAACGCCTATCAGTTCGAAAGCTGTGGCATCTATAGGACTGTTCCCACACTGGTGCCCTTGTTTTAAGGAATAAGTTAGCTGGTTATGTTGTCGTTACTATTAAATATTCTAAGGACTCTGTAGCTTTTTTTCCCTTCACTGGCTCTCCTCTTTGTCCTCATTCTTTCTGAAGTTTTCACTGGTGGTTCTATCCTGTCTTGGATAGCCAAGATTCTTCTGGGTAGAATACACCACTGCCTGGTCTATAACGCTCTTAAGTTGTACCTACTCACGCCTCTCCTGGGCCATGTGAGGGAGGAACAATACCAGAGAATTCTAAATAAGTAATTAAATAGTCAAGACAGTAACAAGTAATTGTAAATAAAACTTACTATACTTCAAAGTCATATACCGCCAGCTAAAACATATATAACTGAATATTTGATAGTAAAACAATTACTTAGCTAAGATTCACAATCAGATCATCCTCACGTGCATTCTCTAGACCATATTTTCAGAGAAGTTAATGGAATGTTTTCCAATGATGTTTCTAAGAAAAAGAAGTCCATTATTATAATTTTATGATTTTCTTTTTTTTTAAGTTTTTATTTATTTATTTGAGAGCGACAGACACAGAGAGAAAGACAGATAGAGGGAGAGAGAGAGAATGGGCGCGCCAGGGCCTCCAGCCTCTGCAAACGAACTCCAGACGTGTGCGCCCCCTTGTGCATCTGGCTAACGTGGGACCTGGGGAACCGAGCCTCGAACCGGGGTCCTTAGGCTTCACAGGCAAGTGCTTAACCTCTAAGCCATCTCTCCAGCCCATGGCTTTCTTTGTCCACAATAACTCCTAAGCAACATGCATCCATCAGGAGCCCAGGAGTGTCAGCTGTGAGAAACAGCCCAAACAACCTGAGGCTGAGCAAGGTGTGTGCTCAGAGAGTAGTCTGTCTCCCAACAAAATAGGATGCTCCTCTCTGAGGCAACTTTTCCCACCTAGCCTATAGAAGAGGCAAGCTCAAGCTAGATTTTCATATCCTTCTGGCTAAGGAAAAGAAATGAGTGGCAGAGCCCAAAGCAGTCAGGTAAGAATAAAGGAAAGGAGGCAGGTGTGGTGGTGCATACCTTTAATCCCAGCACTCGGGAGGTAGAGGTAGGAGGATCACCATGAGTTCGAGGCTACCCTGAGACTATATAGTGAATTCCAGGTCAGCCTGGACTAGAGTGAAACCCTACCTCGAAAAACCAAAAAAAGAAGAACAATAACAAGAAAGGAAAGGGCTACAATTTGCATGACAAATAATAATAAATTTTAAACATCTGGCAGGTGTGAGCAAAATCAGCTCAGGGAAATTCATGGAAGAGGGGGCGGAAAGACTGTTAGAGCCATATGCTGGGGCATTACCCACAGACATTGCCTCTTCCCCTTATGATGGCTACCCACACAATGCATGACCCACAATCCCCAATGAGGAGGGAGGTCCCTGCGGAGGGGGGAGGACAGGGAGGAGGCTAATGACATTACCCACATGGATGACACACACTGTACATAACTAATAAAATAAAATTTTAAAATAGTAATAATAATAACATAATCTCAGTGAGCTGGTTGTAGTGGTGCACACCTTTAATTCCAGCACTTAGGAGGCAGAGATAGGAGGATCACTGTGAGTACAAGGCCACCCTGAGACTACATAGTAAATTCAAGTCAGCCTGGACTAGGGTGAGACCCTACCTTGAAAAACCAAAAAATCATCATCATCAATCTCAGTGATGCCAGGTATAGTGGCACACATCTATAATCTCAGCACTTGGGAAGAGAAAGAAGTTTCAGTGACAACCATGAAATGGATTGGCATGACTATTAAATACTTTTAATTTCAAAATCACAATTTTCAAAACATATATATTACTTTTGCACTGGACCTACTTCTTAGCTTTTTAAATATATTTTTATTTATTTAGTTGAGAGAGAGAAGAGAGGCACAGAAAAAGAGAATGAGCACACCAAGGCCTCCAGCCACTGCAAATGAACTCCAGACGCATGTGCCCCCTTGTGTATCTGGCTTACGTGGGTCCTGGAGAATCAAATCGGGATCGTCTGGCTTTGCAGGCAAAGGCCTTATCCACTAAGCCATCTCTCCAGCCCTGTTCTTAGCTTTTTTATCTGCTTTCATATTTATTGTTCAAATGAACCCTTCCTCATTGACTCTCTTGGGTAAAAGATTTTGATAGCCAACAGATGGGGTAAGAGCACAAATGCTCAAGATTTAGCCCCAAGCAAAATGTCTAGTGAATGTTCGCACCCATAAATATATTCAATTTGCTTGGCATATGTCCTGAAAATTGGAAAAGTTAAAACCATAACTTAACCTGAGATATTGTGTTAAAGCAACATGTCACTACTTAGCAGCTCAAAATATGAATATTTTCCACAATGTAATAGAGTAATTTAGAAACAAGCATTGTATTATTACCTGAAAATCACTTTTCTATAATTTAAGAATTTCTTGCACCTGCATCCATATCTTTATTAACAATTCAAATTTCTAACATTTCCTTTAATTTTTTGTAATTCTATAATGTAATTCTCAAGTGAGATTTCTATGATTCCTAACAAAAAAAAAAAATACAATAATATTTAAGAGCAGTTCCAAAGCCGGGCGTGGTGGCGCACGCCTTTAATCCCAGCACTCGGGAGGCAGAGGTAGGAGGATCACCGTGAGTTCAAGGCCACCCTGAGACTACAGAGTTACTTCCAGGTCAGCCTGGACCAGAGTGAGACCCTACCTCGAAAAACCAAAAAAAAAAAAAAAAAAAAAGAGCAGTTCCAGCATTTATAAGTGTGCTAAGGGATGTAAGAGAGGAATGGAAAAAGGCTTGTCTTCTTACATTAAATCTAACATTGAAGTGAAAGCTAGTATCAGGGTGTACAGAGATAGATAATGCCTCCTTTTGCTTTGGATGATAATAAGAGCAGAAAGTTGCACGCCACAGAGCTGACTGGATGTCCCATGATCTCCTTTCATGGTGGCTCTCCACATTCATGGGCACAACAGAGCCTGGGTGAGGAAGTATGCACACGTCCAGATGACATAGACAGAACTGTAGTTCTAATGTGGCACCTTTACATGTAAATGATGAATATTCATTTTATTCAAAAATATGCTAATTCAAAACATTCAGATACCTTACTTAATGCTGCAACACCTAGACCTTTGGCATGATGCAACTATCTGCATAAACCCTAATATTCAAAAAAGTTTGATTAAATCACCATTCACCCACTGAAATGACAAAAGTCAGGCTAGTCTGCCCATTGGTTTCCACCACATTGTGCCTACTACCGCCGTCACCACCTGAAAGGACCCTTCTCAGTCCCACATGGATGCTGTATGTGGCCTTATCATGTATGTCAGTCTCAGAAACTATGATCCTAGCTCCAAATCAAAGAAGCTGTCGGGCGTGGTGGTGCACACCTTTAATCCCAGCACTTGGGCTGCTGAGGTAGAAAGATAACTGTGAGTTCAACTCCAACCTGGAACTACCGAGTGAGTTCCAGGTCAGCCTGGGCTAGAGAGAAACCATACCTGGTAAAAAAAAAAAAAAAATTTAAGTGAGTACTAACGATAAGGTCTTGATACTAAAGTACTGAAGATACCAATATTGTCCTCATGAAACACAAGTCCAGTTTTGTAACAGAAAAATACAAAAGCAACATTGCAATCAATGCACCATTAGTTTCTTAGTATATATCTGCACTGAGCACTGATTGTTAAGGGTTACTAAAACCTATGATCATTACTGGAGCCGAAACAGCACTTTAAAATTCCTGTAGAAAAAGATGTGCATGATGAATAATTCTGACTGTCAACTTGGCAGGGTGGAGAATTGCCTAGGAGACATGGTGTGATGGTGAGTGTGTGAGTGTGTGTGTGTGTGTGTGTGTGTGTGCCCTTTCACACACACACACACACACACACACACACACACACACACACACACATTTCAAGAGAGGCTTAGCTGAAGAGGGAAGACCCACCCAGAATGTGGTCATACCACCGCATGGGCTGGAGTCCTGGACTACATGAAAAGGAAACGGCAGTCCTGCTCTCTGCTCCTAACTACAGACTGAATGTGACCAGCAGCCTCGGTGACCGGCTGCTGTGCCTTCCTTGCCATGAAGAACTGCACCTTCAAACTGGAGCCGAAATAAACCTCTTCTCCCCTGTTACTTCCTGTCACATATTTGGTCACGATAGTGTGGAAAGTAATGGAGTCAATGCAGTCCAAGTTGGTGGTCCCTGGATCCAAATAGCCTGTGACATTTCAGTCCTTCCCAGTTGCAGTACTTCATGAGAAGGATGCACCTGGCAGGGAAACAAGGTGCTGCCAGAAAAGGATGGAGGACCACACTGCGGCTTCATATGGCACCAGGAAGGGAGTATCAAAAGCCATTCTCCTTTTAGCTAGAAAACCAAAAAAGCCAGCACAGCTACAGGAATGCCTTCAAATTATATAACAAAATGCATATGATCACGCCTCTCTGTAAACTATCCAGTGCCTAAGATAGCCACTCCATATATTTCCTATCTCACATTCTCAACAAATCATCTATGACTTCAAAGACTAAGCTGAGGGCTGGAGAGATGGCTTAGCGGTTAAGTGCTTGCCTGTGAAGCCTGAAGACCCCGGTTCGAGGCTCAATTCTCCAGGACCCATGTTAGCCAGATGCACAAGGGGGTGCATGTGTCTGGAGTTCATTTGCAGTGGCTGGAAGCCCTGGCATGCCCATTTTCTCTCTCTCTCTCTCTCTCTCTCTCTCTCTCTCTCTCTCCCTCCCTCTTTCTCTGTCACTCTCAAATAAATAAAAATGAACAAAATTTTTTTTTAAAAAGCCTAAGCTGAGGCCACCTTCCTGAGGTCATTCACAGGGACTCCCACCCACACCCCTCCTTTGCACTGTTTATTTCATCTGTCTTTCCAAGTTCAGAGGAGGCAGTACCCTTCCTGGTGCACAATTTTGCAATGTGTGTTTCAATACATCCAGTTGTGACTGCTGGGTGACTTTCCTATCAGTTCATACTATGCACACAGAACCACTCTTTCACCTATCTCCTGTTTCCTGCCTCCACCTGACAGGGCGTTTCATTTGCTGGCTTCTGTCTTACAAAAACAGCTCTCCCACCATGAATGCTCCGCTTTCTTCCCACAATTAGTTTGAACAACTATGCTTTCCAACTATAATCTCACTTGTCTCAGTCATTTCACTCCCCTTCTCAGAAAGACCCTCTGGTTCACTAATCTTTACTTCTCCAGTGAAATGCTGCTGGACTCCAGAATATGACTCCACCAATCCTCCAAATTATGATTCCATTAGCTTCCCCACAAACCCTCAGTAATATTCCTTTCATGCTATCCATAAGAGATTCTGGCCTTTAGTTTTTACACATATTATATAGTCCCATTGCCAAGAACATGCTTATATGTATCTCCTGCCAATTTAAACATGCATTCTGGTATCATACAAGGTCACACTGCTGCAAAAGACTTCCCTTTCTTCTTAGGTCATCTAGTAGAATTGTCTCATAACTAGTATTATCTAAAACTTTGACTCAAGGGCTTTTAGGTCAAGGACGAAGTACTTATGGCCTATTTTGAATCCCCCCCACAGAAATTAACATGTAACAATCCACATTTTAATAACTTAAATGATGATGTGTTTATCCTACAGGATTGTGTGTTTAGTTAGTAAACAAATGCTGATAGGTTTTTTTTTAATATTGTATTGTATTGCATACTGTATCCATTTTCAAAACCACAGAATCATTTTAAGACAATATCCAAATACGAGATACCATTCTAAGGACAAGGTGAATTCTTGGCACAATGAGAATAGATGTTTTGGTAAATGGATGAGTTCCTGTCCAGAAGCAGAGGTAAATGACAAGGTGCCCATCCCTAACTGTTTTTGCAAGCACATTTGCACAGCAAACAACTTTGGAGTCTAGGGCTAGTGTCTCCCTGGGATGGGGAGGGTTGCATTTGTTTCCTGACCTGGAAAATATATCAAATGCCCTTCCTGCAGAAACAAGCATCTTCACTAGAAGCCCCTTCAATAGCTCTCAGCTGCTGCACAGGCTCACTTTGTACCAACATCTATGGGGAAATTCCTCTGAGGAATCAAGGGGACGATATATAGTGATGAGAACAGGAAGCGAGGGCTGCCTGCCCTTCCTGAGTAATGAAGTCAATTTGTTACCTTCTACTAGCATCTATATACTTGTGGAAGACTAGCAATTCTAGGCTCTGCTCATTGATAGTTCTTGATGACTTCTGGATGCTAATGAAAAGTCTGTTCAGTTAGGAGGTTCTGGTTTAAAACTAAAACAAGCTACCAATCCTTTGGACAGTGCCATGGGTAGGTCTCAAAATGAAGAGCCTGCACATTGATCCACTAACACACTATCATTGTGGGTATGGAAATGGTCTACATCTTGACTGGGTTAATAGTTGCAATAGAACCATAACCACAGCTATAAAGATGCATCAAGATATAATGTTAAGAGCAGCACATTTTAATGCATGTAAATCTCATCTCAAAAAGAAAGTATGAAAAATTCCAGACATCAAAATGTTGAATTTTGTTGCTGTTCTTTACAGTTTCAGATCAAAATGATTTACGGAAACCCAAAGACAAATATTGATCACTTTTATACCCATACATCTGAATATCCTTTTTAAAGAAGCAACTGTCATGTAGAGGCTCTGAGTAATATTACATATGTATAACAAAATCTTTCAATTACCAGGCTGGGACTCACCCATTTTATGTATGGGCTTTATAATTTTTAACAGAAGTACAATTTAAGTTCCTACCTGTGATGTTGAAGGTTATATTAGGTACTATAATAGAATACCTAGTACATAGAAAACATTCTCTAAAGCATAATTATGATTATTGCTTCCTTATAGGACAAGTAATGACAGCATGATAAGTTAGAATACTTCTAAGCCGGACGTGGTGGCACACACCTTTAATCCCAGCACTGGGGAGGCAGAGGTAGGAGGATCACCGAGAGTTCGAGGCCACCTTCAGACTACATAGTTAATTCCAGGTCAGCCTGGACCAGAGTGAGACCCTACCTCAAAAACAAACAAACAAAAAAAAAAGTTAGAACACTTCTATTAAAGCAAAAGTATAATATTACTTTTAAAATCTGGTAAATTTAATGTACATGAATGCAAATACTGACAGTGGGATGTTTACTTATTGCAGTTCCCAAATTACACAATTATATATAATCTAACAAAACAACAGAGCACATCCCAGTTATTTTGCATATTAATCTGAAGTACAGAGAGAGAAAGAATAAAATGAAGAGATGCTATCTTGGGTAATGTCAAGTTCAGATCTATTTTCTAGCTGCTGCATTGTTTTATGGGGCTTTCAATGTTGTGGTGTTTGGGGTGATTTTTGCCTGTTTCTCCAAGGCAATAACAGGAAAAGGTGATAATTCAGTTGGATGATAATCTTGACCTTGGTAAAACTATAGCCATGACAAAACTTTTCAAGGGAATGACAAAATATTTTTTAAGAAACAATCCAGAGTAAGGTAATGTGAACATGGGGGAGGGGGAAAGGGGGTACATTCTCATCCTTTTTGGAAAAGTGCATTGCTGTCCAAATGTCAAAGGGTATAATTGACTGAACTGTACCCTTCTTCACAGCAGGCCATGTTCTACCTGTGGCTGACATGTCACCGGCTAGTGTCCCCAAAGCATGTGTGGTACAAGTGAACATCAGTCATCTCAGTGCTGTACCACTAAAACTATTCCCAATATCCCAAAAGGAAACAGAAATAGGAAAATAGGCAATAATAATGCGAAACTTTTACTTAATTCTTTGGATGAAATATAGCCTGTCCCTTCAGAATTTCATGCAGGAATTTGCAAATGAAGAAGCACAATTATCTTGGTTTTCCATTAATATATTTTAACAATCTTTTACTAGGAACCTTTGCATCTGAACTGGTATCTTGACTAAGGAAAACTTTTGGAAAATGGGAGTTGGAGTACAGGGCCTCTGAGAAGTGATTAGTTCATGAAGTTGGATCCCACAGGAAAGAATTAATAAGTTATCTAGGGAGTGGCTGAGTTATAAATTTGAGCACCTGCTGAGCTTTCTGTCTCCTCATGTAATGCCTTCCATGTTGTGACATAGAAAGAAAGCTCGCCAGATGCTGAGCAGATGCTAAAGGCTTTGGGCCTCCAGTCTCCAGAACCATGAACTAAATAAATTACAGGATCTCAACATTGTTATAACTACAGAAAATGAAACACACCCTACAACAAACTGGGTGCTGCGTCCTATTTTCAGCATTTGATATCCATTCCAATAAATTCATATTATTGTATGATATATCCATGTATCCAAACATCACATGGTACCCCACTCCTATACATAATTTTGTTTTTATTTATCAGTTAAACTTTTCTTAAAAGTCTTAGCTAGGGTTGGAGAGATGGTTCGGTGGTTAAGGTGCTTGCCTGCCAAGCCTAATGGCCAAAGTTTGATTTCTTAGTACCCATGTAAGCCACATGCACACAGTGCTGCATGCATCTTTGCAGTGGCTGCGGGCCCTGGTGTACCCATTCTCTCTCTTCCTGCCTCCCTCCCCCTCCCTCGCCCTACCCCTCTCTAGGAAACAAGCCATTTGATCATGATGGGACAAACCTGAGCATAGTGGGTTGTTCTTTCAATCTGCCCAACAGGAAAACAGTAAGATGGAATGATGGAGACTACTAAGTGTTTAATGAGCAAACTGACTCCCATCTCCTAGCAAACAGGGCCCTTCCTTTGCTTAGAATTACAACGCCTAATGCACAACTGTAATGCAACTAAACAACATGAGTTCAGACTTTGGTTGTTTTTCTAAATCCACAATTAAGGCATAAATTAATTAATTAATTTTTTAATCCCACAATAAAGATTTTGTTTGGGACTTTAAGCCTTCCTATTTTCACATTCCTAATTTTCCAAAAGTACAGTCGTATGCTGTGTGAGGTACACAGGGAGCTCAAAGAAGAGATGACAATCCCTTCCAAGCTACATTTTAGACAAGGGGCAGCATTGCAGAAAAGGTTACTGCACACTTCAGGAATCCTCTGTATTTGTGCAGACAACAAAATGTTACAGAGAGGAAAAGTCGTTTTAATTGCAACTAAATTCATTTGTTCTAAAAAGCAGGAGCATATGCTTAATAGAACAGTTAATCTGAAAATTGGCCTTTTAATGGTACGACTTGATTCCTCAAACTGAACAATGTAATTTTTACAAAAATGTCTGTTATTGACAAAGAACTATAATCTTAAAAAGAAGTTTAGACTTATCACCTTTGCCACAAAGATCTAACCAAGGACAACTATGGATGTGGCCCAACACAAAACCAGAAATATGCTTGAAACTGTCATGATTTTGTTTTGTGCATGGTTCTCCTGCAAGAACTGTGTAGAATGACAATGTCCTGTCAAAGGTTTGTATTTCAGATAGAAGTTAAGAAAAGTGATATTAACCCATGGAAACTCCCATAGAATGATTTTAATTTTGATTTAAAAACTTGTTAACGTTTCTGGCTCCTTATTCATTTTCTTGGCTCCTCAGCATGGAATCCACTGTTTTTATTCTATGTTTCCAATGAAGGGAATAAATGATTGACTAATGGCTATAAATGATATTACCAACAGGAGTTGTCCAAATTAAAAAAAAAAAAAAAACTTCAGGTAGAAGGTTATGTAGAGTTTTTTTTCTTTTGTTTGTTTTGGTTTTGTGAGGTGGGGTTTTGCTCTAGCCCAGCCTGATCTAGAATTCACTATGTAATCTAACAGTGGCCTCGAAATTACTGTTACTCAGTGCTGGGATTAAAGGCGTGCGCCACCACATCCAGTCTTCCTTTCCAAATTCAAAGAGATGCTCAGATAGTCTGCTTCCTGTCCTGTGCCTCGTTTTAGACCTCACCTCATCATTACATTCGTTGCATCCTCGACACCCTTCCTACCTTCAATCTTTTTTTTTTTTTTCAGTCAGCCCCGCAGTGCTCTTTTTAACAAGGGCTGCTCTCCCCAACCCTGTTTCTCTAGGAGGAGTGTATCAGCAGAGTCTTGCTTCATCAGACACTGCCTTCTTGATCCTCCAGCCTACCTTCAATCTTGCCTGACTCAAAGCTGTGGTCTAAGGGCTGTCTAAAGTGTAATCCTGATCAAGTCACACAGAACACTAGCTCTGCTCCCATTTTCTAACCCCGCCACCTGCCACTGCTACCAACACCCTCCGGTCCTTTCATCTTCCCCGAGGTCGAAGTATGCTGCCTGTTTTTCCTTGGCTACTTACCCAGTGCCCTTCCTGTGACTAAGCCCGAGTCAATTTTCATGATTTTCTTTTGATCCCTTTGGCAAGGTTTGCATGCTCTCTCCTTTGGCCCTTACTTAGCCTTCCTCTACCTCCAGCTCACAGCACACTTCATGCCAGCAGAACTGACTGGGTTCTTTGTCTCACAGGCAAAAGCCTTGAGGCAAGAACTTTACTTCACTCACTCCACACCTCCAGCTGGGATACAGGAGCAGTTGTTGTGTCTACTACATTTTTTTTTTTTTCAAAGAACTTGGCATAGCTGTGTGTCCGTTTAATCCCAGTACTTTGGATGCTGAGGCAAAAGGATGACGAAGTCAAGGTCAGCTTGGGACACATGGCAATATCTTAGGGAAAAAAAAATAAAAAATAAAAAACTGAAGAAAGATAATTATGGCTGACAAGAACTTAAGGTCCTAAAGAAAGACTTCATGAATTTCAAAATTGGAACAGCTCTTGCAAAAATCCTTTTCCACTGAATTGATGACTGAGGTTTAAAAACATACAGCATTTAAGATGGAAGTGATTCTCAATTGCCTAATGACGGCAAGGAAGAGTAAGCCAGTATGACCCTTCATCTCTCCTAAAGAAAAGACATCTGGGGACAGAATGGATCCAGTGGATAGCTATTTCCACACCAATCACACAGCCTCACACAATTAAGAAGAAATGTTTCAGGACTTGTCAACAGTGTTACAGGTAGAGCAAGTGTCGCTTCCTCGAGGTCCCAAAGAGGCTGCCTGTGTTTGTGACTACAGTTCTAAACAGGCTCGAAACAGTCACTTCTTCCTCTGGCTGTAGCTGCCAGGCTGAGGAAGCAAGCAAACTGTTCACCACCCTCAAAGGGGTCGTGTGTCTCTGAGGGAACCCTGTTCCTAAAACACAACTTAAACACAGTCAACACACAGCAGGGTAGACACGGGAGATGGGACAGGACTAGGAAAGCAAGCAAGAGCTATGGAAATCAAGACTTATTGGACTTAGGCCACATTGCAGCCAAAGAGACTGGGACCCCGGGAAACGTCAAGAACCTGCACGGGGGACTCCTGGTGGGCAAGCGGGGACACTGAGACTAGAACTTCGCTTCTCCAGCTCCCAGTCCCAGGCTGGGACCCACAGAGACCAGGAAATCAGGGGCTCCTCTCCCCCGGCACGTTCTCTCCAACGCCAGGGCCACGGACGCGCCTGGAGAGAGGCCGCAGCCACCTGTGGGTCGCAGCGAACTTTCGGGGTCCGCCTCCCGCATCCAGGCCGCCGGCCGCGGGCCCCGGGCGCGCCCGGCCCCGCCCCGTCCCGCCCCGGGGGGCCCCCGAGCGGCGGCGGCGCCGTCACCGCCGAGGCCGCGGCCCGGGCGCCAGCGCTCAGGGGCTCGGCGCAGCATCCCTGCCTCCGTGGTTCCCATAGCAACAGCTGCGCGAGATGCGGGGCCACCAGGGACGCTCTGGCGGTCAGAGGTCATCTCCGTGGCAACAGGAACTTCCCGCGCTACGGAGGCTCCAATGGGCCGCTTCCGCCGCATTGCGTAGCGGAGCCCCCTCGGGGGCCGAGCGGCGGGAAAGGCACTGGTGGCCCCGGTGGCGGTGAGGTGAGGTGAGGGCGGTAGCGGGGCTGGGTACCCCGGGGGCACCGTGGGAGGAAGCCCGCGCTCAGTGGGCTGTGCTAGGGGCTCCCCGCTGCACACACCTCCGAGCCGCGGCTTTGCACAAAACAAATAATGACAACAGCTCCCTGGAAACCTGGGGCCTACGCCTCTGGCAAACTTGGTGGTCCCCGACGCGAGCTCCGGAACGCAGCAGCCCAGCGCCCTGCGTCTCCCACAGTGGCTCCAAGAAAGGAAGAGAAACTACGGCGGTTGAAAGCCGCAAAGTTGGGGAAAATGCTTTCTGAACTGCAAACGGAATGCTAGACGGGAGGGAGTGCTTTTGGGAAAAGTTTCAACAACAACAACAAAAAAATATATGGCCACAAGATAGGGTCCTATTTATCTTCAGAGAAAGGTGTTACAAAAAGAAAAAAAAAAATTATTGAACTTTTGCAAAAAAAAAAAAAAAAGATTTAAAAAAGACAGGAAATGGAAAAAGAAGCCAGAAGGGAAGCCTACTGGACCCTCATTTTCATCTGTGATACTAAGGGTGGACCTGCGGAGCTAGAAAGGGGGAATGCTATGGCGCCCGCAGCTTAGATTTTTGAAAAAAGGCTCAGGTGTAAGTAAGGGCGTGTGCCACGTTGCTTGTCATGGACTAGGAAGATCACTGCTGGCCCTTTTCCTTCACTTTTTGTTGTTTTGTGGGTTTTTTTTATTTTATTCATTATTATTATTTTGTAGTTCAGAAGCCAAATTCTTGGCCCTAGTGGGAATAAGTATTAAGTGCATTTAACTACTAGCTACATAGTCCCACAGTTCACTTTTTTAAGAGATACTTGGCACTATTCACTCATAGTACATATAAACACATTTTACAGATCATGTATACATGTTACTCAGTATACAAACATAACAAGCAGAAGTTTTGTTGGGTGATGATGACAAAGGAAATAGTGCCTAACATTGCTGGGTGACTCTTAGACGGCGTCAGTTGATTAGAGAAAGGCAAACTTCAATGTTGTCCATAAAACATATTCTCTGTAAACCTGTGTTCCTTGTTCCTCCTTCTGACCTCCATGCTGAGGACATCCTCAGAGTTCCTCATTTGTATTTCTCTTCAACATCCTACATTTTGACTGATGTAAAATTATTTTGTAAAAACTAGAGGAACACACACAAAAAAACATCAGGGTATAGTTGGACCTTCCAAAACAATAGCAAAAATGCTACCATAACTCTAGATGTATCCGGAGATATCTCCCTCAGAACATTCTGTGCTCTTCAGTGCCCAGGTTCAACTTGTAACTGAATCCCATGCATGGTACACAAACGAAAACGCACACAGACTTAAGCACTGGACAAGAGGATGAATAGGGAGACAGATCCCTCAACCTCATTCTTCCGAAGGGTAAAATGAAGCTGGGCTCAAGTTTTTTATTTAAAATACAGGCATTGTGCAATGACTGGTTTAAAACCCAGCAAAGGCATATCTGCTAAACTATTCAAGTGTCCTAACTGTTTTCCCTCAAGGCATAACAAACTATTTGGAATAAAATGCTTTCATCTTGAGACACATACATGATATTTATGGGAAATTTATGAGTCGATGTGAATGAAGTATTGTGCCAAGATGTGCAAGGGAATGAGAACATGGGATGTTGTCCTCATGGCCATATCATGAAAACACAAAAGTCTCCAGCGTGTGTCTTGCTGAAACACAGAAGGGCTGGGTTCATACACAGTGACGGAACGGCCCAGAGTGAGAAGTGCCAAGCGTGACATAGAACTAGATTCGCAGCTTCTGAAAGTAATGTGTCATTTGATCAGATTTTCTCAGTGAAAGATATTATGTAAGATGAAAACACGGAGTGTGTGACTACAAGCTGCATCACCTGCATTGCTAGTGCTAAGTTTACGTTGTAATTCATTGCCCCCTGTACTTGTTAACTTGGATATAAACTTCAAGAGCAATCCACTCTTGCTACGAATCAGTACTTGGAAGACTGTAGAAAATGCTACCCTTTGACTCACAAAGTGGCACTGCTCTGTACAGCTCGTTTTGCAATGAACTTTCCTGGGTGGAGTTCAGGACCAGCTCATCGTCCCTGAAATTCCACTCCAAAGCCAAGCACGTGAGAGGAAGGGCCTTACACCTGCATGGTGTCCAGCCATGCAGTCAGAAATTGATGCCCTCACTTGCTGCATGCTTAGTGTTTAAAAATGTAGAGTTTGCCCATCTGCGGCTCGCTCAGCTCTACAGAAACTCAGGGTGTCTGCAGGCTCAGAAGAAGGGATAAAAAGCATTTACTCTTTTTTCTTTCCTTCCCTCTCTACCTGTTTTCTCACTTCAAAAGGACATGGCAGACCTACATATGAAGCAAGTAGTGTTTTAAAAAATGTATTTAAATGAGTAACGGTGGCATTCCAGGTGTTTTGACAGCTTAGTAAGAAGGCAGAGGCAGAGCTGAAAGGCACCCAGGCCAGCAGAAAGTGGAAAATGCTAATGGCAGCTACCTACCAACTGCTGCTTGTTCCACAGTGAGATACCCAGAGCCAAGCATCTGTGGGATGCCCTCCCTGGGCTCTGCAGAAGTAGGTCTAGGGCATTGGTTTCCTACAGAGCCTCCCTACCACCGCCACTTGCACTGTAGAAGAGTCATGAATTGCATCACATCCTCAGATTTTGTTTTCCAAAACCATAACATGGTAGGTGGCTTTGGGCATATCCCATGAGGTTTATCAAGTATATACATGTGAGAGAGCCCCTGACTTACTTTGTTTTCCGTCATATGTCTGAAGAGGCAACAATGACAGGACCTTAGTCTGGATCTTACTCTGGATTTTGTGCTTGAGACTGCATTTGTTCCTTGGTTACCCTTTGCTGTGACCCAGATCAGTACTTAAACCAAGCTGCTAAATACACTGGTCAGTCCAAACAATCATGTTCGTTCAAAGACACGTATCAAGCTTCCTCCAGGCAAAGTAAGTGCCTCCACTTAGTATTCCCTATTTAATAATTTGCCTAAAATACAGTCACCTTGCATGACTCATACAGTGAAAGTTGCAGCAGGTAACATTCATTCTAAATGCACAGTGACTGCTCTGCTAGGAAAGTAGGGGAAAGTAGGACATTTAAGCGTGCCTGTGTGCATGCTGATATGTTCCCTGGTAACCACTGGACTGTGAGGTATTGGGCATTTTTACAAAGTTAGTAAATTTACTTCACATCCAGGGTTTTTAAGCTATGGCAATTTAGGTTTTAAAGCTACGTGTAGCACAAATACACTCTGCCATTTCTTTAACACATAAAAATAACTAAATAACATTGTAAGTACTGAAACTAATTAATGACTTAAGGATTACTGAAGACATTTCGCCTTTAAATCCATGCTTCTATTACCTGCTTATTTTCACCCCAACCTCTTCCAAAGTTCTTCCCAGGAACTCACAAAACATCTACCCACACTTGTTGCAATTTAAAGAATTTGGATATCATTAGTAGCTTGTTTCATAACTTACAGAAGTTGGGAAGAAAAATCAACCTAGGATTTGTCTCCAAAATAATAAAGCATGTTTTGCGCCCAGTTCTTGGGTCCTTGGCAATATTTTGCCAAGTTTCTTCGTTTGACATTAGTTAATTGTTCTCCTTTTAGATTTAAGATAACATAATAGGTAGCAGTCAATCTGTTCTCTTTGTTTTGAACAGCTAAGAGGATTTTACTCTTTCTTTTATTTTAATTACCCAATTAACTTCATAGTGGTACTGCTATCCTGGGATCAAAATCCTGCAAATGATTGTGTTAATAGCATAAGGAGACTGGAACTCACCAAGAACAACACTCAAAGGAAATGGCTAGGCAAAAGTTTAAATCCAGTTTAAAACACCAAAACTTTTAGAAGATGAGATGGCTTGACACATTAATGCCCTATTTTCTTTTAATCTTCCAACTTGCAGGCCACAACTCTAATGGTGACAACCAACGACTTAACTACCCTACTAGAATAGTTGGTAATATTTTCAGCCACACCATGGATTAATCTATTGTGTCATACCCAAGTATTTTAGCACTCATGGGCCACAAAATAAATCGTGATAAAAATAAATTATCATTTGTTTAACACCTTCCAGAACACCTTTGAAGGGGGAAACTATTCCAGAGAGATGAAAGTGGGTGGGGTGGGGGAAGTGTAATGAAAATAAGAAAGATCTTGAATCGTGTATGGGAAGAAATCAGCATTTCCAGTGTAACTGTTTACAACAAAAGCATAAAGACCTCCAATAAACTCAACTGTTCTTTCGTGCAAAGCTATTTCCTGCTCGCCAGAACTATGGAAGGACTGACTTCAAGGTCCCGAGAGAAATGGCCGAGTCTGTAAAAGAAGCCTTCTACAGGGCTCCTGTCTCAAAAGAGAGCTAAGGGAAGGACACAAGAAGGCTTCAAAAGGCCACTATTTTTTGCTGTATGGAGTAGTAGCCCCCTCCGTCACCACTGCAGAGGCTTGTCCCACTTTGGGAAGTCGTGTCCTGCAGGAAGGAATTTCATGCCTGGCCCTGAGGCCCGCCTGCAGGTGCAGGAGAGGGTTTGTACAACCAGGCATCCGCAAACGCCAGGCTCAGCGCCAGGGGCTGGGGTACACCTCCAGGCTGCACTCGAAATGCCGGTGGCTAGGTGACTGCTGTCGCCTTGGACATGTCTGAGGATGGTGGTGCCATTTCAGAGTTACTTAATGGGAGAAGGGTAGAAGGGACGGTGGGAGAGGGTGGTCAGATAGCGACTAGAGTTCCAGGACTGCAGCATCCAGTCCTCCTGGCAGCCAAGGGCTACTCCCAGAACCTCCACCCGCACCCCAGCGTCCCAGACGGGGGCAGCCTCCTCCTCCTTCTCTTCCTTCTTCCTCCTCTCCCCCCCCCCCGCCTCCTCAGCCTGAGCACGCCAGCATCTGCCCTCTGGACCATCTACCAACTAGCAGTTAGTTCGCCTTTTGCTGCAGACGCACCCACCGCCTCTCCATCCATCCATCCATCCATGCATCCATCCATCCATCCCCGCCCACCCGCACCCTCCTCCGGGGCTCGCGCCGCACCCGCAGACGGCAGTCCTCCCCCCACGTTCCCCTTGGAGCCAGCCAGCGGAGCGTGCGGCCACTTGCTGCCAGGCGTGGGAGGTCCGGGTGCCCGCGCGGGCCGGGGACTGAGCGCCGGAGGTGTCAGGGGCCGTCCATGATTCAGATCACCGGCCAGTGCCAAGCCTCGGGGAGAGCAGCCTCTGGCAAGCCGGCGGCCACTGCGGGACGGCCGCTTCCCCGGCCCCTCCTCCCACACAGCTCCAAACACCAACATCAGCTCAGGGTCCCTTTCCCACCCTGACTCCAGCCGGGGACGCCACACACACACACACACACACACACACACACACACTCCCATCTTGGGGGACTGGCGCGCCTGGATGGAGAGACAGGCTGCGCTCTGCCCGCGTGGTCACTGCCCGCCGCCGCCACTGACAGCGCCGCCACCGCGCAGTCCTCGGGCCCGGCCGCCCCCGAGGTGGCTCTCCCTCTTCTCTCTCCAGTGCACGCCCCCACCCCACCTCTCACCCCCCCCCAAAAAAAAATAAACGCTTCAAGACTGAGACGTTGCAAAGTGAACCCCTGGGACCCGGCTCTCCATATCACCTACATTTGCATATTTCTTATGTAATGTACTGCAAGTTTTTCCCCCCTGTTGGAGCCCTTTCGAATGGGGCGCATGATGACCAGGAGGTGCGAGGCAGGCGGGGGGATTCAGGGCCAGGCTCACCGCCACCCACCACCAGCACCAGCAGCAGCAGCAGCAGCAACAGCAGCAGCGATCAGAGCCCAGAGCAGGGCTTTGACATCCTTGTGGAAGCGTGTGTCAGGGAGGGGGGGGAGGGGGAGCTGGGGACTTAAATGGCACACGCTAGAGAGTCCGGCTATCTTCTGGGTCTGGGGTTCCCCCCCGGCGCAAGCCGGGGCTCGGGTTCCCAGAGGCAGACTTGGGGGGGAGCTGTGGGGTGGGGGAGGAAGAGGAGGAGGAGGAGGCGAGGGCCGCGAGGGAGGGGGCGCGCTTCGACTTCGCTAGAGGTGACAGGGGTGGGTGGAGATGGTACAGGCTAGCCCGAAAGTTGACTGCCCGGTCCCACCCCCACACCCACACCCCCCCCCAAAGGAGCGGCGAGAAGTACGGAGAACGAGCCACCGAGCCTTGCAGGCTCCTTGCTGCGGGCCACACTGCCTGAAGCCACAGCCCCTTCTGCCTATCTTCCAGTAGACAGAGGCAACCAGATCCATCTAAGAGGGGAGCTGGAGAAAGGGGAGTGGGGGGGGGGGTGGTGTTGGGTAAGGAGGAAAAAATAAAGAAGAAAGAAAGTTTCTTCCTCTGCCCTCCTCGTGATCGACCGTGCCACAGCCAGGGGTTCGCGGACCGCAGATGCCCGGCGGCCGCTGGTTTTACCCGCGCAACACCTCCGCCGGGATGCAACCCCGTCCCGGCCCGCGGCGCGGCACCCTCCCTCCGCACCCCGCCGCCCCGGGCCTCGGGCCCCGCCGAGCCGCAGCCCTGCCCGGCCCCGCGAGCCGCGCACGGCCGGCTGCGAGACACAGCGCGGAACGCGGGTGCACGCGCCTTGCTTACCAGTTGGGTTCTTGTTTTTCTTGAGACTCTTGCCACAAAGACACTGCAGCATATGCGTTCCTTTGCTGAAAATGTCCCAAAGAAACCACATTGATTTGGGCGAAAAGCAATCCAGCAGCTTAGACACCCTGAGAAAGGAGAGGTCCTTGCGGTTGCATAATAATAATTTGAAATCAGTTCTCCTGAAGAGGGGCACCGGTTTTACCATAGGAAAGACGATAATATTCCGGATCTTCTCCCAGTTTTTTCCCCTCACGTGGTGGATTTCTTTGAGACTTCTTGGCGATTGTTTTTTCTCGGCCAGGGTGAATGATTTAGTTCCCCCCCCCCTCGCCTAGATCAGCACTAGGTGATTGTGACCAAAACGTTACGAGGGGGGTAAAAATAAAAATTTAAAAATCCTTTTTTCAGCATGAAGTCAAACAAACAAACAACAAAAAAAAAAAAGCAAAGAAATCCCAACGGAGACCAAAAAAAAAAAAAAAAAATTGGCCGGTGAGAACTGCGATACACAAACGATCCCCGAAGAGAAAATCATAACCTTTTACTAGATGGCTCTGAGGATGGGCGGATCTGCGGAAGGCGAAGCGGGATTCATCTTAGTGAGAGAACACTGTCATTGTGTAGCCCTAGGAGAGAAGAAGAAGAAAAAAAAAAAAAAAGGAAAGAAAAGGGGGGTGGGGGAGAAAAGAAAAAAAAAGAAAGAAAGAAAAGGGAAAAAAAATAAATAAAACCACCACCACACACACTCACACACCAATACCACCTCGGAGATTGGGTCTGACAGCCGAAGACGGAGCCTCCCCTCTCCCGGGTTGACAAATAAATATAGATAGATAGATAGATGTATATATTTCAAAGTAAGCAATCTCCAGAGCTCCTCGGGGGTCGGATTTGAACCTGCAGTCCTCGGTCACGAAGGAGCCGCGCCGCCGCAGGCGCCCCCCGCCCGCAGCCTCGCCCTCGGTGGGTCGCGGGCCCCGCCAGCCGCCCTCGGCGAGCTCCGCCTGCGCCCCGAGCCTGGGGGAAATCTCCCCTCCGGATCCCTCGCCCAGCCTCGGCCGCGAGTTACAGGCATCCGAGGGGGAGGAGGAGGAGTTGAAGTTTGCATTGAAAAGACTGGCTTTCCATGACGTAGCCACGTGCTTTCAGACCCGTCACCGGCCCGGGGAGGGCTCCGTCACTGCAGTCTGGGCCTCCCCTCGCCGGGCACCGAGCGCACCCCGCCGCCAGCCTGCCGGGCGCAGCCCCGCGACCCTCTCCCTCCCTCCCTCCCTCCCTCCCTCCCTCCCGGGGCCTTGCCGCCCGCCCCAAAGACTACCTCTCAGCCTCCTCCGGTTCCAAGTGAAATTTGAAAGGGAGGCTTAACCATTAGGAAGGAGTAAACCTTAGGAATACAGGGGCAAGGCAGGAGTTCAACACCGTTCCACAGAGCCAAAATTAGTACCACCTTCCCAGCTCCAGCACCGGCATGCAAAGCGACTCAGATACAGAGGGAAAACCTCAAGTTTCTTTAATGCTTATGATGTGACTCCTACTTTAGGTGGGGTTTGAAAAAATATCATCGAGCTGTATGGCAAACAGTCTGTTAGAAGGGGGGGGGAATCACTAAAATCTGTAAGGCAAAGTATATTTTGTGTGAGGGGGGGATCTCTCTCTCTCTCTCTCTCTCTCTCTCTCTCTCTCTCTCTCTCTCTCTCTCTCTATATATATATATATATATATATATATATATATATATATATATATATATGCAGGAGAACATTTATGACTTCTAGACAGGAAGTGCCCTGCTCATGTGTTTGGTTTTGCTTGTTAGTTGAGCTAACGAATTCACACTGATTAACTTTTATTTTATTTATGCATGTCACCCACACTACAATATTGTTCAACAAAAATGGACACATTATTTTCACCAAGATCTAACCCAGCTTGCTGCTTACCCAGAAAAATCAAAGATTTGGGGCAGACTATTGGTTTGTTTTATTCATGGGGGACAAATTACAAGGCACAAATTGGTAAAGGTTATAATAAAGAACATGACAAACTCCAATGTTCCTACTACCAAAACTGATGACAATCAGCATTTAATCACTTCATGAGCTGAAGACTTACAAGGGAAATTGACCACTCACTCGCTTTAGGTTCAGGAATTAAAGTTATACTAGTGTGATTTCATTTTTATAGGAAAATTGAATGAAAATTTAACTCTGATTTCTACCTAGACATTTAGAAACCCCAGGTTAAGTGTTTGAAACCATGGCCTTTGCCACACGGCATATCAAACTATCTCATAAATAATAGACATAGTACATGTAGACTTTCATAGCTGAGTTTTGATGAACAAGGCTGCATTTTTTAAAGCAAAGTCCTCCCTCGATTTGTGCTTGCTTAAAAGTGCTAAACTCTTAAATGTAATAAACAGCTGGACGTGGTGACGCACGCCTTTCTTTAATCCCAGCACTGGGGAGGCAGAGGTAAGAGGATTGCCATGAGTTCCAGACCAACCTTGAGACCACAGAGTGATTTCCAGGTCAGCCTGAGCTACAGTGAGACCCTACCTCAAAAAAAAAGAAAAGAAAAGAACAGAACAGAAAAGAAAAGAAAAGTAATAAAACATTTTTCCTACTCTACAGTGTTCTAGTATCTTGTTTGTTTGTTTGTTTGAGAGACACGGAGGCAGGGGAGTATGAGCGCACCAGAACTTCCTGCGACTGCAAGACAACGCCAGACACGGGTGCTACTTTGTGCATCTGGCATGAGTACCAGGGAATCAAACCCTGGCCAGCAGGCTTTACAAACAAGCCCTTTAACCACTAAGCCATCTCTCCAACCCCAGAGTGTTCTAGTAGTTAAGGGGCATTTCTACGTGCTAAACTTTGCATCCCTTTGGGAAATATCAATAAATTTCACATTAAGATAGAATAATTGGCTTCCTCTTCCTGTTAGTGGCCTGAGGTGACCAGTGAAAATGGTTTGCTACTCTCCCGACCCAGAAAACCCTACAAAATCATGCAAGTCAAGGGGTTCAAATCTTCGTGTTCACTTTAAGAACACCCGTGAAACTGCTCAGGCCATCAAGGGTAGGCATATCCAAAAAGCCACTAAGTATCTGAAAGACGTCACTTTAAAGAAGCAGTGTGTGCCGTTCCGGCAATACGATGGTGGAGTTGGTAGGTGTGCCCAGGCTAAACAGTGGGGTTGGACACAGGGTCGGTGGCCCAAAAAGAGTGCTGGATTTCTGCTGCACATGCTTAAAAATGCAGAGGGTAATGCTGAACTTAAGGGTTTAGATGTGGATTCTTTGGTCATTGAACATATCCAGCTGAACAAAGCACCCAAGATGCACCACCGTACTTACAGAGCTCACGGTCGGATTAACCCTTACATGAGCTCTCCTTGCCACACTGAGATGATCCTCATGGGAAAGGAACAGACTGTTCCTAAACCAGAAGAGGAGGTTGCACAGAAGAAAAAGATATCCTAGAAAAAACTGAAGAAACAAAAACTTATGGCACGGAAGTAAATGCAGCATGAAAGTAAATGGAAATAAAAGGACTGTTGGTTGTGTTTATATTAAAAAAAAAGATAGAATAATTGTAAACAAGTAAATTCTATTAAAGTTAAGAAATTGGAAGATTGAATAGTGATGGCCTCTACATGTCATAAGAATTATGTTGTACAGCTTAAAGAAACGGCTAAGATTAAATGCAATCTAAAAATGTTTGGGAAGGAAGAGGGAACACATGGGAGCCAAGTGATTTACTGTGAAGAAGTAGTCTGAGGGGACAGGGAAATGGAGATAGAAAGAAGAAAATGAGATAGAAATTCCAATTAGATTATTTATATATCAATCAGAGCCAGATACCATTTACTGCTTCTATTGCATTCTGGCATCCTCTCTAAGGGATTCCAGAACACCCCAGTGCATACTCACTGGGCAAATGCCAAAGAAACAATTTGATAAAAATAAGTTCCCATCAAGATCTTCCCAAAACTCATAAGACTCTATGGTTCCATAAGCTTACTGAGTTCTCTGGGGTATTTCAAAAGTAGAGTACAATTTGAGGAGATGGGCTGTGGATACTGGATCTTTTTTACTGCTATGGTTGTATAAAGAGCATTCTTCAAGCCAGCTCTCCCTGAAATTCCAAAACCCTCTTCTCTGCACTGTGAAAGAGACATTTTGCCCATACTAAAGTAAAGGATAATTGCTGGACAGCTACATTCTCCTTTGCTACCAGTTGGTAGGAAACCTGTTATTTTGTTGCCCTACTTATTGAGACTACTTTATGGCAGGCACTATCTTAGTCACTCCTCATATTTTATGCTGTTTCAAAGGAGATTTTTAAATGGAAATGAGTTGGTATTGTTCATATTTCTTGATGATATTTAATAATGCATTATTTATTCTTTGGACATGAACTATTGTTCACACTATGGAACAATCATGAACAAAACATTATTTTTGTCTGGAACAGATTATCAACACCAATTCAGGTTGGTTTTGGTCCAAAGGGACCACATTTTCCAATGGGCTCTGACTAGTATAATTCAATCAAACAACCCGTGTCCATTGTGCCCTTTAGACAGTGAGTCATGAAACTGAACCAGGTTTGCAGGGACAGAGGTGGCATAGGAGTTAACTTGGTCAGGTTCTTACATTAGATATGATCCACAGATATTTCTTAGGTTGACCTGAGTTCTTGACTATCATTTAAGTTTCACTTTTGGAAGACAAGAAAATGTTTGCTTAACCATGCTACATTCAAGTCAAGGTTACATGGAATAAAATAAAAACTAATAGAAAACAAATACACACTTTGAACTGCTTATAAATAAAACTAAGGAGACCTTGTGAGATACAGAATATTATGTAATGCATTGGTTTGAAACATGTTATTGCTGTTTTCTTAAGACCAAAATAAAATAATCCAATACCCATAATCAAGTTCACTTAAAAAATTAAATTTGCCCTCAGTGTATCTTAGTAAGCCAATCTAAAAGTATACTGAGCAGAATATCTTAACCCAACATACACATTTCATTGAAAAACAGGACATAATTTTCATATTTGTCAACAAAAAAAAAAAACCTATGGAACTATGTTTTAGATAGCGTGCTTTTTCTAGTTGTCCCCAATCATTGCTCTTCTATTCCACTCTTCCTTTTAGTAAGAAAACTCTGGCCTCCACCACAGTTTTGGAAGAATACATGAGTAGCCAGAAAGACAACAGATTGGACAGGAATGGTATGTTCAACTTCCTCATCACATTCTTCAAGGAAGGGTTTGCCTCCCATGTCTTTATTCCATTTTTCCACTGTACTGGGAAGGATGGTGTTGGCAGCTTTGACCCGGAGCATGGGAACGTACTGAGAACAGCAGAGTGTAAGCCAGCATCAAGCTGGGACCTTGGACAGAGCCACTCACCTGGACAGCACATCCCTCTCTGAATCTTTAGATGAGGTAGGAAAAAAAAAAAAAGAAGTTTTCATATTGTTCAAGAATGCCTTGGTCCCTTCACTCTGCTGAAACAAAATTCCATCAGCTGGGTAACAACACAAATTTGTTCCCCACCATTCATGGAGCTGAAAAGCCCAAGATCGAGTACCTGGGTGGACTTACTTCCTTACAGGCACTGCCTTCTGCGTTTCCTCACACAACAAAAGGGCACAAGCTCCTCTGGGCTTCTTGTGTAAGGGCACTTATCACCGTCAGGACCTCATCACCTCCCACAGGGCCCACCCTGCACACTGCACACACCTCAGCTTCACCATAAGGATTTCAAGGGGTCACAAACATTCTAGCCGTAACAGAGATACTACATTATTTTTTTATATTTTATTTTCAATTTATTTATTTGAGAGAGACACAGAAATAGGCAGGTAGAGAGAGAGAGAGAAAGAGAGAGAGAGAGAGAGAGAGAGAGAGAGAGAATGGGCACGCCAGGGCCTCCAGCCACTGCAAACAAATTCCAGATGCATGTGCCCCCTTGTGCATCTGGCTAACGTGGGTCCTGGGAAGTCGAACCTGGGACCTTTGGCTTTGCAGGCAAGCACCTTGACCACTAAGCCATCCCCCCAGCCCAGACATTACATTTTTATGCAAATGTGCTCCTGTAGTTTTATCTTTTCTCTTCTCTTGTGGGATGGCACATATTAATAATCCACATATATCTGTGGATTATTTTTAAAAATTAAAGAGCAGAAGTACTTAGCAAATAATCTATGGCTTTATCCACACCCTGCCATTCTCCGTTGCCGTCACGGGTAGCCCCCACCTGTCTTTCGCTACCTCTCGCACCTAACACGCTTGCTGCTCTCAGAGCAGCGCCAATGACCCACATCTCCTGCCGTCTTCTCTGCCTTGCTCCAGCTCACCAGCTGTAACCTCTGGCAGTTTAGAACTTATAGTCGTGATGTGCAAAGCCTTGAATCCTGGGAGAAAAGCAGCAAGGTAAAGGATAGAAAGAGTTGGTCATAGGCTAGATGCAAAAAAGAAGAAGAAGAGGAGGAGGAGGTGGAGGAGGAGGAAGAGGAGGAGGAGGGGGAGGGGGAGGGGGAGGGCGAGGGGGAGGAGGAAGAAGGGAGGCTGGAGAGATGGCTTAGCGGTTAAGGCATTTGCCTGCAAAGCCAAAGGACCCAAGATCGATTCCCTAGGCCCCACTTAAGCCAGATGCACAAGGTAACAAATGTATCTGGAGTTCATTTGCAGTGGCTGTAGGCTCTGGTGTAGGCTCATTCTCTCTATCTATCTGCCTCTTTCTCCCTCTCAAATATATATATAATGAGTGTATATGCAAGGATTTCAGCATCTGTTTACCTTGCAGACCTCTTTCAGAAACATGGGGTCTTGTGTCACTTGCATGCTTGTTCCTTTTCTATTGTTGGTGTTAGCGATTATCTGTTAATGAGGTAAATCTCACATTCCACCCTAGTCCTTAGGGCTCTGTTCCTCTTCCCATGTTCCCACATCCACCCATGGCAGAGAAAACCATCATTCGTCTCTCCTAGAGGGTCCACTCTAGAAAAGCTTTCTCAGTCCTTCCTAACTTCCTAAAGATGAAGGAATGACTCACCCGTGTGGCTGGTCCCCTTTTTTTCTCCATGACATGCCTGCCAGCAAGGAGCTTGCAGACTCTTCCCCCACTCTCCGGTATGCAGCAGGCCCTGGGTCTAGCTCAAACACCCTGCGTACAGCCCTTGCATCATCTCAGCGTGCTGTGGTCCACCTCTAGCTACCAGTTTCTCTGCCTCTTAGCCTGAAAGACTTTGATCCTCCCTCTGCCTAGGCACTCACAGTTCTCCCTCTGGATTAGAGGAAATTCCATACAACTAAACACTGCAGCTCCCTTCTCTCTTGGGAGGCATAATGATAAAACATGTGTTCTACATCCTTTCTAAAATTTCCCTGTGGAACCAAGACACAGTCTCCCATGAGAGTAGTTGGTTTATCAGCACACTGCCAGGGCTCTCTCCTCTTTGCTGAGTGCTCTTCTAAGTAAAATATTTTCAGTAGAGTCTTTGTTTCCTGGTGACAAGACAGGACAATACTTCACAGGGACATCAGAGTTTGGGTCCATGTGCCTACTTCGTAGATACAAAGTCTGCCATGGAAGAACACTTTCCCATATGGGGGATGGACTTAGGACCAGTTAGTTCTTTTACACAGGCCAAGTGACCTTCCCTCAAACAACTTGATCAGTAATATAAGCAATAGTTGCTTTCCACCTTTCTAACTCTTGAGGTCATTTTTCTTAATCGCATCTGAATTGAGAAGTAGAGGAGAAAGAGGCAGAATTAACATTTCTTCTGACCCTCAAGTGCTAAAAAATAATATAATGAAAACTTTCTTCATTGTTTCTGTCATGTTCAAAGGATGTGCTGACGAAACCATGAAGTACCTGCCAAGAGACTCAGAGACTACACAGGTGAATCCCCTTGAGTCCTCAGAAATATGAGCTTCTCTTGGCAATGAGCCGTTAGGCTTCATCTCTCACTGGAATGAGCAGCATACCAGGCTATAGAGCTGTGACTAACAGTAAGCCCAAATTTCCTATCCAACCCAGCAAGAGTCCAAGTCCCACCTGTTCCCCCAGGCAGATGAGAATTAACTGTTCACAGTACAACTGGCCTTACTGGTATTGGAGACCTATGAGACAAGGCCCATTTTAGCAATAGCTCTAGACCTTTAAAATCCAGTTACTAATAAACACATTAAACCTTCTTTAATTTGATGGAAATTTTAATATGAATGAAATATCTTGACAAGAAACAGCAAAACGATGGTAATTTTTTTAAGAGTACTTCAAACTATACTCTACCTTTCCCCACTAGCCAAACCAAAATCAGTATTTTCTCTGCTTTGAAGTAATAGAGTCTAGTTCCTTGATTTTTATCACTACCAAATGGAACAAGTTTTGGATATAACATTTAAATTTACAGGAGAAATTTGTTCATTAAACTTTTTTTTCAATTTGTGGACAGGTTTTTTATATTTCTAAATTCAAAGTAGTAGTCACCCAGAAAATTAGCATTAAAAACTGGTTTGACATGGGAATAAGAACAGCATTGAATAGACTTCTATATGAATGAACATTCCTTGGTTTGATGGCCTTATGGTGGCCAGCTCGGCATCACCAACACCCCACTCCAAATTCACCTGAAGAAATTGGAAGTAGACTTCTCAAAACAACTATTGCTATGGCTAATAGAGAACTCTCTTCAACACGAAGCCTCTCGGTGACAGACAGATGCCAACGTTGAGAAGAGACCATCATGCTCTTAGCCTACCTGACAGGGGGCATGGGATTTATAGTGGACAATGACACTCCCTCAGGAATCCTATCATTGCTGCCACAGACTAAACTTGCTGGAAACCCCTGCTGTTCCCAACTAAGTCTCCACAGCACTCATTTCCACGGCTTCTAGCCGAGCTCATGGATAGTGAAGTCTTGTTTCCCATCTTTCCCAAACATCCTAAGTCTTAAGCTCCTACATCGAAACACTGTTATGGGAAATCATTAAATGGCTTTGGTTTTCCTGAACCCAAATAAAAAGGACAATCTTTCATCAGCTGAGGCTCTAAGCCACTGCAGGGACAAAGCACTTGTTTTGTTTGTTTGTTTGTTTGTTTGCTTGGTTGGTTGGTTGGTTGGTTGGTTGGTTGGTTGGTTGGTTGGTTTTTCGAGGTGGGGTTTCACTCTAGCTCAGGCTGACCTAAAATTCACTATGTAATCTCAGGGTGGTCTTAAATTTACATTCACGGCAATCCTCCTACCTCTGCCTCCAAGTGCTGGGATTAAAGGTGTGTACCACCACACCCAGTTTACAAAGCACCTTTTTGAAAAAGAATTTGCTTTGTGTTTATGATGCCTACATTTCTATATAACAATAAGACCTCAGGTCAGCATCCACATACATGTTTATCATACCCAGATACACACACTAATGAGTTCTTGCTAAAAACATTTACTGAGCAACTCAGCGTGTGCTTCCAATGGGCCACACTTTGGAGAGAATCAAGTTGAATCTGAGCCTTTCTCTGAACTGAATGAAAATGACTTAGTTGGCCTTCTTTCTCATACTTTCTCAAAAAGGGGGGCTTATAAACTGCAATTTCCTGCCATAAAGCTAAAAGGAATAATTTGTAAGCTAATTTATCACAATTAATGTAAAAGTTGCAATCCAAAACTTATGGGCTGGAGAGATGGCTTAGTGGTAGAGGCACCTGCCTACAGAGCCAAAGAACTCAGGTTCAATTCCCCAGGACCCACATAAGCCAGATACAGTAGGTGGCTCATGCATTTGGAGTTCGTTTGCAGTGGCTAGGGACCCTGGCACACCCATTCTCTCCCTCTCTCTCTCTTTCCCTCTATCTCTCTCCTTCTCTCTCTATTTGTATCTATCTATCTGTCTCTCTTTCTCAAATAAATAAATATAAACAAAATATTTTTTTAAAAAATATGTCATATATCCTTACATGTGGCTTACCAAAAAAAAAAAAAAAAAAATGAAAAAAACTAACTTGGAAGAAATTTGTATTCCAAAGAGTAAATACCACATCTGCTAGACTCCATGTTGCCAGAGATCAAAAATTAAATTTACTGGGGCTGGAGAGATGACTTAGCAATTACACTTGCCTGAAAAGCCTAAGGACCCAGGCTCAATTCCCCAGTACCCACCTAAGCCAGATGTACAAGGTGGCACATGCATCTGGAGTACATTTGCAGTGGTTAGAGGCCCTGGTTTGCCCATTTCCTCTCTATCTGCTTCTCCTTCTGTCTCTTAAATAAAAATAACTTAAAATTTTTTTTCAAAACCTAAAGTTATTTAACTCAATTAAATAGCCTATTGTCCTTAGTTACATACATATTTAATTATTAATGTTCTGAGTTTTAATTTCCATACAAAGTCATAACTCTGCAGATTAAATTATGAAGAAAAAGTTATGTTTTACCTCCATAGACAACCATGTGAATATATATTTTAGATTTAAGTGCACATAATTGAATTGCTGTCTATCATGGTGTGAAAATGTATAAAATGTGTTCTAATATTGATTTAGTTTAATGCATTATTGGCATCTGGACAATAATGTACTTTTACTTGGTTACTTACCTAAATGAAATTAATAATAGAATGCACACACATGTATAATGAATGGCTCAACATATCTCCTACTTAGCACTAACTCAGTTCAGTATTTTTAACAATTATGAAAACAAAAATGCACACTTAGTCAAGCATATACAGACTACTATTTTATGTTATATTTAATAAATTGATAACTTAAATAAATACCCCAAAATTTTCAGTTTCAAAATGATTTTAATCAATACTTATTTCCCAAACTCTTATACATATTAGCATATTTTTGTGCGCTTTTAGTTGGCCTTTTACAGTAAGCATTGATTTATGTAGGTTTTCCCAAGTTTTTGGATGCATCTGTTTTGAAGGTCCATTAGGTAAATTGAATCTGACACTTCTGTATTAAGTTAAACTTTTTAAGTAGCGTTTTAAATATGCTCATGTACTGGGAGATGAGAAGTCAGGTGCTCAGTGAGCATGGAATGGCATAATATTAAACTTTACAGAGCATGCTTTTGTGATAAAACTTACACTATCTTTCTCAAATTACAGTCTGAATATTAACACCAACAAGAACCAACATAGCAAGTGAAATTTGGGGCACACAACGCTGAAATTAAGGCTCAAAATTCAATCAATAATCTTTGCATTATTTTTCCCTACATATAGGGGTGAGATCACCATTTGCATCAAAACATCTTCCTTGAACACTGAAACTCCAAAGCCAGCTGCTGACCCAGGACACAAACACAGTGTGTCTTCCATTTCCCAGCCAGTGCCCCTCAGGGAAGAAGCATCCTAGACCAGGAAGGGCAAGGTTTTCTGACTCATTTACTTCCAGGTTATCTTCTAATTTCTTCAAGAGATTTCTCTTTTTCTTTCTTTTATTTATGTTTTTCTTTTACTTTATTATTATTATTTTTTTCTTTAAGAGATTTTTCTATATTTTTCCTGATGGGTAAACTACTTAGAGAAATTACCTCTTTTCTAACTGGTGCATTGTGCTTGGGCGTCCTACCTTTGCACCTATGGGCACAGGAACCCCTTGGGAGGCCCACAGAACCAAATAAACTCCATGCAAAGATGCATTCACGCAAACCAGGAAGATCAACACAGACAGTTCGTGAGAGAATGGCAGTTTCTGGCACAGTGTGAAGTAGCAAGTTGGCTATCTGAGGCCCATTTCCCAGGAATCCGAAAGAATGAACTGAGACACCCAAGAGGTTGATTTCTTTCTTTTTCTATTTTTTTTTAAACTCTGTGGTAGTTTGAATGTGTGTCCCCCAATAGACTAGGTATTGTTACAACTGACTTTGCAGCTTCTGCCCTTAGCAAACAGACTCCTGCTAAGGGAGGGGGCGGGCCCACCACTGGAGGTGGACCTGAATCCCAGCCCAAGGTATGCCCACAGGTGTGAGCTCTGGGGCTCTTACTCCAGGAGGTTCCTGCTTGTTTGCTGATGGCCTCTGCTTGTGTGGGGTGCTGACCTTATAGCAGTGTCAGTCTGCTTGGATCTGTGAAAGGGAACTAGCTTCTTCTGCCATACTGTAAGCTTCAAAGAAATCCCTTCCTCCCATAAACTGTGTCTGCTTTGGAAGTTCATCTCACTAGCATGAAAACTGACAATAACAAACTCTATGTTCGTAAAAATCTCAGTAAGAAGTGTTTCATTCAGCACTGTTTCACAATGAGAATGCACTGGAGACGTTATTTACAGCAGGACAGGCAGGGGCTAAAGGTACTAAGCAGTAGCGAAGCCCCTCAGACGCCCACGAGAGTGTGAAACCAAGGCCGCTACTCTGTTGAGGTGGGCGAGGGAGCACCGAGTATTGCTGGGGGAGCCAGACCAGAGGAACAAGAGTTTGAAGTTTGAAACACAGCTTATTGGTGAAGGAAAGGAGCCAGTCCAAGACCAATGTGGAGGATTTTATAGAGGACAGAGGAGAAAACAATGTGCAGAGTCCCTCCTTCTGCCCTGCAGTTTCCAGCTGCTACTTCCTATGGCCAAACCTGTCTGCGACACAGGACCGAAGAAGCCAGGTGATGCAGCCTTGAGGACCCAGGTTCTGGACAAGATTGCGAGATCGGACATGACTACCGCAAGATGTCTCTTATTATCATAGCAACAAGAATAATGAGGACATAGAGATATATGCTGAGCCCTCAATTCAAGCTAGGCATTCTCCACAACCTTATGAGGTGACTGTTTTCAACAATCACTCTCTTTTTTTAAAAGCTACAGGTTTTTTTAAATTTTATAAAAATTTTAAAATTAATATATATATATATATATATATATGGGGGGCAGGGAGGAGGGAAATGATGGTACCAACATATGATGTATTTTTATATATATTTGGGAGAGAAAGAAGCAGATAGAGAAAAAGAGAATGTGCCAAGGCCTCTGGCCACTGCAAACAAACTTCAGTGTATGCCCCACCTTGTGCATCTGTCTTATAGGGTACTGGGGAATCAAACCTGAGTCCTTGGGCTTCACAGACAAGTACACTAACCACTAAGCATCCCTCCAACCCTCAACAATCTCTCTTTAAGAACAAGAATATTGAAGCAAATAAAGCTAAGTAAGCTGCCAGCTGTGGTCAACAGCCAGTAAGGATGGCTTTGGGTCACATGTTACACAGTGTAGCACAAAACTACAGAGCTGGGTGTCCCCTTTCATGAGGCAACACAACATTGTCTTGGGTCATTGATGTCTGCCTTTTAATCAGTTCAAGATGGTTTCTAAAGGAATAACATACATGAAAAAAGAAAGAAAGAAGGAAGGAATAGGAATTACATTAAGTGGCCCAAACAGGAACTAAAGGACTTTTAAGGAATTCTTTTTATTATCACAAATCAGCCTGTTTTTTTCGTTTGTTTGTTTTTGTTTTTGTTCTTTTGGGTTTTTTTGGTGGTGGTGGTGGTGTTTTTTTGTTTGTTTGTTTGTTTGTTTGTTTTAAGGTAGGGCCTTGCTCTAGCCCAGGCTGACCTCGAATTAGAATGAGTGCCAAGCTGAGCATGAACTCACAGCGATCCTCGTACCTCAGCCTCCCAAGTGCTTGGATTAAAGGTGTGCGCCACCATGCCGGGCACAGACCAGCTTTGATTGTGACTTTCTGTTTGGTTTTGTTTGTCTCGCTGTCTGTTTCATGTGCAGTTCATGATAATCCACGAACCCAACAGATGAGTGCTCTGGACTGTAACTCTTTCATCCATTTAGTGAGTATCTGCATTTCAATGTTCCTAATCATTTAGCCTCCTTCGAAATGTTAGCAATGGCTAACGTTTACTGAGTATTTAGTACATGCCAGCCGCTGCGCTGAGTATATGTTGTAATCCTTCAGGAGAACCCTTAGACAGAAGGCCTTCTGATCCTGAAGGGCGCGTGCACAGAATGCCAGCCACAAGGCAGCGCTGAGCAAACCCTGCAGCTTCACGGCACGACACAGCGGGACTGCGATACAAAATGCTCCTGCAGTGTTTTCTGTGTTGCAAACATTGTTCCCAGTCTGTGACTTGCTTTTTCAGTTTTCCACGGGTGTTTTAGTTACCAGGGAAGCTTCGTTCTCAGTGGCATAGTGGCTCTTTATCATCAATCTTGTTGCATTAGGGTAAATACCTTCAGAGCGCGCTTGTACAGATTGTGAGGTTAAGTGTTGACTGTCAGGTGGTCAGATTAGGCATCCAGTGAGAGAAGCCCTCTTGGGCAAATCTATGAGGGCATTTCCAGGAAGACCCATCCCCAGAGTGGACGGTCCTTCTGGTGGTGGACCATGTATTCGAAGAAGCCTTCGGAGGACACAGGGCCTTCGGCCTGGCTGCCTGTTCCTGCTCCTCTTTGCAGACATCAGCACCCAGATTCACCTACTGTCCAACTGTGGACTGAGGACCAACCTCTCTCCAGGCCTTCAGTGCCAGACTGGGACTGCTGAGGCTCCCATCCTTGTGGAGGGAGAAGCTACCAGGTTGTGTTACTTCCCAGCCTGCAGACAGCTACTGTTGAGCTGCCCACGCCCTGTAAGCTAATCCAGTAAATCCCATCTATAGCAAGTACTCCTATTAGATGTGTTCTTCTAGAGAGCCTCACTAATAGAATCCATACTACCTCTAAGTTATTAGAAAAATTCATCAACACAGCCTCCCGAGTGGGTGTTTTTCTTTATGGAAGGCTGTGTAATGCTTTTTTTTTTTTAAATTTAACTTTCTTTTACTAATATGCCAGAACAAGATTGTATACATTTGTGGGATACCATGTGATCTATGTATATAGCTATATATCATTCATTGTAGATTCACTTCTTTTAACATACAAAATACTTCTGACTTTTCTGTTTCTTTTTGTATCCGTTTTATTGTGATTTTCAAGGGATTTTTTTTTTCATACAGTCTATATGAGTTGCCATACAGGTTTATAATTTCAATCTGTATTAGATCTGCAATGATGTTTCCCCTTTTATTCCAAGCAATGTCTTTTTAAGAACCATTTCATCAGAGGTTTGTTAAATTTTTAATCTATTGTTGAACACTCCAACTCAGTTTTATTAATTGTACCTATTGGGGATCAACTTTTCATCAATTTGTTTGCTTATTTATGTTTCTTTCAGTTTGATTTGATATTCTATTTCTTGAGACAGAAGCTGCAAACTTTTGACCTTTTTAACATAAGTATTGATAGTCATGCATTCCCATTTGAGGATTACTTTCACTACAACCTAGATGTTTTGATGTCACTCTTTTTTTAAAAATAATGCTTTATTTTTATTTATTTATTTATTTGACAGAGAAAGAGGGAGGGAGAGTGAGAGAGCGATAAAGAGAGAATGGGGATGCCATGACTCCAGCCCTTGCAGACGAACTCCAGACATGTGCATCCCCTTGTGCATCTAGCTAACGTGGAATCTGGGGAATTGAACCTGGGTCCCCTTTGGCTTTGCAGGCAAATGCCTTAACCATTAAGCCATCCCTCCAGCCCACTCTTTTTATTTATGTAAAAATGTTCTGAATATGGTGGCACACACATCCTAGTACTTGGGAATTTGAGGAAGGAGGATGCCACAGTCTGAAATCAGCCTGGGCTACAGTGTGAGATGCTGGGTTTTTGTTGGTTTGGTTTTTTTGTGTTTCTTTTTGCTTATTTATCATGTGATTTCTTAGACCTTTAATTTTTGATATGGATATTAGTTAATAATCATACATTTATTTTCTGTTTAAATACCAATGCTGGTTTCTTCTTTCATTCCACTCTGGTCAATGGAAAAAAAAAAATTTATACAATTGAATATTTTAAAATATTTGAGGGTGACTTTGTGGCCTCGAATATATCCTAAATTGGTAAATGTGCTGTGAGCACTGGTGGAGTGATCTCCTAAAGTCAGTTCAGTGCATGCTTTACAGCTGTCATAGGAATTATCTAACTGAGGTCTGGACAGATGGCTTAACAGTTAAGGTGTTTACCTGCAAAGCCAAAGGACCCAGATTTGATTCTTCAGGATCCATGTAAGTCAGATGCACAAGGGGGCACATGCATCTGAGTTTGTTTGCAGTGGTTGGAGACCCTGGCATGCCTATTCTCTCTCTCTATCTCTTCCCCTCTCTCTCAGATAAATAAGTAAATATTTAAAACATTTTTTAAAAGGAATTATCTAAATGATCTATGCCTACTACACATACAATACACATACAATTTTAAAACTTCAATGCTAATAGTTAATAATGTGAAATTTATTTTAATTACACATTTTATCTTAACTAATGTATTTAAAATGCCATCATTTCAGCATTTAATATTATTAGTAAATATTTAAAATTTTGTACTATCTTCAAAATCTAATGTGAATTTTATTCTTATATAGTATATCTCTGTTAAAATGCTTACTTTTATCTGAATTATTTGGTATATGTTGATTTAAACAATTTTCCAGTTTGAAAGGCAGATTCTGGCTGGACAAGGTGGCAAACAGCTTTAACACCACCACTTGGTTGGGGGGGTGGGCAGAGGTAGAAGGAACTCTGCAAATTCCAGGCCAGCCTGCAATTATATAGTGAATTCTGGGTCAGCCTGGGCTAGGGTGAAACCCTGCCTTGAAAAAACCAAATAAGTAAACAAGTAAGTAAATAAATAAATGTCACATTCTTATACCCAGGATACTCAAGAACTGAATTAACTACCTAATATTCATCTTCTCTTCCCCCCTCTCTCTTTTGATTTTCATTGTCTCTTAATAATTATGCCCACATTGACAAAAGTGATGCAATGTTATATTATGTTTACAAAAATCAGCACATAATTCATCTCTGCACTAATATTTATACAGAATTATAATCAATAGTTATTTAGGCTTATCTTTTGGGCTATTCCATTCTTTTCTTTGCTGTTCTCTAAATTCTCTTATCTGAAAATGTCTGTATTTCACACTCATTTTTAAAGGCTATTTGGAGTAGGGATATAATTCTAGGTTGTTTTTCTTTCAATGTTTTAAATATTTCACTACTATGATCATCCAGTTCTTTTCACAGAACAATAATATTCTTCATGCTGTTCCCCCAGAAGAAATGTATCATATTTTTGTCACTGTTTTCATATTTTGTATCATTATGTTTACTTTCTGTAGTTTGAACATTATGTGACTAGATGTAACTCTCAGTTTATTTAGTTGGCTGAGTTAGATGAACCCTTATGTTGATGTGTCTAAACATACTAGGAAAATTCCTCACAAGTACATATTTTTAAAATATTTTATTTCTATTTAAGCACATCTTAATAGTGATTGTTTTATCAATTTTCCCCTCTTCTTCTAGGACTCTAAATTCATGTTTCCTATCCTTCTGGCAATTTCCCAACATCATTAAAACTTTTTTCTGTTTTCAATATTTTTTCCCTCTTCATGTCTATGGACATTTTCTATGGTCCCATTTTCCAGACCACAAAAATGTTTCTGCTGTTTCCATACCTCTACTGATCCCATGCATTAAAATTCACTTATTTTATGTTCATGGTCTTTGTTCTCTTTATAAATGCTGTGCTAAGATTTCTCATCCTCTGCTCTACTGAACAGCCTAATAGTTATTCTAAAGTTTCTGCCTAAAATCTCCAATGGGACTTTCCTGTAATCTTAAAACTGCAGTGGGACTGTTTGTATGATATCTTATTTTTCTTGGTTTCCATTTAGGCATTTATGTTTCATAGTATGCTTTGTATTTTTACCAGATCCTACATTATGTATGGAAACTTTAAGAAACTCTAAATAGCCAAACATGGTGGCACATGCTTTTAATAGTTTGAGGCCATCTTGAGACTACATAGTGAATTCCAGGCCAGCCTGGGCTGCTGCAAGACCCTACCTTGAAATTATTATTTTTATTTTATTTTATTTTGGTTTTTTTGAGGTAGGATCTCACTCTGGACCAGACTGACCTGGAATTCACTATGTAGTCTCAGGGTGGCCTCAAACTCACAGCGATCCTCCTACCTCTGCCCCCTGAGTGCTGGGATTAAAAGCATGTGCCACCATGCCTGCATTTTGAAATTACTTTTTAATTATATATATAAAAAAAGAAACTCTAAGTACATTTTTTTTTCCCTCAGGTGGGCAGAGGGAATACAATGAGAACATCTTAATCCCTTAAAAGGTATGGACACTCTAAAATAACAACTAAAACTCTAAGGTTTGGGATTTCTTAACCCCCAACCCCCAATACCACCACAAAGAAATTTATACTTACAACATTAAGCATTAAACATTAGGTTATTAAAACCTAATCTTGGGCTGGAGAGATGGCTTAGCAGTTAAGGCACTTGCCTGCAAACCCTAAGGACCCATGCTTGACTCTCCAGATCCCACATAGCCAGCTGCACAAAGATGAGGCAAGCACAAGGTCACATATGATCACTAGGTTGCACAAGCATCTAGAGCTCGATTTCAGTGGCTTAGGCCCTAGCATACCAATTCATTCTCTCTCTCTCTCTCAAAAAAAAAAAAAAAAAAAACAAAAAACTAATGTTAGCTATTTAGCCTTATAGTTCATGTGATCAACTGTGATTTTCTTAAGTATTTTCCCTATGTTTGAGTATCTCTGACATCATTCATGGCTAGCAGAGAATTTGTATGGTTATGTTCCTGTCTCTGTAGCTTTCAGTCCTATACAATTTCACATTCAATTATGACTGCTATGACTACGCTGACCTTCTATTTATGTGACTTCAGTCCACATGATTCTGTTCTGTTTGGGCTGTACCAACTGAGCGTGACAAACTAGAAAGTGTACTGGGAAAAGTTGTGCAAATATAAATCGTATTCTTTTGAGGCTGTGCTCTACTCTGATGATTTCCCAATAGTTTAATTGTCTTTGCATTTGATTAGATCTCTCTTTTACATTAGTCCTTGGCAGAAAGGTGCATCCAGTACGAGCTACTCCATCATGCCATGCATCAGACTCTAGTTCCTTACCTGTAGAAAGTGGTACCCATGAGCCAGGCATGGTGGCGCATGCCTTTAATCCCAGCACTTGGGAGGCAGAGGTAGGAGGATCGCCATGAGTTCAAGGCCACCCTGAGACTTCATAGTGAATTTCAGGTCAGCCCGGACTAGAGTGAAACCCTACCTCAAAAAAACAAAAAAAGAAAGAAAGAAAGAATGAGCGAGCTACCCGGGAATGCCTTTCACTCTCTTTTGTGTTAGGCTATTTTTCTGTTCTTTCTACCCTAATTATCTTACATGATTTATTAATTAAAGTCCCAGGGGAGAATATAAACAATATTATTGGTGACAGGAAGTCTAGACAAGCTGGTACACTCTGGAGTTATGTCAGTAATTGTGAATATGCATTGTAAATTTAGAATATTCAGAATTTAAGAAAAAGTTTTGAATTTCTAGCATAGATTCAATTGCAAGTTTCATTTTTACTCTATTTATATGGAATGTACCTGCTGAATTTTATGAGATGTGGGTTCCTGTGGTAGATGGGAGGGAGCTGAAAAAGGTGGGACTTCTAGAGAGAAGTTTAGCGTGTAAAAGCTTTTACAAAGAAGAATCAAAACTGTCATTTTGCATTGAAGTCATAAGTAATAGTCAGTGGACTTTCACAATATTAAAGTTAATATATTATTTTAACAAGATTCCTAAATTTAAGATGCCTATAGCAAAAACATGAATATAAAATTTAGTAAAAAAAAAAAAAAAAAAACCACCTGAGCCAGAGAGATGGCTTAGCGGTTAAGTGCTTGCCTGTGAAGCATAAAGACCCTGGTTCGAGGCTCGATTCCCCAGGTCCCACGTTACCCAGATGCACAAGGGGGCGCACGCGTCTGGAGTTCGTTTGCAGTGGCTGGAGGCCCTGGTGCATCCATTCATTCTCACCTCCCCCCCCCCATCTGGCCCTTTCTCTCTCTGTCTGTTGCTCTCAAATAAATAAATAAATAAATATGAACAAAAAAATTTTTTGAAAAACCTCTTTCCAATAGGTCCACATAGTTCACTTACCCAGGAATAAATATAATGAGATATGAGACTCATATTAAAATATTTTTGAGAAATTGATACTCTAAAGACATAATTAACCTGTAATATATCTGAAGACAGTTTTGTAAACATGCCAGTTCCAAATAAAATTTGATGGAAATCCAAATGAAAGCTTCAGCATGTTTTTTTTTTTTTTTTTTTTTTTTTTGGAAAAAACCATGCTGCATGCAGTTTATTGGAGAAAGAGACATCACCAGTTCAGATACTCAACAGTGTACACTGCAAGCCTTGCATTTGGCCAGGGAGGTCAAATGAGCCAGTAGGTGCAATAGTGGAACGTCTGTTATAGGGGAAAACAATTGTCCTCTAATTTGACTGGAGGCTTGCTCCATGGGAGGGAATCCATCCCTGATACTGAAAACCTACAACAGGGTTGTAGCCCTAGAGGTATAACGTCTGCTGCTGTCTGGCTAAATTTTTATACTACAGCATGTTTTTTTTTAAATTATTAAGCTGATTCCAAATTTTATAAGAGAATATAAGATACCAAAAACAATGAGGACAATCTGAACAATAAAACTAGAATTAGGCATCCAGAAATCAGGCCCCACTAAAAACCACAGCAATTAAAGCCAAAGTGATATCAATGGAGTGATAAACCAAACAGACCAACATAAAAAAGTAAATAGTCTAATCTAGGTGTGGTGGTACACACCTTTAATCCCAGCACTCACTCGGGAGGTAGAGATAGAAGGATTGCCATGAGTTCAAGGCCAGCTTGAGACTACATAGTGAATTCCAGGTCAGCCTGAGGTAGAACAAGACACTACCTCCAAAGAACAAAAATTAAAATAAAAAAGGTAAAGGATCTAGAAACAGAACCACAGTTCTTTATTACTCATTTATGAGAAATGGCACTAGTCCTACAATAAGATGAACATTTAAATCAATTTTGTTGAATCAATTTGGGGGAAAAAAAAACACACCATATGCCAAAAAAAAAAAAAGAAGAACCAGTTCCAGGTTTCCAACAGACCTAAATGTAACAGGTAACATAATAAAGCTTTCTAAATAAAACAAGAAAACACCTTTAGGACTTTGGAAGGGACAAAACTTTAACAGAACAGAAAAGAAAATATGGGAGTAATTAGAACTGCACAAAAAAAATCCATCTTAAAGAGAGTAAAAAGGCAATCCACAGAGTTGGAAAGGCTGTGTGAAAAAACACATACTTGACAAGGGTCTCAGAGCTAGAATAAATATGCAACAAAGAAAATTTAGACAACCTAATAGAAGCTCATTTAAAGATTTGAGCAGACCCCCCCCCACATAAGAAGACATTCAAATGGTCAACCTTTGAAAATGTGCTCAAAGTCATTACTCAGTATTTTAAGTGCATTGAGATATCATAGTTGTCTCCAAAAAATAGTTCAGATGATGTATAAATGTGAAATTAAGATAGGAAAATCAAGAAAACTACTAAGTGGAGCATTCATGCATTGGATGTGAATGTAAGCTGGAATAGCGTTGCAGCTCCCTGCAGTGCCCACCACATTAGGACATGGGCATACTAATGAGCCAGCCACCCTCAGTACATGCCCAGGAGAATGCATCACACGGCCCACAAAAGAGAGGTGTAGGAGCATTGTCAGTAGCACAGATCATAACAGGACACAACAAGAAGTTATAATCTGCAGGGCTGCAGAGATGGTTTAGCGGTTAAGGCACACTCCTGGCAAGCCTAAGGACCCCAGTTTGATTCTCCAGGTCCCACATAAGCCAGATACACATGGTGGCGCATGCATCTGGAGTTCATTTGCAGTGGATAGAGGTCTTGGTGTGCCCATTCTCTCTCTCTCTCTCCCTCTCTCTCTCTCTCTCTCTCTCTCTCTCTCTCTCTCTCCCTCTCTCTGTCTCTAATAAAGAAATAAATAAAACTAAAAAAATAACCTTTAAAAAAAGTTATAAGCTGCAGTCACAGGACACTGAGAAATCAAGATGGAAGTGAGATAGAAGACATCTCCCTGATATATAGCTTCCATAATGCATAAAGATGTTACACAGGCTTCTGGGGGACAAAAGGCATCTAATGTCTGAACAAGCAATGGATGCTGCAAGTTACAAAATCAACCAGCCAGGCAAGATGTACCCACAGGCGCAACAGTGACACAGAAGTTATGGTGGTAATCAATGACTGTAATTGGATTATGAGGCCTGCTCAACTGGGAGGAATTCATGCCTGACTAAGAACCGAACTTAGACTCCACGGGGAAGTTTCCACTGTTCTTTGACTAAATGGAGACATTATGCTCATCCAAAAGCCTTCTAAGTGAGCATGTTTAAGCCCTTTGATCAATGCTGTTCTCACTTTTGCTTAGAGAGCCTGCTTTTTACAGATGGTGGCAAATATGGGGAAGACCCATCAAAATCATAAGAAGAGGGGCTGGAGAGATGGCTTAGCCATTAAGGCTCTTGCCTGCTAAGCCAAAGGACCCAGGTTCAATTCCCCAGTACCCACATAAACCAGATGCACAAGGTGGTGCATGCATCTGGAGGTCGTTTGCAGTGGCTAGGGGCCCTGGCATACCCATTCTATCTATCTGCCTCACTCTCTCAAATAAGTGAATAAAAATATTTTAAAAAAATCATAAGAAGATAGAGCCCAGGGCTTAACACTGGCTGAGCCGTCTCTATCACAGCTGCCCGCCAGGACTCAAGAGAACAGTGTGGAGACAGTGCTGCTCTCATACGAGCCAGAGAGCTATCTTCTACGGAGATGCTGGAAAACGCAGATGGGACTCAAAACTCATGAAAGTAGAAAATAAGAGTCTGTCGGAAGCTCCATACTAAAGGGGATTTCTACCACAGCCTCCAAGGCTCAGGGAACATTGCAGAATAGGGTGTGAAGAAAGTAAGACCCAGGGTGCATAGGCGGGCAATGGAGCATTGCCCTCCACACAGGAACTGACTAGGAAGAGGGCATCTGAGGGTGCCTGTCCTGTCCTCTTCCTTGCTTTGTGTGACAATTACATGAATGTGTTGCAGTCAAGTTCGCATGGCTGGCAGACATCAACCCAACCAAGAGCAGCTCGTGGGGAAAAAAAAAAAAGGTTTATTTAGGCTTACAGGCTCAAAAGGGAAGCTCTGTGAAGGCAGGGAAAACGATGGCATGAGCAGAGGGTGGACATCACACCCTGGCCAAAATAAGGTGGACAATAGCAGCAGGAGAGTGTGCCTAACACTGGCAAGGAGAAAACAGGCTAACCCAACGATACACCACCTCCAGGAGGACCTGGCATTCAGAACACCTAAGTTCATGGGGGACACCTGAATCAAACCACCACATGTCTTGAAAAAGATACGTCACACAGTTATATGAAAACTTTCGCTCATTTTGGTATACTTTAACAGATGGGGTGGGTTAGGCCACAGAAATATTTTATTCCACTTCCAGAGGCTGGAAAGTCCTAGATCAAAGTATCAGGTGGCTTTCTCTCTAGTGAGGTTTCTCTTCCTGACATAAGGTCTCCGACTTTCTGTGTGTTATCCTCAGTGCATGGAGAGAGTAAGGGAGGCCAGCTCTCTTGTGTTGGTTCTTATAAGGACACAAATCCCATCATGGGTCCCTCAGCATGACCTCATTAACCCTCTTGATTCCCCCAAAAGATCACACTTCCAAATACCTTCACTCCGGGGCCTAAGACTTCAATCTACAAATGTTGGCGAGACACAGACATCTAATCAACAATATCAACCAAAAAACCTCCTACACTTCGGACCATCCCAATTTTTTTTCTCTCTCTTTTCCCTAACAGGTACTGTGATCTTGCAGATCTTGAACTAAACTTGGTCTAAACTGATCACTTGCTTTTTGTCATCTTAAAAGAAAAAAAAAAAAAATAAGGGGCAGTGTGCTGCCTACAGAAAGGACTCGTGTGAAGATCTTTCACAGCACTGGGTTGTCAGGACTGGGTACAGATTTGGAATAATGCCATAAAGCTCTCCGTGGTTTGGCTTTTATATAGTTTGCCCAAGACCAACAAATCACTTCTCTTATTTCCCACCCCTCCACCCACATTAGAATTCAAGAAAATATAAAAGCTAACCAGCAAGTCAGGAACAAAATGCTTCATTAACCCTTTCCACACACCAACATTATATTTGTCTATGAAATGAGACTAATTTGGGGGGGAATCATAAGGTATATTTTTTTACCTTAAGCTATTCATCTTAATGATTTGTAAATTCTCTCTTCTAATGAGGTTATTATAGTTCCTATCTTTTCATACTTTGATAATGTGTTTGATAATGGTATCATTTTATTATTTTATTGTGTATCATTTTCATTTTAAGGTGTTTTGCTCAGAAATATGGTATGCTGGGACTTGAACTAGAAGTGAATGTCCAGTTAAAGTGTTATTTTTTATTAATAAATAATTGTTATGGGGCTGGAGATATGGCTTAGCAGTTAAGAAGCTTGCCTGTAAAGCCTAAGGACCCAGATTGGATTGTCCAGTACCCACATAAGCCAGATGCATTAAGTAGTGCATGCATCTGGAGTTTGTCTGCATTGACTGAAGGCCCTAGTGTGCCCATTCTCTCTATGTACCTCTTCTTCTCTCTCACTCTCTTTCTCCCTCTCAAATAAATAAAATATTTTTTTAAAATAGCCACAGAAAAATTCATACATGATAAAATAAATTTTTCAATGAATTTTCACAATTAGTGTCCTCATTAAGAAACAGAACATTAATCTCATCTAGAAATCCCCTCTTACACAGCAGAGTCCCAGAGATAAGCACTGTTTTTATTCCCGCCTCATTATTAGTTTGGCCTCACTATAAAATCAATATATGAACTCACTCACCATGCGCTCCTCCCCGGCTGCTCAGAGTCGCAGCTGTTTTGCACGGCTCCACTGCATGGTTATGTGAATTAGTAGTTCATTCATTCTCATTACTGCTTAGCGCCCCATTCTAAAAAGAACATATGGTTATTTTTGTAAACAGGTGTATTTAAAACAGTGTGTGTCCTTCATATGTATTTAGACAAAACTTAAACATATTTGAACAAGCAATAATTACTTTTATATAGGGTTTTCACATAATTTCCAGGACATTTGTTCCTTTGTAGTGTATAGTATCTCACTTTTTCCCTACTAAGGATTTTTTTAAGTGTTATCATCTCCATGTTAATATTGCTTCAATAGATTTTTAAAGTATAGTTCAGTATTTTATATTTTGAGTGCATTTCTATTTTTAAATCTCACTTTTGGTTTTTTATATCAGGTATATGTATCTTATAATAGTATTTTATTTTATGGGATATGACTGTTTTAATTATTTGATTTCATATGTTCAGATATACTGAAATACTGACTTATTTATTTCCATCAGATTATTTAGCATTGCTTCATTATCTTTTAATATGGTTTTTCTTGTCTTCTATTAGATTCATACAGTGACTGTAATCTTTTTTCTCATTCATGTATTTCATTCACTTTAATTAATAAAGTTATTTATGTTTATCACATATAAAATGATACTTTGAAATGTGTGCCAATTGCCACACATACTTATCTTTTTTGGTACAATTGCTGATCATATTCTTCAGCACTTTTTAAGAATGCAATACATCATTATCAACTCCAGTCCCTATGATATTCTCAACTCAGCTCCTCAACTTAGTCCTCTTATATAAATAAAATATATATTATTGATCAAACCCACAGTTCCTAGCCACCAATATTTTTTCTATACTTTGGGGTTAAATTTTTTAGACTCTCTGTGTAAAAGCAATCACAATCATGTCTACTTCTCTCTCTGTTCCTAGCTTGTTATTCTTGATCTACCGTCCTCTAGGTTCACGTATGTTGTTGTAAGTGGTTGGAGTTCCCTCTTTGAAAAGCCAATTAATATTCCATTTCATATATGAATAACACTTTCTTTATACACACACCTAAGTGATGGAACCTTGATCGACTGCATATCTCAGCTTTTGTGAAAAATGCTTTGCCAAAATGGGAATTTCAGTCATCTCTACAACATACTGATTTTATTACTTTGTGTAGGTATCCAACAATGCACTTATTGGACAATATGATAATTGAGCTTTTAATTTTCTGAAGACTCTCCATACTGCTTTCTGTAATGGCTGTACTAATTTATAGCATGGTATAGTGGTATACAAGTATGCCATTTCTCCACATCCTTTCCAACACTTGTCTATTTATTGTTTTTAATGTGTGTGTGTGTATGCATGTGTGTATGTTTGCCACCATATGCATGCAGAGTCTGAGGACAACTTCGGGGTATTTGTTCTCTCCACCAGTCTAGTTGATCCTTGTGAGTCCATGTGCCCTCACTCCACTCCCATCTTATATTTATTTACCTGTGAGTTGTTGAACTTACTTAATGTACTTTCGACAACACCAGATATGTGACTGATGTATATTTCCTCCTAATTCATAGGTTGTTTACTCCATTGATTGCTTTCTTGTATAAAGAGACATTTTGATGTAAGTCCTTCCTCCTATTTTTGTTCTTGTTACAAGTAGAAAGTAATGGTCCAGATCACATTTGTGGAGATTATCAAATATGGCTGCTTCTAACAGTTTTATAGCTTCAGATCTTATATATAAATCTAATTTGATTTTTTTTTTACCCTTTACCCAATGTGTGTTCCTGGTGCCTTTGTCAAAAATCATATGGCTGTAAATTCACAGATGTGTTGCCACTGATGTTTCCATTTCCTTCCATATGTCTTTCTGTTTTCTTCCTTTCATCTATTTTTGTTGTGGTGGTGGTGGTGGTTGTCTTGTTTTGTGTTATTCTTCGAGGTAGGGTCTCACTCTAGCTCAGGCTGACCTGGAATTCCCCATGTAGTCTCAGGGTGGCCTTGAACTCATGGCGATCCTCTCACCTTTGCCTACCAAGTGCTGGGATTAAAGGCATGCACCACCACGCCTGGCTCCTTTCATGTGTTTTTACTCCAAGATCATGTCACTGCCATGTTGCAGTTTATTCTGAAGTTAGGGACTTCGATGCCTCTAGCTTTGTTCTTTCTGTTCAAGAGTGAGTCAACTATTCATGTCCTTTTCTGGCTGTGTGCTAATTTAAGAATTTTATATTTCTGTAAAACTGTCATTGGAATTTTCAATCTGTAACTTGATATTTATATAAAGAACTTTATGGTCATAAGTTCTTTATCTTATCAGAAGTTTCTTATCACAACACAAGTCTCAACACAATTTAAAGACTCTCTGGAAACTGAGCTACTTATCCCTGGTCTTGCTAATATTTTAAGGGTTTTAGTCTTAGCTGAATGAAAATTATTATTACCTGCATAGTGAGTAGTTACTTTTTAACATTTTTTTACTAGTTTTTATGTACAACCTCTTCTGTATGACACATCTACCTTTTGAATTTGCTTCTAATTGTGACAAGATACTTTATAATAATATCTTACTGAGGGGCTGCAGTTGGAAAATACTAACATTATTTCTCAATCTTTGATATAGTTTATCTAGGTATAAAACTTTAAGTTGACTCTATTTTATCTAAATGACTTTGAGAATATTATTTTATAGCCCTAGTGGTGAGCCTTCTCAGGATCTATCATTCCTGTGCAGGTGATCTATTTTGGCTCTCTGGTATACTGTTCTCTTTCTCTTTCATGATCTGCACTTTCACTAAGGCATGCTTTTAGGTGGATTTATCTTAACCACACCTACATTCTATTCAGTATACATGCTTCCTCGGTTCTGAAAATCTGTTATCTTTTCAGACATTAATTCTTTGTTTTGATTTCCATTATCTTTTACTGGAAATTCTAATACAGAAATGTTGATGTTTGGTATCTTGGGTTCATGATTTCTTGCTAATGTTTGATGTAAATTTTGTTTTGTGTCTCTTGTCACATTGTTCCTTTCAATAAATAGGCTATGGAGTGAAATCATTTTGTGATTACTGAATTCCTAATTGTCTTTTTAAAAGCTGTTTATCTTTTTTATTTTATTTTTTTATTTTTAGTGTGCGTGTGCGTGTGTGGTGTGTGCATGCCAGCACATGCCATGGCACACGTGTGAGGGTCAGAGGACAACTTTGAAGTGTCTGTGCCCCACCTTCTTTTAACAGGGGCCCCCAGCCATTGCAAATGAACTGCCAAATTGAAAACAAACAACTAGATGACCACAACTTTAGGACTCTCCTAGCTTTGCCTCCCCTCATTGCAGGCACATTGAGAACACACATACATGTACCACCTTGCATTCTGCTTCAAGTTGTTGCTGAGGAATTTACTTAGTTATTTTTAGAGAGAGCAAGATTGAGACAGAGACAGAGAGAGGGAGAGAGAATTGGCATGCCAGGCCCTCAGCCACTGTATTTACACTCCAGACACTTGCACCACCTAGTGGGTATGTGTGACTTTGTGCTTGCCTCACCTTTGTGAGTCTGGCTTACACGGGATCTGGAGAGGCCAACATGGGTCCTTAGGCTTCGCAGCCAAGAGCCTTAACTGCTAAACCATCTCTCCAGCCCTGCTGAAGAATTTAAGCCAGGCCAGCAAGCTTTGCAAACCAGCTCTATTTTTAGAAGTCCTTCTTAGCATTTGATTTAAATGTTTTGGGGGATTTTTTGTTTATTTGTTTGTTTGTTTCAAGGTAGGGTCTCACTTTGGCCCAGGCTGACCTGAAATTCTCAAACTCACAGCAATCCTCCTACCTCTGCCTCCCAAGTGCTGGGATTAGAGGTGTGTGCCACTGTGCCCGGCTGGGGATGTTTAACTAGGAAGAATTTTGAGTTTTCTATTTCTGTTGCTTCTCTCTCCCTTATTGTCTCTTCTCTGTCTAGTAGCTGCCTTCCACAAACAACTCCAGGAGCACATTCTAAATGAAAAGTTACAGCACTGTGGGCTCCCAGAACATGCAGTGCTGTGACTCAGTGCAAGCTTTATTAAATCCCCAAGGCAATGCCCAGGCATCAGGTTTGGCCTTTATCTTGTTTTCTCACTAGACCCGTATCTACCTCCGCCCCATGTTGTGACAAGTACAACTGTGTCCAGAGTCCAATGACAAAAGGAAGACAACTGTCCCAGAACATGGGCCTCAGGCTCTGCTACTCAAGCTCCTAACTCCCAGCTACCCCTGCTCAAGGGGAGCATCACTGTGGCTGCAGCAGCTGCCTATGCCAACAGTTTCTCTTCCAGGAAAATATCAATCTTGAGTTGTGTCCCTATCCATGTCATTTCAGTTTCTGTTTCTTAAATTTCATCCATCATTGTAATGTAATTGGGAAAGAAAGGTTCACTTCAGATGCATTTCACTCAGCCATGTATATAAACTCTCCTTTATTTTTTTGTTTTTTGTTTTTTGTTTTGTTTTGTTTTGTTATCCAAGGTAGAGTTTCACTCTAGTTCAGGCTGACCTGAAATTTACTATGTAGCTTCAGGGTGGTCTTGAACTCACAGTGATCCCCCTACCTTTGCCTCCTGAGTGCTGGGATTAAAGGCATGCATCACCACATCTGGCCTAAATGCTCCAAATTTAACCATCTAAATTTCTTTTTTTAAAAAAATATTTTATTATTCTTTACTTATTTGAGAGAGAGAGATAGGGAAATAAATAGGCAGGTAGAGAGAGAAAACGTGAGAGAATGGGTACACCAGGGCCTCCAGCCACTGCATATGAACTCCAGATGCATGCACTCCCTTGTGCATCTGGCTTACGTGGGTCATGGGGAATTGAACCTGGATCCTTTGGCTGTGTATGCAAGCACCTTAACCACTAAGCAATCTCTCCAGCCCTAACCATATAAATTTCATCAATCATTAAATGTAAGTATTTGTCAGTTAAGGTTGGAGAGAAGACAGTAAGGAACGTGTGCTTGTTATTTCTAGCTGGTGGAAGAAATCTCAGTTCTATTGTCACTCCTGCCCGCTCTAGTAATTGTTGTGACTGTCAGCTCCCTCTCCTGCAGGTCCAACATCCAAATATTTGTTAACAACAAACTAAACGTTGTCAGTGAAAACCTTCATAGGAGCTGAGATTATTTTTTCTTTTTTAATTGAGAATCTTAATACATGAATGAACATATAGAAAATTGACTATAATCCTCTCCCATTATCCACTTCGGTCTCTCTCTCCTGTCCCTGTCCATTGAACTTATTATACTTCTTTCCAAGTAGTCCCTCTTCAACTTTGATGTCTCATTCTTTCTTTCTTCTGCCCTCCCTCCATCATCTATGTCAAAATGTTCATGGGATCAATACTGTACAGGTCTTTTGGAGACAGCAACATCCACTGTGAGGTCCTGAATGCACCAGAGCCTTCATGTCTGGAGGATAGTGTCTCAAAGTACTCCTCCTCTCTCTCTCTGGCTCTTACATTCCTTCTTCCTTGTCTTCTGCAGTGGTCCAGAGCCTGGGGGGTCTGATACAGTTGCTACATGGAATGTTGAGGTATCAAGAGCCACTTGTTTTTGGGACTTTGTGAGTTTTGAGTCTCCCTAAAGTCTGCCTTCAAGATATGACATTTTTAGTTGTGAATGACAGAAATAGAATTCTAAGTAGTGAGTCCATAAAGTGTGAGAAAAACAAGCTCTTAACTCATTGTCAAGACTGAAAGAGAAAGGTTTGCTGCCTCGGATTCGGTTGTGTGTATCAGCTTTACACAACCAGAACAGCTTCTTCCACGTGTTAGAAAAATTCGCTGCTGGAAGGTCCTATGTCCTGCATATCACAACTTTACCAACGGAGAAGGTTTAGGAGGCCTCCCCTTTAGAAACTCCAGGAAAATGCTGGGATTGATTCAGTTTAGGTCAGCTGACTATCTCGGAACCAAACAGAAGTGGTTATTAGAGAATCAATATGACAACACTCATTAAAATCACAGGTAAACTTTGTGTTTCTAAAGAAGACAATACTAGTCTTGGAAAGGAAAAGGGGAGATTTCTACCATGACTTTGAAGTACATGCAAAAGTAAACTCACTAAGATAAAGCCAGTGTTTGATTTGAGAAAGAGAACTGGCTTGAGGAGGATTAAGAATCTAATATAATCAATTAGATGATTACAAATTCATTGGAACAGATGGAGGAACTGAAATTAGAGGAGCTGCCACTGACCTACTGACTTCAGGGACAAATGGACCATGGCTTTTGCATCTCGAAGTAATCTAGAACTAAAATTTAGACTATAATTGTCTTATAACAAACAGTGAGTCATTTCTTTAGGTAAGACACAGATAAGAACTATCAGAAACTCCCATTTAAATTGATTCAGACAGGAAGCTACTTTGACAAACATTATGTTAAGTCATGTCTTGCATATATCATCATGGCCTGTTGGGTGCCCAGAAGTCTACTTGCACGCTCATCTGTGCTGTGTGATGTAAAACTCTACTCCTCCAAAATAACCCAAGCATTTTCTCATGTAGCGTCAGAGGAGAGGGAAGAGTGTGAATTACTTGTACCTTTTTGGTGACTATTTCATACCAAAATCCTAAGAGTACCATCCTTTCGAATCCCACGGTCAAGAAAATAATTCAGGGATAAAGAGATGGCTTGGCAGTTAAGGTGTTTGCCCATAAAGCCAAAGGACCCACATTAGCCAGATGCACAAGGTGGCACATGTGTCTAGAGTTTGTTTACAGTGGCTAGAGTCCCTGGCATTCCCATTCTCCCCTCCCCCAACACACACACACACACACACTTTCTCTCTCTCCCTCTTTCTCTCTGTCAAATAAATAAATAAAAATAAAAATATTTTTAAAAAGAAAATAATTCACAGAATAGTATTTCAAAATATGCTGACTGTAGTGTTATTGAAAGCTTGAAATGTTTTATTGTTTTCTCCTAAAAGGAAAACACATTAATTTGTTTCCAAAACCAAAGAGCTAATTAAACAAATTCATGTTGTTATTAAAGACCAAAGCTTTCACTGGAGGGAATCTGGGGTTATTTCTTCCTATGTTATACCAAAGCTACAGCTCATTGAATCAAATAAAAAATATGATTGTTCATTCATACACACAAACTCATGTTGCACAGTGGCAGATTTCATCAAAACATTACTGGCATTTTTCACAGAAATGGAGAAAAATCTGAAAATTCACACAGAACAACAAAAGATCCCCCCACCCACCCAAGCAAAAGCACAAGGACCAAAGGTGGAACATTAAACACCTAATCTAGATGCATACTACAGGGCCTCCCAAGCCAAGGAAGTGTGACATTGGCTTAAAAACCAACGCAGAGGGGTGAAACAGATTAGAGAATTCACAAACAAATTTACATATCTACAGCAAACTAATTTCCAACAAAGGCTACAGAAACATCCATTAGAGAAAAGACATCCTCTTAAGTGGTGTTGGATAAACAGGACATGCATGTGCAGAAAAAAAATGAAATAAAACCTCACACATTCATCATACACAAAAATAAACACAAAGTAGCCAACATCCTAAATGTAAAATGTAGTACTAAAACAGAGAGAGAGGAGAAGTGACCCCAAAACAAACAAGTGGAATTGCACCAAGCCACAAAGCTTCTGCACAGCAACAGAAATAACAGAACAAAGAGAAAATCCACAAACAAATGCCCAACAAGCACGTGGCAAAATGTTCAGAACCACCAACCATCAATGAAAGGCAAGTTAAAACCACGATGAGATACCATCTCAGCCCTCTCAAAATGAATATGAACAAATGCTATTGAGGATACAGAGGAAAATAAACTCTCATATGCTGTCTTGGAGAATGTAAATTGATATCAGCATGATGAAGAATATAGATGTTGTTCTGGGTATATATTCAAATAAAATGAAATGATCATGCCAAAGAGATAACTACATTTCTATGTTTATTGCACTGGTTTCCCTAATAATAAAGATATAGCATCAAGCAAAGTGCCTATCAATATATCAGTAGATTAAAATGAGGTATATGGGCTGGAGATATGGCTTAGCAGTTAAGCAATTGCCTGTGAAGCCTAAGGACCCCAGTTCGAGGCTCAGTTCTGCAGAAACCACGCCCATGTAAGCCAGATGCACAAGGGGGTGCACATGTCTGGAGTTCATTTGCAGTGGCACACCCATTCTCTCTCTCCCTCTCTCTCTCTCTCTCTCTCTCTGTCACTCTCAAATAAATAAATAAAAATAAAAAAATAAAATGAGGTATGCGTATGCAATGGAATATTGATCACAAAAAGAAGATAATTCTGTTATTTGTGTTGAAAACTAATGTTCATAAGTACAAGACAGTATGTGAATGAGATAATCCAGGCATAGAAAGACACATACTGGGGATTGGAGAGATGGCTTGGTGGTTAAGGCACTTGTCTACAAAACCTAAAGACCAAGGTTGGATTCCCCAGATCCCATGTAAGCCAGATGCACAAGATGGTGCATGCATCTGGAGATCTTTTGCAGTGGCTGAAGGTCCTGGCATGCCCATTCTCTCTACCTCTCTCTTCTTCTCTCTGCCTTTCTCTAATAAGGAAATAAAAATAATGTAAAAGAAATGTAAGACAAATACTGCATGTCCTCACATGAAGAAGCTAAAAAGAAATTGATCCTGGAGAAGAGAATAAAACCACTAGAGTAAAACTGTTAGAAAGGTAGAGGGGAAGAAGGAAGAAAGAGACCAGATAATGGGAACCAAACTACAGCTAGATAGGAGAGGAAAGTTCTAGCATTCTAAAGCAACGTAAGGTGACTGCAGATTATAATTAGATACCGTATGAAGACCTAGGACAAAAAGAGTTTGAAGGCTACAAGGATCAGAAATGACAAATATATAAGGGCATTAAAATTCTAGTTACTCTGATGTAATTATTACTTAATATTAATAAATGTTGAATTCTTATACTGTACAATTACTATAGATCAATTAAAAAGAAAGGAAGGTTAAAGAAAGCCAAAATCAAAAAGGAATTAAAATGCCATTCTCTTATTGACATTTTTTTTCCCTACATACCTAATAGCTGTGCTCTAATGTGCTGTTAGGCAATCTGTCTAAACACTGGTGATGTTTGCCTCTGATAACAGCACTGAGGAGGCAGATGCAGGAAGATTGAGTGTGTGGCCAGCGTAGGCTATGTAACGAGATCCTGTCTCAAAACACCAAGGGCTAGAAATGCAGCTCAATGTTCTTGCTTAGTAGATGAGAAAGAGAGAGAGAGAGAGAGAGAGATATTAGATTAGATAGATAGATGATAGATAGGTAGATACATGATAGGTAGGTAGATAGATAGATAGATAGATAGATAGATAGATAGATAGATAGATAGATAGATAGATCGATCAATCCATAACACCACCAAACGAAGCAATCCCCACCTTTCTGGTACTAAAGATTACTGACTACTAGATTTATTATGGCTTGTCTGACATTGAAAACCTGACATGTTTAAAGGCTAGAAACAAAAAAAAGTGTAGAAAGTAAATTGTAATTAGCCAAGGAAGATTCATATCCAAGGGAATACTCATGAATAGCATGGATAGCTGAGGTTATTTTATACATTACACTGCCAGTAAATTCTTAAACCTAACAGATACTAAAGAAGTCTTTGTTAAAAGAAAAAAAACAACAACACAAGTTGGGCTGGGGAAATAGCTTAGAGGTTAAGGCATTTACCTATAAAGCATAGGGATCCAGGTTCAATTCCCTAGGCCCTATGTAAGCCAGATGCCTGGAGTCACATGCATCTGGAGTTCATTTACAGTGGCTGGAGGCCCTGGCATGCCCATTCTCTCTCTCTCATAAATAAATAACATAAGTTGATTTGGAAATATATATATTTTCTATGACATGACTTCAGAAAGACGGGAAGTAAAATAAAGACCCCTAAAAATTCCCAAAAGCCTATTCATTGTTGTTCTGATACATGGGTTTCCAAACATTTTTACTCTCAGACATAGAGTACTTAGAGGGTTATTAAATAATCAAACACACAATCAACCCACGTATAATTGGTAGGAATGGGATCTCTAATACAGGACCATCTTATGGGGGAAGGAGAATTGAGTCAAATGGAAAGAACATTTTTTCTAGTATGAGATGGACTGCTATGGTAGGTTCTTGGACATTTTTACTGAAATTGATGTGCACAGTCGATGCTATCTCTGCCAAAAGTACTTTTGTGTATAGCCAGAAAGATGATCTCAGGCTGAGAAGTGAAGCAAGTTATTTTTTAGACTCCATGTCTAGAATCATTTTTGATAATCTAAAAGAACAATATCAGTTTGAACTTTGTGCTTCAAACTCATTTCTGCACCATATTATGAGATCATAGGTTCTTAAAGAAACAGAGCAGAGCAAGTAAGATTCCTTGCCTTTGTGAAGTTTTGGTTTTATGGACCTATTTCCTTAATGCCCTAGAAAGACCAGTAATGGACAAGCCTAGTATATATCAACAAAGCTAGTATGGCTGGCCAATTTTGTGATACAAAAGGCAATGGACTTTTGTAAATAATCTGTGAACTCAGTCTTCATGAATGAAGAGATGTGGAGGAAAATCACATTATAAATCTAAAAAGGAAGAGCAGATATTTGATGGAGGTAATAGAGATGTTTTATGGAATGATTCACATTAAACGTTTTATCATCTCAATAGACTCCCAAGTGTTAGAGAAGTGGGAATTTTTTTAGTGAAAATATCATTAAATTTGGGAAATTGCTTACACCAAGGATAGAAAATTAGGCTTATCTTCTGTCCCAGATAAAATTAAATGGAAGTGGATGACAACAGCTCTGTAGACATGTGTATGGTGTTGGGTTCCAAGGAGATAGAGATGTGCTAGTTATCAGCAGAGAAAGGAGTGGGAGCAAGCAAGACTTGTGCCTGCCCTATGTGCCCTAGGCCATGAGGATTATCCAGTCAGGGGTGCAGAACATTCCCTCAGAAAGATGGTTGGGGGAAGCATTAGGACTTCCCATCCTCAAGGACTCTTTGGAGGATGTAGCAAGGATGAAAAAAAAAAAAAAAAACAGGGTCAAGTCCAGTGTGGTGGCACAAAACTTTAATCCGAGCACTCAGGAGGCAGAGGCAGGAGACTTGCTGTGAGTTTGAGACCAGCCTGGAATTGCAGAGTGAGTTCCAGGCCAGCCTGGGCTAGAGGAAGGCACTACCTCAAAAAAAGTGGGGCAGGGGAAATGGCTTAGCAGTTAAGGTGTTTGTGAAGCCAAAGGACTCATGCTTGAGTCCCCATGATCCACGTAAGCCAGATGCACAAGGAGGTGCATACATCTGGATTTGGTTTGCAGTAGCTAAAGGCCCTGGTGCATGTATTCTCTCTCTCTCTCTCTCTCTCTCATTTTAAAGATCTATTTTTATTTATTTATTAGAAGCAGAGAATGGGAACACCAGGGCTTCCAGCCACTGCAAACAAACTCCACCTTGTGCATCTGGCTTACATGGGACTTGGAAAATAGAAACTGGGTCCTTGGGCTTCGCAGGTGAGTACCTTAACTGCAGAGCCATCCCTCTAACCCTCTCTCTCTGTCTCTCTCTGTCTCTGTCTCTGTCTCTCTCTCTCTCTCTCTCTCTCTCTCTCTCTCTCTCTCTCTTTCTTTCTCTCTCAAATAAATTAAAAATATAAAAACATGACTTGTGCTCATTTCAACAGCACATATACTAATATTGGAATGATACAGAGAAAAGTAACATGGTCCCTCTGCAAGGATGACATGTAAGTTCTTGAAGCATTCCATACTTTTTTTTTCTCCTCCAACAACAACAAAAAGGACCAGGGTCATCAGCTGGGAGTTCATGAGGTCTCTTCTTCTTCCTGTCTCATGGAAAACCATAGTCTCTATGATGAAAGGATTGCTAGCACATGGTTAACCCAATGCTAAGAGCTGTCAGGTGATCCACTTCCATTTAATTTGACCTGATCTAGCACAGAAGATAAACCCAACTGATTATTCCCATAATAGACAATTTCCCAAGTTTAAGAGAGCAGATGGGAGCTCCAAAGGAGAAGGGGAATCCTGGGACTGATCCATGAATGGGGCCAGGTAGAGCAATGGGTTCCAGAAAAGGAGCCTAAAGAAAAGCTGCTAGAAGGGTTGCAGGAATTCAGACCCATAGGGAACAAGCCAAGAGAGATGAAGTGATGTCAAGAAACACAGTGATAACAGAAGGAATCATGGGTAAGGTCTGAGTCAAGCTTGCAAAGGGGAAGGATGCTTCACGTTCATCAGAAATGGGCCCAATTGGAGAGAAATCCTTGGAGTTTTACATGGTTTATTTAAAGGGAAATCGGCCTGCTTGGCCACACGACTTTCCTCCTGTACTGTTCAGCTGTCTGTATGTAAGCTCTGAACATGTGCTTGGACGGTTGAGTCATCACAGACTAGGGTTTTTCCAGGCAAAAGAAAGACAGGAGAGAGAAGGCAACAGAACCCAAGAGAGTAATAATATTAAAAAGCTGAGGGTTCTGAGTTAGACAAGGATTAAGGTGAAAACCAGGAATGGCTGCAAGACCGTGAGAAGATACTGAGGTGGATCATTTGAAAGATTTAGTTGGGGTTAAGAATTTTTGCAGCAGGATTATTTGAGCCCGTGACTGTTAGGGATGGAGGTGGTTGCCGAATTGGGATAAATGGAAGATTTCAAAGCCAGTGCAGTTTCTGCAAATGACAAGTTGCAGGGTGCATTGTGGGTGTGCAAGCCTGGTGGGGAGTGAAGGAAAGGATCGATGGAGAAACAAGGGACAAAGACTCCTGAAGTCAGTATGTTGGAAAGGACAAGACTGGGGTGCTGACGTCACAGAGAAGGAAGGAATGCACTGGGGGGAAGAAAAGACCACGATGAAGACACTTTCCTTGAATGGCGGAGAGAAGCCAGGAGGTCAGCCGACTGCCACAGAGAGAGCAAAAATGACTGTCGTGCACTGTGTCTCCCCATCAGGTTAGCTCTGTGCTTCCTGTGTCCCCCAGTGTCTCATCTAGAAAACCCAAAAGACCCCCTTGTCCTCCAGCTTCTGGCAGGGTTCAGCCAATGGGGAGCCTCTGAGTAGGCTGAAGGGAGGAGAGACTTCATACTTATTCCCCAAATTGCATCAAGTTGTGTCCCTTGGCTGAAGGTCACTGACTGCTAAAGATAATCAATCTATCATGACCTTCTTGTTCTGTAATTTCATGGTATCACCCCTGTTCCTCCCCTGAGGGGATCGCTGTCACGACCTTTGGGCTCTTCCACTGTGCCTTAGGATCTTTGTACATCCTGCTTGTATCTTTTGCAAATGGTCTCTTTTTTGAGTGTGCTGTCTGTCTGCTTTCAGAGAGTCTGCCTGACAGCCCAATAGAATCAGATTCTGTGAGTAAGCAGAAAGGTAAGGGAACTCTAACGGTCCAGAAATGAAAAATAAGATTTCACCTACCTTGCCACCTGGCTTTGAAACCTGTGACACACAAGAGAAATTAAAAATGAAACATGCCTCCGATCAAAAGACTGTAGGAGAAATAAAATCCTGGGAGACCATCAAGATTCCTGCTAAAAGTCACAAGTAGAAAGGATGAAAAAAAAGAAAAAGAGGCTGAGAAGATGGCTCAGTTAGTAAAGTACTTGCCATGCAGCCCTTGGAGCCCAGTAAGAGCTCTGAGGCAGCACAGCTAGGCAGATCCATGGGGCCCACTGGCTGGCCAATTGGTACTTCCAGTCAGCTAGCCTTATTGGCAACTGCAGGTCAGTGAGAGACATCCTTTCTCAAGAATAATGATGAATGGTATTCCTGATGAATGGCACCTGACATTGTCCTCTGGCCTACACACACACACACACACACACACACACACTGACACTCACACAAGCACCCACACATACATGGTCACCCGCACATGCTAAAAAGAATGATGATGGGTGGCATAAGTGGAGAAAAACGAAGAGGGTTGTCCAACCTCCGAAATCCTACAAGACCTGAGCATAGAGCTACTGGCTACTAACTTGCCTTAAGAAATGAAAAAGAATGACCAGGAATCTTATTCTGAGATATGAGAGCTCTGTGTGCCTCAGCATCAAGGGATGCCGGACAGGAACCGCCGCCTCAGTGCCAATGCCAAGCAGTCAAGACTGGCTGTCAGGAGTCGTGGGGGAACAACAGAGCTGCAAAGGCAGCTCATCAGCCGCGACCGGTTCTAAGGCAGGACTACGATCACACAAGAGCCAGAGAGCAGAGCACCGTACCAAAGAGGACGATTCTCCACCCTTGTGCAATGCTGTGCAGTGCAATGCTGCCTGGCTGGCATGCAACTTAACTACTTTTAAATTTTTTGTTTATTTTTATTTATTTATTTATTTGAGAGCGACAGAGAGAGAAAGAGGCAGATAGAGAGAGGAAAGACTGGGCACGCCAGGGCCTCCAGCCACTGCGAACAAACTCCAGACGCGTGCGCCCCCTTGTGCATCTGGCTAGCATGGGACCTGGGGAATCGAGCCTCGAACCAGGGTCCTTAGGCTTCACAGGCAAGCGCTTAACTGCTAAGCCATCTCTCCAGCCCTTAACTACTTTTAAATACTATCGCAGCTAGAGAGATGGATTTGACTCTCAAGATAAATTAAGCCTCAAGGATGGACTGTGTCTGGTTTTGATGATATTTGCATGAGCCAGACCAAAAGACTCACCAGAAACTTGGAGTTTGGACTTCTCAGACTCCAGAACTGTGAGAAATAAACGTCTGTGGCTTAACCCACCTGCTCTCTTGGGTACTTTGTGATAGCATCCTTACCTGAAAAAGATGGAGAGGCACTGGCCAGTCACAGAGCAGGAATTCTGGAATGTCCAGTAAACAAGATTTGGGATGAAGGAAAGGGCTGTAGAGTTGGGATGGGTTGGGGAACAGAGGCTGGTAAGAAGGGTTTCGGGTAGGAGTGAGTGCCTGCAGAGTTTAGGAGTCTGGGGATGGGTGGAGCAAGCAGTTGTATTGGAGAATAATAGGATTAGGCCTAATTTTGTTCTAGAGGCAGATGGGCTTTGGGTAATAGTATTACATTATGGCCTCATGCACTTCAGTGTTAATATTGTTACTGGCTGTTTATGTCATAGGCAGTTTTTCAGAGCCACAGAGCAAAGTCACTCCTTTAGGTTTTGATCAATGTTCTAGCTAGAAGAGAGGTTTGTGCAAAGATTAATTAATGAATGGTAGAAAGCTTATTAAGACAGGAAAGACTGGAGTGTGTTTCAGAGTTGACAAGAAAGAGCACAGGATGATGCAAGGGTCAAAAGCAGAAGGGAGACAGTGACCCATGACAAGAAATCACAGAAGCAGACAGACAGGATGACATCCCGAGCATCGGTGATGAGGCCAGCCTCTTGCATTGACACAGGTGGCATTTTGATAATATGACATGATGTATCCATATAAAATATGTTGTTAATAACAATAATAACAAACCGAATCTGTAATGCATGTCAACAATGGCTTAGGTAGGCTGGGAAGATGGCTTCGTGATTAAGGTGTTTGGCTGTAAAGCTTAAGGACCCATGTTCAACTCTTCAGATCCCACATAAGCCAGACGCACAAAGGTAAGGCAAGTGCAAGTGCAAGATTGCACATGTACACTAGGTGGCGCAAGTGTCTGGAGTTCAATTCCCTCTCTCTCTCTCTCTTTCTCTCTCTCTCTCTCTCTCTCTCTCTCTCTCTCGTTCTCACTCTCTTGCTCTCACTCTCATTCTCACTCTGTCTAAAATAAATAAATGGCTTATGTGCAATCAACTACTCACAATGAACAAGCTCTGTGCTGACTGATTCTCCATTTGACTTGCCCTGAGATGTCCATTTCCTTCCTTTGAGAGATTATGAGTGTTTCCAGTGGTTCTTAACTGAGGAGAACTGTGCATATGGCCTGACTTCACAGTAATCTGATCACTTCAGTTACAGTGTGTGCATCTGAGCCGGGTGTGGTGGCACACGCCTTTCATCCCAGCACTTGGGAGGCAGAGGTAGGAGGATCACCTTGAGTTCAAGGCCACCCTGAGACTACATAGTGAATTCCAGGTCAGCCTGAGCTACAGTGAGACCCTACCTTGAAAAACAAGAAAAAAAAAAAAAAAAGAATACGTGCATCTGGCCCAAGTCACTCTGCAGTCCAGGTACAAGGATTCTCCACTCTGTGAAGGGGCTGTGTGCTAGAAAGCTCTGTTCAGGGGAGAGGAGCCTGGACACATGCAGTTCACACATTGTGTACTGGCGATTCTTACAGAAAACCATTAAGCATCACCTGGCACCATCAACAGAGGAGGCTACTAGCTACACTAGCCGTCAGGAAAGCATTAGCCACATGGTGCACCAAGAAAAAAAGAAGATAGAAAAGTCAAATTCCCAAGCATAATGATGAAACAGATGCAATGTAAGAAGTCGTAACATTCTCCTACAGGGTCCAGAAGTCCAGTCCAAAGTATATCCAGACACACCCCACCCCTAAGTTTAAGCTCCAAGGGAGGAAGGGTCTGCCTCTCAAGAAATATGGCCTGAGGAACTCCAGAATCCAGGACAAGGAAAATGAAACCCATGAGATGTGAAAAATAAATGAGTGGGGCTGGAGGGGTGGTTTAGCAGTTAAGGAGTTAAGGCACTTGCCTGGAAAGCAAAAAGACCCAGGTCCCATTCCCCAGGACCCACGTAAGGCAGATGCATAAGGTGGCGTATGCATCTGGAATTTGTTTGCAACAGCTGGAGACCCTGGTGCACCCATTCTGTGTGTGTGTGTGTGTGTGTGTGTGTGTCTCAAATAAACAAAATAATTTTAAAAATAAATGAGTGAAGCCGGGCGTGGTGGCGCATGCCTTTAATCCCAGCACTCAGGAGGCAGAGGTAGGAGGATCGCCATGAGTTCAAGGCCACCCTGAGACTACAGAGTTAATTCCAGGTCAGCCTGGTCCAGAGTGAGACCCTACCTCAAAAAAACAAATAATAATAATAATAATAATAATAATAATAATAATAATAATAAATGAGTGCATCAGGTATGGTGGCACAGTCCTTTAATCCCAGCACTCAGGAGGCAAAGGTAGGAAGATTGTGGTAAGACCAAAGCCACCCTGAGACTACATAGCGAAGTCCAGGTCAGTCCAGGCTTGAGCAAGACCCTACCTCAAAGAAACAAACTAAATAAATAAAATAAAATGATTGAAACATAAGTGAGGAAAGGACAAAAGAATGATCCAAGGTGCCCACATGAGAGAGAAAAGGAAGACTTATAATAGCTTTGGAAGAGAGGGGGCAGTGGAAGAGGCCAGCAGGTAAGGGGACAGGAAAGGCCTGGCATCGTCACTAAGCACAGAACAGACGGTTTCAAAATGACCTCTGAGATCAATGCTGTTGACATTATACCACGGCTTCCGAGAAAGCCTTCATGAGTCAGGGCTCAAGGACAGAGCTGCCATTCTGAGAGAATATTCATGTTACCTTCCAGTGATGCAAACACCGAGTACATAGACTAAATCCTACCAGTACACCTGGTATTCCCATATACAAAAGATGGCTTCACCTGAATGTCCACTGGTAGAAAAGGGGGGTCCTGGTGTTCAGCCGCATGGGGTCCTGGTCCACTCTCTCAGCTATCGCACCTTGCCTTCCTAGTCTCCACAACAGAGAGCTATCACCAGCTGTAGGCTCAACCCAGCCAGGTGTTCTCAAAGCTGGCATGCACCTCCTCTGCCACGGAGTAAGCGTTCCGGGTGCCTGAGCCGCAGCCCCTCAGCCTCCTGTGCATTGCACCAGACCCTGCGAGTCCCCTGCCGTTATAAAAGTCGCTCCCCTTTCCCTCCACATTTGATAATACCTGCAGGATCAGTGTCGTGGTGTTTTGGGTTTTTTAGGTGCATGTGGTGGTGGGGGGGAGATTCATATGTGCATGAGTGCTTATGTGTGTGCAGATGTATGTACATATATGTGCATGTGAATGTAGAAGTCAGAGGACAGACAACTGCGGGTATTGTTTCTCAGATATGCCAACCATCTTTCTTTTAATTATTATTATTATTATTTTGGTTTTTCAAGGTAGGGTCTCACTCTAGCTCAGGCTGACCTGGAATTCACTATGGAGTCTCAGGGTGGCCTTGAACTCACAGTGATCCTCCAACCTCTGCCTCCCGAGTGCTGGAATTAAAGGTGTGCGCCACCATACCCAGCCAAATTTTTTTTTTTATTTTTACTTATTTACTTGAGAGAAAGAAAGAGAGAGAGAATGGGCACGCCAGAGCCTCCAGTCGCTGCAAACAGATGCAAACTGCAAACACATGCGCCCCCTTGTGCTTCTGGCTTACATGGATCCTGGGGAATTGAACCAGGGTCCTTTGGCTTTGCAGGCAAGCGTCTTACCCACCAAGCCATCCCTCGAGCCCCCACCCATCTTTCTTGGACACAGGGTCTTTCACGGGCCTGGTGTTCACCACTTAGGCCAGACTAGCTGCATTGAGCTCTGGGAATCCACCTGTCTCTGCTTTCCCCAACACAGGGACTATAGGTATGAGGCACCACCCCGGCATTTCACATGGGTGATAAAGATCAAACTCAGGTCCTGATTCTCGAAAGGCAAGCACTTTACTGACTGACCTATGTCCGAGTCCCCTTTCTTTTCAACCCCTAAAACACTAGCCTCCTCTCTGTATGAGGAAGTGTTACCCAAGAGAAGGCACTGGATTTGTGAAACATGGAGAATTTCCTCCTTTCAGAAAAAAGAAAGAAAGAAAAAGGAAAGAAAGTAAAGAAGTCTTAAGCTTTGAAAGCACGAAGGCTTTTGATCTTCCTTCTGAAAGTGAGGTTAGAAGGAGCAATCTCCATCCTCCATTCCTTCTGGATTAGTAAACCAGCTCTCACACACCCAACAGGAAAAAAAAAATCCTTCTTGGCTGAGGGAGTTAAAAATAGATGTAGCTATGTTTAGTATGTCATCTTCACTACTTGCCTAAACCTGAGACATTGAATTATCAGCAAATGGAGGTGAGCCTGGCTAGCTGGCATATATTAAGTCCTAGCATCTGTGGACTGTTGGCATACCTGAGACAGGTAGTTTAAGCACCTGTGTGTCTTGTATACATGTGTTGTGAGTGCTGGTGACGGCCCCACGGAGAGAAGTGCCTGACAGGGGAGCCACCCAGCCAGTGGCACCAGGTTTTCAGGTCAGCAGGTGGTTAGTAAGGCCGTGTAGGAGAAAGATGCTGTGGTCAGGAGGCCCAGTTCTCAGGGCAGAGGAGAGCGCACTGGGCAGCTGGGCAGCCTGTGCTTCAACAGTGACACCCTGTGGCAGCCACGGTGACAAGGACAGCAGAAGACCATTAGACTTCTGCTTGGTTCCTGTAAGGCTATTGGCAGGTCAACTGGGATAGGCCCAGAGATTCTCACACCTGCCATGTGTGCACACACGTGTGTGCATGCGTGTGTGTGTGTGTGAGTGCATGTGTGCACATGCCCTTGATGTGGGAGTGGATAAGAGTAAGATGCCAGGGGCAAGGAAAGATCTTCAAAAGCTTTAAGAAGAGCAGCTCCATTGAACTTGAAGGGTAACAAAGACATAACCATTTTTAGAGCGCTGGTGAGCAGAGGATACCAAGTGCAGCCTTCACCCCGAGTTGTGAGTTACTTCACACCACCACTAGAGTACCCATTAAGATCTCCTACATCAGAAAAAAAAATGGAACATACCACAGAGGAAGAGGTGCGAGTCTGGGTGTGAGGTAGGCCTTGGTTCCAGGCACACTTCATTACAAACGTGTGCTTCAATGATCTGAACCTCCTTTTCCTCACCTACCAACACAAATTGGACACAGTCACTGCCTGTCACTGTGGTGAGAAATTCCACAGTCTCTGTTCTTCTCTGGATGCTCAAGTGGTGCTGTGGTGGACAGTTTAAGTGTTTCCCGCCAAGGTTAGAATTGGCTACAACTCTGAATTGTTCATACACTGATGAACTAGAAAGCTACAGATGATTAAACTTGTACAATAAATTCATATAAATACAAGCAATGCAGTCTTTAAAAATGTTTCCAGTGACATGAGAAAAATGTCAGATGAGGGCTGGAGAGGTGGCTTAGTGGTTAAGGCACTTGCCTCTGAAGCCTAAGGACCCAGGTTGGATGCTCCAAGTCCCACATAAGCCAGATACACAAGGGTGGAGTGCATGCATCTAGACTTCGTTCACAGTGGCTAAAGGCCCTGGTGCACCCATTCTCCCTTTCTCTCTCCTTCTCTCCCCCTCTGTCTTTAATAAATAGATAAATAAAAATAAACAAGAAGGTGTCAGATGATTATTAAGTGAAAAGAGGAGCATGTCAGACTTCACATCATGTGCAATTTAATCAGAGTCTTACTTTACATAGAACACACACACCTACATGGACTTCATAGATGCACTGAAATACAGGTTCAAAGATACAAAACACCTCATAATTTATCCCTCTCATGAGATTTCTTATGTAATTTTCTACTTTTTAGAGCACTGCTTGATAACATTCCCAGTCCTTCATCTCCTGTTTGTTTGGGTTCCCACGTGCAGGTAAACATGTAGAGGAAGAGGATGAACTGGCAAAAGAGGGAGGAAGGAGAAGCAGCAGGTACCTCACGCTACTGGCCACGTTCTAGCTGTGCTGGGCCATGTTTCTGCAGACGTCAAACTGTTAGCTTCTGAAACTTGTACAAATTTCCATTCCTCCCCTTGGATTTCACGCACTGGTGATGCTAAACAAAGCAGCGCTTAGACTCTCTTCTTAACTGGTTAAGGATGCTGTTCTGTTGGAAACAGCTTAATACATGTTTATTTAAAATATACGAATATGGGCTGGAGAGATGGCTTAGCGGTTAAGCACTTGCCTATGAAGCCTAAGGACCCTAGTTCGAGGCTCAATTCCCCAGGATCCACATTAGCCAGATGCACAAGGGGATGCACGCATCTGGAGTTCATTTGCAGTGGCTGGAGGCCCTGGCGCACCCATTCTATCTGCATCTTTCTCTGTCTGTCTATCGCTCTCAAATTAATTAATTAATTAATTAAACAAACAAAAAATTTTTAAATAATAAAATATATGAATATGCCTGGCTTGGTGGTGCATGCCTTTAATTCCAGCACTTGGGAGGCAGAGGTAGGAGGATTGTTGTGAGTTTGAGGCCACCCTGAGAATACACAGTGAATTCCAGGTCAGCCTGGGCTAGAGTGAGACTCTACCTCACAAATCCAATAATAATAATAATAATAAAATACACGAATAACCACTATCATAATAAAAGATGACCAACCTTTCCTAAACTCCCTCTTCCTGTCCCCAGATTAGCTTTTCAGACAGTTGCTAGTTAAGTCTATGTGCCTCTGTATCTACCAAGTTTTTGAAGTTTGCTCTGGGAATGGAGGAAGTGTCCATACACATTGTGTACAGAGGAGGGTTATATGCCCATGAGCATGTACATTGATGGATTTCTCCATCTTTGCAGAAGGATTAAAGGTGATCAAAATGTCCAAGGCCCGAGGAGACGACTCAGTGAGTCAGAGCGCCGGCCGTGCAAAAGTGACAGCCTGAGTTGGATCAGTAGGGAACATCTATAACCCCAGCCCTCCTTCAGTAAGACAGACAGTGGAAATGGCAGAATCCCAAAAGCGCACAGACAGCTAGCCTGGCGTATACACTGGTGGGTGACCAGAAGAAACCCTGACTCAAACAAGGTGGTAGGTACAGAACTGACACTGTAATTTGTCCCCTGACCTCCATACGCGTGCCCACGCTCACACACAGTAAAGACACACACATAGAAAAGTTTTTATTTATATGAGAGAGAGAGAGAGAGAAGAGAGTGACCATAAGTGCACTAGGGTCTCCCGCCACTGCAAGTTTACGCCAGATGCATGAAGCCCTTTGTGCATCTGGCTTTATAGGAGGACTGGGGAATAAAACCAGGCCACTTGGATTTTCAAGCAAGCAAAGGCCTTTAACCATTGAGCAATCTTTCCATCCCCAAATGTTTGTTGTCTTTCTTTGTCTGTTTTGCTTTGTTTTTTTAAGTCCAAGTAGCCCTACTGCATAATGGAGATGGCAGTTCAAGGAAGGACACCGGCAATCAGACTAGACTCCTGGGAATTCTGCAGTCCAGTCAACTGTTTTAGGACAGACTGTGGTTTTGCTTGTCTGTCTGTGTAGGCTTTTTTGTTCTGTTTCTGCTTGTTTTCTTGAAGGGTAAGCCTGGCTGTGTGTTCTCTGACAGAATGGAGAAGCAACACCTTCTGATGCTAAAACCCCATGATCAGAGTTTTGATCATTTGCCATCTGGTCCCCTCGTCCTTCCAGAAGGTCATAAGTTCCTAGGACCCCCTACCCGCTGCACAGCCACTTCAGAAAATGCGCTTGGCTGTGGTTCTGAACTCTGTTTCCACCACACATCCTCATCTACTTCCCATCATGGAACATATATCAGAACCCACTGTGATGCCTCATATTTCCTGGAAGTTGAAGGCTTATTGCTTTGGGACTCCTTCGAGTCTGGCTGGCTCCTCAGAGAAATGCATACGTGATTAGTTACTTACTGACATCTATCTCATCAGTATAGTATACTCAGGTTCTCAAGGGCTGGGATTGTGCCATGAATGTATGTGTTACCAGCTTCTAGCACCATGCCTGACACTGTGAAATAAATAAACTCAGGATAGAAGAAAGCTGACCAGGCAGCCTTACAAGATCCCACTGCCTCTCTTGCCCCAGCTGTTGGAAGACTTAAACGGCAGGCCCATTGCTGACTTCCACTGCTCTGGGAACATTGTCTACACAGGACTCAGCTACTGGGTTGCAACCCTCTTCCTGCTACTAGAGGCCCACGTAGTCCTTTTGTCATTGCAGGTACATTATCTACTCTAAAGGCATCTGTTATCTGGCAGTCATTGTCCAGAGGGTAAGTGCATGAAACACTAGAAGAAGGACTTGTTATCCCCAATGCAAAGTCTGAACATAGTATGTCCACCACACAAAATGAGCACACTACATACCATTAAAAGATGCAGTGATGATATTATGGTTATATATCAGTATTCCCTCATTCTCAATATTTTAGGGGGTGAAGTGTTATAATACCCATGACCTATTTTCAAACAGTCCAGAAAAAAATTTCTATGCACACAAATAAAGCATATGTAGCAAAATAGTAATAACTGGCTTATCTAAATAGTGATATATAGATGTAGGTGGTATTCGTCTCTCAACTTTTCTTCAAAACAATTCTAAGACAAAAAAAAGTCTAAGCCAAAAAAATGTACAAACAGACCCTCTACACATATACAACTGTACACACATGTAAACATGTAAATTCATGTACATGAGGCAGGCTACAAGTAATTACACAGTGTTTGTTTTTTAAACCCACTTGACAATGCCTAAGTTTAGCACACATTTATAGTGAGGTTAGTGAAATCCCATACATTATGAAATTAGACAAATTGGGAAGCGAATCTTGGCTTGGCCCCTCAGGCAGCTACTTGAATTCTTGGAGACAGTTTCTCCCACTATAAAATTGATGACAATATTGTTCTTTTGGCAAAAGAGATATGGTCCGTTCTACCGAGATCCATACAGTGTGATCATGATTATTACCACATGACGGGCATCTTCAAGTCCATTTTAGAAACTTTTCCTATTCTGTTTCTCAGACTCCTTTAAGAAATGAGATGCATTTAAGATGGCATCTGCTGATGCTTTAATATAAACAGAGTATTACATGTGTATGAACACATTGTGATCTGTGCATAAACACAGAAAACCAAATAGAATTCCATCTATCCTTTGAACCATTTCTTTTGTGTCTGTGTGTCTGTGTGTGTATGTGGTATTGATGCATGTTTGCATGTGTGTGGGCACATGTGTATATTTGGGTGCACATGCACACATGAGCATGTGCATGTGGAGGCCTGAAGGTGACACTGAATGTCTTCCCTTGGTGCTCTCTACCTTGTTTTCTGAGACAGGGACTCTTGCCAAACCTGGAGGTCATTGATTCAGCTAGATTATCTGGCCAGCAAATCGAAAGGACCCTCCTGTCACCATATCCCCAGCGTGAGGACTGCAGGTACACACATCACATCTGCCTCTTACATGGACTCAGGTGTCCAGGTGGTGCAGCAGACAGCTTCAGGTTTGCTGAGATGGACTTCCAAGCCAAGCACAGCTATGGAGGAAGGGGTTGATTGAAACTTACAGAGCCAAGGGAAGTTCCGTAATGGCAGGAGAAGCTAGCCCTGATTTCACAGGACCAAACACACACACAGAGAGAAGCCACAAGCCGAAAGCCAAAAGCCACACAGCACACTTCAGGAACTCCAGGTGGAACTAACCACTTTACATTATCTTTAGATTGGAATTTCAAACCCATCCCTGTGCCTTAAATTCTGCCCACTGGCACCTCCTCCAGCCATGTGGCTATAGATCCAAACTAAAAAACTAACAAAACACTGAAAAGATTGGGGGCCACCTACTCAAACTACCACATTCTGCTCCTGGCCCCCAATAGATTCAAAACCATCACACACTGTAAATTGTATTCAGTCCAATTTCAAAAGTCCCCACAGTCTTTACCAACTTGAAATAGTTCCAAAGTCCAAAGTCTCATCAGAGAGTTAATATTGTCTCTTAGCTGTGAGTCCTTTAAAATCAAACAAGTTATATACTTTCAACATATAAGGGCACAGAGTAAACCTTTTCAACTAGTATAAGGTATAGTAAAGAGAAATTAAAACAATGCAAATTCAACCACCATCAAACTTCTACAACTCAAGTTCAGTATAATCAGAGAGTGACATTCTCCAGATTTTCCAATTCCCCCCTCCAGATGAGCAGAGTAGCCAGGAAACACTTCTATCCCAGGCCAACAGTGCACACCATGGTAGCCCTTGCACAGTTCTGATATATCTAAAACGTCTTCAGGTCTCCATGCAAACCACGGTCCATCTTCCAATGGCTTTGCCAGCCTATCAGGGTCATCACACCCTGCCTCATTCCACATCGCAGCAGTGGCTCCTGGAACTGTGTGCAATTCATGACCATTTCATGATTTTTTCATGCTTCCTAAGCCAATATGAGGTGTGCAGGACACAGCCATATTCTTAATTCAAGGATAAAATAAATTGTAACCTTCAAAAGCAGGTTTCTTCTCCAGTCAACTCTTTCCAAAAGGCATGCATTTCTATGAAAGTCTTTCCTCAGGTATCCTCTTCATTATTTTAATGTAAAACAATTGGGCCATCTTCTTTAAGATTGCTAATGTGCTCAAAAATAGCAGCTGCAATAACCTAAAACCAGTCTCAGTGACAGTTACTTTAACATGCTTGAGGTTTTCCAGCTCACAATTTTAAATCTCTCAGTGCAATGTCTTTAGCCAAGCACATCAGTCCATTACAAATTTAAGCTTGTTCAAACTCTCTGGGCCTGGGCAGCAGAATGCAGCCAGCCCTTAAACCAGTAGTCCAGTTCCAACAAAGTCCACTGCAGTCTTTTCTTCTCCTTAGAAAGTTCATAAACCAAGCCTCCTAGTTCATAAGCCAAGCCTCCAATACAAATAAATTTAGCATTCTCACACTCTTATCAGAATAGTCCATAAAACTTGGCTTACCCCTCCAGAAGGTGTCTTCAGTTGCAAGCACCAAGTCCAGGCCCATTGCTCCAAACCAAAAGTTCCAAAACAGGGCTGGAGAGATGGCTTAGCGGTTAAGCGCTTGCCTGTGAAGCCTAAGGACCCCGGTTCGAGGCTCGGTTCCCCAGGTCCCACATTAGCCAGTTGCACAAGGGGGCGCACGCGTCTGGAGTTCGTTTGCAGAGGCTGAAAGCCCTGGCGCACCCATTCTCTCTCTCCCTCTATCTGTCTTTCTCTCTGTCTGTCGCTCTCAAATAAATAAATAAATAATTTAAAAAAATATATTAAAAAAAAAAGTTCCAAAACACCAAAATCCACATGGTCATGTTCATCTCACCTGACTTCTGTAGCAAATGCCTGTAGCACACAGCTTCAGGTTCACTGAGATGAACTTCCAAACCAGGCAAAGTTATGGAAGGAAGGGATTTATTGAAGCTTATAGTTCCAGGGGAAGTTCCATAATGGCAGAAGAAGCTGGCCCTGCTTTCACAGTTGCAACCAGAGAAAGAGAGCCACAAGCAAAAAGTCAAAAGCCACACAGCACACTTCAGAAACCCCAGGTGGAGCTAGCCACTTTGCATATCTTTAGATTGGAATTTTAAAACCACCTCCACACCTTAAATTCTGCCCAGTAACTCCTCCTCCAGCCAGGTGGCTGTAGATCCAAACTACAAACTACTAAAATACGGAATATATTGGGGTACGTCTATTCAAACTACCACATGCATGTTTGGCAAATGCTTTATTGACTGAGATATTTCTTTGGCACCTGTGCTATTCTTATTCAAGTAATTTTACAAGTTTGAAATTATTGCCAGATTAAAAATTGAAAAAAGTGGTATTTAGTAGGAGGAAGAAGAACACTCTTCTGTCTCAAAAGAACTTTCCTTTCCTCGAAATTCCTGAGGAGTATGCACAGACAACACTGCCTGGGAAACAGGGTTTTTCCCCCCCACTGAGAATGGATTTCAAATTTCAATTCGACTCCCTCAGGTTGTTAAAAGGTTGTGTCACAAATCCTTTAAGCAAGTCACAGCTTGCAGCTTATAACCGAGTTTCTTTTCTTTCTTCCCCTATAAAATGACATTTTACTCAGAAAAGAGTAAAGGTTGGGCTGGAGAGATGGCTTAGTGGTTAAGCGCTGGCCTGTGAAGCCTAAGGGCCCTGGTTCAAGGCTCAATGCCCCAGGATCCACGTAAGCCAGATGCACAAGGGGGTGCATGCGTCTGGAGTTCATTTGCAGGGGCCAGAGGCCCTGGAGTGCCCATTCTCTCTCTCTCTCTCTCTCTCTCTCTCTCTCGGTCTCAAATTTATATAAATAAATCAGAAAAATAAATTAAAAAACAGAAAAGAGTAAAGGTTTGGCTTGAGTTTGAATTCCGTCCTTTCAAAAAGTCAAGAAGGTGTGGGGACCAGTGCTGCAGAGCTTGCCTAAGTGAAATGTTTCAGGTGCAAGTCTAGCGGAATCAGTGAGCTCAGATCCAGTGAATGTCTACTCTTAATAGCACTAAGGGTGGAAACTGTAGCCATCGCTGATGTAGCACATATGCTGTAAAAGCACCTCTCTACGATTCAAATCCTCATGAGAGATCTAGAAGTTGGTGCGTGTTGTCATGAAAATGAGCCCAGAAGGCTTCAGCAGCATAGCCTAGGTCCACAGGCCAGGAAGTAGTGCAGCAGACTTGATTCCAGCAAGTGTTCGTGAGCTCAAAGATGTTGCTCTGTCCAGAAGAGTTCTTGTTTAACAAGGGCTTCTAGCTCTGTCTACTGTGTTCCTCACTGCCGAATTAATCGAGACACCACATCAAGCAACGACAAAGTCTTAGCAACTTAAAGAAAAAGTTGACTTCAGGGTGTTGGATGTAGCTCAGTTGGCGCTTACTTAGCATGCACGAAATCTTGGGTTTGATCTTGTATTAGTCGACTTTGCATTGGTGGGACAAAACAGCTGACAAAAATCAGTTTAAAGGAGGAAAGGTTTATTTCAGGTAGCAGAGTAGAGTCCATCACCGTGGGGACAACATGGCAGCAAGAGCTGGTCTTATTCAGTCCAACACTGCGGCTCAGCCAGTTCTCTCTTTGTTACATAGTCCAGGATCCCAAAGCATAGAATGGTGCTGCCCGCAGTTAAATGGAATCGTCCCACCGCAAGTAACTTAATGAAGCTAATCTCTCACACTGCTCTCACTTCTATCCTGACAACCAGCTCCAGGGAGATGGTGACAAGATATTGTGGTTACTCAAAACTCATCAAAGCAGAGATCCAGAGTTTACAGAGAGATCAACATTAAATCATTTGCTCACTGACTCACCCATTAACTCCTCAGTGCATTTCTGAAACATCCTTTGACACTAATACTTAAAACGTAGATTATCTCCACAGGGACCATAGTGTTAAAAAAAAAAAAACCAGACAAAATATAACAAATACATCCTGTATGTACATAGTTTGTGAGCAAAAGGGAATGTAGATAATCACATGGAAATGACACAAATCCTAATATAACCACTCCCTGGTATCGTGGCTAAAATTAGATTTCAGTAACTGTGAAATCTATGTTTCCTTTACCATTTGTTATCCATATTATTTCTGGGGTCTGTTATTCCTGACCATACAGAAAGTGTCACCACAAAGAATATTTATCACGTGGCTTTTGAACACTGTATTTTTATAAGATCAGGTACTCTAGAGGAGAAATAATAAATATTTTTAGGCAGTGCTGTTCCAGTTAAAAATATAATTGTGGGGTTGGAGAGATGGCTTAGCGGTTAAGCGCTCACCTATGAAGCCTAAGGACCCTGGTTCAAGGCTTGATTCCCCAGGACCCACGTTAGCCAGATGCACAAGGGGGCGCACAGATCTGGAGTTCGTTTGCAGTGGCAGGAAGCTCTGGCGCGCCCATTCTCTCTCTCTCTCTCTCTCTCTCTCTCTCTCTCTCTCTCACTCACTCTCAAATAAATAAAAATAAACAAAAAATTAAATTGTTTGAAAAATATAGTTGTGGTGAAAATGCAGAGGGTAAATTAGAAAAAAGTAGAAGGAAACATGTAGGCAGAAGTCTTTATGAAGATTGCCACAGCCTTAGTATGGAGGATTGAGAGGACTGGGGACTGAGTCTCACGTTGACATGGGTTTCCTGGGTCCCTGGACCACTGCTGTCTTGGGACTACTCTCTAGATACGGGCATGTGGAGGCCGGTCTCACGGTTGTGAAAGCAACTTAAGCGGGTGCAGAGTGATATCTTCATGGGATTGCCTTTTCTGACCTGCTGGACTAGGGTAGAATCAATGTGCTCTTGGTCCTTTCTAGAAAGTCATGGACAAAACCTGATCTACTGTTTGGGCAGATATAATCTGGCAAGCAGGTCCTCTCCACTGAGGAGTGGAGACAGAAGGACCCACAGATGCCTCTATGTCTGGGTCATGACCACCTGCTGTGCCCTCCATTTCTAATGTTTCAAACATGAGGTATTTTTTTTTCACAGTAACCTGCCCCACAAATACAACTAAAGCCAATAAGTTACATTAAATATCCGTTAGCCACATTACCAAATAATATATTTTAAAGATGAAATTAACTTTAATACTGTATTTAATCTAATATAAACAACATACTTTTGATGTGTAATCAATACAAAAATATGATTTGTGAGATTCATGAGATATTTTATCCTTTTATAAGATTTTGAGGTTTGGCACATATTTCCCACTCTCAGTACATTTTTTTCCCTTGGATTAGCCATATTTTAAATACTAATAGCCCCACAAAGCCACAAATTGAATGACTGTGTTATTTTATTTATGACCTATGATTTTAAAACTCTAGACTATAGTCCATGAATCTCAGCATTCCTGGACATGTGCTAACACAGTAGATCCAGCAGCAGCAGGTGGTAAGTGACATGGCTCACCTCATAGCATCCACCAAGCCAAAGAGGAAAGAGGGAAGCTGGGTCCTAAAGCCCCTCCAAGGCTATGCCTCCAACAACTAACTTCCTTCCTCTAGGTCTATGTCCTAAATGTTCCCCCACTGCCCAATCACCAAGGGTGAGGAGACTACATCTGAAACATTCAAAACCCAGACAAGAGTAATAAAAGAGTCTGGGTCTTTATTCACTTTACTTGAAGTTTCTTATTTATAACATTTCATAGGTTGATAAGACATAGAAATGCAATTCAAATGTATTTTTTTATTCCTGCCAAATATTAAGTGTATTTATCCATTTAATTTTTTTTAAATTTTATTTTATTTATTTATTTGAGAACGACAGACACAGAGAGAAAGACAGATAGAGGGAGAGAGAGAGAATGGGCGTGCCAGGGCTTCCAGCCTCTGCAAACGAACTCCAGACGTGGGCGCCCCCTTGTGCATCTGGCTAACATGGGACCTGGGGAACCGAGCCTCGAACCAGGGTCCTTAGGCTTCACAGGCAAGCGCTTAACCGCTAGGCCATCTCTCCAGCTTATCCATTTAATTTTATATGATTTTTCTTACTTGTGAGTGTTTAATATTTTGTTGAGCTTTAGGAGGCATCATAGCCAATGTAATTACATATTTAAAAACTTGAGAAATCAATCAGGGGCTGGGCACATGACTCAGTTCTTAAAGTGCTTGACACACAAGTGTGAGGACCTGAGTTTGGGATCCTGAGCACTCACATAAAAGTGCCATACATGGGCTGGAGGGATGGCTTAGCAACAAAGGCGTTTTCCTGCAAAGCCAAAAGACCCAGGTTCAATTCTCCAGGACCCACGTTAGCCAGATGCACAGTGGCTAGAGACCCTGGAGCACCCATTCTCTCTCTCCCTCTTTCTGTCTCTGTCTCTCTCTCTCAAATAAATAAAGTAAAAACAAAATAAATATATTTTTATTAAGTGCCAGACATGGTAGCATGTGCCTTTAATCTTGGTGCTGGGGAGGCACAGACAAAGAATACCTAGGGATCACAAGCTAGTTAGGCTAACCAAATTGATGAGTTTTTGGTGCAAAGAGAGGGAACCTGTCTCAAAAAAAAAAAAAAAAAAAAAAAAAAAACGATGAACTCTGTTATACACATGTGCATGCATGCATGAGCACACATACATGTACACCACACACAAGAAGTTGAGAAACCCATAAATATCATCTGCAAAGTGCCTCCATAGTTATTGGGTTAGTGTCCTGGGATCTATAAAATTTAATTTGGGGTCTTGTAGATAGATGATATAAATAATTTAAATTTTACTCTTTATTTATTATTTTCCTAAATTAGAAATGAAAAAAACAAAAACTCTGCCTCAGAGCATCCATCAGAGAGCTCATTTTTGCATAAATCCATGTACTTGCAAGCTACTTGCACAAATCTCCAACTATTCTTGCCCACTATAGGGGGCTACCTCATGTATTCCCAAGCAAGTGCCTGCCATGAACTTCCCAAGTTCAAAAACATCCTTTCTTTTATGAAAACAAAAGATAAGAATGCCTTAATTTCCATGATTCCTGCACTGTCCTAACTAGAACTGTTACTGCTACCTCGTGCCCTCTTCATTGCTGTGGCTACATGCAAGGGACTCCTTCTGGGATGTGACACTGTACAAAGCCCACGGTGCCCTGAAAACTCCTCTACTGACACGGGCTGTGGTTTACATGTAGAAGGTCCCCATGGTCTCACGTCTCTGAGTCCTTATCCCAGCTTGTGGCAATGTTCAGAAGGATTGTGGAGCCTCTAGGAAGTGGAACCTTGCTGGAGGAAGGGGTCACTGGGGGCGGGCTTTCGGGCATCATCATCCAGCCCTGCTTTCTGTTCATCCTCTGCTTCCTGACTGCCGCTGCAATGTGAGTCAGCCTCCTGCTCCTGCTGCCATGACTTCTCCACCATGTTGGACTGTATCCCCCAGAACTGTAAACCAGAACGACCTTTTCCTTCCTTCAGCTGCTTCCCATCAAGTATATGGTCACAGCAATGAGTAAAAAAGTAATACAACATGAAAAGAAACCTTTCTTTTCATGTGCTCTCATCCTCTCATCAAAGGGCACATGGATACTCTGTGTGTGTGTGTGTGTGTGTGTGTGTGTATACACATATATAGGAATTCCTTCTTCTCATTTGAAGAATAAATATCTTCTGTGAGCTCACGTTTTTGAGGAATTGAGAACACAGAAAATAATTCAATGAACACTTGTGCTACACACAAAAATAAAATCCCCAGAACCTAGAACACAAATATCTCAAAACAGACAATTAATGGAAACAACTAACTGATTACTTATTGAGCTTGAGTACTGTTCTACAGGAGGGAAATCATGCCTGGTACTATAAACCTGGCCAACAGCCTTGGGCTAAAGACCCAGAGCTTAGCGAGGAACCCGATGCCATGCTTACGTTAGTTGGACAGCATGTCAAACTGCCTTCTAAATACCTATGTTTGTTCCCATAGACAAGCTATCACACAAAGAAACTATGCTTGAAGCCTCAAACATAGACAGTTTCTTTTTGTAAAGGGTAGAGGTGAATACAGAGATGATCAGACGGCAAAGTTACCAAGAATAAGTTACTTGCTTGTGCTCAGCCTAAACATGGCATATATATAAACTACACCTTCCAATGCTCAGGGAACCTCTCAGAGGAGGGTATGGAAAGAAGATAAGAGCAGAAAGGTGGGAAGTGAGGCTGCAGAATACCTTCTGAATATGCCTCTATACTCATGGTCCTGCAGGAGGTGGGGCTTCCCACATGTGGTTGAGCCTGTCAGCATCTTATCATAGATGAGAAAGGGGTCCTGAGACCCACACCTCCCAGAGTAAATAGTGAAAAACCATGGCTGCTGGAAGAGGGGGCATCGTGTCCTTTAGTTTTGTAGCTACTGGGGATTCCCCATTCCCTAGTAAATAACATGCCACCGATGGTGAAGCAAGTGACCTAATTTAAATCAGTGGGTCAAAACAATTAGGCAAGGCATGGAAATAAGATGGGGCTCTAACGGAATGAAGAAATGTCCTGATGGAAGGAGAAGAGAGAGGGTAAGTAGCGGTGGGCTTGAAATGTGTTGTATAAATGTATAAAGGTGTCATTAAAAAAAGGACACATTATTTTTCCTAATAATAAAAAGGCAGCCATCATGATGGTGATGGAAACTTTGAAGAGACAATTATTATAAACCAACTGGTTTATCTTCTGTTGTAACAATCCATCAGAAGATAAAAAACCACTGGGATCTGGAAATCCATCAGGTTGGCCATAAAGAATACCATAAGGGACACCAGTTCACACTGGGAAGTCGCATGATCACACTGTTAGGTGCATCGGAGAGGGAGAACTACTTTAAGTTCAGCTAACCTATCCCAGATATCTTCCCCACCAACTCTGATGGAAATGCTCATTCATTCTGGATGTGTGCTGGGTGCTGAGCATGGCCCAGGAGGAGCTCTCTGCTGTGCGACAGACCCCAGTAAAGCATTTAACAATGACCTTATCTGGATTAACTAATTAGAAACATGCAGATTCTCAAGTGCATAGACCACAGAGTGTTCGCTGAGTCTGGCACTGTGGTATTTCCCAGTTTTCGAGTCATGTGGAATGTGAGGCAAAAGAAGCTACAACAGAGAAAGCCAGAGGTGCTCTCTGTACTGTGTCTAAGAGAGCCACTTAGGCAAGAAGACTGCCAAAATCCAGCTCCAGCTGTCTTCAGTCCCCAAAGGTACAAAGGTGATATACCAACTTCTCTACCTCAAGAGAGAAGGAGGAACTTCTCTTGTATAATATGTATCCTTTGGAGATTGGAGACTCTATAATGTATTCTTTGTGTGTGTGTGTGCTTTTGTCACTATTTTGTAGAGACAGGATCTCACACAGCTCTGATTGTCTTGGAACTCACTATGTAGATGAGAATGTCCTCAAACTCACAACAATTTTCCTGCCTCAGCTTTGTGAGTGCTAAAGTTATAGCCATGGGTCACCATACCTTGTTTGAACATCTCTATACACAATGCTTTATGCACAAGATATTTTACAGATGGCAGAGAAAAGGAGGACAGTCGAGATCCATTGATAAGCCAAGAAGATAACCAACTGCCTGCCATGAGACTTGCCACATCTTTCACATCTGCCAGGAGATGCAGAAGGGGCCCAGGAGAACTCGCAGGGGAATCAGCGTTGTGACCACTGCTCTCACTGCTAGCCTGACAACCAGCTCCAGGGTGATGGTGGCAGACAGAGTGATTAACAAAGCAGAAATCCAGAGGCTACAAAGAACTCAACACTGAATGAGACTGTCAACATGCCTGCCACAGCTCAAGGATCATTGCAGAACTGGGAATGAAAAGACTGTAAGAGCCAGAGTGAGTGTGAATACCCAGAGGCACAACCCCTCCGACTATCCCTTTGGGAAGACTGAGGCCTTCATGACCCTCACAGTGAATCCCATAACTCCACTGAGGAGGGCCCCATGGAAATGAGAACTGGGGAGAAGGAATAAAGGGGAATAATCTATGAAAAATAAACATAAATTTTACAAAGACTAGAAACAGAAAAAAAAAATATGTGAATGGTAACCAAGAAAAAATAGAAGCCTGGACTAGAGTGAGACTCGACCTCAAAAAAAAAAAAAAAAAGAAAGAAAGAATAGACTCACATTTGACCTGGATACTGGAGTTAGTAAAGCCAGAGGACTCTCAGCTAAGAATGTTAGACTGGACAAGAAACAGAGGGTGAAGGTATCGACTGTGCTGGATCCCATCAGTGCAAACAAGGAAGACGAACAAGAGAAGAGCAGAGGGCTGATGGACTCTCATGCCTGCAAGTCATGGGAAAGAAGAAATGCAATTCCCAGCACCTAAGAATGATACAGGTATGAAAAGCCGAGTTTGGTGGGGTTGAGAAGACAAGCTAAGAGCATTTGAGGGGGAGGAGGGACCAATGGGAAGCTGCCAAGTAAGTTAGAAAAGGGAGTTTTCATATGTGGGCATCTGGAGGGAAGCAAAGACCTGCTGACTTCTGCATCCCACCTGAGCTAGGAAAGTGGCCACCTCAGGTGAACATCTGGGAGAGATGGTTCAGCCAAGCCACAGGAGCACCAAATCCACGACAGCATATGCCTTACTTTCACTCAGATACCTTAGATATGTCCTTGACCTGTGCTAACGCTTCTCTTCATTAGATTACAAGTGTCTTTCTCATAAGCTGCGCCATTCTCAGGTAGGAACTAATAAAATTTCAGTATTTGATTCAACTTGGCAATTAAATGAAATAAAATTTTTAAAGGCAGAGATACAAGATCATTGCCAGTGAAACATCTTTAATCAAACTGTTTCTAAGTTTTCATTTCATGCTTCTGAAATATATATTTGATTAAACAGATAATTACAGCTTTGGGGCACACCATCCTTTTTATATGAGCAATCAGCAAGCACACTCTGTAAAAAGCCACCTACTAAATATTTTAAGTTTTAAAGGTCATATATAATCTTTTTCCAATTCATTTAAAATGTAAAAAAAAAAACTAATTTATATCTTATAGATGATACAAATTCAGATCAGTGGCAATAGATTTCCTAGCCACCCCCCTTTGACTCTGAGATATTTATGATGAACTAAGTGCTTCATTTAACCTATGGCATTCCATCATCTTCACATACATGTATAACTACGACTCTGAACTTCATATTTGACATGAGGGTTCATATTGAAACTCATTACGGTATATCTATTGAAGACTGTGGAAGGGTTTGCAGGTGGCCCAGTGGATAAAGCGCTTGACATGCAAGCATGTATACCTGACTTTGGGTCCCCAGAACCCATGTGAAAGCTAAATGTGTCTATAATTCCAGTGTGGATGCTGGAGGAAAAAAATGACTGGGATAAGAGAGTCTCCCAGAATCAGGAGCCTAGTGAACACAGCAGTGAACAACAGCAAGAGATCCTGCCACATATGTGTACCGTGGCATGCACACACTTGCACTCACATGTACACACACACACACAGAGAGAGTAATGGATCAGAAACTGTTTCTTTTGGTTTTCCTTTGGGAGTTAACCATTATCCAAGTCAATTAGAGTTCTAGGAAAACACTCTGCATGTCATCCTACTTTAGACTTTTTTTGTACCATCTTAGAAAACCAAATTATAGTTTAAGCTAAGTGTTCTAGGAAAATTGAAGCTGTTGTCTACATGATAACATGTCATTTCACAATATCCTCATTTGGCTGGTTAACCTACTTTTTCTGTCAGGAGACCTGGTGAACCGCTAGCCATCAATTCATAGGTGCTTCTGTGTTTCTCAGTCAGCGATAGTCAAAGGCATGGGCCATCTCACCACCCAGAAGCAGAAACTTCCTGTTACTCACTTTGGGGCTCAGGAATTTTATCTTTGTTTCCCTGGTTACAAATATTTTTTTCCCGTAAGGCAGAGTCTCAAATAGCCCAGATTGGCCCCAAATTTGCTATATAGCCAAGATGACTTTGAACTTCTGATTCCTCCTGCCTCCACCTTCTAAGTACTAGGATTACAGGCATATTCCATTATACTTGGTTTATGAGGTGCTAGGAGTTGAACCTAGGGCCTTGGGCATACTAGACAAGCACCTGACCAAGTGAGCTATGTGCCCAGCCCTAGTGCATTTATCATGCAAGAGAATTCCTATTTGTTTGTTTGTTTGTTTTGGGCTTTTCAAGGTAGGGTCTCACTCTACCTCAGGCTGACCTGGAATTCTCTATGTTTTCTCAGAGTGGCCTCGAACTCACAGCAATCCTCCTACCTCTGCTTCCCAAGTGCTGGGATTAAAGGCATGTGCCACCACTCCTGGCTAGAATTTTTATTTTCCCCAGAGAATAAGTAATGTCACTGAAGGAGCCTCGGGAGCCCATTGTAGACTCCAATTTCCAAATTGCCACCAGCTGGAGACCCAGCATTCAGAACACAAGAGTTTATGCAAGACACCTAATTCAAACCACCACAGCAAGAAAGCAAACAAGCACTGATGAGGATATGAGGGTAGTTACAGAAAGTAACCCTTATGCGTTATTGCTTAAAATGAACATTAATGCATCTACTTTGGTAATCATTATTGAAGTTCCTCAGAAAAACTAAGAATAGAACTATCATATGATCTAGCTATGCCACTGGTGAATATATACACCTAAAGGAATGAAAGTTAGTAGATAATAGAAATACCTGTCCATCTATACTTATGTACATTACAATATATATATATATATATATATATATATATATATATATATATATATATATATATAATCTTATATATAATAAAATTTTACTCATACATAAACAAGAATAAAACAATGTCATTTTCAGGACAGTAGATGGAACTGGAGATCATCATGTTAAGTGAATTAAGCCAGACTCACAAAGAAAAAGAACACATGTTTTATCTAATATTCAGGATCTAGATTTAAAAAAATAAGAAATGAAAGTAGAAGGGGAAGCCTATTTGGAAAAAGGAAACCAGAATGAGGGGGCACAATGAAGGGTAATGGGCATAACTATGAGCAAAACATGATACACATCTGTGATGTCCTAACAAAGCCCACTATTTTGTGCAATTAAAATCTGCTAATAAAAAAAATAAAAATTAGGGCTGAAGAGATGGCTTAGTACTTAAGTTGCCTGCCTGATAAGCCTAAGGACCCATGTTCAACTCTCCAGATACCACGTCAGCCAGAACACAAAGGTGAGGCAAGCACAAGGTCACATGTGCCCACTAAGTTGTATAATTGTTTGGAGTTCAATTGCAGTAGCCGAGGCCCGTGTGTGTGTGTGTGTGTGTGTGTGTGTGTGTGTGTGTGTGTGTGTAAAAGAAAAAAATGAATTAAAACATTTTAGTTGGTCAACCATACTAAACACATTTCAAGTCCTCAGAAAATATAGTTAGGATCTGCTCAGTAAGATAGTAAAGAATGCTAGAACATACCCATCAACACCTAAATCTTCATTTTCTTAATTTAATTTTAATAGCCTGTCCACACACCAATAACATGCATTAAACTTGCAGTTAATCTGGTATCAACAGCACTAAGTCTTAAACCACAAGGATAAAATGTTGCTGCATACATAGTGAGAAAACTACTTTCAAATTTTTGGAAATTGAGATTTCTTCAGTACTTCTCAGACTTTCAAAGAAGTGCCCATTTTGCTAGCGATGTAAAGATGCTTGTTAAGCTGAAGGAGCTACATGATGTCCCCATCATACTAACCAAAGGCTTTCATCATGATGGGCTCAATCACCTTCTAATGACTACCTTCTTTGCTGGAGTAAAAGTAATATGCACAATCTCTCTCAGTCTTTAGTTGATATAATATTGACTCCAAAGGAACACATCAGAGCTCTGTTTTTATTCTCAGATAAAAGGATTTTATTGAGAATTTCTGCACTTGAGAGAAAGTACTAAACAAACCTCTAGAGACTCCCTACAATTGAATTCCTTCACATTTTATCAATGGATTTTAATGCAGTAGCTTCACACCCATAAACATAATTAAGATATACATATAATAAGGCCTACCCTATATATCTATGCACTACATATGGAATACATTAACTTAAATTTTCAACACTCTCCAGGACTAGGTATTTTGCATGGGACAGCATAGTGCTGGAGAAATGGGATAGTTTTTAAAAGTCATATACCTGGTTAGTTACAGAACCATTTCCCCCAAACCCCACAACTCCACAATGCTATTTCTCTAAAATATAAGCTAGTTGGACATTCGGGGGACAGAAATGCCAACTCTTCACTGTTGAAGTCTCAAAATGAACCGGTGCCAATCACCCTGAACACGTCATTCACCTCAAACCTGTACCAAAGAGAGACAAGAGTGTCCCATGTCCCTCAGGTTTCAGCAGTGGTATATTTGACACTGTCCTACACCCCTGGGGACAGATAATATGTCATCTGGCTTCAAGCTCCTTATCAGTAGAAACATACCCTTCACTTATTCAATATTCAGCCATTTGTCCCCCCGTGCAGTCCTTCTGGGAGGCTTGTACTAGGCATCCGTGGGGACACATTTACTGTGATCACAGAGGTGGTGGACTCGGGACCACCTGGATAGTCTGACTATGTGATACTTCAAGAATGAAGGGTTTAAGCCAGACATGACAAGCAACCAAGTGCAATAGTGGCTCACAGCCATGATGGGTAACCAACCACTCTTGAATTGGCTAACGGATCCACTCAGTGGAACAGAACCCATAGCTGGAACAAGGAAACAAGTCAGAATCATATCCAAAAAATGAGTTCACTCTCCAATATCAAGCTCCCACCAATCTTGGGCTACAAGAGGGCCTATGCCTATTAAATTCTCTCTAAAATAATAATGGCTGTCCCATTTATCTGGAGCTGACTTCACTCTCCATTAGAGAATTTGCTTCTCTTTTTCAGATGGACACAGAACCTGTGGAGAGAATCAGTCCATCACACCTCACCAGGGCCCCAGCCAAAACCATAGACTAACTGGGGAAATGAGCAAGAGTGCTGCTTTCTTGGTGAACCTGGTATCAGCACAAGGATGAAGAAGATAGACACAGGAACACTCAACTCGTACCAAACCAGAGTTACAGAGATACAGAGGCTCCCAAGACCTCATCACTGAAGTAGACCTAAAATGAACCCAACATGGCTCAGGAAAATTTGCAAAAGAGGGGGCAGAAAGATCTTTAGAGCCCAAAGTTGCAGTATTATGCACAGTGACATTACCCCTTCCCCGTAACTGATCACTACTAACCGGTAACCCCAACAAGAAGGGTCCCTTCAGAGGGGGCAGGATAGGGAGGAGGCTAAGGATGGTAGCAACATATGCTGTTTACACACTGAGTATGTACATATCTAATAAAGAAAAAAAAAAAGAATGAAGGGTTTATGAACCATTAACCTCAGTGGAAAATTTTGGTGAACCATGAAAATTTCCTGGACCATAACATGATAATGGATATTTGTTGCAAAACCAGCTATGAAATAGCCAAATCTGAAGTCAAAAGCTATCAGGCCACCTGGGGAATAGCCTTAATCCTTCCATTAGCTCTCTCAGCAGGCAATTAGTAAACAAAAAAAGTGGGGGGGCTTATCTTTCCCATTCTTCACTCCCAAAAGTAAAACAAATCCAGCAGAAGGAAACAACCAAACTCTGCCTCCATCCCTACTCTGAAGGCTTGGCCCTTTAAATGCCCAGTCCACCACACTCATGCTGGGCAGTTCTATTCTGGAAGAGCTGTCATCCCTCATTGTTCTTTGCTTCAATAAAGAATAAGCTGAGGGCTGGAGAGATGGCTTAGCAGTTAAGGCGTTTGCCTGAAAAGCCAAAGGATCCTGGTTCAATTCCTCAGACCCACATTAGCCAGATGCACAAGGGGCACATGCGTCTGGAGTTCGTTTGCAGTGGCTGGAGGCCCTGGATGCCCATCCTCTCTCTGTCTCTGTCTGTTTCTCCCTTTCTCTGTCAGATAAATAAATAAATAAAAATAAAACATTAAAATAAAAGAACAACCTGAGTTGTTGCAGTTGATTTTCATTCTATCTTATATATCACATGTTGCTCTAGTCAATCCCAAATTCCAACAGAGAAGATGTAGAAGTCAACGCATAATGATGGCTGAGATCTATAGAATCTTCCGTGATTAAAACTTGATTCTCATGGGGAGGGGTTAAGATAGCACAGCCTCTACAGAAAACGATATAGTAGTTCCTTAGAAAGCTTCTAGTCTAGTGACTGGGGAGGTAACTCTTAAGGTGCTTGCTTGAAAAGGCTTCCAGACTGGATTTGGTTTCCCTAGCACCCACACAAAGGCAGACACAAAAGTGGTGTGACGAGGCAGCACATGCCTCTGCAGGCTGTTTGCAGTGGGTGGAGGCCCTGGCATGCCCATTTCTCTCTCTCTCTCTCTCTCTCTCTCTCTCTCTCTCTCTCTCTCTCTCTCTTGTAAAGAAATTTAAAAAAATATATTAAAGATGGAGCTGGAGAGATGGCTTGGCAGTTAAGGCACTTACCTGAAAATCCTAAGGACTTATGTTCAAATCTCCAGGTCCCATGTAAGACACACAGTGATGCAAGGGGGCAAGGTCACACATGTGCACAAGGGGGCAAGGTCACACATGTGCACAAGGGGGCACACACGTCTAGAGTTTGACTGCAGTGGCTCAATGCCCTGGTATACCAATTCTCTCTCCCTCGCACACTCTCATTAAATATATGTATATGAGGGGAAAAGTAGGATGAGCACTTGGCATCATTTACAATAGCAAAAGGCTTTAGTGTATATACATACACATTAAAAATAACAATAAAATAAAAATTAAAACCTTATAAATCTAATCAACATTTAATCCAGTAGTTCTATTTCTGTGTATATCCACAAAAGATTTAAAGAAATATCTGTATGTTTGTGTTCATAGCAGCATTATATCACAATAACCAAAGATTAAGGCAGTCCAACTGCCTTGATATATGAATGGATAAACAGAATCTGTGTTCTACACAATGCAATATTATCAGTTCTTAAAAGGAAGGACACTCTGACACATCCTATGACACAGTTGACTATGTCAAACATCAAACTAAACAAAATTATCCAGGGGGGTTGTGTTTTGAAATATGAAATATCCCTTATAGGCTTAAGTATGAAAATATGGTACCTAGCTGGAGGTATGGAGTCTTACTGATGGGAGTGAGTCATTGAGGTCAGGTTTTGTGAGTTCACAGCACAGCTCTGTTTCCTGTATGCCTTCTGCTTCCTGACTATAGCTACGATGTGCCAAACCACCTTATGCTCCTCCCATGGTAGAAAATTGGAGCTCTTCAAACCATAAGCTAAAATAAGCCCTTCCTGCCTTAAGGTGCTTCTTGGCAGACATTTGGTTTCCACAGCAAGGAAAATAACTAAAACAAGTCATTAAAAAAGTTATTGTGTTCTAGATATTTATACTAGGTCCCTAGAGTAATTCGGATTCATAAAGATAGGAAGTAGAAAAGTGGTTGCTGGAGACTTGGACAAGGGGTTGAGGAGGCAGTGCTTTGTGGATTTGGAGTTTTAGTTTCGCAATATAAACAGCTATAGAAATGGATGGTAGGGGTGCATAATAACGTTAAAGTACTTAATGCCATTCAACTGTACGCTCAAAAATGAGCAATGATTACTTTGATGTTATGTATATTTTACAATGAAACAGTTAATTAACTGAATTCTTTAAGTGGACAAATTGTATGGTATATGAATTATACCTCAACAAAGTTGTTAATTATACACCCTTGACAACTAAGCAGGCAAAATATGTATTTACACATTCACCAATAAAATCTGCACTCAATACATGACAAGTTCCCACTAAAGCTTAAAATGTCAAAACACACACTGAGGAAACTGAGCCACCTAATCAGAAAAATAATCAAATACTCTACCTATTTTAATTAGTGGTTCACTTTCAACTATTTGTTAACATTTATGAAATAAAATCTACATGGAATCATGGTGCTTGTTAGTCTCACTGTGAGAATCTTATATATAAGAAAGGGGGCTCCTTCACTTGTGGTTCTGAAAACGTTAATATCCCTTAAGGGTGCTACCTTGACAAAAAAAAAAAAAAAAAAAAAAGAAGAGAAAGATCTCTATGCTTTTCTACATGATTATCATTGTTTGAAAGCCACTCTTTAGTAGAGTAAAAAACCAATCCAAGTTCAAGTATGAAACATACAGGAACACAATAAGGTACCACTAAACAGTAAGTTTTAAAGAAATTATCAGTACAACTCTAGCCTACTGATGAAACAGTTTCATACATTTCAGCCCCTATTTTCCTTACAGATTCTCTTTCATGTTTCCTCCCTTTTTAACACCCACAGAATAATAATAAAGTCTGATATAGTGCATGCAGTTGTTGGAACAACCATGACTATCTATTTTTTTAATTCAGAAAGCAGGAAGTAATTTCACATTTAAAGAGACAGAAACAGAGAATGACAGAATCAAAAACTTGTTGCTGTTGCTTAAAACTTACTGCTATTGCAAAATGCAACGTATTTTAAAAGTACATTGTCGCCGAGCATGGTGGCACATGCCTTTAATCCCAGGACTAAGGAGGCAGAGGTAGGAGGGTCACCATGAGCTTGAGGCCACCCTGAGACTACAGAGTGAATTCCAGGTCAGCCTGGGTTAGAGCGAGACCCTACCTTGAAAATAAAATATCTTTTTTGATATATCTATATTCTATATCCATTTCTATATGATATGAATGAGAATTGACTTCCAGTTCAAACTCATGATTATTTCACATATGATAAAAATATGATATTTTTTTAACAGCTCACTAAACTATCGTGAAGATTTTGAGAAAACTCTCCATACTCTGAAAAACTATAACATTCAAGTTTTTTTTTTAGAAGGCAGCCTCCTTCCATGTGATGCTAGGGAAATGGAAAACCATATGTAGAAGTCTGAAAGCAACACCTACAAAACCTTAAACAAAGACCCTTGGAATGTCCATACAATAGAAAGAGAAGGAACACTGGCAAGCTTACTCTACGAAACCAGCATTACCTTGATACCAATACCAGATAAGGACACCACCAAGAAGAAAACCCTAGGCCTAGGGCCCATAGATGTGAAAATTCTCAGTAAAATTCTTACAAATCAAATTCTGGGACCCAGCTTTAAGGCCATACATCACAATAAGGTTGGTTTTATTCCAAGGATGCAACACTGCTTCAAAACATGTAGTGAATTCCAGGTCAGCCTGGGCTAGAGGGAGACCCTACCTCAAAAAAACAACAAAAAAAAAAAAGCAAAGAAATATGTGCGATTCACAAAATAGCCTTGATTTTTATGACCTTATACTAGCTGTTATTACCTACACAAAACCAGCATAACAGCAGGGAAAAATGATGACAGCAAAATGAAGGAGAGACTAATTTGAAAGAAAATTGAGTCCAGTGGAGGGGGAAACTGGGATGTCGAAAAGGGAAGTAGTGGGGGGATTATGATCATGGTATATTGTCTGTATTAATGGAAGCTGTACATAAAAAGGGTTTTTTTAATATAAATCAGTACATAAGTAGATGTAAGGACAGAAACTATAGGATCATTTCAATCAATGCAGAGAGGCCTTTGACAGGAACCAACATGCCTTCAGTATAAAAGCTCTGGAGAAGCTAGGGATAGAAGGAATAGTCCTTCACATTACAAAGGCTATACATAAGAAACCTATAGCCAATGTTATACCAAATAGGGGGAAACTGGCAGCATCTCCTCTAGAATCTGGAATGACATGAGGGCACCCATTGTCTCGACTCTTATTCTATGTGGTGCTTGAAGTCAAAGCTAGGGCAGTAAGACAACAGAAAGAAAGAAAAGGGATAAATAGGAAAGGAAGAAGTCAAATTAACCCTAATTGCAGATAACATTACCCTTTACTTAAAAGACCGTAAATACTCTACCAGAAAACTCTTCGACCTGATAAACACTTTCAGTAGCAGGATACAAAGTCAACATACAAAAGTTAGTAACTTTTATATAGAACAATAAAAAGCTCACTAAGAAAGAATAAGGAGAAAGTCTCATTCACAATTTTAAAAGAAATTGAAGACCCTAGAAGATGAAAGAACCCTCCAGGGTCATGGGTAGGTAGAACTGATACTGTGAAAATGGCTACATTACTCAAAGTGATTTGTAGGTTTTATGCCATCTCAGTCAAAGTTCCAATGTCATCCTTCCCAGAAAGAAGAAAAACAATAACAAAATTTATATGGAAGTGCAAAGATGCCAAAGCAACTCTTAGCAAAATAGAGGAACCGTGGAGATTCTCTAATGCCTGAAGAGGTGATGTGGGGAATGGGTTGAAGACGCAGGCATGTGGATGATAGTGAAGGCCATTAGAAAACCCCCAAAATAAGGAAGAAATGAGAATGCTGAACCTATGTTAAGGAATAGGAAACATGGAAGGAAAGATGAACTTAAAAGATAATGTAAAAGCAGAATCAAGATTATTAAGTGACGGGGCTGGAGAGATGGCTTAGTGGCTAAGGTACTTGTCTGCAAAGCCTAAGGACCCAGGTTCAATTGCCAAGTACCCACACAAGCCAGATGCAAAAGGTGCACATGAATCTGGAGTTTGTTTGCAGTAGCTAGAGACCCTGGCATACTCATCCCCCCCCCCCTTCTCTCTCTCCCTTCTATCTCTCCCTCTTTCTCTCTTTCAAACAAATAAATAATTAAGAAAGAATATTAAGTGACAAATTAATAGAAGAAATGGGAGATAATTCCCTAAGTTGACTTTGATGATCCTTTGAATTTCTACTTTTCTATTTTAATCCCTTGAGGTAAATCTTATTAACTGTTTCTTCACTGTGCATAGTAAAAGTTAGGGACATGAATATCTTATTAAGCATGAGTTTAACTTCATCACACATGTGCTTGTTTGTGGAATGCTTGTTACCAGTTCCAGATTTTTATTTTCCTTCAAACTATCTTTTATTTTCCATGTGTTGTTTTAAAATGTACATATAGACTTTCAAGTGCATAGTGTTTTAGTTACATTTTATTACTTATTGTTTATTTTGACTGAATTCCACTGGATTATGAAAAAAATAGAGAGAGAGAGATGGTTTTTTTGAGGTAGGGTCTCACTGTAGTCCAGGCTGACCTGGAATTCACTATGTACTCTCAGGGTGGCCTCAAACTCATGGCAATCCTCCTACCTCTGCCTCCCAAGTGCTGAGATTAAAGATGTACACCACCACGCCCAGCTAGAAAGTGCATTCTTTTTTAAAACATTTCTTAATTTATGTCCAGGACAGTCTATGACCCAGAATGTTGCTCCTTTCAATAAAGTCTGTACGTACGTGCTTGAAATATGCATACCCTTCAAGTATTCAAAGCTCCATATTCTTCCAACAAATCAAGTTTGCTCATTGAGTTCATGTTTAATTATGTGTCTGTAATCGCTTTTGATTCATCTATCACTTACTATGAGATGTGTTTTAAATTATTCTATTGTTTGTGGAGTTGTTTGTTTTTACCAATTCATACTCTGTAGGTTTTGAGTCCATGTTATGTACACAATTTTGAAAATGTTATATTATCCTAGTAAATTGAAAATCTAAGAGTTATGTTACACATCTCCTTATTCATTACACCCTTGCCTTTGAGAGTCCAATATTTTGCTTAATTAGTACTTTCCTGATAAACCTTTCCTATAGTCTTATTTTTCAAACTTTATCCACTATGCAAAGTACAACCTTTGAAAGTGGCATAAAATACATTTATCTTTATATTCTGCATCCTATTCTTTGTCTTTAAGTGGGTTTGAAATAAACTTAATTGGGCTGGAGAAATGGTTTAGTGGTTAAGCGCTTGCCTGTGAAGCCGAAGGATCCCGGTTCAAGGCTCAATTCCCCAGGACCCACGTTAGCCAGATGCACAAGGGGGCGCACGCGTCTGGAGTTCGTTTGCAGTGGCTGGAGGGCCTGGCATGCCCATTCTCTCTCTCTCTCTCTCTCTCTCTCTGCCTCTTTCTCTCTCTGTCTGTCGCTCTCAAATAAATAAATAAAACAAAAAAAATTTTTTAAAAGAAATAAACTTAATTGTTTTATCAAGATTATTTACTTTAGCTGGAAATGGTGGTGCACACCTCCAGTCCCAGCACTTGGCAGACTGGGGTGGCTGAGTGCAAGGCCAGCCTGGATTACAAGACTGGGTGCCAGGTCAGCCCTGGTTAGAGTGAGACCCTGCTTGAAGGAAGAAAACAACTAATTACTCTGAAGTTTTAAAATTGAAAGAAAAGCGCTTGGCACATTCCTAAATCTCTGCCACTCTTTTATTTTGGGGCTGTAATTATACAGAAGTAGTGTCTGGCCACATAGACTTTTTAAGCATTTAAAGTGTGACTAGTTCTACTTAAAATGTACTATAAATGTGAAAATATTTACTAGATTTCAAAGACAGAACAAAATCAAAAAAGCAGGGCTAGAGAGATGGCTTAGCGGTTAAGGCACTTGACTGTGAAATCTAAGGACCCAGATTCAATTCCCCAGGACCCACATAAGCCAGATGCATAAGGTGTTGCATGCATCTGGAGTTTGTTTGCAGTGACTACAGGTCCTGGTGTGCCTATTCTCTCTCTCTCTCTCTCAAATAAATAAATAAAATAAAATAAAAATTACAACCTCTAATACTTCTCATATTTCCTTTTAAAAATTATTAAATATTTCAGTAATATTTAATGATCATTGAAATGGTGATATTTTGGATATAGCACAGCAAATAGTAAATATTGTTAAAATTAAATCTATTTGGCTCTTAGAAAGATTAAGGTTATCTGTGGGTCACATTATTTTTCACTGGGCAATATTTATTGTGGTAGGTATACCTGGCAACCATCTCCATCCTTGTCCATAGGTTCTATACAAAAACTTTGCACCTCTATAATAAATCCCTCTTTTTTTACACAGCAAAGTAAATTTTGTTACTTGTTTGACCTCAAGACTCATAACCAATGTTCTCAGTAAAAAGTCATTTTAGCAAATGATCTCATCACATGTTGATGACAGGCTTATTACTAAACTAGATCCTGAGATCTGAAGGTTCAGGAAATGACCATATCCAATAGTTGAAGCAAATCAAATTAAAATGTCGAGATAACAGCTGTGCGAGAGCATGAAGGACAACGTTTTGGAGGTGAATCCATCTGTGTGTGATTACTAATTTAAGTTTCTCTTAAATTCAAATGTTGGAAGACAAGTCTTACGAAGAATCTTCCTAAGTGTTCCAAAGAAAGAGGATGAGAAATATACTCTGCATTTCTGAGAACTATTGCTTAATAAGTTGAGCCCTAAATCCATTTTCCTGGAGATCCGTAATGAGCACAATCACATTTCAAATTTTTCAATGTCCTGAAGTAAAGAAATATTACCTTGGTTGAATTCTTGAGTTCCTTAAACTTATTTGGCTTGTAGACAGCCCATTAACAACCGTGATCATGAGGTCTAGAGATGCTGTGTCATCAAATATCTTTAAGACTTTAATCAGTAATCACAAAGAACACACCTCAAAGCCTTTCCTCACTTACTGTTCATATAATTGTATCAAAATTTATCAAATATGCAGAAATTATCTATATGTTCTCATAATTTTATTGGGCCAAGTAAATGTGTAAGAGCCTGTTAGTTTGTCAAAGTTTGCCTGCTTACTTTTTTTTTTTTTTTTGAGGCAAGCCCACCAGATTGCCTTTTTTTTTTTTTTTTTTTTTCGAGGTAGGGTCTCACTCTAGCTCAGGCTGACCTGGAATTCATTCTGTAGTCTCAGGGTGGCCTCAAACTCACTGTGATTCTCCTACTTCTCTCTCCCGAGTGCTGGGATTAAAGGCATGCACCACCATACCCGACTCTAGATTGCCTGTTCAACGTGATGAGAGACAGAAAGAGAACTGACATGCCAAGACCTCCAGCCACTGCAATTTGAACTTCAAACATGTGTGCCTCCTTGTGCACATGTGCAACCCTGTGCACTTGTGTCCCTGAGTGTCTGGCTTATGTGGGACCTGGAGAATTGAACATGAGTTCTTAGGCTTTGCAGCAAGTGCTTTAACCACTAAGCCATCTAATGCCCCAGTGTACAACATACGTGCAGAACATTTCAAAAATCACAATTAAAATTAAATTAAATTAAATACACACTTATATAACTGACCTGCTAGTATGTCCCTAATTTTTCTATGTCCCATTTTAAATATTTGTTGCTGTTTTTAGAACGTTTGGGTGCCCACGTGGTTGATGGACATGGACAGCCCCAATATGATGCCCAATGTGCTCTGTAGGGCTAAACGAAGACAAGCTTGGATTCAGCTTTGTTCAAAAGGTAATGCTCCACTTCAGAGTTATTTTAGAATGTGATCAAATTCACATGTTAATTAACATTATCATGTTTTAATTTTTAAGCTTAGAATGTCAAATGCTTTAGGATGAACATAACTACAAAATAATAAAGGATATGTAACAAATTGTATTGAAAGATCCTACTTAGGGCTTTGTGGACCTATCCTCATCTTTTGTCTCTACATAGCAATTAGGAGTGATACTATTGTTTATGAAGATCATCAGCGTTTTATCTTCATTAAGCTGAAAAGCAAAACCCTGTGAAGTAACTATGATTGTTTCCAATCAAGTAACATACTTGACAAATCAAAAGCATCTTGTTCAGTGACACATGGATTGAGAAGGAAAGTCTTCACAGATGCAAGTCTATTGCTCCGCTTCACCGATTGTACTCAGACTTTTATGGTCTCTGTCTGACTTTGTGCTTTGAACTCTAATTGGCCCATGTAACTCCCATGGAGCTTACGTCTTACTTAACAGCATCAAGTAGGATGCAGGCTCCTACGACATTGTCCATTACCTGCATGTGTGGTTAAGGGGCCAGTATCCAGGGATTGGGGAAGTCCAGGATGCTGAGCCCAACGATGGAACCACTTTTCCTTTAGTGGCAGCTGATTGTTCTGGAATCTATATATGAGAGGATCCAATTGAGTGGAGTCCTCAAGTGACTGGAAAGGCAAAAGAACAAAAAACAATGAACAAAACAGAAAAGAAATTAAGAAAATAATATCATTTATAATGGGCTCAAAGGAATAAAATTATTAGCTATAAATTTAAACAAGAAAGTGAAAGGCTTGTTCACTGAAAACTACGCAGCATTACTGAAAAGAATTAAGATCTAAATAAATGTATTGGCATCCCATGTTTATTGCATGGATTAAACTGAACATTGTTAAGAAGTCTATAACTAACAAAACAACTAACAGTTTCAATGCAATGCCTATCAAAATTCCAGGGTTTTCTTTTTTTCCTTAAATGGAAAATCTAGTTCTCATCTTCATGTGGAATTGCTATAAGCTTCAAATAACAAAGTTAATTTTGTAAAAAAACAAAAAACAAAAAATGTTGGTTCCACATTTCTGAATTTTAAACTTAGTATAGGGCTGTAGAGATGGCTTAGCGATTAAGAACTTGCCTGTGAAGCCTAAGGACCCCGGTTCAAGGCTCAATTCCCCAGGACCCACGTTAGCCAGATGCACAAGGGGGCACACATGTCTCGAGTTCATTCGCAATGGCTGGAGGCCCTGGCACACCCATTCTCTCCCTCTTTCTCTCTCTCTCTCTCTCTCTCTGTCTGTCTGTCTGTCTCTTTCTCTCTCTGTCTATCGCTCTCAAATAAATAAATAAAAATAAATAAAAAAAATTTTTAACTTAGTATAAAGCTAAAATAATTAAAACAGTGTGATAGTGCTATAAGTTTTGGCACAGAAATCAATGAAGTAGAATTGTGTCTAGAAAACACATATACAGGTATGGCCAGGCAATAATTTTTTTTTATTTTTAAAAATTTATTTGTGAGAGAGACAGAGAGAAAGAGAGAGAATGGGTGTGGCCTATAGCCATTGCAAACAAACTCCAGACCTCCAGACGCATGCACCACCTTGGGCATCTGGCCTATGTGGATCCTGGGGAATTGGAACTGGGTCCTTTGGCTTTGCAGGCAACTGCTTTAGCTGCTAAGCCATCTCTCCAGCACTTTTTAATTTTTTTTTCTTTTTTCAGGCAATTTTTAACAAGATGCCAAAATTATTCTGTGAGGTAAGAACAACAAATTATGCCGGATAATTGAATGAGTTCAGACCCTGTCTCATGTCATACTTGAAACGTCACCACAAAATGGATCGGAGACCTCTAAACATAAGGCTAAAGCAGTAAAGCCCTTAACATAGAGCTGAATATTCATGACCTAAGATTTGTCAACGGATTCTTAGATATGACACAGGCACAGTGACAAACAAAATGTACATCTGATTAATATCAAAATGGACCTGATTAGTATCAAAGAGTTGTGTGCAGGAAAAGACACGGAAATGACCTCCCATAGTGGAAGGAAGCATTTGCAAATCATCATGAAAGTTCAGCATCTGGACTATATTTTTAAAAATGCTTACAACTAAACAAGAATACCCCCGAAGGTTCCATTTCCTACTATTCTCCTCTTGTTTAAAGGCTTTTGTTGTTGTTGTTTATTTTTATTTATTTATTTACTTGAGAGCAACAGACAGAGAGAGAGAGAAAGAGGCAGATAGAGAGAGAGAGAGAGAACGGGCGCGCCAGAACCTCCAGCCACTGCAAAGGAACTCCAGACACGTGCGCCCCCTTGTGCATCCGGCTAACGTGGGTTCTGGGGAATCAAGCCTCGAACCAGGGCTCACGCTTTACCGCTAAGCCATCTCTCCAGCCCTCTCCTCTTGTTTAATACCTGGCTTTCACTTCAGTAATATGCACCTGATGAAGATAACATGGCAAGTGTGGGGTGTCCCTTCCATTACAATTGTTCAAGACAGTAACTTCTAGTTCTTTCTTTCTCTCTCTCTCTCTCTCTCTCTCTCTCTCTCTCTCTCTTGTTTTCTCTTGCGTGCCTTGATGAAGCAAGCTGCCTTGTTGAAGGGGTGGGTACACATGTCAAGGAGGGAAGGATGCCTTGTCCCAATGATCACTGAGAAGATGAAAGGAAATACACCCCAAATGAGCCTGGAAAAAAAAGCAGTGCTCCAGCTGATACCTTGATAAAAGCCATAGCCAGCACTTGAACCAAGGACTTCCTATTTTTCCTTATTTGAACATTTACTTTAATGAAGTGTAACATAGAGAGGAACATACAAATCATAAACTATCCACAGAGCAACCACTGTGAAAGAACAGTTCCGGCTGCCACCGAAGCACTCCCTTACAGGCCACTCTCCCTAACATCGCCCCCTTTTCTCCTGCCCACTGTTACCCCCAGTCCTCGTTATTTGGCGGTTGTTAAAAATGCGTTGTTCACATTACTGAGCTGTCTTCCATAGTATGGATAAAATTTTCCTTTGTTCATTCTCCTATCGACTAGCATTGGGGCCATTTCTAGTTTGTGGGTATCAGGAATCGTACTGCTAACAATTCTTGTACAGGTCTTTTTTTAATATACAGATGTTTCATAAGGTGAGTAGATGCCTACAAGTGGGATTTCTGATCACAGGGCATGCACATATTCCACTGATCGGCTGATGTTGAAGTGGTCACGGGTCACTGCAGTAATGTGCTCTTTCAACAGAAGCATACGCAGCTCCCCAACCTCACCAGCTATCTTCCTCTGTTTAAGCCATATGCCTAAATGTGCTAACTAGTGAGAGCTCATTACGATTTCAAATTTGATGAGCATATTTGACCACTTATACGTCCACATTGGTGAAGTACCATCCAAACCTTCACTTCCCACTTCCCAGTTTAAAATTGGATTGTCTGTCTTTGATCAATTTCTATTAAAAAAAAAAACGTATTGTGGGCATGAGTCCTTTAGCCCTCAATGTTATATGTCTCGCAGATATTCAGCCTCCTCATGTGGGTTGATTTCTGTTCTTTAACTGTACCATTCTTTATAACATATTTTACTTATTTATTTGAGAGACAGAAAGAGGTGGGGGGCGGAGAGAGAATAGGCACACCAGAGCCTCCATCCACTGCAAACAAACTCCAGATGCACACACCCCCTTGTGCATCTGGCTTACATGGGTCCTGGATTATCCAACCAGGATCCTTTGGCTTTGCAGTCAATTGCCTTACCCGCTAAGCCATACCTCCAGCCCAACTGTACCATTTTTATCAGAAATTCTTAATACAATTAAAATTTTTCATGCTTACCCCTGAAGTTAATGTTTTTTACATCATATTTAAAAGTCATTCTTTTGATGAGGTCAAAAGCTATCCCATAATGTAGTTTTTTAAATATTTTATTCAGATTTGTTTGCAAGGAGAGATCATGTGCTAATGGGTGCACCACTTTGTACATCTGGCTTTACAAGGGTGCTGTGAAACTAAACCTGGATCATTAGGCATTGCAGATCAGAGCCTTAACTGTTGAGCCATCCCTCCAGCTCCCCAACCCCCCTCAATAAAACTTTATCATTCTCTCTGCAATCCATTTGCAAATCAATGCCAAATTAAAGTTTCTCATATGTATATGCATTGTCTCAGCACTGTTTATTAAAAGAAGCATCTTTTCTCCCTCTGCACTGCAAAGGCACCTATGTCCTGAAAGCAGGTGGCTGTGCATTGTAGTTCTATTTCTGTATTCTCTATTTTGTTTCATATATCCACTGATTTATCCTTGTACCAACTCCACATGATTGCACCTCTGTCTTTATAATATCTTAACAACTGCTGGTCTAAGTTGTCCAGCTTCACTATTCCACACCTTATATTGGTCATGCTTATCTTAAATACCTTCCTTACATAGGTCATGCTGCTCTACCTTAGAACATAATGAACTCTTCTTCAAAAAGAACCTTCTATAGATGCTTGTATTCTGTCAGAGATCAAGCAAACAAATATTCAACAAATGAGGGATGGTGTTGCCTTAACAATGTAGCTGGTGATAAGGATGCCAACATCAAAACACCAGAAGAGGGAGGGGTACCAGACAGTGGAAGGAGTAGTTTAATGTCTCCTGTCTTAATAAAAGGAATTTTATCACATCTATCCAAAACATTTGAATATTCTATCTTGTTTTCTTTTATTTTGCCCTACATTTGACTTTGAATATTCCTCAGCTAAGTGTTCAGTAATTCTACTCTTTGCTATAATTATCTGATTACCAGGGAGATTAATAAACCTTTTCAGCTTGGCTCATAAATCACTAATTTCTACAAGTGGGAGACTTTTTTAAGTAAGAGGCAAGCTCGCATTGCTTAGTCATTCTTTTGTCTACTGGAATTGGCTCTAGGATCTAACAGCACCTCATGTTCACAGGCACATAAAAGTATCGACTTGCCTGGAGATGAACATTGTGTTCTAATGATGAACAGTGATAAACATTGTATTGAATGAAAGTAAGACAAGCCCGATATTTCAAAAAGACTATAAATCTTTATGTTCTCCCAAACAAAAAACCCATTATTTTATTACTAGAGAACAATTTGAAAGATTTAAACTACTAAAAGAACTAAGTAATATTATGTCTGCTAAAAGTACTTGGATATTATTGTACCCAGCAGGGTTTATGGATTGAAGAGTTGATATTAAGGAACAGCTGAGTGGGCACCAGATTCAGCTTATGAACCAAGAAAAGAGAACAGAGAGGATGGACAATATCAGAAACAGGCTGGGCACTCAGAGGCACATCCAAAGTTAGTAGCCAAAGTTATATACCTGAGGGAGCAGGAAAGGAACAGGGCTTTGGAACACAGAAGCAAGGAGTAGCATCATATAATTCTCCTAAAGAGCTCACTTTCCAGTAGGTAGTGGCATATTGTTCAGGCTTGCTCTAACCACTCAAAAGTTAAAACACCCATCCTATTTCATTCCATAATCTCCTTCCCTGCACTTACAGCTCTAGATGACTGAAGAACACTTCCCAAGTGCTCATACTGGGCCTTCTTGAACCAGTTACTTGCCACTTCAATCAGTGCCAGCTAGATGTTCAGTCAATGCCCTATGTTATTTCCTACAGAGGCCTTCTCAAATTTATAATTAATTTTGCAGAAAACTAAATTACCTTTTTTTTTTTTTTTTTTTTTGGTTTTTCGAGGTAGAGTCTCACTCTAGCTCAGGCTGACCTGGAATTCACTACGTAGTCTCAGAGTAGCCTCGAACTCACGGTGATTCTCCTACCTCTACCTCCCGAGTGCTGGGATTAAAGGAATGTGTCACCACCACGCCCGGCCTAATCACAACCTTTTAATTGTTATGAATTGGAGATGTATATTAGTTACTTTTCTCATTGCTGTGAAACTATACATGACAAAAGCAACTTTATGTGGGCTTGTGGTTGGAAAGTACGTTACATCGAAGCAGGGGAGAAGCAGTGAGGGGAACATGAGGTCGCATGTAGCCAGGAAACAGTACTCACTCACTTTTCTCCTTTTTTTTTTTTTTTTTTTTTTTTACACAATCCAGGATCCCAACTGCCCACATTCAGAGTGGGCCTTTCCCACCTCAGCTAAAACTTCCCAGAATTACCCTCATAAACACACCCATAGGTGCATTGCCACAGTGATTTTAAGTCTAATCACGTTGGCAATAAAGATTAGCCACTGCACCTCCACTCTCGTCTATTTGACCCGTGTATTAGTTACTTTTCACATTGCTGTGACCACATGCATGACAACCAGCAGTTTAAAGAAGGGAAGGCTCATTCTGGTTTTCAGCATCAAGGATGCAATCCACCACAGCAGGGAAGGCATGGCACCAAGAGCCCATGGCCAACCGGTTACACTGCCTCCAGAGTCAGGGGGCAGAGAGCATGAATGCTGATGTTCAGCTACCCTTCTCTTGTTCATACATCCAAGTACCCCCGAGTCCACAGAATGGTTGCAGCTACATTTAAGGCAGGTCTTCTCACCTCAACGAATCTAATCTAGAGAACCCCTCACAGACATTTCCAGAGAGGTGCTTCCATGATGATTCTAAGCCCTATCAAACTTATAGAAATTAACCATCACAACACCAGAACACATCACTTTAAATCACAATATTCTACCCTTGGGCCCTGAGTGGTCTGAATGTCCTCCATAAGCTCATGTGCTTTTTATTTTTTTTTATTTTTTTATTTTTATTTTTATTTGACAGCAACAGGCACAGAGAGAAAGACAGATAGAGGGAGAGAGAAAGAATGGGCGCGCCAGAACTTCCAGCCTCTGCAAACAAACTCCAGACACGTGCGCTGCCTTGTGCATCTGGCTAACGTGGGACCTGGGGAACCGAGCCTTGAACAGGGGTCCTTAGGCTTCACAGGCAAGCGTTTAACCGCTAAGCCATCTCTCCAGCCCAGCTCATGTGCTTTTAATACTTGGTCCCAAGCCATCATTTCTAACAGTTCCAAAAATTTTCAATCGTCCTAAGTCTCTCCAGAGACACAAAGGCAATCTCTTTAACTGTAAGCCCTTATAAAATCAAAAGCCAAGTTACATACTATCAATATGAAATGGCATAGAATATTCTCATTGCCAACAGGAGGGATCAGCAGATAACCAGGGAAAATAAGGCCAGAACAAGACCAAAATCCAGCAGGGCAAACCCAGCAGTTCTATATCTGATGCCTGGGGCTAGTGATGGAATCACTGGGGCTCCAACAGCATTGGGAACACGTAGATTTTTTTTTGGAGTGGGGGACAGCTCAACTCCAGACCCACAGCTGTCCTTGGGGATGTCCCACCGTTCTGGCACCTTCAACATCCTGGGGTCTCCGTGACAACTCAGAGTTCACCTTATGAGCTTCATGCAGTGACCTTTCAAGCCTCCTTTGCACATGATCTGACCCTACCCTGCCACATGCTGCCAGGCCTCAGCAACTGCTGAGAACACTGGTGAGAGCCTCCTTGTCCTCTTTCTCTTGCATCTTCCGTGCCTACAAAACCAGTACTGTGTGGGACACTCGGCCAAGCAAGTTCTGACTCCAGTTTGAGGTTGTTGCCCCTCCACCCCTCAGCTTGGACTACAGCAGAAACATTATCTATACGTCCTCAAAGCTAGTCCTGGGTGAGGGGAGAGTTCCCTCCCTGGTCAGTTTGGAAGAGGACACCCCTCAAGTGACATTCTTGGTTCTGGCTCTTTCTTTTCAAATGCATTTGAATTATTACAAGTCGGAAGCCTTCAACAGAGTGGGGTTTTACCCTTGGGACACAGTTCCCATTGTCTCAGAGAACACTAGTTTTCTCTTCAAAGGTGCTAATCTCTTAACTATTTCCTCTCTGAAACCTCCCCTGACTGTTTCTCTTGGCATTCAGGTCTTCCAAACTCCCAACAGAATGGCACATCGAGCTCTGCTTATATATAACATTCTAGGGAACAAGCTCCACTTTAGCATGCCAGGGTGCCTCTGCTCCTTCAGCTTCACACTCAACCAGAGTCCTCGTGCCTTCTCTAGTTGCTGAGACAGATCCATGACAAAAGCAAATGAAGGGAGGAGACATCTGCTTAGACTCACAGCTGGAGGGTGCAGCCCGCCATGGTGGAGAAGGTTAGCACGACAGCATGAGCCTGCGGGTCACACTGAAGCTTCAGTCAAGACGCAGAGAGATGAAGGCTGGTGCTCAACTCACTTATTCCACTTATTCAGCCTGTGACCCCCCCAAGAAGTGGAGTGGTACTGCCCATGTGCAGGAATGCGTCTTTCCTTCTCAGCTAAATCATTCTGGAAGAGAAAAAGAAAACCATAGACATACCCAAAGTGGGTTTCTATGATGATTCTGTATCCACACAGCTGGACAATTAACACAATGCGACCCCGTCACAACGTGTTACAGTTTGAATCCAAGACGTCCACCACACGCTCAGGTTTTGAGCATTTCTTCCCCAGCTGGGGCAGATACTGTTTTGGGAGGCTGCAGAGACTTTAGTTAGTAGGGCTTACGAAAGTAGTTCACTCAGGATAGATCCCTGTAGACATGTTATCCCTAACTCCTTACTGTCTTGTTCCCTCTGCTCCTGGTTAGCCAGCCATATGAGGAGCTGTGCTGAATGATCCCACGGTCACAGACTGAGATATGAAGGAATTAAACACCTCTGAAACCATGAACCAAAATGAAATTTATCTTCCTTAAGCTGCTTACATATTTTGGACACAGTAGTAAGAAAAGTAATTGATACAAGATGTTTAAAAAGGTAATACACAACACATCATAATGGTGCCAGAGAGAAGCAGGATTACGTTCCTTAGCACCCATTTAAGAACACTGGTTTGGGCTAGAGAGATGGTTTAGCAGTTAAGGCGCTTGCCTGCAAAGCCTAAGAACCTAGGTTCAATTCTCCAGTACCCATGTAAGCCAGATGCACAAGGTGATGCATGTGTCTGGAGTTTATTTGCAGAGGCCCTAGATTACCCATTCTCTCTCTCTCTCTCTATTTCCCTCCCTCCCTCCCTTCCTTACTCCCTTTATCTCTCATAAATAAATAAATAATAACAGTGGCTTACATCCCATACTCATCTTGGGGAAAGGAAAGGCTGAATACTATATAACTGATAGCTCCTGCTATCAAACATTTTCAAGTAGGGGAAGAATTAGGTTACCTCTCAACTAAGAAAGGCATGTTTTCTCAGAAAAGACTAAAAATGGATTTGCTCCACAAGGTCATGGTACTGAGTTGTAAGGATATAATTTAGTCTACCATTTCAGCTGCCTCTGAGGTTGGAGTTGAGAGATAAATGCAGGTAAGGCTTATAGTGCTTGTGTTATTGGAAATTCTGAATTGATATAGCTCAGATTTGTAGCCAGTATCTGGCTGCCTTTTGTCTGAACTTATGTCTACATCTTAGGGTTTTGATTACATCCAATAGAGAATTTGGATCTTCAAAGCAAAATCACCCACAGTAGTTGCCTCCCACCAAGGAACCCTACAATGACTCAGAAATTGAGTGTTTGCTTTCAGTTTGGGTTTTCTTTCAGTTTGGTTTGCAGGGTCTCCTATAGGTCGAGCTGGCCTCGAATATGCAGCTGAGGATAACTTTACACTTTAGTTGGTAGGGCCTAAGAAAGTAGTTCACTAAGATTTGAGGTATGCACCACCATGCACGGCTTGAGGCATGTTTCATGTGACGCCATTGTTCTAGTGCGAGCAATGTATAGCTGTGAATGGTCACAATGAAACAGAACGCATCACAATTGTTCAATGAGCATCTCTTACATGCCAGTGGTTCTCTTTGTTTTGCAGCATCAAAAAACATTCAAAGCCGAGTGTGGTGGTAAACACCTTTAATCCTGCACTTGGGAGGCAGAGGTAGGAGGATCGCCACAAGTTCGAGGCCACCCTGAGACTACGTAGTAAAGTCCAGGTCAGCCTGGGCTAGAGTGAGACCCTACCTCAGAAAAAATAAATATTCAAACAAGACTCCCCATGAGGCTTAGTTATCTCTAAATAAATCCTCATAAGTCTCATATCTCAAGAGTTAAACAACTATTAGATTTACAAAATACTCTGTCAACATAACCAATATTAATGTGCCAAGTGAAGGATATGATTAGCTTTGTTTATTTATTTCTAGAGAGAGAAAGAAAGAGAAGGGCAAATAAGGAGGGAGTGACGGTCTGTAGCCACTGCAAACTCCAGATGCATGCACCATCTTGTGCATCTGGCTTTACATAGGTACTAGGGAATTGAACTTAGGTCCTTAGGTTTTGTGGGCAAGTGCCTTAACCGATCTCTCCAGCCCCAAGATTAACTTTTGATTGACCCAAAAATGAAAACTATGAAGTAAAAGTGCTACAAAATTAATTCACAAATGGTGGCCTGCCTGTATACTTTAAATAAAATAAATATGCTTGAAGGAAACTGGAAGCTTTTATTATGTTGTTGGTACAGTAGTAATATTTACAATGATAAACATGATTTCTCACCAAAATTATCTTTAAAGCCATATTAAACTCACTTTTTATTGTCATTGGCACCCTAAAATGGACATCTGTGGACATTGCTATTGCAAATAGAATGAGTTTGATCTGATTTTTTTTTTTTTTTTTTTTTTTTTGGTTGTTTAAGGTATGGTTTCACTGTAGCTCAGGCTGAACTGGAATTTACTATGTAGTCTCAGGGTGGCCTCGAACTCATGACGATCCTCTTACCTTTGCCACCTAAATGCTGGGATTAAAGGCATGTGCCACCACACCAGTCTGATGGGGGTTTTTTGTTTGGTTGTTTTGTTTTGTTTTTTTTAATTTTTTTTGGTTTATTTTTATTTATTTATTTGAAAGCGACAAACAGAAAGAGGCAGAGAGAGAGAGAGAGGGAGAGAGGGATAGAGAGAGAATGAGAATGGGCACGCCAGGGCCTCCAGCCGCTGCAAACGAACTCCAGACGCGTGCGCCCCCTTGTGCATCTGGCTAACATGGATCCTGGGGAACCAAGCCTCGAACCGGGGTCCTTAGGCTTCACAGGCAAGCACTTAACCGCTAAGCCATCTCTCCAGCCCCAGTCTGATGTTTTTAAAAGAGAAAAGTGTTTGTACATCTGTTGTTTTTGAAAAGAGTACAAATGAGAAAACGGAAGTTACAGCTGGCCTCCTCCTGCAGCTTTACTTCAGAGCACTAGGTGATCAAAAACTTTCACGATTCCTCTCATCATTGAGACATATTTTACCCAGTCACTGTGTATTTCTTTATTATTTTTTTGATTACAACATTATTGGTTTTTATTTATGTATTTATTTGAGAGAGAGAGAGATAAAGGGGCAGTGAGAGACAAAGAAAACGGGCAGGTAAGAGCCTCCAGCCACTGCGAAAGAACTCAGGACTCACGGTTCACTAGTGTATCTGGCTTATGTGGATCCTGGGGAATTGAACTTGCATCCTTTGGCTTTGCAGGCAAGCACCTCAACCCATAAGCCATCCTTCCAGCCCCAAAATTATTAACTTAATTCCAGGCGAGAGAAATTTTCACCTTTAAATCATGTTTCTAATCATTGCTTCCATTAAATTCAACTTATACTTACAAGGCATATTTTTTTCCATTTAAAAAGAATAATTTATGTTTTTAAGAACACAAACCAGAAAACCATAATATATAGCCTTACAAATACCCGAAATGGTCTTGGTAGGTCGCTCAGTGAGTGAGTTGCTTGCTGTACAATGAGGGAGGCCTAAGTTCAGAACCTCAAGCCCACATACAACGCCATTTGTTATGTGCACCTGTAATCCCAATGCTGGGGAGGACGACACGGGAAATAGCTGGGGTTCACTGGCTAGTCCAGCCAAATCAGTGAGGTCTAGACTTAGCAAGAGACCCTTCCTCAAGGAACAAAGTGGCGAGTGGTTGAGGACGACACTCAACATTGACTTCTGGCCTACACATATACAGGCACACACATGCATGCACATGTATATGAACATGCTTACACACACACACACACACACACACACATGAAAAAGAAAAAATGCCCCAGACAGCCCAGGATTATTTTTTTAATGTTTTATTTTTATTTATGTGAGAGAGAGAAAGAGGCAGAGAAAGGGAGAGAGACAGAGAATGGGCACGTCAGGGTATCCAGCTGCTGCAAATGAACTCCAGACACATGTGCCACCTTATACATCTGGCTTAACTGGGTCCTGGGGAATTGAACCTGGGTCCTTTGGCTTTGCAGGCAAGTGCCTTAACTGCTAAGCTGCCTCTCCAGCCCTAGCCCAGGATTCTTAAGAAAATCTTCATAGGGACTACGGGCATCTAGTTTTCCTTGTCTCTTCTGGTGGAGGTTAGTGTGGGGGAGTTTAGAATAAGCACATCAGCTTGCTCTAACTGCACACTCAGTTAAAAAAAAAAAAAAAAGTAGCAGTCAACTACAGTACCAGGTAAATTTTGATGACCAAAGGAAAATCGGAAAGCTCAAATGTGGGTAATCAAAGACAGGCACAGAGGCCTGGCTGTTCAGAAGGATGGGATGTCTGCTTTGGGCAGAAGAGCAGGAGTGGTTCTAGAAAGTGAGGATACTACTCACTCAAAATCGAGTGGTTGGAGCAGAGAACGAGGCTGCCTGGCAAAGCCCAGATCAGGAGGATATGAAGCTCTGTTAATTTTGCCTGGGGATGGCCATGAATGCCCTTATGACTATATCTGACATCGCTATATTTTAGAACACTGAAAATGGAAGCCTTCAAAAAAAAAAATGGGGCTGGAGAGATGGCTTAGCGGTTAAGCGCTTACCTGTGAAGCCTAAGGACCCCGGTTCAAGGCTCAGTTCCCCAGGTTCCACGTTAGCCAGATGCACAAGGGGGCGCACGCATCTGGAGTTTGTTTGCAGTGGCTGGAAGCCCTGGCGCGCCCATTCTCTCTCTCTCCCTCTGTCTTTCTCTCTGTGTCTGTCGCTCTCAAATAAATAAATAAATAATGGACAAAAAAATATTAAAAAAAAAATTGCTCCTGGGTAGATGGTCGTTTATAACTCATCTCCTGGGAATGGCTCTTCTATTCATTGGGTCAGCAATCTGACTCAGCCTGAGGAAAACGTGGCCAGCTGAAGTGAACACCAGATTGATAGTAATTGCTCCCTTGGGGCCTTGAACATCTTCAAACCAAATAGGAGTCTGCATATCCTAAATATCAGGAACAGCAGATTAAACTAAACCTGATACTTCCATTAAGAACACTGATAATGAGTAGCTGTGTTTAAAAATAATGTGATTTAAACCAATGTCAAACTTGAAGTGGCATTTACAATACAACCACTTTTTTTTTCTTTTGAGTCATTAAAGAGTGGGCTGTTGGTAGGTTAATATGCCCCAAACCCACTGAACAATTCAAACCTTGTTTCCTATAAATAAGGGTATTTCCATATTTATGCACAATTCCATCATGAAAAACAGAAAATTAACACTGACATATTCCTATTCCCCAATCTACATTATTCTAAGGATATATTTGGTGATTAGTATCCTCACAGAATCCATTTAGGATTCACCCATTTCAGAAACTTTTGGTTTGCTGTTATCATTTTTTACTGTGTGCCCACAAGACTAAATTTAGATTACAGGTCTGTGTGTAACTATTGCTGGGGAGAGGGGAGGAAATCATATCTCACTTTACATAGGGCACTCACAAGAGAACAAAGAATAATTCTTCCCAATGAGTTTCTCTGGGTTCCTTAAAGGAGCATGAGTGAAGTTTATATACAAAAATCTGGGTGACCAAGTGCAATAGTGGCATTTGGCCATGGTGGGTAGCCAACTGCTCTGAGATTGGCTAGCAGATCCAGTCAGTGGAACAGAACCCATAGCTGGAACTGGGAAACAAGTCAGAATCATATACAAATAACAAGTTCACACTCCAATATCAAGCTCCCACCATTCTTAGGCTACAAGAGGGCCGACACCTATTAAATTCTCTCTAAACTAGCCAGGCATGATGGTGCATGCCTTTAATCCCAGCACCTGGGAGGCAGAGATAGGAGGATTGCCATGAGTTCAAGGCTACCATAGTGAATTCCAGATCTGCCTGGGCTAGAATAAAATCCTACCTTGAAAAAACAAAAAAATAAAAATAAACAAATTTCTTTTTTAAAAAATTCTCTCTACAAAACAGAAGAAAGCCATAACAAGGCACTTTTCAAATACATTGGCTGACCATCAGGTAGGCTTGTTATAACAAAGCAAGGAACTTTCCACCAAAGGCCTCAGATGCTGTCTGATGACATTCTTAGCCCTTGGGTTGGTGGAAGCTGGGGGTGTGTTAGTCCATTCCAAAAAGTTCACCCCTAATCAACTGACAGTCACCAAGATATCAGGTCAGACACAGAGGTGGGCAATAATGGCTACTGAGAGGCTTAGAAGGAACTCAAGGTAATTTGGCTCTAACCTTGCAACATTCCATCTCTCTGTAGTCACAGGAGTTTTCTCAGTCCGTTCAGCCTTGCTAGAAGTAGATGCAGCAGATGTAGAGCCTTTCCAGGAACTTTAGTTACGTAGCCCTGCCCAAAAGTCATCCTCCCCTACACAGAATTTTAATTTCCATTCGTGCAGAATGGGTGGTAGCTAAAATCTAAGCAATAGGTTTGTTTGAATATCTATTAGGATTTTGCTACTTACAGTCTCTCTCAGGTGCAATAATTGTGTATGTGTAAATGCAATGCACAGATATACATATAATCATATAAATACATGTGTCTATAAATATAAAACACATTACAATGAAATTATAATTTTATCTACATTGACTGAAAACTACAAGTTCACTCTTGTAATTCTAAATCCAATCTTATACCACAGTTTACTATCTAGGTTTCTCCTTTTCCACATTTGAGGGTTCCTCCTCCAATATAAGTAACTTGACTCACATTATTTTCATTACAAAAACTTACTTGAGGCTGGGCATGGTGACATACGCCTTTAATCCCAGAACTTGGGAGTCAGAGGTAGGAAGATCATTGTGAGTTGCAGGTCACCCTGAGACTGCACAGTGAATTCCAGGTCAGCCTGGGCTAGAACAAGACCCTACCTCGAAAAACCACACCAGGAAAAACTTACTTGATCAGTTCTTTTGCATGTTAATAATGTCACATCCTCTCCATTTTTCTTCACAGCACCATGACTTCCCACACTGAGCTATCCCAGTTATGTGGACAACTGTTCCTTTTAGTTTCTAAATGACCCTGTGCTTGGCCAGAACCTCATGAGGCTGTCTTTATGTTGTATGTTTGTCACACACTCTGGGCCATAGCCTCTTAAGGAAGTTACCTTCACTGTGCTTGTTTTGGCAACCTGTACTGGAGACATCTAATGAAGTAATCACTATTAGCTCACATTTGGTTGATGTTAACCCACAGAAAAACTGGGGACCATATTTGAGGGGTCGTTTTCCTCAAAAATGATTTGCTTTGTGTTTTGGCAAAAACCACAGAGGTGCTGTTTGCCTATGGCCTTGATAGCTGCTTCCTGGTGTCCGCAAGTTTAATTCAAAATTTGAATCCTATCCTCCATCAATTACGCCTGTTCCACAAGCTGGCCTCCCAGTCAATAGCAGACATCTTTAGGGCAGAGGTGAACAGAAAAAGTAAAGAAGGATGATCAGAGCAAAGCAGACAGAAGTCCAGAGTGCTAAGAACTGTGCATAGAACTTACAGAAGAGGTAGACCAGATGCCCACATGGAGCCCTGCCAAGGAGCAAGCAGAATAAGAAAACAAGTCGCAAACCACTACATTCTTTCAAATTGTACCACAGAGCACACCTGGTAAAAGACCTGACTGGAAGCTTTCAGATATTTAAGTCTCCTTCTCAAGATCAGGAGCCATATTTAAATAAGCCCTTGTTTTGGTAAAATGACAGACAATGTAAACAGACATCTGTCAGGTAAACAGTGCTTGCCTAACCTTAAGCAATGGCAACTGTGGGTGACAGTTTCCCAAAACGAAGAGAACCAAACACACTCCCTATTTATGAGGTTTTAGTTCAAGCATGCTGTTGTCTCACATAATCACAATCTCATTACCACACCTAAAACAGGTAACACAGTGCATGCATAACCCTTGTAAAGAATAGACTATCCCTATTTATTTACTTATTTGAGGGGGGGCGGCAGACAAAGGAGAGAGAATGGGCACAACTGAGCCTCCAGCCACTGCAAACGAACTCCAGATGCATGTGCCAACTTGTGCATATGGCTTACTTGGGTATGGAGGAATCAAACCTCAGTCCTTAGGCTTTGCAGGCAAGTGCTTTAATCACTAATCCATCTCTCCAGCCCTAGATTATAACCAGTCCCTATGGGTCATTTCTCACATGGGTTATTTCGAGTTCTTTGCCCTGGTAAGCTGTGACCATAATGGCATGCTTTGTCAAATAATATAGCTGTTTGTCTGATCTTGGCTCAAAAGGCTTCATTTAAGTTTTCCTGCAAGTAACCTGCTGTGAGTTTTGGCAGCAGAAAAGGAGAAATGTTTACTCAGGGTGTTTCCTGAAATGTGGGCACAAGTTTGGCATTGGGTAAAGATGACTGCTGAGTCAGTGGGAAACAGATAAATGAGACACAAAATATGTAATTGACAAATCAAAAGAAAACCCCTTCTCTGACCCTCTAAAAGAAAATGTAGTTCAGATGGATTCCTGCTGGTTTCTGAAAGAACAAACCTGGAATTTTTTTTTTTTTTTAACTTTCTTGGATTCTAACCCTTACTAGCCTCAATTTCCATGAGTCCTATTTAATCAAATGATGCTTTTGAAATATCTGAGTCAGTGTTAGGTCAAGTGGCAGGTTTTTATATTCACCATTTGTCCAGTGAAATGGAACTTTTAAAAGACAGCCAATAAGTCACTCTGTCACTTAAAAAGTGAGCTAGAAAAAAAAAAATAATGAGGGAGGTAAGACAAATTATAAACTGCCAAATATATTCACAGCAATTCATTCATAAAACAGAAGAGAACTGATTTTAACCTTTGAATCATAATTCTAATATAATCTTTCTTTTCTTATAGTCAAGGAGCTCTGAGAGCCAACCTCAACCCTGATGTGTCTAAATATAGAAAAAATCAGTTTAGCTCAGGAACATGGGACTGTAAAATGTTAGTAGAATTTTTAAGCTGTTCAAGTCCCAGTTTCCACGTGCACGGCCTTTTCTAATGTAGAAGATGAATAATGCATGGCGATGCGACCTCGTCAGCTCTCATTTACCCAGGGCAGGGCTCCTTCCTCCCCCTGTCCTTTAATACAACCAGAGCGGAAGATTAGCTTCTGGAAAAGCACCAGCCAGGGCTGGGCAGATGTGGGCTCCAGTCATGGCTTTAAAACCTCCTGTCTGCATGATTTTCAATAATTTAACTCTTGAATCTTGTGCCACTATTAAAACTGGATTGCAATGCCTAGCTTCTACCATTATACCAAGAATTCAGCTATGTGGCTTTGAAACTTTACTGTACTTGAGAACCTTTTAAAAATCCAGATTCTTATGGCTGGAGCGATGGCTCAATGGGTAAAGTCCATGTTGCACAAGCATAAGGACCTGAATTTAAATCTCAGAACCCATATAAAATGCCAGCCATCATGGCAGGTGCCTGCGATTCCAGCACAGGGCCTTGCTGGCCAGCTAATCTAGACAACTTGTGGAGTCCTGGGTTCAGTGTAAGGTGGAGAATGACTAAGGAAGATACTTGGCATAGCCTCACTCACACATAAGTGTACATACACATTCACATGCAATTGTTTTAAGTCTTTATGAATTTCAATATGTGTGTGTGTACACACATGCATGCCAGGGTCTCTTGCCACTACAAATGAGCCATCCAGCTACACGTGTGTGGCTAGGGGACTGAACTGGGGTTACAGGCTTTGCAGGCAAGTACAATTAACCAGTGAATCAGCCCCACACATGCAATTAAAAAAAAAAACAAACAGTGTTTTCAGGTGGGCATGGTGGCAAATGCCTTTAATCCCAGCACTCAGGAGGTAGAGGGAGGAGAATTTCTAGAAGTTTGAGGCTAGCCTGGGTCTACAGAGTTCCAGGTCAGCCTGGGCTAAACTGACATCCTACCAAAAAAAAAAAAAAAAAGAACAGATTCTCAGGCCTAGCCCTGGACAATTTAAACAAGCATCTCTGAAGCAGGACTCAGATTTAGTTCAATCCTTACGTACTGACAAGTCGGTTAGCCCTGCGGGGCCAGCGTGTGTAGCGCTGAGAGCACTGACCAGCCTCCCACCGATGGAGACTGTGGCTGTGACGTCCTTCTCTCCACATCTTGTCTGGCCTTCCCATCCCCTCGCCTGGACATCTCCAGACAGTGATAAATTAACACATGACTTCAAAGCCTCCGCGTCCCCAGATGCATACCGGTTTTCCTGCTTATTTCCCTACCACCCCCCCTTCTACGCACTTAAAATAGCAATCCAAAACCCCTAAAGTTACATAACCAACGATCAGGTTAAAAAGAATAAATTCTAAGCAGAATTTGATACTCCGTCACCCGAGAGGGTGGCGTGCTGGAAGTCCAAGCAGCATCCAGTGTCTCTGAACGACACAGTGGTCCTTAGTTGGGGAATCTTGTACTAGGCCAATAACAGGGGCACCCCCATCTGACTTTGATTGGCTACTTTGATTGCTTCTTGTGCACTGGCATATGTCCGCTCTTCATTGCCCTGTTAAGTAAAAACTGGGCTGGCTAATCCCAACCCCTCATCGTCACGGATGCCGTGGCTCGCAGCCCAACAATCCCAGCGTGTATCTGATTTGAAGAGCATTCATCCCTTCGGAGCTGCCAGACTGTCGTTTGTTTGCTTTAAACTGAAATGAAAATATAAGTTAATTAGGAGAAGATGAGTGATGAGTATGTCCTGAGTCAGGGAAGTGTTGCTTCAGGAAAACAAGCGGAAGTATAGCCACATGCACAAGCCACCAAATGCATTAGATGGGTGTGTCGGCCGCTCCCTGGAGATGTCTGACACAGAGACGAATAATTTTCTGCAAGATTTGTTAGATCAAAGCTGGGACTACAAAAAAAAAAAAACCTGACAGGTGAAAAATGGAACCTCCGAGTAGGCCAAACATTGGCACCAAGCAATATGAAAATTCAGCCTCGGTCTTTTCAAACTCATCAGACTCCCCTACTGGTTAAGAGCTCAAATCAATGAAACTACTCAACAAACACATTTCTATGTTGATGAGCAATGTCGCAGCTCAGGAAAATTAGTTTTTGAGGGAAGGTGTGTAACAATATTAACTTCCCATCATTCTATATTTGTTTCCTGTCCAATTGCTTCAAAGAGTAGTCTGGATTTGTGCCAGTCATTTTTTTTTAATATTTTATTTTTATTTATTTGAGGAAAAAAGGGAGGCAGGGAGAGAGAGAGAACAGGCACACCCAGGGCCTCCAGCTGCTGTAAACAAACTCCAGACACATGAACCACCTTGTGCATCTGGCTTACACGGGTCCTGGAGAGTTGAACCTGGGTTCTTTGGCTCTGCAGACAAGCACCTTAACCACTAAGCCATCTCTCCATCCAAGTGTCAATCATTGTTGAACTCCAGGTCATGATTTATTTCCTTGAAATGAGTAGATATTAATAAGAAGCTGAATTTTAACTCAATATCTAAAGTCACTTTTCTGTTTTTATTTTTTTGCTTCTGTGTGTGTGTGACAAGGCGTGTGGTAGAGGGTGTATATGCCGTGTGTGTGGTGTGTACACACCTGTGGCATGGTGTGTTTGTTTGCAGTGGCTCCATCACTCTTCCACCCAGTCTTTCTTTTTTCATGGGGTGGGAGATGGGGGAGAGAGAATTGGCACACCAAGACCTCTAGCCACTGCAATTGAACTCCAGATTTTTGCAGCCACCTTGCGTGTACATACATGACCTCATGTGCATGTATGACCTTGTGTGTCTGGCTTATGTGGGTTCTGGGAAGTTGAACCTGGGTCCTTAGGTTTTGCAGGCAAGTGCCTTACCTGCTAAGCTGTCTCTCCAGCCATCTGCCTAGTCTTATTTTAGCCAGAGTCTCTTACGGATCCCAGGAGCTAGCCTTTTTTGTTGTTGTTGTTGTTGTTTTGCAAGCTCTGGTGATTCTCAATTCTCAAGTCTCCGCTCTTCCCTATGGAACTGGAGTTACAGATGCGTGTGGTCATGTTTATGGTCCTGGAGATCAAATGTGCACAGTCTTTCGGGCCCTCATGCTTACACAGGAAGTGCTCTTCACCGCTGAGCCATCTCTCCAGCCCAGGAGGGTTTTCTTGTTTTTGTTTTTTTATCACCTCCTTTTCATCTCAGTGGTGACAGAAGGATTCCTATCCAGAGTCATGGCAAAACACACATCTTCCAACCGTGGACAGATGAAATGTACAGCAATGTATTTGTCACACATGCTCAAGAGCCTGGAAGAAAAGGACACTGTGCCCTGCAGGGTCACCCAGAGACTCACTCGGTATCGGAGTGAATAACGGAAAGCCCACGGGAGGCAGACTTGGTAGTAACAAGAGGGTGAGGGGACCTTTGTTACCCAAGAGTGGCTGTGATTTCTTGCCTGAATAATCTAATAATTCCCCCAAAATCCACTGCACTTACAGTATTCTTTGAATCTGTGATTTTGGGGCATTAGTACAAATTTGTGTTGGTAGAAGGAAAACATATTAACCCGACAACCTTGTCATTTTGAATTTTGCATAATAAATGATGCTGTAGTTCGAACGTGAAAGGTGCCCTAGGTTCCTGTGCTGGAACACTGGCTGGCAAGGTTGTGGACCCTTGAGGGGGTTGGAGCCTTGCTGGAGGAAGTGGGTCACTGAGGGCGGGCCCTGAGGTTTTGTGTCCATTTGTCCTGTTACTAAACGTCATGTGGCCACACAGTCTCCCACTCCTTGCTGCTCCATCTTCTGTGAAGTACGTCCCTCAAAAATATAAGTTGGAATAAATCCTTTCTGCCTTATGTTACTTCCTGCTAGTTATTTGGTCACAGAAATGAGTAAAATAACTAATTCATGTGGTAATCCTATTTATGTCCTATAATCCTCATTTAATCTTTTTATTTTATTTCTTTTTTGCTTGTTTATTTGCTTGCTTGTTTTTATTGGTGGGGGGGGGGGTTGTTTTCGTTTTTATTTCGAGGTAGAGTTTCACTCTAGCCCAAGCTGACTTGGAACTTTGTAGTCCCAGACTGGCCTCAAACTCACAGTGATCCTCCCTCCTGCTTCTGCCTCCCAAGAGCTAGGATTAAAGACATGTCCCACCACGCCTGGTGCTATGTCTTAATATAATTCTTTATGTGCATAGTAAGGGTGCAAAAGCAGAGGGCCAAATAGTGAACCTCTGGAACACTGAGAAATGAGTGGCCGCAGTGGAGAGCAACGTGAACTACAGTGTGCAGTGCCCGGCCCCAGCACTCAGCGTGATCGGCAGGAGCAGCAGCTGATGCATGCTCCCTTCAAGATGCCTGATTTGAGAAGGTGAGTCAGCATGTTGCCTGCCCTACTCCTTTCTTTTTTAAAAACTTATTTTATTGTACTTACTTGAGAGAGACAGAGACACACAGAATTAAAGAGAGAGAATGGGCGCACTGGGGCCTTCAGCAGCTGCAAACAAACTCCAGACGCATGTGCCACCTTGTGTATCAGGCTTTACATGGGTCCTGGGGAATCAAACCTAGGTCTTTTGGCTTTCCAGGCAAGCTCCGTAACTGCTAAGCCATCCCTCCAGCCCCCTACACCTTCTTTGTGAACTCTAAGCCAAAGCCCACTCTCAAATAATATTTCTCAAATGTTGACTCAAGAACAAAATGTCCTGTAAGACAATTGTTTAAAACTAATTTAGCTGTATCTACCCCCAAAAAATAAATAGTAAATACCAACATCCAGATAAGTTTTATGATTAATGAACTGGATTAAGTCATGTCTAAAACCTTTCAGTTTCCTTATTATATATTGACATGTTTAATTACTTGAAGCCGATTACAATTCCAATGAATCAGGTAGGTGTGGCATAGAAGCTATTTGAAGATGATTTCAGTGGGAAGAAAACTATCTAAAATTAACTCACATTAGAAAAGACTTCACCCTTCACAATTTTTCCCTGAAAATAACTTAATAAAAAAAAAGCCACAAAAATTGCATCAGAATTTTAGTATTCTACTTCATAAGATATTTTGACTTAAAGATGGCTGTTTCTTTTTTTAACATTTTATTTATTTATTCATTTGAGAGACAGAGATTAATATAGCTATCAAAAGTAAATATACACATGTAAGGACAGAAGTACATCAAAAAATATGTGTGTATATATGAAATATATGGTATGGATTGAAAATGAAAATTCAACTGTACCTACAGTGACAAATACAGAAGAAATAGCACAAGAGAAAATTAAAGGGATAAAAGCTGCCTAATCTGGGGCTGCGGGTCCCCGGATCCTCGGAGCCGTGGTTCCCTGAAGGTGTCCAGGCAGCCGTGGAGCGCAGGGCTTGAGTGGCCGTGAGCGCACGGGATGTACACGCGCGGAGGCGACTGCAGAGAGTGGTCCTCTGTACTCTGCAGGGAGATGGGTTGATCAGCAGTTCAGCGATAGCAGGAAGAGGGTCCTAAGGGGATTGGTGGGTTCAAAAGTTGCTGGCCAATGCCTAGGAACGTGCATTCCATCATGTAGGGAGAGAGTCAGGCAACCTACACTCTGGCGGGAGGAGAGTTGCAGGGGGAAGGGGTGAGTGAAGGCTGCTGGTTGACACCACATAAGGAGTTTCCTAGGCCACTGGCCAAAGGTCACGGGGGGGCTGTGAGCGAAGCCTAAGTCCACGTGTGCTGGGCTTGGAGAGGGAGTGGCCTCCTGTGGGGAAGGTAGGGGAGGGGGGGCTGAGCTGTGCCTGGCAGCTCAGGCCTGTCTCCTGAGGGCTCCAGCCTATTCCTGGCAGTGCCCAACATGGGGTCAGGAAGGTGATTAGTAGGTAAAGGGCTTGCTGAGTGTGCAAGCATGGGGGCCTGCGTGGGGACCCTCAGTGCTCACATAAAAGCTAGGCACAGTGGCTCAGGCCTGAAATCCCAGTGCTGGGGAGGCAGAGACAGGAAGATTCCTGGGGCTTGCTGGCTAGCTAGTCTAGCCAAATAGGTGAGTTCCAGGTCTGATGAGAGAGTCAACTGGTTCAGAAGAAGAAGAAAAAAAAGGAAGGGAGGGAGGGAGGGAGGGTGAGAGGAAGGGAAGGAGGGAGGGAGGGAAGGAGGGAGGGAGGGAGGGAGGAAGACATCCAACAATGACCACCACACTACCACCACCACCACCACCCCCCCTCCCCGTCCCCCACCCCACCCCGGGCCTCCACGCATGCTCACACATTTGCACAGGGTCTCACTCTGCAGTTCTGCCTGGAACTCACAAGGTAGCCCAGGATGGCTGTGAACTCATGCTAATCCTCCTGCCTCCACCTCCCAAGTGCTGGCGTGACCCACCATGCCCTAAGTCTGAGTTCTGTTTCTTCTATAGACCAGGTAAAGTCAATAATCAAGAGTCATTTGGCATAAATGTTACTCATTGCCACTTTTCAGTCTGACAGATGGTAGCGTAGATTAGGTGACTTGCTCAAAGGCAAAAATGGTCCTTTGTAGTTTAAAGCCCTCTTTCTGGCAACTCCAAAGTCCTCTCTGAGAGGCTGTCTGTTATATGTGGTAGAAACCTTTTATTTTATTAGACTTAAAGTTCCATTTTGAAAAGTGGCAGGAAACAAGATTAGCCTAAATGTTTTCCAAAATGAGCTTCCCAGTGTCTTTACTTGCACATTCATACATTTGACATTCTTTCATTGGATTAAAAGTAGGATTTCTGGGGCTGGAGGGATGGCTTAGTGATTAAGGCGCTTGCCTGCAAAGTCAAAGGACCAAGATTCGATTCCCCAGGACCCACATAAGCCAGATGTACAAGGGGGCGCACGTTTCTAGAGTTCAGTTGCAGTGGTTGGAGGCCCTGGCGTGCCCATTCTCTCTCCTACCCTTTCTCCCTCTCCCTCTTTGTCAAATAAATAAATTAAAATATTTAAAAAGAAGGCAGGAGCTCTGGCAATCGCCAATATCAACTTACAAGCAGCAAACCCTGAAGTAATAGACTTTGTTGGGACTTAAGTCCTCATGGGAAGGTCTGGTTGTCTGGGCTGCCAGTAGCCATGTTGTGACTTAGGATGCTTAAGAGGGGAAGAATTCCTGTAAAATAAAAGTGTGAGCCAGGTGTAGTGGCACACGCCTTTAACTCCAGCACTTGGGAGGCAGAGGTAGGAAGATAACTGTGAATTCAAGGCCACCCAGACATTACTAGCAAATTCCATGTAAGCCTGGAATAGAGCAAGATCTTACTTTGAAAAAAAAAAAAAAGTGTCCTCTTTCTGGGCTGGAGAGATTGCTTAGTGGTTAAGGTGCTTGCCTGCAAAGTCAAAGGATCTAGGTTTGATTCCCCAGGACCCACACAAAGCCAGATGCACAAGGTGGTGTATGTGTCTGGAGTTGATTTGCAGTGACTAGAGGCCCTGGCATGCCCATTCTCTTCCTCCCCCCTCCTCATTTATCAGCCTTCTTTAAAAATAAAAATGTCCTCTACTCAACACCTACCAAACCAGAGATCCAGAGGTTCCTAAGTGCCCATCACTGAAGTAGACTTAAAATGCACCCAACATGGCTCAGGGAATTTTGCACACGAGGGGGCAGAAAGATTGTTAGAGCCACAAGCTGGGACATTTTGCCCAGAGACATTACCTCTCCCCCATAACTGACTGTTGCCCCCATAATGTATGACCCACAATCCCCATGGGGTGGACCTGCATGCCCAATGAAGAAGACCTCTTTAGAAAAGGGTCAGGGAGGAGGGAAAGGATGGTGCCAACATGTGTTGTTTACATACTAAATATGTAAATAATAAAATATGTCCATATCTAATAAAAATAGTTTTTTAAAATGTGTACTCTTCCATGACAAAAAATTGAAATGTGGAACCATTTTTGCCCTAGTCCACCTTTAAGTTCCTCTTACAGTTGTAGAGAAGTATCCTGCACAGGGCTCAGCAATCTACTAGGAACTCAGATGCTGAACAAGCATGTTTAAGTCTTTTCATGTTTTAAAATGGAGAAAGCTTGTTGCCTTGTGATCATCTTCAAAGGACAGAATTGGTCAGGATCGGTTCACCAAATATTTTCCACTAAAAATACCATGGGATAAATGATTTTCAGGAAATTCACTGAAAGATTTATGGTGCATTCACTCATGCACACACACAAGAAAGGTAATAAATAAATAAATTTTAAATGCATGTTCTCAAAAGATTATATATAAAAATTCAAGTTGGTCATGAACTTCAGGTTTCAAAACTCTGTAAGAGGGCTGGAGAGATGGCTGAGTGGTTAAGGTGCTTGCCTAAGAAGCCCAAGAACCCATGTTCAAATCACCAGGTCCCACATAGGCCAGACACACAGTAACACAAGCGTGCAATGTCACACATGTGCACAAGGGAGCACATGTGTCTAGAGTTCATTTGCAGTGGCTAAAGGCCCTGGAGTGACCATTCTCCCTCTTTCTCTCTCTCTCTCTCAAAACAAATAAATAAATAACATAAAAACTGGGGGGGGGGGGGATGGCTTAGCAGTTAAGGCATTTGTCTGCAAAGCCTAAGGACCCTGGTTTGATTCCCCAAGACCCACATAAGCCAGATGCACAAGGGGGCACATGTGTCTGGAGTTCATTTGCACTGACTGGAGGCTCTGGCACACCCATTCTGTCTTTCTCTCTGTCTCTTTCTTCTCTCATTCTCAAATAAATAAATTAATTAAATATTAAAATATAAAACCTCTGTAGGAGTATCTAGAAGCCACTAATATCTTTAACTATACATGTATATACACACAACTAACTAGAGAGAAAGGCTGACAGAAAATTTTACAACAGCTTGGTATGAGACTACTTTGTAAAAGGGAATCACATGCTTGCATTATCCCTTACTATAATGTTAAACTGAACAGAGAGTTAGTAAAGCCATGGTTTCAGGAAGTCAGCGAGTTTTCAAAACCTTTTCTCACTGTGGCATGTGACCCTGTCCATCCCTGGGTCAAGAAACTTTTTTTTCATTTCCTTCACTCTCTCTGCCAAAACCATCCCCCATCAGCCACATCTAAAGTGCAGACTATCTCAGAGCAGTCTTTTTTTTTTTTTTAATTTTTTATTTATTTGAGAGCGACAGACACAGAGAGAAAGACAGAAAGAGGGAGAGAGAGAGAATGGGCGCGCCAGGGCTTCCAGCCTCTGCAAACGAACTCCAGACGCGTGTGCCCCCTTGCGCATTTGGCTAACGTGGGACCTGGGGAACCGAGCCTCGAACCGGGGTCCTTAGGCTTCACAGGCAAGCGCTTAACCGCTACACCATCTCTCCAGCCCTCAGAGCAGTCTTTTAAGGATCAGCGGCGCTTGCTGTGGCAGGGTAGTGAGAATGGAAAAGAGAGGGCGAGCTTCTGGGGGGAAATGCTGCTCCTTAAAGGGGATGGCCAATCTGACTCATTTCGTCTTCTCCCCATGACAACGCCATGATGAGTCACTAGGGTGGCTGATGGAAAACACACATGCTCACACATGTGAGTGTGCACGTGCACACACTCACAACTATAAGCTTCCAGAACTCCGGCCAGGCACAGGAGGCAAACTGCGCGCCATGCTCTGCTGAAGCCTGTGCGCTTACTGCAAAGGACAGCTGCCGGTATTGCTGCCGAGAAGAGAGACTTACGCTGTGCTCCTGAACCCCGCAAGAAGTGAGACTTACGCTGTGCTCCCCCCATAAGAAGTGAGACTTACACGGTGCTCCCCCTGTAAGAAGTGAGACTTACACTGTGCTCCCTATGTAAGAAGTGAGACTTATGCTATGCTCCCTATGTAAGAAGTGAGACTTACGCTGTGCTCCCCCTGTAAGCAGTGAGACTTATGCTGTGCTCCCCATGTAAGAAGTGAGACTTACGCTGTGCTCCCCCCATAAGAAGTGAGACTTACACTGTGCTCCCCACTGTAAGAAGTGAGACTTACGCTTTGCTCCCCCCTGTAAGAAGTGAGACTTACACTGTGCTCCCCCCATAAGAAGTGAGACTTACGCTGTGCTCCCCCCCACCCAGTAAGTTAGAAGTGAGCACTTACCACCTGGACACTCTCTGGTCCTCTGCTTCTGTCTGAATGCTAAAACAAGCCAGGTGGGCCAAGTGATGAAACATATGGACTTACGAATCAGATTAAAAATAAAAGTGAGGTTTATCTTGTTCAAAAAACTGAAGAGAAGCCTTAGGCAGGTTATAGCTTTAGTATTAGGTGCCAGATGGTGCATCAGTCAAAATTGGAGACAAGAGCCAACTAAATTAGCTAATCCTGTCTGCATCTCTCCTTCCTTTGAATTGTTGATAGAACACTGGTACAATTCCCTGTAACATCTAAGGGTGTGGATGTGTGACTTACTAAACCAGGTTATATAACACTTGTATGTCCAGAAGGTGCACGAATACTTTCATACCTTTCACATAGAAGGTTCTCAATGATGTATAATGTGTGGATGCTTTTGTTGAAACAGAAGGATGTAGTGTGTATTTGAACACGTTTGTAAATAACGTGTTAATCATGGGTTATTTAATGTCTCAAAGAATTTGTGCCAAACTAACACTACAACTATTTTATGAAGGGTAGATAAAAAGAGCATGTAAAACACAGCACACCACAGCCCATAAGTGGTTTCTGTTGTGTTCCCCTCATCAAGAAGCTCCTTGTAGGGGCTGGAGAGATGGCTTAGCAGTTAAGCACTTGCCTGTGAAGCCTAAGGACCTTGGTTCGAGGCTCAATTCCCCAGGACCTATGTAAGCCAGATGCACAAGGTGGCACATGCATCTAGAGTTCGTTTGCAGTGGCTGAAGGCCCTGGTGCACCCATTCTTTCTCTCTCTCTGCCTCTTTCTCTCTCTGTCTGTCACTCTCAAGTAAAAAAATGTTTTTTAAAAACTCCTTGTATTTTTTAGGAGCTCAATACCATTTGACTTCATAGAAAAGGAAGCTAGAATGAGGACTGGCAAGAAAAAAAAAAAGAAAGAAGAAGAAAGGAAGGAAGGAAGGAAGGAGAGAGAGAGAGAGAGAGAGAGAGAGAGAGAGAGAGAGAGAGAGAGAGAGAAAGAAAGGCCGGGCATGGTGGTGCATGTCTTTAATCCCAGAACTTGGGAGGCAAAAGGAGGAGGATTGCTGTGAGATTGAGGCCAGCCTGAGACTACATAGTGAATTCCAGGTCCACCTGGGCTACAGTGAGACCCTAACTCAAAAAAAAACTAAAAACAAATCCAAAAAAGAAAAAAAGAAGAAAAAGAACTGGGAGATATTGGTGGAGGGGATGGTAGACAGGGGGTGGAGGAACAGAATACAGAGGGCAGGAAGGTCTAGAGGGGACAGGGGAAGGGGAGAGAAGAAAGGAAAGGCACACACAAAAGTAAAGACAGTATAATAAGCACCGTAGAAACCCACTTCCTTAGTTAGGTAATTAAAAAGTAGAACTCTTTTAAGAGAGAGAGATTGATCAGAAATACCCTACTGAGGCCAAGAAAACTTTACCTAAAACCATAGGCTGTTGCTGACAAATCTCCATGCGAGAAAGGGGTCACACATACCCCCAAGTTATCTTTTGGTCAGGGAGGCCCAGAGGACTCCTGCTGAAACAAGAGCCGATGTTCTGCTCTGGTCTCGGCAGAGAAGTACTCCCTCCTGTCCCTACACAGGCGAGCACAGGAGGTACCTTAAGGAAACAGACACGTGAATACACCATAGAACACAGAGAGAGAGACAGGAGAGAGCAAAGACATTCTAGGAAAGCCAGGCGTGGTGGCCACGCCTTTAACCCCAGCGCCTGGGCGGCTGAGTTAGGAGGATCGTTGTGAGCTCTAGGCTAGCTTGAGACTAATTCCTGGTCAACCTGGGCTAAAACAAGACCCTACCTGGAAAAACAAAAGAAACAGTCAGAGATTTTAGCAAAGAGGAACATTGCAAGTAAAGAGACAGTGGTGTGCAGATGTTTGCGTGTTTAGGGACCAGAAGTGACGCCTCTGATAGGCAACAGATGGGCAAGAAATTGTACGTCACTCTGGTATTGGGAAACCAGCTCATGCAAAGCAAAAGCAAGGAATAGACAATAACAAAGCAAATTCTGATGATGTGTGAAGCGATGGTGCAAAGTGATAGAAACTAGCAATGTTTGGGAGCTTTTCCACCTGTATCAATAATCCCTCAAATGGCTTAGCAGTTAAGCGCTTGCCTGTGAAGCCTAAGGACCCCGGTTCGAGGCTCGGTTCCCCAGGTCCCACGTTAGCCAGATGCACAAGGGGGCGCACGCGTCTGGAGTTCGTTTGCAGTGGCCCGAAGCACTGGCGCGCCCATTCTCTCTCTCTCCCTCTATCTGTCTTTCTCTCTGTGTCTGTCGCTCTCAAATAAATAAATAAAAATTTAAAAAAAAAATAATAATCCCTCAAGCCTCCCCACTGAGCACCCCAGTCCTGACCTTCAACAGAGAAACAGGTGGCAGTCAACGCTTAAGACTCAGTGATCCTTAGAGACACAGGTAGGAAAGATTCACATTAATACATACCACATGCTCATCCCACCTGGACAGGTTATGTCAAACCTACAAAGCACAGTCAGACACAAGGATAAAATCAACATGACTCTTCCCAGAAAGGAGAAGCTTACACCTCATATAATTTACACTTGTAACTGTTCTTAAATTTACATTTTCCCTGGCTTTGTCGCCAAGACACGTGAAGACAGTTGAAGTTAAAAGTCATCCTCTGCCACTCAACACCCACCAAAGCAGAGGTCCAGAGGCTCCTAAGGGCCCATCACTGAAGTAAACTTAAAATGCACTCAACATGGCTCAAGGAATTTTGCGGAAGAGGGGGAGGAAAAATTGTTAGAGCCACAGGTTGGAACATTTTGCACAGAAACATTGCCTCTTCCCCATAACTGTCTGTTGCCCCCATAATGCATGATCCACCACCCCCATGGGGTTGACCTGCATCCTCACAAGGAAGGTCTCTTCAGAAAAGCGGCAGGAAGGAGGGAAAGGATGGTACCAACATGGGCTGTTTACATAGTATGTCCATAAAAATAAATTTTTTTAAAGTCATCCTCTGAAAAGATGATGACATCAAAATAAAAGAGAGACTAATTGAGATGGGGAGGGGATATGATGGAGAGTGGAGTAGCAAAAGCGAAAGTGAGGGGGGAATTATCATGGTTTATTGTAGACAATTATAGCGATTATCAATTAAAAAAATGTTTATGTCATCCTCTGAGTTCTAGCTCCTTTGTGAGAGGACAATCTGGTGACAATGTGTATGGTACAACTTTTGAGTCACTCTCTCACAATTATTTTTTGTTAATAAATAGGGCCATTCATGCTCTTCCCCTATGGCTGTGAGGGAATTACAGCAAGGAACCTTGTGTTGCGAGTGGCAAGGTTCCTCCCAGAGATACCTGAAGTGTTACAGGCCTTTCCTTATTAAGAGACCTCTCACACACAGCACTTGCCATGGGCCAAGCCCTGGGCCAAACCCTCTTCATGGGTTCACTGGGTTTTTTAGCAGGTTTTTCAATCTTGCCAGGCCCACCTGTGCAGCAGTGGAAATCCAGGCACCATGTTTCTAAGACTACAAACTTCTTGAGAGGACCTTTTTCGCTGTTGGTTACTGTCCCACATTTTGACCTGAGCCTACAAAGCCAGCCACAAGAGAGATGCTGCCCTCCAGCAGTTATTGAGACCAACAGGTATTCATCGCTTGCTCAGACATAAGCACTGGGGATACGTTCTGGGACAAAACGGCTGCAGTTCACAGGGCCTGTCCTCAAGGAAAAAGCTAATTTACAAGCAAGCCTCCTTAAAGGTTTGGGCTGGGGTGATCTAGGAGGCCTGTGAAGCATCTTACAAGGGCTCTGTGAATGGCTGTGTGACGTGCATCGTACACAAAGGGCAGTAGCTATTCAATGCTATGAAGTCCCAGTTACTGCAGGGGAATAAATGAGACGTCTGCTCCTAACACAGCGTGCACGTCAAACCTTACTGAGAGGGCAGACCTCACGTTAAGTGTTCTCGCCTTACAGAACACACAAACAAAATGTTCAGAGACACCTAAAGCCTCTGAGAGGTACTGGCAGACCCTTACCTGTGACAGCCCTGTCACACTTGTTTGTTTGCACACTCCCACGCTAAGAAGATCCTACATACCAAGTACATAAAGCTGCTTATATACCAATAATCAATAAAGCTAGAAATAAATAGCTATAGTAGTGACTATCCACGAAACCCAAGTAAAGAAAAAAAGATCCCATCATATAGACCTCTACAGATGTTGCCTTTATGAAAAGTCCAACAGTTAAGCCAGGTGTGGTGGTGCACACCTTTAATCCCAGCACTCAGGAGGCAGAGGTAGGAGGATCACCATGAGTTCGAGGCCACCCTGAGACCACATAGTGAATTCCAGATCAGCCTATACTAGAGTAAAACCCTACCTTGAAAAACAAAAACTTAAATAAATAAATAAAAGGAAAGGAAAGGAAGGAAGAAAAGGAAAGGAAAGGAAGGAAGAAAAGTCCAGCAGTTATTGAGACCAACAGGTATTCATCACTTGTTCAGACATAAGCACTGGGGATACACGTTCTGGGACAAAACAGCTGCAGTTCACAGAGCCTGTCCTCAAGGAAAAAGCTAATTTACAACAAGCAATTTAATCATCTCCACCGCCTAAAGATCTGACTGGCACCTACGGTGACTAAATGTGGAAACCTTAAGATCAGCTCGGTTCTCTTATATTTAAGTTTTAGAACCTGAGTCACAATAAGGAGGAGTTTGCCCACAGAGATTCAGCACACCACAGGACTGGTAACACAAAGGCCATTGGCAGTCAAATGCTTATGCCCAGCAGAACTTCTGGGTCTGCAGAGCAGAACTCTGCCTCCCTGAGGTTCATGATGGAGAAGATGTAGAGAGATCCCAGCTGCCACTGATGGAGAGAGACTGCGAGATGAGGAGAAGTTGAGAGAAAGAGATGGGAGGGACGGAGTGTCTTTCCTGAAACCACACACAAGAACACCCAGGTCCAGGCTCTCCCCCCTGGAAGCGCCTCCTCTCTAAGCCCCAGCTGGAGCCTGACTGAAGTCACAGAACTCATCTCCAGGCAGGCAGGTCCCAGAGAGCCTGCTCGATTCCTCCTGCTTATACTTCCTCCTGATCTCCGCCAAAGGCCAGAAGCGACAGTGGGTTGTATTTTCATGTACTCCCAGGCATTTTGACGTCACTCAAATGCAGATAAAAACGATGATTAAAGCCAGACGTGGTGGCACACACCTTTGAATCCCAGCACTCGGGAGACAGGGGTAGGAGGATTGCCATGAGTTCGAGGCCACCCTGAGACTACATATGTTAATTACAGGTCAGCCTGGATGGGAGTGAGACCCTACCTCGAAAAAAAAAAAAAGATAATTAAGGGCTGGAGGGATGGCTTAGTGGTTAAGGTGTTTGCCTGCAAACCCAAAGGACCCAGGTTTGATTCTCCAGTACCCACATAAAGCCAGATGCACAAGTTGGCGCATACATCCGGAGTTCATTTGCAGTGGCCGGGGGACCTGGTGCAACCATCGTCTCTCTCTCTCTCTCTCTCTCTCTCTCTGTCTCTGTCTCTCTCCCTCTTTCTCTGTCAAAGAAAGAAAGAAAGAAATTATTTTTGAAAAATGGTAATTATTTTTGTTTGTGTTTTTTTAAGACAAGGTCTCATTCTGTAGCCCAAGCTGGCCTAGAACTCATGGGGCAGTCCAGATCAGTCTTGAGCCCATGGCAGTTCTTTTAAAGCCTCCGGAGAACTAGGGTTGCAGGCATGGACCACCGCGCCTGGCTGGTGACTCCATCACATGTGTTCAGGGAGCATGGGAGGCCTGGGAAACTGCTTTTTAGAGAAATGTCCTGGTTTATGCTCTGAGAGAAACTTTACAATAAGCCATGTTGTATACCTAGATATTTCAAATACAAAAATTTGGGGTTAGGTACCTGCCCCTTCATTTTCACTGATTTTGCTATTTTGGTGATGCAAAAATTCCTAAATGAATGATGAATGCTGAATAACAGAACTCTCCTTTCTGAAAGCCGTCCCCACAGTCTGTGTTCATGCCCGGTGTGCAACGCCCAGCCACTAAGTGATTGCTGAGTAAAGGCTCTCACGCTCTCACGTAAAGGAAAACAAGGCAAAGCCATCATCAGTTCTGAATTGCCAACATTGTTAACATCATCAGGAGTAGGAAAGAAAATAGATGGGCCTTTTTAGGCAAGGAATTAATGAGAGATGGTTTCATTTGCCAGGAATGTAAAAGCTATTCCTTATGTCAAAAGAGATTTGGCAATGAACTGTTAAAATGTGCGTAGCTGGAGCTCGCCAGTAACGACTGGAAATTAGCACTCTAACCATTACCTCTCGTCCTGCAGTTAGTAGCAGGACAAGTCATTTTCAGTGTGTGTCATTGCCAAAGCCGCAGCGTCAGCAAGGGGCTTTCACACCCCCACTGGGGATCCAAGAGTCCCAGTTCTTACTGATTCATAAGCAACTGCTGGGCTAGCTATTCCTGGGGAGACTTCAACAAATGTCTGTTCACCCCCAGAGATGTCACCAACAGCACACCTAAGAAACTATTACACCTAACTTGGCTGCAACTGGGCTTAATCACAGGACCACTGGCGACTTCTCAGGGAGGGGCTGGGTCTCATGCCCCGCCTCCTGCGGCTGCCTTGTGAGAAGCTCTGCGCTGCAGGGTGAACCCTCTCTCCCGCCTGGGAAGACCTCACCTGCGTCACCACAGCTGCACTGATTTCATGACAACAATGGCCATGTCAGGCTCCAAGGGGCCATGTTCCTTGACAGTAACCTCTTCAGGGAAGAGAGGGCCCAAAGGCCAGAACAAATCTACAGAGATTTATTCTGATGTAGTTGGCACCTTTAGGGGTTGTGATGGTTGATGTTGATCACCAAATTGACAGGACCTAGAACCACCTGTAAGGGGATTTTCTCAACTAGGTTAATTGAGGTGCAGGTGCCAAGACCCACCTAAACTGGGGGCTGCACCGTCCCATGGGCTGGGGTCCAAGACCATGCAAAACTGAGAGAGCTAACTGGGTATGGACATTCATTGCCCTCAGCTCACTGTGGGCTGAGTGTGACCAGCTGCCTCCAGCATTCCATGATGGAATTGTAACCCGGAGCTATAAACTGAAGTAAGCCTGTCCTTCCCTAAACTAACTCTGTCAGGCATTTTTGTCTCAGCAACAAGGAGGTAACTAATACAGGCATTGCCATATAAACCCCTTGTGGTAGTGTGAATACATGGCCCCAAATATATTCACTGTTTTATTAGTTTGTAGTTTGCGTCTGCTGCCACATGGCTGGAGGCGGTGTCACTGGGCGGATCCTAGGGTGTGGTGGTGGGTTTGAGAGTTCAATCTAAGGATATGCAAAGTGTGCCTACCTGGAGCTCCTGATGTGTGCTGTGCTGTGTGGATTTTGGCTTCTGGCTTGTGTTTTCTCTTTCCCTGCTTGGGACTGTTCTGAAGGCAGGCCAGCTTCTTATGCCATTATGGAACTTCCCCTGGATCTGCAAGCTTCAATAAATCCCTTCCTCCATACCTGTGCCTGGTCTGGAAGTTCGCCTCAGCGAACCTGAAGCTGTCTGCTTCACCTCTCAAAGTAGAATTTGTTAGAAAATGGAACTTCCCAGACTCCCTCCAGGCTTCCTGAGTCAGGAACTCTAGGAATGAGATCCAGTCATAGACGTGTCCCTGAGAAGATTCAGACACAGGCTCCAGGGTGACAACCTCTGAAAACTTAAAAAACCTAAGCAGTCACGGGAAAGGAGGCAAACCTGCAGCGCACTCCGGTTGTCACTAAGGAGTCTGGCTATCTTCCGGTGGCCAAGCCAGGAGCTGTAACCCCTCTCAGCCTCTTCCTCCGGCTCCTGGGCTCGATCTTCCTCCTGCTAGAACAATCCCTCGGGTCAACGGGATTAGCGTTACAGTTTACTAACTGTGCAGCTGACTGAGTTCTGGTGGTGGTCCTGCAACGGGGAGGGGACGCTCCCATTTTATAAAAGAGGCAACTGGATCCGAGGCATTAAGGAAGGGACATGAAACCCCACAACTACAGAACTTGAATTCTAGACCATGGGTAATACAAACTCGGTTTTCTGTTGACTATATTCAGCTAATTTTGAAAAAAAATTCCAGCGTTTCTCAACCACAGACTATTGACATTTTGAGTAGTTCATTCATTTATTTTCTTTTGCTTTATTTATTTATTTATTCATTCATTCATTCATTCATTATTTTGAGGGGAGGAAGCAGAGGGGAGGCGGGAGGTGAGGTTGCACATGAAACATTAAACAAAATTCCTCACGTCTACCACTAGGTGGCAGTACACCCGTTGGCAGAAAGGAGTAAGGACCACTCCGGGTGGAAATTGCTTCAATTTAACTTAGTAATTCTCAGCCTTGAGCTCACATCAGAAATCACCCAAAGATTTTGTTTTAGTAGACGGATGAAGGAAGCTGAGATCTGCACCTCTGAAAAGTTCCCCCTATAGAACTAAGTTTGGGGAACAAAGGTTTGAACAATTGTTCAAGCACAAAGCATATCCAAGAAAGGTATGTTTTACGGCTTCAACTGCTTTGTTGCACACACATACACGCATACAAAAATAAAAAATGGGCCGGGCGTGGTGGCGCACGCCTTTAATCCCAGCACTCGGGAGGCAGAGGTGGGAGGATCATCGAGAGTTCGAGGCCACCCTGAGACTACATAGTGAATTCCAGGTCAGCCTGGACCAGAATGAGACTCTACTTCAAAAAACCAAAAAAAATAAAAATAAAAATAAATAAATAAGTAATGGGGCTGGCGAGATGGCTTAGCTGTTAAGCGCTTGCCTGTGAAGCCTAAGGACCCTGGTTCGAGGCTTGATTCCCCAGTACCCACGTTAGCCAGATGCAAAAGGGGGCGCACGTGTCTGGAGTTCGTTTGCAGTGGCTGGAGGCCCTGGCATGCCCATTCTCTCCCTCTCTCCCTCTATCTCTCTCTCTCTCTCTCTCTGTCACTTTCAAATAAATAAATAAAAATAAAAAATGAAAAATCAAAATAATAACTAAGCAAAGATTTCCTTGACCAGCATAGCAACTTTTTGTACCACTTCTTCCTGAAGTTGGATTTGTAAGCCATTTTTTGAAGGCTAAATGGGGTTTCCATTTTTAATACATGGCCCTTGAATATTACTTGAAAAAAAAAAAAACCAGTGCTCTTTGCTGGTGAACAGTACCTCATCCTTCCTTCTTTCTCACGTCTCTTTATGAAATTCGAAAATGTCTGAGACTCTTAGATGGCTTTGGGGAGACAAGAAAGATGTCTCTCTAGTTCATTTTCCCTTACACCAGTATTTTCTAGTTTACAGGCCAGATCAAGAGTGCAATGAACTGTACTTTCTCTCTCAGCTGTGGCAAGGTTCCTGCTTCATAACAAAATTTAAAATGCTCTGGGAAAGATGAAAACCCTGAGGCCCTGAGGTTTGAGAGAACCTTTACTAGATAGATGCTGGTGTTCAGAAACAAAACAAACCCACTCCTGAGAATAAGGAATCCACTTTCTCCACTACCTGCATGCTAAGCAAGGGGGGCACTGCCCTCCTCATATGTGCAAGTTCGGTTACCTCCCTGGGCTCTTTTTAAAGTAGATACTGAAAATATTTTAAAGAATTTCTGTCTTATACACAAAGATTCATTTTTAGAATTTTCAATGTTACAGTACGTTTTCTCAGACAGTTGTAAAGGAGCTTTATTTGGAGAAAATTTTTAAACTTTAATTGACAAAATAATTGCATGTTTGGAAATGTATGGTGGTGGGGTGGCTCTAAATTGGGATAATTATCATATGCATTGCTACATAATTAACATTTTTCTTTTCAAATTTTTTTTAATTTTTTTTAATGACAACTTCCTCAAAAATATTTTTTTAATTTTTTATTTATTTATTTGAGAGCAACAGACACAGAGAGAAAGACAGATAGAGGGAGAGAGAGAGAGAATGGGCGCACCAGGGCTTCCAGCCTCTGCAAACGAACTCCAGATGCGTGCGCCCCCTTGTGCATCTGGCTAACGTGGGACCTGGGGAACCGAGCCTCGAACCGGGGTCCTTAGGCTTCACAGGCAAGCGCTTAACCGCTAAGCCATCTCTCCAGCCCTCAAAAATATTTTTAAATATATTTTATTTTATTTATTTACTATTTGAGAGAGAGAAAGAGGCAGAGAGAGAGAGAGAGAATGGGCGCACCAGGGCCTCCAGCCGCTGCAAACAAACTCCAGATGCATGCACCCCCTTGTACATCTGGCTTACGTGGGTCCTGGAGAGTTGAGCTGGGGTCTTTTGCCTTTACAGGCAAACGCCTTAACCACTAAGCCATCTGTAGCCCCCCAAGAATATTTTTATTTATTTGCAAGGAGAGAGAAGGAAAAGGGGAGAATAGGTGTGCCAGGCCTCTTGCTACTGTAAACATACTCCAGAGGCATGTGCCATTTTTACATGGGTACTGCGGAAGTGAATCCAGAGCTTCAGGCTTTGCAAGCAAGAGCCTTTAACTGCTGAGCCATCTCTCCAGCCCCATGATTAACCTTCTCTAATGAGACAACACTTAAAATCCACTCAGTAGCACATTCTGCTGTTACAGTCACGACGCTATACAATGACTCTCTGGGCCTATTGCTTCTTTCTAACAAGGCTTCTGCATCCTTTGACCAACCTCACCCCCAGCACACATCCCCCACTCCTAATCACCACAATTCTGGCCTTGACTTCTAAATCAAGTGTTTCTTTTCTTTTTCTTTTCTTTTTCCAAAGTAGGGTCTCATTCTGGTCCAGGCTGACCTGGAATTCATTATGTAGTCTCAGGGTGGCCTTGAACTCACAGTGATCCTCCTACCTCTGCCTCCCGAGTGCTGGGATTAAGGGCGTGCACCACCACGCCCGGCTCCAAAGTTAGTGTTTCTCAGCTTCCACACGAGCGTTTGCGTATTTGCCTTTCTGTTTCTGCCTTGTTTCACCTGAGTGTCCTCCCAGTTCCTCACGCACTTGCAGAAAAATAAATAAAGTACAAGAAAAAGAATTAGGGGCTGGAGAGACGGCTTAGCAGTTAAGGCATTTGCCTGCAAAGCCAAAGGACCCTGGTTTGACGCCCCAGAACCCACGTAAGCCAGATGCACAAGGGGAAGCATGCATCTGGAGTTTGTTTGCAGTGGCTGCAGGCCCTGGCGCGCCCATTCCCTCCCGCCCTCCCCCCCTCTTTCTCTTTATCAAATAAATAAAACATATAGATTGTTTGAAAAAAAAATTTTAATTATTCCTGATTTAAATCCTATTTTCTTAAATGGCTTTTCATTACTAAAACAAATGAGAAGCTAGTCCTTGCAGCTATCAATGTTCCTGTGCAAGACCAACTATGAAATCCAATAAAAATAAATAAATAGATAAACAAATAAGAGACGAATTGAGTGGGGGAGGGGATATGATGGAGGGAGGATTTGTGAAGGGGAAAGTGGAGGGAATTATCATGGTTTGTTGTTAATAGTTATTGAAGTTGTCAATAAAAAAGGTTTTTAAAAACCTGGAGCCCTTAATTGACTAGACACATTCTAACAGACAAGTACCACAGGGCCTTTCCCTCTCCTCTATTCTTCAGGGTTGTTCCTTGCCCTACCCTTAATCCTCATGGTGCAGTGTGCGAATAATGAGAACAAACTTGTTTCTGGGGGTGGACAGATGGCTCTGCAGTTAAGAAATTTTCCTTCAAAGCCAAAGGACCCTGGTTTGATTTCTAAGGACCCACATAAACCAGATACACAAAGTGGCGCAAATGTATGGAGTTCACTTGCAGCAGCTAATTTCAGGCTCTGGTGCACCCATTCTCTCTCTCTCCCTCTTTTTCTCCCCCCCCCATCTCTATCTCTTTAAAATAAACAAATAAAAATTTTGAAACTTTTAAAAAATGTTTCTTCTACCTTAATAAAGATAAAGAACCACGCCCGGGCGTGGTGGCACATGTCTTTAATCCCCGCACTCGGGAGGCAGAGGTAGGAGGGGCATTGTGGGTTCAAGGCCACCCTGAGACTACATAGTAAATTCTAGGTCAGGCTGGGCCAAAGACCCTACCTCAAAAAACTAAAAAGAAAAAGAAAAAGAACCACAGTGTTTATGAAATGTGGACAGAAATAATTTTACTTTGGCTGTGCTAGTTAAAATATAACAAGTGCATTTCTATTGCCTAACAGCCTTTTGTTTTCTTTTACTATTATTTATTTATTTATTTATTTGAGACACAGAGAGAGAGATAGAAAGAATGGGTACACCAGGGCCTCCAGCCACTGCAAATGAACTCCAGATGCATGCGCCACCACCTTGTGTATCTGGTTTACGTGGGTCCTGGGGAATCAAACTTGGGTCCTTTGGCTTTGCAGGAAAGCACCTTAGTCACTAAGTCATCCCTCCAGCCCCCATCACCCTTTTAGAATTCAACATTTTCAAAACTAAGCATCCACATTTCAACGGCCAATAATTACGGAATTATATCTGTGTATGTCTGAATGATTTATAAGTAATAACATAGAATAGATGTCCTTTAATTAATGTTTTATGTGAAAAATTATAAGATTGCCTCTTTTTATTTTTTATTTACTTATTTATTTGACAGAAAAAGAGGGAGGGGGCACGCCAGGGCCTCCAGCCACCACAAACAAACTCCAGACGTGTGTGCCCCCTTGTACACCTGGCTAACGTGGGTCCTGGGGAACTGAAGCTGTGTCCTTTGGTTTTACAGGCAAACACCTTAACCACTAAGCCATCCCTCCAGCCCAAAATTTATAAAATTATGTCTCTTAAATAAATTCACTCTAAGGACTGAAGAGATGCTCAGCAGTCAAGAGGCTTGCCTGAAAAGCTACCACACTGGGTTTGATTCCCCAGTACCCATGTAAAGCCAGACACACAAAATGACACATGCATCTGAAGATTTTTTTTCTTTCTTTTTTTTGCAGTGGCTAAAGGCCCTGGAATTCCCATTCTCATTCATTCATTCCCTCTCTTTCTCCTCTCTCTCTCTCTCTCTCTCAAAATAAATAAACAAAACTATTTAAATGAATTTACTGTATATTTCATTGAGCGAGTATATGAATGTGAGATGGAAATTTTGAACAAGCGTTTTGCAGTTTGTTTATTTGATAGAAGGGCTGTCTTCAAAATTCTAGATGATAGGTGAAGCCCAAGAGTTTTTTAAAAAGTAAAGGTAAAATCGGACATTAGTACTTATTTCACCAGCTCCCATCTCCTTCAGAGTGTTCGTCCGCACATGCCCACAGCGCGCGTGGTTGATCTCTGAGACTCGCACCCACTGCAGCACTGTCTCTTCAAGACAATCCCGCTCTGCCATGGCCGCCCTCCATGCTCTGTGCCCCAAGTTCCAACTGCCCTGGCACCCCTGGCACCACTGATGAAGACCTGAGCTTCAGATCACTGTTGAAAGACCCACAGAGATTTCTGAGCACAGAGTGTTGTTGGGGGGAGGGGTCTTAAAAATAGCAGAAAAACCAGATTCACCACTATTGGTTCCACACAGATAGCTTGACTATCTTGTTTGTTTGTTTGTTTGTTTGTTTGTTTGTTTGTTTGTTTGTTTGTTTTTGAGGTAGGGTCTCACTCTAGCTCAGGCTGACCTGGAATTCACTATCTAATCTCAGGGTGGCCTCAAACTCAGGCAATCCTCCTACCTCTGCCTCCCGTGTGCTGGGATTAAATGTGTGCGCCACCACACCAGCTTTTTTCTTTTTTAAATCAGTGCTAGAGAGGCAACCCAGGCCTCTCGAATGCTAGACAAGTGATCTTCTACTAAAGCATACCTCTAGCCCTTCTGAGTGTCTTGAAATACCTGTTGTAGGCTGGAGAGATGGCTTAGCGGTTAAGCGCTTGCCTGTGAAGCCTAAGGGCCCTGGTTCCAGGCTCGATTCCCCAGGTCCCACGTAAGCCAGATGCACAAGGAGGTGTATGTGTCTGGAGTTTGCTTGCAGTGGTTGGAGGCCCTAGTGTGCTCATTTTCTCCCTCCCTCCCTTCCTCTCTCTCTCTCTCTCTCTCTCTCTCTCTCTCTCTCTCTGTCTGTCTCTCCCTGTATCTGTCTGTTGCTCTCAAATAAATAAATAAAAATGAACAAAAATTTTAAAAAGAAGAGAAATACCTGTTGTAGAGCTCTTTCATTACCTCCACCAACTATTGTAGAACTCTCCCCTTATCTCCGCTAACCATTGTAGAATTCTCCCGCTGCCTCCACCAACCTGTTGTAAAGTTCCTCCTTGCCTCCAGCAACTGACACTTTGATTTGGTAATCTCTAGTCATGCAAAGGGACGCTTAACTCCCTGAAACTTATGAATTCAGGAAGGGGACATGTGTGGACATGAAAATGGGTGACTTGAACAACAAGGTCTTCAGTATTAACTGTGCCTGACAAAGAGGAAACCAATTATTTGATAACAAAGAAATCTGGGTATTACACAAAGTGTATTTTATCTTCAATTAGCCATTCAGTCTAAATTAAATAAATTATACTTAACCTACATCTCTACACAGCAGTTTAAATAGACTCATATATCATCTGAATATGAGGGAAAATCTGTTCTGTTTTAAACCAACCACATAATGCCTGAAAGGGTCATGGAACACATAGCCTCCTTTCCAACACTGAATTCAACAAGGTAAACAGCCAGCCACAGCGTCAGCACTTCATAAAGTGCCATGGGAATCCTGCTACTATGTTTTGACAATAAATGCACTCTTATTCAGTACCACTGCCAGCCACATTATGTACTCTCTTCTCCATGCAAAGTAGTAGAATCACAACATGGTCGTGGGGGCTAGAGAGATGGCTTAACAATAAAGGCACTTGCCTGTGAAGCCTAAGGACCCAGGTTCGATTCCACAGGACCCATGTAAGCCAGATGCACATGGTGGCGCATGTGTCTGGAGTTCATTTGCTATGGCAAGAGGCCCTAGTGTGTCCATACACTCTCTCTCTCTCTCTCTCTCTCTTTCTCTCTCTCTCTCTCTTTCTCTCACACACATACACAAATAAATAGCCAGGCATGGTGGCACACACCTTTATTACCAGTTCATGGGAGGCAGAGGTAGGAGGATCGCCATGAGTTCTAGGCCACCCTGAGACTACATAGTGAATTCCAGGTCAGCCTGGGCTAGCGTGAAACCCTACTTTGAAAAACCAAGAGAGTAAGAGAGGGAGGGAGGGAGGGAGGGAGGGAGGGAGGGAGGGAGGGAGGGAGGGAGGGAGGGAGGAAGGGAGGAAGGGAGGAAGGGAGGAAGGGAGGAAGGGAGGAAGGGAGGAAGGGAGGAAGGGAGGAAGGGAGGAAGGGAAAAATACAAAAGAACATTGTCATGGAGCTGAAGAGATGGCTTGCCTGCAAAGCCTAATGACCTAGGTTTCATTCCCCAGTTCCCACATAAGCCAGTGGCGCATGCATTTGGAGTTTATTTGTAGTGGCTAGAGGCCCTGACATTCTCTCCGCCTCCCCCAACCCCATATCTCTCTACTTGCAAATAAACAAAATGAAATATAAAATTATGTTTAAAAGCAGAACACAGTCATTCAGGATAAATTAAAGGGTTGCAAGAACTTTCATATGATACGGATGTGATCGTTCTTTGATAAGATTTAGAATTGCTGTGGAAACAAATTCTTGAGCCTGTCTCTGAGGAACTGTCTAGAGTAGGTGAGTTGAGGTGGGGAGACCCACCCTGAGTTGGCCCCATTCCATGGGGTGCCAGGCTGAACACAGAGCAGAAAGGGAGCTGAGCACCGGCCCTCAACTCTGCTTCCTGACTACAGAATGAATGTGCCCAGCTGCTTCGTCCCCCTGCCTCGGCAGGCCACAGTGGACCCTGCCTTCCTTATGCCATGTCTTGTCAAGCGTTTTTTTTAATCACAGCAATGATAAAATTAACTAATGCAATGTACATTATGCAATGTATAAGGAATTGTGTTTGAGTCAGGGCAGGCAGTTGACAGTCGGGTAGTGGAAGGAGCAAGAAGGAAACATAAAGCGAACAGAGAGAAGGATGTTTGTGACACGAGGGGCCAAATTAACGCTGACGCGCCCGTGCGTGCTTAGAGACGCTTGCTGAGACTTCATCACTCCACACTATAAAGATAGATGCTCAGCCGTTCCTAGCATTATTGAGCACGTAAACATTGCAAAGGCAACTATGAAAATGAACACGGAGCAAAAATGACTTGGGAAACGCTATTGTACCTGCTTTTTTTAAAATATATTTTTTTACTTTTCTTATTTATTTGACAGAGAAAGAGGGAGAGAGAGGGCCTGCAGCCACTGCAAACGAACTCCAGACAAGTGCGGCCCCTTGTGCATCTGTCTTAACGTGGGTCCTGGGGAACTGAACCTGGGTCCTTTGGCTTTGCAGGCAAATGCCTTAACCACCAAGCCATCCCTCCAGCCCTACACCTGCTTTTAGTTTGTGTCCTCTCAACACAGTTACGGAACTCCATGCAGCACAAACTGTGCTCGTGACGACAGACTACTTGAGCAAGGGACACTTTGCCCTGGAATGCTTCACACTAACTGGGAACAACAGGTGCAGAAGGGCTTGCGTCACTGCGGTTGATGATCATAGTTATCAACTAGTAGATATAAAAACTCCCAGGGGCCTGGGGCTGAAGAGATGGCCCAACAGACTGCCTATTTATTTATTTATTTGTTTATTTGGCAGACAGAATGGGCACACCAAGGCCTTTAGCCACTGCAAACGAGCTACAGATTCATGTGCCACCTTATACATCTGGCTTACATGGGTGGGGAATCAAACTTGGTCCTTTGGCTTTGTAGGCAAGTTCCTTAACCAATAAGCCATCCCTCCAGCTCTGCCTTATTTTTGTGCAAGGGAGTGAAAGTGCTTGTGTGTGAGAGAGAGAAGGGGGGAGAGAATTGGTGTGCCAGGACCTCCAGCCACTCCACTTGAACTCCAGATGTGTGTGCCCCCTTGTGAACATATGTGACCTGTGTGTCTGGTTTACATAGGACCTGGAGAGTCGAACATGAGTCCTTTGGCTTCACAGACAAGTGCCTTAACTGCTAAGCCATCTCTCCAGCCCAAAATCTCTTTCTCATTCAAAATCTAGTGGAGCAGGCTGGAGAGATACGTGGCTTAGTGGTTAAGTGTTTGCCTGTGAAGCCTAAGGACCCTGGTTCAAGGCTCGATTCCCCAGGACCTACGTTAGCCAGATGCACAAGGGGGCACATGCATCTGGAGTTCAATTGCAGTGCCTGGAGGTCCTGGTGTGCCCATTCTTTCTCTCTCTCTCTCTCTGCCTCTTTCTCTCTCTGTCACTGTCAAAATAAATAAATAAAGATAAACAAAAATAAATTTAAAAAATTCCCAGGGGTCTGGAGAGATGGCTTAGTGGTTAAGGTGCTTGCCTGCGAAACCTAAGGACCCTTGTTCGACTCTCCTGGTCCCACATAAGCCAGAGGTACAAAGGTGAGGCAAGTGCAAGATCACACATGCCCACTAGGTGGCACAAGTGTCTGGCACTCAATTGAGTGGGTGAGGCCGGGCTCACCAATTCTCTCTCTAAAAAAAAAAAAAAAAATTTTAAGAAAAATTAAAAATTCCCAGGTATCTGAGGAGTCTTAAAGGCCTCCTGGCAAGGGGTAACTGGGAGGTTAGGACTGAGAAGAGAAGTGAGAAAGATTAGTGGCATGACACAGAAACTGTAATTTGCCTTGGGGTTTTCATAGTTGTGACTATATAATGGGGTATCACTGATGCATTTACATGGATAATTCATATTCAAAAATGAAAATTACATATAAAGTGATTTAAAGACACCCTTGAAGCTGAACGGTATTTAAACACCTTAATTTCACTCCTTCAATATTTAAAGCCTAAGTCAGCAGCCGGGTTAGTGTAAAGATCCTATGTGTGAATCTCTCAAGGCTCTTCATGGTATCCACTTTGTCATCATTAAAATAGCTGATGTCCTCTGCTAAAGTCCCTGGGGATTTAGAGAGTGTGCTCACTGGTGCTCTCCCTCCCTCCCTCTCTCCCTCTCTCCCTCTCTCTTTCTCTCTCTCTCCCTCCCTCCCTCTCTCTCTCTCTCTCTTTCTCTCTCTCTCTCTCTCTCTCCCTCCCTCCCTCCCTCCCTCCCTCCCTCCCTCCCTCCCTCCCTCCCTCCCTCCCTCTCTCTCTCTCTCTCTCTCTCTCTCTCTCTCTCTCTCTCTCTCTTGCTCTCACTGTCTTGCTCTCTCGCTCACTCCCTCCCTCCCTCCTCACAATGTTTCTTCATATTTCTCCACTGTCTGAAGTTAACAAGAACAAGTCCACGTGAAACCCTCACAAAACACTTGAAATTGCCCTAGAAATGAAAATCTCAATTATTATGATTAAATAATCACTCTACAGAGAAATGGAAAATAGTTTGAGACTGCTATCAAATTTTTGCAGAATAACATCCTAAAATGAGGTTTGCTTTCATGTCTCTCGAATTGTCTTCACTATTTCCTGACATTTTTACATTATTCTCACATCAAAACATAGCCTCCTTTGTCTCTCTTTATTTAGTAACTAGCACAAGGACCATCCGTCTTAGGAGACAGTCCTGACAGCAAGCCTTGGGAGAGACTCCACCGGAGCCGGAAGCGATAGGAAGAAAGCTTCCAGGTGTCATGTCATCCCGTAGCTCAACTCCTTCAGAGTCTGAATGTTTGCTTCTGGGCTGGGCCTTCATCAGTACCACCTATGTTAAAGGCTGGGGTAGGAGCTGTCAGATACATAGAGCCAGGCATGGTGCCACACACCTGTAATCCCAGCATTTGGGAGGCAGAGGTTGGAGGATCGCTGTGAGTTCGAGGCCACCATGAGACCATACCTTTAAACACCACCACCACCAAAAAAAAAAAAAAAAAACATCAAATTTCCACGTCCCTTTCCTGCCAACAAGTTCACATGAGCCCCCATGCTGGTGGGTCCACAAACCTGCCCCACTCAGCACCCCTTGACGCCCAACAGAACAGAAGCTGGAGGTGCCCGGAAAGCGAGAAGACACCAAACCTATGCTCCAGGCCTATTTTCTGGGAGGCTGCTTCTGTTGGGAATCGTGGTCTAGAAAGTCGTGAGGGGCCTGGTGGACCGTCAGAAGCAATGAAGGCTTTATGCAGAATGAGATGGGAACACGGGCTGATGCAGGCAATCTAACGCGTGTTCCAACTTCAGATTCGAGGAGAAAGCAGGGGCATTACAGAGAGGCCAGCTCCCACGTGGCCTTCGCTCACCTCTTTTGCCTTCTCCTGCATCACCTCTGGGCTGTCTAAGTTCAGACCGCACGTCCCTGCCAAGTCTATTTATTCTCCCATGTTATCAGCTTTGTCAAGCACAACCCTCCTGCTGACACATTTCTGTTAGCATGTGTCCCCTACATCACAAAAGTAATGCCAACTCATCTTAGTGAGATTCCCCATCACACCCCTCTCAAGAATGTAAGAATTCTGAGTATCTCGTATTGCGCAAGACAGCCTCCACAAAATAAAAGGAAGAAAACCAGACAGCCCAAATCTCAATGGTGCCAAGGATAGAAACTCCTGCATTAAACTATCTTTCACACAATGAGACATTATGCAACCATAAGAGGGCTCAAGAGCATTCTCTATGTACAAATATAAAATGACCCCCAGCCGGGCATGGGGGCACGTGCCTTTGAGCTTGGGAGGCAGAAATAGAGACTACATAGTGAACTCCAGGTCAGCGTGGGCTAGAGTGAGATCCTACCTCAAAAAACAAAAAATAAATAAATAAATAATAAAATGATCTCTAGAGCACCATAAAGAAGGTCAGAATAGTTTATATACTAATTTTCTTTCTTTCCTTCTTTCTTTCTTCCTTTCTTTATTTTTATTTTATTTTATTGTTTTTTTTCGTGCTAGATTTTTTTTCATTATTTTATTTATTTATTTATAATTGTTTTTGTTTTGTTTTTTTTTTGAGACAGGGTCTCTCTCTCTCTCTCTAAACCGGGCTGACCTGGAATTCACTATGTAGTCTCAGAGTGGGCTCAAATTCACAGCAATCCTCCTACCTCTGCCTCCCAAGTGCTGGGATTAAAGGTGTGTGCCACCACACGCAGGAATAATAGTATCTTTTAAAAAAATTTTTTTTTTTAATTTAAATCGAGCTGGAGAGATAGCTCAGTGGTTAAGGTACCCACCTACAAAACCTAATGACCTGGGTACAATTCCCTAGTACCCATGTAAAGCCAGATGCACAAAGGGGTGTATGTATCTGGAGTTCATTTGCAGTGGTTAGAGGCCCTGGTGAACCCATTCTCTCTCTCTCTCTACTTGGAAATAAATAAAAATATTTTTTAAAATAATTTAATTCAAGCCAGTAGCTTTCAGACCATTGAGTGCCGACATGAACACATTCGTGAGTATTGGGCTAGAGAAGCAATGAAGAGTGTGTCTTGTAGCCCATAACCCTGTCGAAGGCTATAGGCAAGTACAGAAACCAGCACAAAGTAATTAAAGAACACGCCAATTGTTTGGGTGATTTGATGGGCAAAATGACTTTTATGCTGGCTTTTCAAGGAAATTAAAATGAGCAGAAGGAAGATAGGAACCCATTTATCAATAACTGCTTTCATGGGACATGTGAATTTCTTTGTTAACGTGCAAAAGGCATCTGACTTTGAGGCGCAGGATCACAACTTCTGTCAATGGGTTACAGCACAGAGTTAAAACAGTGATGTCATAACAACCGCCATTGGAAGAAAGAAAGCAAGTGTCAGGCTTTCATCTGGAACAAAGCATAGGCCCATAGGGAAAAAAATGCCATTCAGTACTGAGGGATTGCTGCCCCCAAGAGGATAATTTAAAATTTTCAAAATTTAAAGAAAAAAAAAAAAGATGGCATTTAATTTTAAGAGCCAAGTGATTGAAAGAGATGTCGCCTGATATATGTTTTTAGGTGTTTGAGTGAGACTCAACTAATTCTAGAAGAAATAAAGGAAGACAAGGTTACCTGGCGCCCCTACAAGTAAAGGTGGATTTGTGGCAAAGGAGACATAAGAGAGAGCCCTTGCTCCCTGGTATCAATGGACAACAGGGGCAGTTGCTTTTGAGACTGGTTAACTTGTATGTAAGTTGTAATTTTGTTTTTATTTCTGCTCCATGCTTCTCCATAGCTATTAGAAGTTAAAAAAAAAAAAAACAACACGGGGCTGGAGAAATGGCTTAGCGGTTAATGCACTTGCCTGCAAAGTCAAAGGACCTCGATTCAATTCCCCAGCACCCACGTAAGCTAGATGCACAAGGTGGCTCACGCATCTGGAGTTTGTGTGCAGTGGCTAGAAGCCCTGGCACGCCCATTCTCTCTTTCTCTCCCTCTCTCACTCTGCCTCTTTCCCTCTCTTAAATAATTAAATAAAAATAAAATATTAAAAAAAAAACTTTAAAAAAAATCACAAAGCTTGGGCTGGAGAGATGAGTTAGCAGTTAAGGCATTTGCCTGCAAAGCCAAAGGATCTGGGTTCTATTCTATTCCCCAGGACCAATGTAGGCCAGATGCACAAGGAGTGCACACATTTGAAGTTTGTCGGCAGTGGCTGGAGGCCCTGGAGCACCCATTCTCTCTCTCTCATTCTCTCTCTCTCTCAAATAAATAAATATAAATAAAGTTTAAAAAAGAACACTAAGCTTAAAAAGAGGGGTTACACACATCGAATTCTCCCTAAATTAATAATGCTTATCCCATTTAAACTATGCTGACTTAACCCTCAGCTGGAGAATCTGTTCTTTTTCAGACGGTAGCGAAACCGGAGAAGATAAACCACCCCTCGCACTTCCGTCAGGCCACAGCTGAATCCACAGAGGATTTGGGAAGACGAGCAAGAGTGCTGCTTCCATGCTGAACCTGATCGTCAGTGCATCAGCGCCAGGGTGAAGGAGACAGACCCTGAGGACACTCAACACCCACCAAAGCAGAGATCCACAGGCTCCTAGGAGCTCATCACCGAAGCAGACTTAAAATTCACCCACCAAAAAAAAAAAAAACCCTGGCGTGCTGGCGAGTTCGAGGCCACCCTTAGACTACACAATGAATTCCAGGTCAGCCAGAGCTAGAGTGAGACCCTATCGCCAAAAACAAAAACACAAACAAACAAAAAACAAAAACTTCACCCACCAGGGAGGGGGGGGAAGAGGAGGGGGAGAAGAGGAGGAGGAGGGAGACCACGACAAAGCTTACCTAAGAAGGCCATTCTATCTAGGAAAGGCTGTGGATTTTATTCTGCTTTGTAAAAAGCCAGAGGGAAGAAAAGCCAAACCAGACCAAGCTGTGCGATGGCCTAGGAAGGGGTGAGCCTCTGCACACAGGTCTGTGCACCAGAGCGCTCTTAGAGGAGGAGGAAGAGGAGGCCCTGACTCTGAGGTCACATGCTCTTCCTATCCTGCTCCCTCGGCCTCCACGCCCGCCCTCCCCTCCCCTGCAGAGGGTTTGCTCCCAAATCTTACCACATCCTACCAAGTTCGACTGCAGTGGCTGGAGGCCCTGGTGCGCCCATTCCCCCTCTCTCTATCTGCCTCTCTCTCTGTCTGTTGCTCTCAAATAAATAAATTAAAAATAAGCAAAAAAAAAAATTTTTTATAAACAAACTTCCCAGCTGGTCATGGTAATGTACACCTTTAATCCCAGCACTCAAGAGGCAGAGGTAAGAGGATCACCATGAGTTCAAGGCCATCCTGAGACTGCATAGTGAATTTCAGGTCAGCATGAGCTAGAATGAGACTCTATCTTGAAAAAACAACAAAGAAAAGGAAGGGGAGGGGAGGGGTGAGGAGGGGAGAAAAGGAGAAAAGAGAGAAAAGAAAGAACAAACTTCCCAAATTCTGCTATCCCAACTAGAATACTTTTTCAAGTCAATCAAGCTGAAATTCATGTGGATATTTATGGCTGCGTCGTATGTTACATATTAGACAGTATGTTATAGGTCAAACAAACCTATAGGTATTGCTTCGATGGGAAAAAAAATATTTCAAGTTGCATATTACTGACTTCCAGAAATTTCCAAGACACATATCCAGCAGAAAAGCTTCTAACTAAAATTGGAGGGACAAAAATTTTCAATTATAATTCTACCCCACGTTAAATATTAGCTAACTTCACCAAACCTCAGGACCCTCACTTATAAAACATAAATAATTCTTACTTTTCAGCATGGCTGGATAATTGAGAAACGGCTTATGCTAAGTGCTCATTAAATGTTAGCTGATCAAGAAATACTAGCCATTACGACCCACCAGAGCTGGCGTGCGCGGCACTACTCAGCGCAGAAGAAGAGACTGGGCAGTCTAGAACCGGAGGGCTGCAGGCCATTCAGAAGGGGGCGTCCGGGTTCCCATGGCAACCCTTGACCTGCACTTCCCTAACTCCAGACTCTGCCCCATCTTCACATGGCCTTGCCCTGTTTCTCTGTTTCAGATCTCACTGAGGAAGATGCCACTCATTGACTTTACTGCCCATCCTAGATTCAGACTTACCTCAACCCAAGTTCTACCACCAAATTATATCTACAAAGACCCCATTTTCCAATAAGATTCCTCATGAACTTAGTTCAGAACTATGTCCTAATTTTCACAAAGACAACATTCGGTAGCCAAGATCAGGGCCAAAGAAACCACATCTTCCATGAGGAATCTTCTTTTTTTTTTTTTTTTAGGCAAGCCCAACAGACTGCCATTTATTTATTTACTTACTAACTTATTTACTTGAGAGAAAGACAGACCGAATGGGCACACCAGGGCCCTCAGCCGCTGCAGATGCATGTACCACCAGCCCTGCCTTTTTTTTATGCAAGGGAGTGAAAGGGCATGTGAGAGAGAGAGAGAAGGGGGGAGAGAATTGGTGTGCCAGGACCTCCAGCAAGCACACTTGAACTCCAGATGTGTGTGCCCCCTCTGAACATGTGTGACCTGTGTGTATAGCTTACATGGGACCTGGAGAGTCCAACATGAGTCCTTAGGCTTCACAGACAAGCACCTTAACTGCTAAGCCATCTCTCCAGCCCAGAATATTTTTTTCATTCAAAAGCTAGTGGAGCAGGCAGGGGAGATGGCTTAGCAGTTAAGCGATTGCCTATGAAGCCTGAGGACCCCGATTTGAGGCTTGATTCCCCGGGACCCACATTAGCCAGGTGCACAAGGGGGCGCATGCGTCTGGAGTTCGTTTACAGTGGCTGGAGGCCCTGGTATGCCCATTCTCTCTCTCTCTCTCTCTCTCTCTCTCTCTCTCTCTCTCTCTCTGTCTCTGTCTCTCTCTGTCTGTCTCTTTCTCTCTCCCTCCCTCCCTCGGTTATGTCTTTGTTATTTTGTCTGGTTTCTGGGGTTTTTTTTAATCAGACATGAAATTTAGTTAGTTAGTTCTTACATTTTCTAATTTTAGTTTCTTTTTATCTTTATTATTTTTAACAACACATTTTATATGGATACATCATGTGTTGGTACCCTCTTTTCTCTCATCACTGCCCCTATTCTTCTGGGGACCCTCTTCAGTGGGGTTGCCATTATCCCCTATGGAGTTGTAGTTTATGCATTGTGGAAATAGCAGTCAGTTATTTTGGAGGGGAGGGAATGCCTCTGGGCATGGTGGCTCAACCTATGGCTCTTACAATCTTTCTGCCCCCTCTTGACCAAAATTCCCTGAGCCATGGTGAGTTTTAAATGTACTTCAGTGATGAGCTCTTAGGAGCCTGTGGATCTCTGCTTTGGTAGGTGTGAGTGTCGTCAGGGTCTGTCTCCTTCACCCTGGCGCTGATTATCAGGTTCAGCATGGAAGCAGCGTTCTTGCTCGTCTCTCCAGTTCCTCTGTGGTTTCAGCTGTGGCTTGTCTGAAGTGTGACGGGTGGTGGCTCCATCCCTCCAGCTCCTCCAAAGTCAAAGGTCCTAAGCCACTGGTGTCCTAAGAAAACCCCTATAATCACCTGACCCCCAAGTCCACAGGATCTGGCTTTCAAACAGCTCCTGAATTTCCCCCAGAATGGTCCCTCTCACACTCGCCCTAAGAAGAGTCCAGCAGGATGGTCTCCCTGCTGAAGTTCAGCCCCACATGGCACGTCCAGTAGACCCTACCGCCCTTCTCCTGGGGTTAAAGCCAGGGACACCCGTGTCCTCTCCACTTGATGACCCTGCATTGTATTCCCTTTCTCTTAAAACCAGTGTCATCTGATATCGCCCTGTGATGACAGTGTCTCCCACTGTGGGACAGTAGCTGACCCAAAACTAAAGCAGCCGCGTTGTACTGTGACAACTACCTCGTTGTGAATTTGAAACAGAAAGTAGGTTGAGCAGCCTCTACGTGTCTGAACTTCACTGATGTACACAGACGCAAACGGAAAGGGCAGAGAATACGGCTGCTTATTGTGTGACAGATTTTGAAGGCAAAGTGAGAATATTCACCTATTATCCACAGGCTATGTATTTGAAGCTAAGAATTTATGAAACCAACATAGAATGATTCAGATATCAATAATGACAAGAAAAGGGGGGGGGAAGCATTAACGTCCTGCCCTCAGGCCTAGGAGGAATGAGCCGACTCCTCCCACGAGAACTTACAGTCCGTCTTGCCAGCTCCCCTCTCTCTTCCTCCACCACGCAGCAGGGGCATCTGCAGTGTGTTCTTACGGGCACCACCCCTCTGACACAGCGCATCTACACAAGGACAGGTCTGCGAACCAATCCAGTCCCTGGGATTTCCTTGCGATTTTGGACTGACAGACCCAGAACTCCAAATTAACCCTTCTCCAGCATTAAAATCTTTTTTTAATTTATTTATTGTATTTTTATTATTATTTATTTATTCATTCATTCATTGATTTACTTGCAAGGAGAGAGAGAGATAGAGAGACAATGGGTATTCCAGGGCCTCCTGCTGATGCAAATGAATTCCAGGTTAATGCACCATTTTGTGCATCTGGACTTCTATGGGTTCTGGGGAACTGAGCCAGGGTCCCTGGGCTTTGCTGGAAAGTGCCTTGACCACTACACCATCTCTCCAGCCCATTAAAACCTTTTTGACTTCATACTGGAGGATTAAAGGCAGTCTGATCAAACTGTGACATGTAAAAACCAAGAATTCTGAGTCCACATGCCCGCCATGGGCAAGACGACATGAGGTAGCAACACTGATGCCAACAGATGAAGGGAAGCCCGGACAAGAACTTGAATATAAATCCAGAGGCACGCGGGTGTCCCTTGTTCCAGTCCATCCTTGAACTCCATGCGTCTTCCCTGACTGACCTTGGGAAGACTGATTATTCCATAGACACTTTAAAAATATATATATGGGAGGCATTTTTTTCAGTGGTGTAGCCACTGGTAAACTGTCTGTGTTCCAGTAAATAGCACCACCCCATGCTTATGCAGACAACCTTAATTAAGCTCATTGGGTCAACAAACAAAAAAGTATGTAAAAAGCATCAAAGCAGAAGTGGGACAAGTTGGGAAGATGGGTATCAATGGTAGGAGGACAAGAGAAGGTAAAGAAAGGTGAATATGAATATATATATACATATATAAAATTGTCAATAAATAAAAAGAATATTTCAAGAAATAATATTTATTTACTTGCAAGTAAAGAGACAGAGAGGATGGAGAAAAAGAACAGGTGTGGAAGGGCCACTTGGTGTATCTGGGTTTATGTGGGTCCTGGGGAGCCAAAGCCAGATCATCAGGCTGTGCAAAGAAGTGCCTTCAACCACTGAGCCCTCTCCAGCCTTCCACAGACTCTTTTGCTTTTGGTGGTGGGGTTTCTCTTTTTTCCATTATGGAACTTCTTGATCTGTAAGCTTCAATAACTCCCTTGTCTCTCCCATAAGCTGTGCCTGGTTTGAAAGTTCATCCCAGCAACATGAGGCTGTCTAATATAGGGCGAAAAGTGAGCTCTCTGCTAAACTAATATTTCCATGTAAGTCTTTCCAAAGATTCACTTAAGAATCTCCTCTTCCTGGTCACTTTATAATGAAAACAACCGCTAGTCAAAGCTGGCAGAAGCTGCTCCTCACCTTAGCACCTAGGTGAAACACCAAGTCCCTGAACTGTCCAGAAAGGGATGGGTACGTGCGGCACGTTGTCCTGAGAAACCGAAGTAAGAAACTTCTACTTGAGAATGCACGCTCTTCCAGGGAGCTAAATTCATGCCAAAGTGAAGACATTTTTAGTAGACTTTCCCAACACATAAAACAGATGCCTTTCCATTTGAGGGGGTGTCCCAGGGGATCATCTGAGCAGTCTTCACGCATGTATACACAACAGAAGCCAGCAGAGACAACTGGGGAACCGCGGCCTGGTGGGAAACTGATGAAGAGCTCGCTTTCATAGGTACAGCCACGTTTGGAAGTTGTGGCTTACATTTCTTTTTTCCTGAATTTCTGTTCCACAGAGCAGACAAAATAATGGCGCCCAAAAGGCAAGTCCTAGAAACCAGTAAGACCTCTTCTGCTTTCTCACTGCTGGGACACAATTGCTGATCAGAAGTAGCTTAGGAAGGAAAGGGTTTATGTTTGGCTTAGTTTCAGGAGGCAAAGCCTATCATGGCAGGGAAAGCCCAGCAAGAGACGACAGATAGTGTCAAATCTTCACATCCTCGGGGAGTGAGGAAGAGAGCAGGCAGAGCTGGGGTGTAACATCTCAAGGCCCACCCCCCAGTGACACGATTCCTCTAGCAAGTCTCCACCTCCCAAAGGTTCCACAACCTTCCCAAATATTTTCACCAACTGGTGATTAGGAACTCAGGGCTTGAGAGATGGCTTAACAGTTAAGGCATTTGTCTGTGAAGCCAAAGGACACAGGTTCAACTCTCCAGGACCCATATAAGCCAGATGCACAAGGTGGCACATACATCTGGAGTTTGAGTTTGTTTACAGAGGCTAAAGACCCTGATGCATCCATTCTCTCTCTCCCTCTATCTGAAATATTTTTAAGCCGGGCGTGGTGGCGCACGCCTTTAATCCCAGCACTTGGGAGGCAGAGGTAGGAGGATTGCCGTGAGTTCAAGGCCACCCTGAGACTACAGAGTTAATTCCAGGTCAGCCTGGACCAGAGTGAGACCCTAACTCACAAAACCAAAAACATAAAATAAAATAAATAAATATTTTTAAAATTTAAAATTTCTCTCTCTCTCTCTCTCTCTCTGAAATAATAAATAAAATATTTTTTAAAATAAAGAAAGAAAGAAAGAATTCAAACACCTCTGCTTATGAGATGCTTTCCCTTGCCATCATGGAACTTCCCCTTGAGACTATAATCCAAAATAAATCCTTTCCTCCCCACCCCCCAAAAAAGAATTCAAACATGTGATGCTATAGGGAACACAATCCTGTACCTTAATCATATTATATAGCACTGATTACTACAGTTCATGCCTTTCCTTAACCAAAAAAAGAGTCTTTGCTCTGTATGACATCTGTCAGTTAAGGCATGTGCAATAAATGAAGGCACGAAGCCTTCAAATGAGGAGCTGCCTAGCCCATGAATCCAGTCGAATGTTCAAACTTGGGTCCAAGGGGGAGCAAGCCCTCAACAAGGAGGAGCTCCTAAGGATGCAGCAACTGTCCTGTGCCAGCTACACATGAAATCTTATTAAATGTCATCCATTCTCCCCGACTTGTGCCTGATGGCTGTGCTCCTCTGCTGCTCGGCAGCGGGAAGTCACAGCCACTGTAGCTTGATGCACAAAATGCTAAAAGGAAAGCACAGTTGGCCCGTCTCCTGCTTGTACTCCTTCCCCATGTCTCAACTCACCTCCCCCAGGTCCTTACACTCCTTCCCCATGTCTCAACTCACCTCCCCCAGGTCCTTACACTCCTTCTCCATCTCTCATCCCCCTCCCCCACGTCCTTACACTCCTTCTCCATCTCTCATCCCCCTCCCCCGCATCCTTACACTCCTTCTCCATCTCTCATCCCCCTCCCCCACGTCCTTACACTCCTTCTCCATCTCTCATACCCCTCCCCCACATCCTTACACTCCTTCTCCATCTCTCATCCCCCTCCCCCACGTCCTTACACTCCTTCTCCATCTCTCATCCCCCTCCCCCACGTCCTTACATTCCTTCTCCATCTCTCATCCCCTCCCCCACATCCTTACACTCCTTCTCCATCTCTCATCCCCTCCCCCACGTCCTTACACTCCTTCTCCATCTCTCATTCCCCTCCCCCACGTCCTTACACTCCTTCTCCATCTCTCATCCCCCTCCCCCACATCCTTACACTCCTTCTCCATCTCTCATCCCCTCCCCCAGGTCCTTACACTCCTTCTCCATCTCTCATCCCCCTCCCCCACGTCCTTACACTCCTTCTCCATCTCTCATCCCCCTCCCCCACGTCCTTACACTCCTTCTCCATCTCTCATCCCCCTCCCCCACGTCCTTACACTCCTTCTCCATCTCTCATCCCCCTCCCCCAGGTCCTTACACTCCTTCTCCATCTCTCATCCCCCTCCCCCACGTCCTTACACTCCTTCTCCATCTCTCATCCCCCTCCCCCACGTCCTTACACTCCTTCTCCATCTCTCATCCCCCTCCCCCACGTCCTTACACTCCTTCTCCATCTCTCATCCCCCCCACATCCTTACACTCCTTCTCCATCTCTCATCCCCCTCCCCCACATCCTTACACTCCTTCTCCATCTCTCATCCCCCTCCCCCAGGTCCTTACACTTCTTCTCCATCTCTCATCCCCCTCCCCCACGTCCTTACACTCCTTCTCCATCTCTCATCCCCCTCCCCCACGTCCTTACACTCCTTCTCCATCTCTCATCCCCCCCACATCCTTACACTCCTTCTCCATCTCTCATCCCCCTCCCCCACGTCCTTACACTCCTTCTCCATCTCTCATCCCCCTCCCCCAGGTCCTTACACTCCTTCTCCATCTCTCATCCCCCTCCCCCACGTCCTTACACTCCTTCTCCATCTCTCATCCCCCTCCCCCACGTCCTTACACTCCTTCTCCATCTCTCATCCCCCTCCCCCACGTCCTTACACTCCTTCTCCATCTCTCATCCCCCCCACATCCTTACACTCCTTCTCCATCTCTCATCCCCCTCCCCCACATCCTTACACTCCTTCTCCATCTCTCATCCCCCTCCCCCAGGTCCTTACATTCCTTCTCCATCTCTCATCCCCCTCCCCCACGTCCTTACACTCCTTCTCCATCTCTCATCCCCCTCCCCCACGTCCTTACACTCCTTCTCCATCTCTCATCCCCCTCCCCCACGTCCTTACACTCCTTCTCCATCTCTCATCCCCCCCACATCCTTACACTCCTTCTCCATCTCTCATCCCCCTCCCCCACGTCCTTACACTCCTTCTCCATCTCTCATCCCCCTCCCCCAGGTCCTTACACTCCTTCTCCATCTCTCATCCCCCTCCCCCACGTCCTTACACTCCTTCTCCATCTCTCATCCCCCTCCCCCACGTCCTTACACTCCTTCTCCATCTCTCATCCTCCTCCCCCACGTCCTTACACTCCTTCTCCATCTCTCATCCCCCCCACATCCTTACACTCCTTCTCCATCTCTCATCCCCCTCCCCCACGTCCTTACACTCCTTCTCCATCTCTCATCCCCCTCCCCCACGTCCTTACACTCCTTCTCCATCTCTCATCCCCCCCCACATCCTTACACTCCTTCTCCATCTCTCATCCCCCTCCCCCACGTCCTTACACTCCTTCTCCATCTCTCATCCCCCTCCCCCACATCCTTACACTCCTTCTCCATCTCTCATCCCCTCCCCCAGGTCCTTACACTCCTTCTCCATCTCTCATCCCCCTCCCCCACGTCCTTACACTCCTTCTCCATCTCTCATCCCCCTCCCCCACGTCCTTACACTCCTTCTCCATCTCTCATCCCCCTCCCCCACGTCCTTACACTCCTTCTCCATCTCTCATCCCCCTCCCCCAGGTCCTTACACTCCTTCTCCATCTCTCATCCCCCTCCCCCACGTCCTTACACTCCTTCTCCATCTCTCATCCCCCTCCCCCACGTCCTTACACTCCTTCTCCATCTCTCATCCCCCTCCCCCACGTCCTTACACTCCTTCTCCATCTCTCATCCCCCCCACATCCTTACACTCCTTCTCCATCTCTCATCCCCCTCCCCCACATCCTTACACTCCTTCTCCATCTCTCATCCCCCTCCCCCAGGTCCTTACACTTCTTCTCCATCTCTCATCCCCCTCCCCCACGTCCTTACACTCCTTCTCCATCTCTCCTCCCCCTCCCCCACGTCCTTACACTCCTTCTCCATCTCTCATCCCCCCCACATCCTTACACTCCTTCTCCATCTCTCATCCCCCTCCCCCACGTCCTTACACTCCTTCTCCATCTCTCATCCCCCTCCCCCACGTCCTTACACTCCTTCTCCATCTCTCATCCCCCCCCACATCCTTACACTCCTTCTCCATCTCTCATCCCCCTCCCCCACATCCTTACACTCCTTCTCCATCTCTCATCCCCTCCCCCAGGTCCTTACATTCCTTCTCCATCTCTCATCCCCCTCCCCCAGGTCCTTACACTCCTTCTCCATCTCTCATCCCCCTCCCCCACGTCCTTACACTCCTTCTCCATCTCTCATCCCCCTCCCCCACGTCCTTACACTCCTTCTCCATCTCTCATCCCCCCCACATCCTAACACTCCTTCTCCATCTCTCATCCCCCTCCCCCACGTCCTTACACTCCTTCTCCATCTCTCATCCCCCTCCCCCACGTCCTTACATTCCTTCTCCATCTCTCATCCCCTCCCCCACGTCCTTACACTCCTTCTCCATCTCTCATCCCCTCCCCCACGTCCTTACACTCCTTCTCCATCTCTCATCCCCCTCCCCCACATCCTTACACTCCTTCTCCATCTCTCATCCCCCTCCCCCAGGTCCTTACACTCCTTCTCCATCTCTCATTCCCCTCCCCCACGTCCTTACACTCCTTCTCCATCTCTCATCCCCCTCCCCCACGTCCTTACACTCCTTCTCCATCTCTCATCCCCCTCCCCCACGTCCTTACACTCCTTCTCCATCTCTCATCCCCCTCCCCCAGGTCCTTACACTCCTTCTCCATCTCTCATCCCCCTCCCCCACGTCCTTACACTCCTTCTCCATCTCTCATCCCCCTCCCCCACGTCCTTACACTCCTTCTCCATCTCTCATCCCCTCCCCCACATCCTTACACTCCTTCTCCATCTCTCATCCCCCTCCCCCACGTCCTTACACTCCTTCTCCATCTCTCATCCCCCTCCCCCACATCCTTACACTCCTTCTCCATCTCTCATCCCCCTCCCCCACGTCCTTACACTCCTTCTCCATCTCTCATCCCCTCCCCCACGTCCTTACACTCCTTCTCCATCTCTCATCCCCCTCCCCCACGTCCTTACACTCCTTCTCCATCTCTCATCCCCCTCCCCCACATCCTTACACTCCTTCTCCATCTCTCATCCCCCTCCCCCACGTCCTTACACTCCTTCTCCATCTCTCATCCCCTCCCCCACGTCCTTACACTCCTTCTCCATCTCTCATCCCCCTCCCCCACGTCCTTACACTCCTTCTCCATCTCTCATCCCCCTCCCCCACGTCCTTACACTCCTTCTCCATCTCTCATCCCCTCCACATCCTTACACTCCTTCTCCATCTCTCATCCCCTCCACATCCTTACACTCCTTCTCCATCTCTCATCCCCCTCCCCCACGTCCTTACACTCCTTCTCCATCTCTCATCCCCCTCCCCCACATCCTTACACTCCTTCTCCATCTCTCATCCCCCTCCCCCACATCCTTACACTCCTTCTCCATCTCTCATCCCCTCCACATCCTTACACTCCTTCTCCATCTCTCATCCCCCTCCCCCACATCCTTACACTCCTTCTCCATCTCTCATCCCCCTCCCCCACATCCTTACACTCCTTCTCCATCTCTCATCCCCTCCACATCCTTACACTCCTTCTCCATCTCTCATCCCCCTCAACACATCCTTACACTCCTTCTCCATCTCTCATCCCCCTCCCCCACATCCTTACACTCCTTCTCCATCTCTCATCCCCTCCACATCCTTACACTCCTTCTCCATCTCTCATTCCCCTCCCCCACATCCTTACACTCCTTCTCCATCTCTCATCCCCCTCCCCCACGTCCTTACACTCCTTCTCCATCTCTCATCCCCTCCCCCAGGTCCTTACATTCCTTCTCCATCTCTCATCCCCCTCCCCCACGTCCTTACACTTCTACTCCATCTCTCATCCCCCTCCCCCACATCCTTACACTCCTTCTCCATCTCTCATCCCCTCCCCCAGGTCCTTACATTCCTTCTCCATCTCTCATCCCCCTCCCCCACGTCCTTACACTCCTTCTCCATCTCTCATCCCCCTCCCCCACGTCCTTACACTCCTTCTCCATCTCTCATCCCCCTCCCCCACGTCCTTACACTCCTTCTCCATCTCTCATCCCCTCCCCCACATCCTTACACTCCTTCTCCATCTCTCATCCCCTCCCCCACGTCCTTACACTCCTTCTCCATCTCTCATCCCCTCCCCCACGTCCTTACACTCCTTCTCCATCTCTCATCCCCCTCCCCCACGTCCTTACACTCCTTCTCCATCTCTCATCCCCCTCCCCCACGTCCTTACACTCCTTCTCCATCTCTCATCCCCTCCCCCACGTCCTTACACTCCTTCTCCATCTCTCATCCCCCTCCCCCACGTCCTTACACTCCTTCTCCATCTCTCATCCCCCAAACATCCTTAAACTCCTTCTCCATCTCTCATCCCCTCCCCCACGTCCTTACACTCCTTCTCCATCTCTCATCCCCCTCCCCCACATCCTTACATTCCTTCTCCATCTCTCATCCCCCTCCCCCACGTCCTTACACTCCTTCTCCATCTCTCATCCCCTCCACATCCTTACACTCCTTCTCCATCTCTCATCCCCCTCCCCCACGTCCTTACACTCCTTCTCCATCTCTCATCCCCCTCCCCCACATCCTTACACTCCTTCTCCATCTCTCATCCCCCTCCCCCACATCCTTACACTCCTTCTCCATCTCTCATCCCCTCCACATCCTTACACTCCTTCTCCATCTCTCATCCCCCTCCCCCACATCCTTACACTCCTTCTCCATCTCTCATCCCCCTCCCCCACATCCTTACACTCCTTCTCCATCTCTCATCCCCTCCACATCCTTACACTCCTTCTCCATCTCTCATCCCCCTCCCCCACATCCTTACACTCCTTCTCCATCTCTCATCCCCCTCAACACATCCTTACACTCCTTCTCCATCTCTCATCCCCCTCCCCCACATCCTTACACTCCTTCTCCATCTCTCATCCCCTCCACATCCTTACACTCCTTCTCCATCTCTCATTCCCCTCCCCCACATCCTTACACTCCTTCTCCATCTCTCATCCCCCTCCCCCACATCCTTACACTCCTTCTCCATCTCTCATCCCCTCCCCCAGGTCCTTACATTCCTTCTCCATCTCTCATCCCCCTCCCCCACGTCCTTACACTTCTTCTCCATCTCTCATCCCCCTCCCCCACATCCTTACACTCCTTCTCCATCTCTCATCCCCTCCCCCAGGTCCTTACATTCCTTCTCCATCTCTCATCCCCCTCCCCCACGTCCTTACACTCCTTCTCCATCTCTCATCCCCCTCCCCCAGGTCCTTACACTCCTTCTCCATCTCTCATCCCCCTCCCCCACGTCCTTACACTCCTTCTCCATCTCTCATCCCCCTCCCCCACATCCTTACACTCCTTCTCCATCTCTCATCCCCCTCCCCCACATCCTTACACTCCTTCTCCCTCTCTCATCCCCCTCCCCCACGTCCTTACACTCCTTCTCCATCTCTCATCCCCCTCCCCCACGTCCTTACACTCCTTCTCCATCTCTCATCCTCCTCCCCCACGTCCTTACACTCCTTCTCCATCTCTCATCCCCTCCCCCACGTCCTTACACTCCTTCTCCATCTCTCATCCCCCTCCCCCACGTCCTTACACTCCTTCTCCATCTCTCATCCCCTCCCCCAGGTCCTTACATTCCTTCTCCATCTCTCATTCCCCTCCCCCACATCCTTACACTCCTTCTCCATCTCTCATCCCCCTCCCCCACATCCTTACACTCCTTCTCCATCTCTCATCCCCTCCCCAGGTCCTTACATTCCTTCTCCATCTCTCATTTCCCTCCCCCACATCCTTACACTCCTTCTCCATCTCTCATCCCCCTCCCCCACGTCCTTACACTCCTTCTCCATCTCTCATCCCCTCCCCCAGGTCCTTACATTCCTTCTCCATCTCTCATCCCCCTCCCCCACGTCCTTACACTCCTTCTCCATCTCTCATCCCCCTCCCCCACATCCTTACACTCCTTCTCCATCTCTCATCCCCCTCCCCCACGTCCTTACACTCCTTCTCCATCTCTCATCCCCCTCCCCCACGTCCTTACACTCCTTCTCCATCTCTCATCCCCTCCCCCTCGTCCTTACACTCCTTCTCCATCTCTCATCCCCCTCCCCCACGTCCTTACACTCCTTCTCCATCTTTCAGCTCCCCTCTCCCCCACATCCACTTACTTGACTCAGGCTTCCAAGTGTCTGGAGTTCTTTGAAAGGAAAGCTTTGAATACTCTCCTAATCTGTTTAGCATATCAGAAGTATGGCCTTCCATTTTAAATCCCTATTCATGTATGAAACAAATGGCCCAGGAATTTTATTCATACATTTTTACTTGTTAGCCTTGCAAAGGAGTCATTACATACACAGATTGCATGAACCATATCTGTGGGACCAGAAGAGTTTTGTATTTGGGGGATTTTTCCAAATTTTTTGGAATATTTGCACAGGTTTTGTTAGCTAGAATCCTTATTCCAAAAACGAACATGACACTCAAAAAGGTTTTGGTTTCTACCACACTTCAGATTTCACATTTTTGGATTAGGGATGTTCAATCTGCATAAGGTGGTGCACACCTTTAATCCCAGCACTCAGGAGGCAGAGGTAGGAGAATTGCCATGACTTTGAGGCCACCCTGAGACTTCATAGTGAATTCCAGGTCAGCCTGGACTAGAGTGAAACTCTACCTCAAAAAAAAAATACTCGGAAGCCATGGTGGTGCATGCCTTTAATCCTAGCACTCGGGAAGCAGAGGTAGAAGGACTGCTGTGAGTTCAAGGCCACTCTGAGACTACACAGTGAATTTCAGGTCAGTCTGGGCTAGAGTGAGACCCCACTTTAAAATATATATGGGCTAGAAAGTATTTCAAAGAAACTCTTACTCTATAATGCATATGCATCTCTCTGTTCCATGAGATTCTACCTACTCTCTTGAGATAGTATGCTGAAAGGGAACTCTACCTGAGCTGTATTTCTGGAAAACGTTTATAAAGCTCACGTTGTAAGAACATTTGCCATCTGTCAGAATGGATCTAAATGGAAGGAGTGGGTTTTGAGAAAACCTAATCAAGGGCCAATGAAAATAAGTTAAGGCAAACCTCGTGACTTGCCACAGAGATATCAATATTGATGCTTCTCTGTTATTGTATGGTTGATAATCGAGAAAGGGTCCTAAAAAAGACCTGCTGGAGACAGGGTAGAGCAGAACCAAGGTGAAGGCAAATGGCACTGCTTTGGCCAGGGCACAAATCCAGGACTTGTCTGCCCTTGGTAGAGATGGAAATCAGCCAATTGGAGCCAAAATGTCCTGGAAGCCCTAAGAAGACACTGCAAAGGAAGCTAATTAGAATGATTTGCTTTACAGTCAAGAGGTTTGGATCATATAATTTGTACCATAAATTGATAAGTAGTGAACGTACTAACACCGGTAACATTGAAGGATAACAATGCAAGGGAGGAAAATGAAATTGTAACCATGGTGAAAGGGGGTACAGTAAGGGCGACTGTACCTCTGTAAGTAAAAAAGGCGGGAAAAGTCAGCACTTGCTAGAAATCAACATGATCTGACTTCGTAACCCTTGCCTAGTTCCCTAGACCTGTTTTGCCACAAACAACCAGGACCCCTCCTGGGAGGGAGTTCTTTCATAGAATTTAAACACTGTGGGGAAAAAAAAAAAAAAAAAAAAACAATAAAGATGAGTGCTATAGCATCTGGCATTTTATGTAGGTTCTGGAAAAAAAGAAAACATTGTAATTGGTCAAATTCAGTTCCTGGAACTTAGTGTCAGGGCTAGCCTCTTCCCAACACAGTCCCCTAGATGTAACTAACCAGCTGTCCCTCTGGTTCACCTGAGCTGGAAGACAGCTCACCACTATAAGGTTATCAATACCTTTGCAAGGAAAGAGCAGGCTCTCTGAACACCTGGGAACTTGCAGCTGTGGGTCAGGAGAGGACCCCTACGCCTTACTCTCTACATGGGTTCTTTATCTGTTATAGCTCCCCACATGGCAGGAGCTCCTTGAACTTTCTCTCTCTCTCTCTCTCTCTCTCTCTCTTTTCTTTCCATGGTTTTTCTCAGGCCTTCCATGTGGGGTCTCCAGCCACAGAGATGCATTTCCTTGGCTCTGTACTTCTTCAATAAATATAATAACTTAAGAATTATCCTTCTCAGTCTTTTTTGTTCAATTCTTTGATTAAAATTAGAAACAAATATAGGGTTTGGGGTTTAAGAACCTTCCTGGACCATGAGCACCCCAATACAATAGGAAATGCAAAGATTGCAGTTTAGTGCCTCCGGACTTGGTGGACCAGAGCCACCTGGAAGCTTGGGGCTGGCTTCCACAAGTGGTTTGTGTCCAGGATAAAATGCTCATGTACATGATACCTTATGCAGTAACACCATGATACTAAACACAGCGCTTGGTCTTAGGTTAAATTGGGGCTTACTACACAAATCTCTCCTCTAGTATAAGTAATGTATTTCACTGAAAATAAATCACTGGGCCTGTGGTTAAAAGTGCTTGCTTGCAAAGCCTGGCTGACTGGGGTTTGATTCCCCAGCCCTCCACATAGAGCTAGACAGACATTTGTTTGCAGCAAGAGACCCTGGCATGTGCATGTATTCACACACATGTATGCACACACACACACACACACACACACACACACACACACACACAAAGTAAAACACATTTTTTAACAAATGATGATATGCTAAACTGTAGTTCTTTCTGTAGACTTTGAAGAAAAGTTTCTTTGTTACTCCTTTTTTATAGTTATAATCATAAAAAGAGGGCAAATACAGACACTGGTTTTCATAAGTGAAAAGGGACTCATCAACTTTTCTTCAACAATCAGGGCTTCACCAAGTTAAGCATTTGGGGAAGGGGTTGTTTGTTTGTTTGTTTGTTTGTTTGTTTGTTTTGGTTTTTCAAGGTAGGGTCTCACTCTATCCCAGGCTGACCTGGAATTCACTATGTAGTCTCACAGTGGCCCCGAACTCACAACAATCCTCCTACCTCTGCCTCCCAAGTGCTGGGATTAAAGATGTGCGCCACCACGCCCAGAGACTTAACCATTTTTTTTTTAATTATTTATTTATTTATTTGAGAGCGACAGACACAGAGAGAAAGACAGGTAGAGGGAGAGAGAGAGAATGGGCGCGCCAGGGCTTCCAGCCTCTGCAAAAGAACTCCAGACGCGTGTGCCCCCTTGTGCATCTGGCTAACGTGGGACCTGGGGAACCGAGCCTCGAACCGGGGTCCTTAGGCTTCACAGGCAAGCGCTTAACCGCCAAGCCATCTCTCCAGCCCACCATTTTGGAAACTACTCATTGAAAGTGATAAAGGCTGATCAGCCTTGACTGGAGAAAGCTCCCACAGTCCTTGACACAACTTTTTATTATTATGTTTTTAACCAATGATCCAGATAGATCATGAACTGGAGAGGCAATCTGTTTAAGTTCCGTGGTGCTTTGAATTGTACAATGTTTTCCACAGACTCACGTGTTTTGAAAGCATCCCCAGCTGGTGGCAACTTGGGAGAGTTGTGGAGCCTTCATGAGGTGGAGGGTTCCTGAAGAAGGTGTATGGCTGGGAGAGACCCCGAGGTTTCTTTGTCCAGCCCACTCACCAGTGCCCGCTCGCTCACTCTTGCTGCTTCCTCACAGCTGATGTGACAAGTGGTGACGCTGATGCCTTGCTGTCTGTTCTAGCCATGCTTTCCCCACGATGATGAAGCGTCCCTTCAAAACCACAAGACAGGGCTGGAGAGATGGCTTAGGGGCTAAGGCGCTTGCCTGTGAAACCTAAGGACCCAGGTTCGATGCTCCAGGTCCCACGTCAGCCAGATGCACATAGTGGCTCATGTATCCGGAGTTCATTTGCAGCCCTGTCTCGCCCATTCTCACACATTCTCACCCTCTCTGTCCCAAACAAAAAAATAAATAAATCTTTAAAAAAAAAAAAAAAAGAAAACTAAGACAAAAATGAACCCTTTCCTTCCATATCCCGACAGGCATTGTATCCCAGAAACTAGAATGTGACCACTACAGGTTTTATCCTGTTTGGAGACAGCTCAGGTCTTTGCTCTAGTTAAGAACCCTTAGATCGGTTGGTCATACTTTTAGTTTTCATGAATGAATGACTGGCCTTAGGATGCCATGAGCAGTTTTGTTCTTAAAGATATTTACTTATTTATTAGAGATAGAGAGAGGGAGAGAGTGTGTGAGAATGGGCATGCCAGGGCCTCTAGGCACTGCAAACGAACTCTAGATGCATGTGCCACTTTGTGCATCTGGCTTACGTGGGACCTGGAGAATTAGACCTGGGTCCTTAGGCTTCACAGGCATGCGCCTTAACTGCTAAGCCGTGTCTCCAGCCCCAGTTTTTTAAAAGTTTGTCTTTATTTACTTGCATGGGGGTAAGGTCATGCCAGGGTCTCTTGCCACTGCAAATAAACACCCATCTAGCTTTACATACATAGGTGGAGATTTGAATCTGGGCCAGCAGGCTTTGCAAGCCAGTTCCTTTACCAACTGACCCATTTCCCCAGCTCCCATCATCAGCACTTTTAACAAGTGAATGTAAACATATGTATGTAAGATAACAGTTTTGCTATCAGATTTTAGAGAGGGGTGTGGAGATTTTTGTTGTTTTTGTTTTAGCTTGACACTTTTGAGGAGCAGTACTGGCAATTGAATTCAGAGCTTGTCGCATAAGAGGAAACCATTCTCTCACTGCAATATAACTCCAGCCCCATGGTGTCATGGTTTTTGGTTTGTGGGTTTGTTTTTTGTTTTTTCTTGAGACAAGATCTCACTAGGTAGAACTCAATATCCTTTTACCTCGGCCCCCTGAGGACTAGAATGACAGGTAGGTATGACCATTCCTGACTGCATTTCTTAATAGTCACATATGACACAAGACTAAATTTTAAGTTATCTGTCTTGACAAGGAAAATAATAGACACAGGTTTTCTGTTGAGAAGTTTGACAATTTGATAAATAAACAAGTTGACAGTTATCTCTCCAGGTCCTCATTTCTATCTTGGAAAATATCTCTGTCTTGTTTCCCATCATTGAGAATAGGGATGTACTTTTGTTTTGATTTACTTGCTTAAAAGATGCCATGCACCAACATATTAATTTGTAAGCAACAGTTTTCTAACATCTTTGAATATGTAAGAATGGCGATGCTTTAAATGTATATGGAAAGGTTGAATAAATTAGAATAATAGTGCACCTATAGTCACTGAGTTTGGGACATTTATATCAGAAAATCACAACCTGGATTCTTCCCATGAATTCTCTTGATCCTGCTTGAGGTCTGCCTCAAGTTTGTACCTTAATAGACTGACATCACTGAACAAGGCAGGAGCCTTCACTCCAGCCCCCTCTCTCAATTTTTTATTCAGTGCCTCACTCCATACCCTAGACTCATGGTAACCCTCTTGTTTCAGCCTCCCAAGTGCTAGGATTATAGGTGTGAGCCACACACTTCACTTGAATTGCCTTTCTTATTTAATGACCTTATTCCTTGATGTTCTTATTGATGGTATGAAGAATGATGCCTGTTTCCTATCTGTTGATGTCACATGGAGATTAAATAAGAAAATAAAGATGGAGGCCAGAGCCTTCTATTTCTTTTTTTACATTAGATTTTTCTTAATTTAATGACCAAAGTTAAGAAAGACAGGTACATAGCCAGGAGTGGTAGTGCACGCCTTTAATCCCAGCACTCAGGAGGCAGAGGTAGGAAGATCGCCATGAGTTCGAGGCCAGCCTGAGATTACATAGTGAATTCCAGGTCATCCTGAGCTAGAATGAAACCCTACCTCAAAAAAAAAAAAAAAAAAAAGCCAGCCATGGTGGCACACACCTTTAATCCTAGCACTCAGGAGGCAGAGATAGGAGGATCACTGTGAGTTTGAGGCCACTCTGAGACTACATAGTTAATTCCAGGTCAACCTGAGCCAGAGTGAGACCCTACCTCAAAAAAAAAAAAAAAAAAAAGAAACAAATAAGCAAAGAAAGACAGGTACAGGGACTGGAGAGATTGCTCAGTGGTTAAGGCATTTGCTTGCAAAATCTAATGACCCAGGTTCGATTCTCCAGTACCTATATAAAGCCAGATGCACAAAGTATCTGGAGTTCATTTTCAGAAGCTAGAGGCCCTGGCACGCCCATTCTGCCTGTCTGTCTCTCTTCTATCTCTCTGCTTGCAAACAAACAAATAAATAAATATATTTTTCAAAAGGAAGAAAGGCTAAAATTAATAGCTAACACCCAGCTTTGCAGACATAAAAGTGGGTTGAAATGCAATGTTGCAGTCAGGTTCGCATTGCTGGCAGAAATCACCTGGCCAAGAGCAGCTTATGGGGAAAAGGTTTATTTGGGCTTACACACTTGAGGGGAAGCTCCAGGATGGCTAGGGGAAATGACAACATGAGCAGACATCACCCCCTGGCCAACATCAAGTGGACAATAGCAACAGGAGAGTGAGCCAAACACTGGCATGGGGAAACTGGCTGTAACACCCATAAGCCCGCCCCCAACAACACACCACCTCCAGGAGGCTTTAATTTCCAATTGCCATCGCCTGGGTAGACTAGCATTCAGAACACCTCAGTTTACGGGGGAACACCTGAGTCAAACCACTGCACACAGCTTACTCTGGTGAGCTTGGATGAGGTGACTGACCTCATCAAGTCACTTCCTGCATCTCTAGAAGCAGAAACAACAAGACCTTACACAAGCCACCAAAGAAGCAAAAAGACCTGGGTAGGAAACAAGCCCAGCAGTTAGGAAGAAAGGTTTGCATGAATTGTCGGGAATACAAATTAAAGTAACACAGTGACTTGGTGCTGCACACCAACTCTGCATGCTAAAAATCACAAAGCAGAATGTTTTAAAACACAGTCATTAGGGGACAATCGTTTTATTTGACCTTTCCTGCCACCTGCCCAGTCTCCTCGTGTGTCCTTCTGATGGGAAAATGAACAAGGGAAAGCAAAGCAGGTCCCTAGACTCTGCTACCACACGCACCTTACTTCTCTTTCCTTCGCGGGCTCCTGAAGTCGGTGTGCTTTCTCCATCTTCTGGAATATTCCATGCCAGCATTGTCAGGGGTAGGCTGCAGGAGTGGCTTGCCACAGTAATTCAAGTTATCTGCAAGAACAAATTTGCAGCACCAGTCTGGACAAGGGGCTGGTGTGCGATGACAGACTCTGACCACAAGATGGTACTGGTGCAAAACCAATGCTCAAATTAAAAAGAAAATTCTAAATGAATTGTGTTTTAATGTGTATTTTATTTTAGAATTCACTCACATGTGGGCACACATGTACAAAATAGATGTCTGATATAATTTTTATGGATAGAAATTAAGAAACGGGGGCCGGAGAGATGGATTCGCGGTTAAGGTGCTTGCCTGTGAAGCCAAAGGATCCAGGTTTGATTCCCCAGGACCCACATATGCCAGATACACAAGGTGGCACTTGCATCTGGAGTTTGTTTACAGTGGCTGGATGCCTTGGATCTCTCTCTCTCTCCCTCTCCCTCTCTCTGCCTCTTTCTCTCTCTCTCTCCCTCAAATAAATAAATAAATATAAATAAATAATATTTTTTTTTAAATATCAAGAAGGGGCTGGAGAGATTGCTTAGTGGTTAAGGCCTTTGCCTGCAAAGCCAAAGGAACCAGGTTTGATTCTCTATGACCCGCATAAGCCAGACGCACAAGGTGGCACACGCATCTGGAATTTGCTTGCAATGACTGAAAGCCCTGACAAGCCTATTCTCTCTCTCTCTCTGCCTCTTTTCCCTCTCTCAAATAAATAAAATTAATTAATTTAATTTAATTTTAAAAATTAAGAAATGGCCAGGAGTGGTGGCACACACCTTTGATCCAGCATTTGGGAAGCTGAGGTAGAAGGATCACTATGAGTATGAGGCCAGTCTGAGACTACACAGTGAATTCCAGGCCAGCCTGGGCTACAGAAAGACCCTGCCTTGAAAAAAAGAAAAAAGAAAAAAATTAAGAAATGTACCCTTAGGGCAGGTGGTGCACGCCTTTAATCCCAGCACTCCGGAGGCAGAGGTAGGAGGATCGCCATGAGTTCAAGGCCACCCTGAGGATACATAGTGAATTTCAGGCCAGCCTGGGCTAGAGAGAGATCCTATCTTGAAAAACCAAAAAGAAGTGTATACTTATACTCATGGTAAGACTGAACACATAACTTATAGCCAGCCACCCAAACAGCCCTGACCCCATCAGAATTTTTGGTAGGCACTCTACTCCTCATTGAGCATGGTCACCCAACTGTTCACATCAGTAATCTTCCCGTCCAGGTCAGTGAGTGAGATTTTCCCACCTCTTCTTCCCAAGCATCATCTAGTTGGTTAAATATCCAGATGAGGGATCTCGGGTTCTACTCTGCAGTGCAACCCGTTGGTCACTGGGTCACTGTAAAGCTGGCCTGGCTTTTTTCCCTTTATGCTGTCCATCAGTTTTCAAATATAAACACGGATGTATTAAACCTTCATGCCAATTCTTTCCACTTCTGTTAACTTTCTGGCATGGGAACCAATTTTCTGTATCAGTTACTTTCTCGTTGCTGGAATACCACACCCAACCTGAAGCAGCTTAAAGAAGGAAAAGTTTAGTTCAGTTTATATTCTATAGGGTACGGGGCTTCCTGGTAGGGAAAGTATCGCAGGAGCCATCAGCAGGAAGGAGAGAGAACAAGAGAGTGGGGAAACAGCAAGAGGTGGATGAACCACCCCAAATGGGCCTGGTCATCTCTCACCATGCTGCTGTGCCTCCAGATTACTTAACTACACAGAGCTTTCCACGATCACTACAGCTCCATTACTGAACAAAAAAGGACTGCAAACCTTAGTATCTACAGCTTCTGTGTTGTACTGGTTTACTTCCATCGACATCTTCGGCCGGGTGTGGTGGCGCATGCCTTTAATCCCAGCCCTCAGGAGGCAGAGGTAGGAAGACTGCTGTGAGTTCAAGGCCACCCTGAGACTCCATAGTGAATTCCAGGTCAGCCTGGGCCAAAGTGAGACCCTACCTTGAAAAACCAAAAACAAAAATAAATCTTTCACAAAGGTGCTTACAGCCAACAAAACAACAAACAAACAAACAAAAGGTTTTAATAGTGAACAAGAGTAAGAATAAAAAGTTGTGTCAAAAGACAGTATTAGACATTTTTTTTTTTAAAAGACTACAAAACTCGGGCTGATTTTAAATAGTTTTGGCAAGGGCATACCTATGACGTTTGTGTGTGTGTGTTACTAAACATTGAACACATGGCCTCATACATGGTAGGCAAGTCCTGTGCCACTGAATTATATCCCCAGCCTGCTTCTTACTTTGTGAGAGAAGGGCTCGCTAACTTGCCCAGGCTAGATTTGATTTCACTCTGTAGTCCAGGCGGCCCTTAAACATATGGCGCTCCTGTCTCAGCCTCCTGCGTGGCTAGGATCCCAGGCCTGGGTCACCTCAGCCACCTTCTCCGAGGGAGTGAGGCGACAGGTCTAGGAACGTCTGGGAAAGGAATTCACAGGCCCCGGGGAACAAGCCTCTCCCATCCAGTAGCAAGGTGGCCACCGTGTTGGAGCACAGTGAGCGCAGGAACATGCTCCACGTCAGCGGTAGGGGGCAGAGGGACGGTTCGGGCCTCGTAGACCCCCGAAGTGCCTCCACCTTTATTTTGAGTAACTCGGGCAGTGTGGACACAGTTCTTGAGCTGGAAAGCAACAAAATCTGGGTGGTTCTACAACAGGGTCTGTCTGCTGTATGAGAGCCACGACAGGAAGGTGACTCAGGGACACAAAGCAGGAGGCACGGGCGATCTCGCTGCTGTTTGTAAAACTCTCCTGCTTCTCGCTGAGGTAGGAGGCTCCTGCTGAGTCACACTCTTTGTGGATCCGGATTGTTCAGGTTCACCTCCTTCCAAAAACGTATTTGTAACTCTGCATCAGTATTGAGTAGAAGGTAGAAAAAAAAATTGAGTTCTCACCAGACAGGTTCCCAACGGAAGCCAAATTGGAAAGCATCCTGTCTTCTTGGTTTAGTGTTCATACCATAAACAGGTGTCCTACCCAACTCTCCTTACTACGTGGTTTTTTACTTTTTAATGTTTTCTGTGGGTAGTTTTGCTATTTACAAGTGCCCCTGGTATAGTGCTTAAGCATATGAAGATTGCTACTGTGTGTCTTAGAGACAATACGGTCATAAATAAGCTTCTCTTTGGCATGAGGTCAACGGCTGTTGGCTAAGAATCCAATGGCAGTGAATCAATGATCAGGTATAGAAGCCAAGGTCTTTTGGGTCAAGTCAGTCTTGGTGAGAAATGTTGGCTCCTGTAGCAAAGACTATGTCAGCAGAAACGTCAGGCCTGTGGGTGGGCCGCATTCCGCAGATAGGGACGCAACAGAATGTAGAAACAGCTGCTGGGCCAGCGAGCTAGCTCATCTGGAAAGGGCACCGGTTGAGTTGCATGTCCAGAAGAACTTGGTTTGGGACACAACTGTCCTACAAAGCTACTATCCAAGATGTGTCTCCAGCTGCGCCCAGAGGAGCTGACTGGGACAATTGTGAACGTCCAGCCCTCCATCCTCACCCACACGCCAGGCCAGTTGCTCTTTATGTATGTTGTTCTCCAGGGCTGTGTGTCCATCAGCAATCCCAAGAAGCAGGAGCGTGCATGGTGCTTTCCCGGCTCAGGGTCGACGATAGTCTGAAACAAGAAGCAAGGGGCAAGGGGCAAGGGGCCTTCACCCTCACTCTCCTCGACCATCATAGCACACAAAGCAGCCACACCTGGACTCTTCCAAGCAGGCTTTCGATCCTCCAAGTGTTCCCTAGACCTGTGGAACAAGACACTACCAGGGTTAAGTGTCAGGACAGGAGCTGGTTCTGTGTGGATTCCTCTATTATATAAAAATCACAGAGGGCTGGAGAGATGGCTTAGCAGTTAAGGTGCTTGCCTGCAAAGCCAGAGGACCTCAGTTCGATTCCCCAGTGCCCACATAAGCCAGATGCACAAGGTGGAGCATGCATCTGGAGTTCGTTTGCAGTGGCTGGAAACCCTGGTGTGTCCATTCTCTCCCTCCCTCTCTCTCTTTCTCTCTCTCTCTCTCTCAAATAAATAAATAAAATTTAAATTTAAAATGTCACAGAAACAACAATTTAAAAAAAAAAAGGAAGGTGTTTAGAGCATGTCTCCAACATTAATGGGAATGGGACTGGCTTGTTTTAAGTGGATGTTGGATATTGGCAGATGGCGCTTCAGTTGATAAGAATCTTGTAACCAGGCAGTCACAGGAAGCTCTGTTTCCTGGCTTAGGAGCAGTGGTTTGGTATTTGCTGACTCAGAGTTTGTTAAGACCTTATAAAGCAGAAGTTCTATGAGCAAGAACAGTTAGCTCTGGGGGCTGGGAGATGGCTTAGTGCTCAAGGTGCTTGTCTGCAAAGCTTAAAGACCCAGGTTCCATTCCCCAGTACCCACCTAAGCCAGATGCACAAGGTGGCGCATGCATATGCAGTTCATTTGCAATGACTAGAGGCCCTGGTATGCCCATCCCCTCTCCCCCCCCCCACCCCGGCACCTCTTTCTCTCTCTCTCTCTAACAAATAAATAAAATAAAATATTTTTTAAATATAAGACTTAAAAAAAAAAGAGTTAGCTCTAGGAGGGGTGGGACTGGAAAGAGCTCAGTGTTTGAAGGTGCTTGCTTAAAAACCCTACCAGCCTGGGTTCAATTCCCCAGTATCTATGTAAAGCCAGACACCCAAAGTGGTCTGTGCATCTGTAGTTTATTTGCAGAGGCCCTGGCCCCCCATTCACTCACCCTCACTCACTCTCTCTCTGTCAAATAAATGAAAATGTTTTTTGTGTTTTTTTTAAGAGTCGGCTGTGAGCCAGGTGTGGTCGCACACACCTTTAATCCCAGAACTAGGGAGGCAGAGGTTGGAGGATTGTCTTGAGTTTGAGACCAGCCTGGGAATACATAGTGGATTCTAAGTCAGCCTGGGCTAGAGCAAGATCCTACCTCAAAAAACTAAAAATAAATAAATAAATAAATAAAAATAAAAAAGAGCCAGCTGTGAATTCCTGCCATGTTGGGTTCGGCCGCCCCGCTGCTCTGGCGGATGAAGTGAAGGCAGAGGGATAGATCCAGGCCACACATCCACACAGAGCTTCCAGAAGCTCATACCTTCCACAGAGCTCGCTTTTCCCCTGGCCACATGCTCAGCTAGCGGTGGGCTAATCTGTGGCTGCACGTGCCGGAGCCTGATCAGAAGACATCAGGGAATAATGCAATGGTGATTGTGCCAGAGAGAGACGACAAGAGACCCGCTAAGATTTGGGAAGTGGTTTTGACCACAGCGTGGCCTCACCAGTCCTGGCACAGGAGGCTGCTACGTGACTGCACAAGGCACCGTGTCGGCTTGGGTGAAGAAGTCAGCAGTGCTCGTGAAAGGCAGTGGTCAGAGAGTCTATGCGTTGTGAAGACGCAGCCAAGCAGACTAGACTGATGGGTTCAAAGCCAGAGAAGAGAGTGCGGAGGTAAGATTCTGCGCCTGGGCTACCGGAAATGTGATACTTGTGGTAACTGATTCCAGAGGAGGGCGCTAGGAGAAGGGAAGACCTGCAATTCAGTTTGGGATGTACAAAGTCTGATATTCCACGGACACAAGTGGAGATGCCACATCGCCAGTTGTAGTTTTGGAGACAGGTGTGAGGCAGACAGACACAGGGAATAGTTGAAACACCAGGGACGCTGCTCACCTTGGGCGGCATACACACCCTTTTCCTGAACAACACACCTCGAAACCTACTGGGAACTTGCCCCACTCTGAACAGTGAACTAGTTTTCTCCTCTTCTAAGTGATCTTGACCAGCTCCTATTCAAATATGATCTTAGGTTGATCCAGGATGGGAACAGCAGGGGCCAACCAGACCAGACTGGTTTGGGGTGTACATGGACAATAAGGCAAACTGTGCCCTCTAAGTGAACTTTTAGGGAGAACCCTCTGTTTATCACTTTATGCCTATATAAAACCGGGCATACATATGGTTACAATCAAATGCGTCACGGGAAGAAACACGGGAAATACAAAAAGAGTCATATAACCTGTCAATCAAACCAGAGGGCCACCCAGACCACTTCTCTAGCAACAGGACCAGTGTTCCCTAATATTCTCATAAGGAACACCCCACACACCTCCTGAGGACCTTCAGAACTCTCACCCCAGTGACCGGCTACCCCTTTGCCAGTGTATTTCAAATGGTTGCTATCATTCCCTCTTAATAAAATTGCTTGCTCTTTCACTGTGTGTGTCTTTCTTTAATTCTTTGAGTAACATACCAAGAACCTAGAAATAACCCAGGAACCACCGCAAGGGTTAATACGTCTGGGGTCCCAGCAATCATTGAAGTCGCAGAAATTACTGGGATAAGCTGGCCCCAGAACACGGTTTAGCACAGAGAAAATTCTTAAATTTTGGGGGGTTGTAAATAACTTCCCAAACCACAACCTCATAAGGTCACCGTGGCACAGGAGTCCTGCAAACCCACCATCATCAAAGAGTCCTACCTGGGAAAATAAGTCAAGAAAGGAAATGGCCCTGTTACATCTCTTTCCCCTCTCCCTTCCCCCATTCTCTGCCCTGCCTGTCTCTTTAAATATCAAGCTCAGCTGCTTCTGAGTGCAGCAGCCTCAAACCCAAGGAATGGGGATGTGGCCATCCTTGGCCGTTCACTTGCTCTTCAGTAAACAACAGCCTGCTGTTGAGGTCATATAGTCTCTCTCTTTATTTCCATGTCACTTTAGTTGGTTCAGCCCCAAATCTGATCCAACAACCACCAGTAACAGGTCCACATGGGAGCTGTGGTAACTTCAGGGTGGTGCTTAGAGAAACACAAGTATATTTCATCGTCAGGAAGCTAACAGAAGGTAGACCGGAGCCCAGAGCATGCAGGCACCAGACAGGCCAGTAGATAGGGAGCAAATCGCAAAAGGGCCTGGAGCAGGGAAACATGAAGTCACTGGGAGAAGGTCTTGTTTTTAAAAACCAGTAAAAAGGGTTGGAGAGATGGTGTAGCTGTTAAGGCATTTGCCTGCAAAGCCAAAGGATCCAGGTTCAACTCCCCCGGATCCACGTAAGCCAGATGCACAAGGAACCGCACAATCTGGAGTTTGATTGCAGTGGCTAGAGGCTCTGGCACACCCATTCTCTCTTTCTCTCTACCTGCCTATTTCTGTATCTCTCTCTCTCAAATTAATAAATAGAAATAAAATATTTTAAAAACCAGTAAAAGAAAGCTTGTGAAGTTCCTGAGTGACAGTTTCAAAGGAAAAGCCTCTTCCTACGAGGTTTCCAAGGAAACCTAGATTCAAAGGAAACTTTGACTTTTTGTTGCGGAAGAAGATAAGAAAAAACTAGGGCTGAGGAAACGACAACACCGTCACTAAAGTGCTTGCCTTGCAAACATGGTGTTTTCTGGCTGGGGACGGTCTCTCCTTCAGCTTGGACTTGTAAATAGGAGTCACCTTCTTCTGCTGTTGATGGAACTTTCCCCAGGTATATAAGCTTAAAGTAAATCCCTTCCTCCCATAAGCTGTGTCTGGTTTGGATGTCCATCCCAGCAACATGGAGCTGTCTACAACACCAAGCTACTTTTGCTTGCAGTCGGAGAATCTTATTTTATGTTACAGATGGCAGAGAATACTGGGGACATTCAATGTGATGAGGAAAGATAGCCAACTGCCTTACAAGAGACACGCTACTCCGTCATACTTGTCAGGGCTCAGAAGACACTGCAGAGGACGCTGTGTCACACACACTGCTCTCACTGCTAGCCTGACAACAGCTCCAGAGAGACGGCAACAGACTCAAAATTCATCAAAACAGAAACCCAGGGACAGTAAAGAGCTCAACACTAAGTCAGATTGTTAAGGTTCAGGGAACGTTGAGAAGAGGAGGTGGAAAGATTGTCAGAACCACAGAGTGGGCACTCCCCACCCCTCACTGAGACTGACTAAGGCCCTCATGAGCTCACAGTGAATATCAGTAACCCCACAGAGGAGGGTATTCAGTGGAATGGGGGTAGGGAGAGGAGATATACAAGTATAATCTTTGAAAAATATAAAATAATAACAAGTCTAATCCTAGAGTTCTTAAGAAGATAGAAAAGGTTATTGGAGACAAGAAGTATATAAAATTGGAAAAGCTTAAAATCATGTCAGCTGGCAAAAGAGACCTGTTTCCAGGGTGGCACATTTCACTGTGGAGTACAGAAGGGTGGAACTGAGAGCCAAAAGGTGATAGCAGGTACAGTATGCAGCATTTGGAAGGCATAGGTAGGAGGATCCCTGTGAGTTCAAGGCCAGCCTGGGACTACACAGTGAGTTCCAGGTCAGCCTGAGTTAGGATGAGACCCTACCTCAATAAAAAAAAAAAAAAAAAAACCAGGTGTGGTAGAACATACCTTTAATCTCAGCACTCAGGAGGCAGAGGTAGGAGGATCAACATGAGTTCCAGGCCACCCTGAGAGTACAGAGTGAATTCCAGGTCAGCCTGGACTAGAGTGAAACCCTACCTTGAAAAACCAAAAAAAGGGAAACTTTCTCATATTCCAGTTCTCTATCCCATGGAGCAGAGCTCTTGCAGAATAGGCTTCTGCAAGCAAGTTGGGCTCAGTGTTCACCACCCTGCTATAATGAAAAGAATCTCCTGGGATCCTTGATTAAAGTGTGTCGTACTATGGACAGCTCTGAGAGATCCTGATTCGGGTCTCCATAAAATGCTCCATATTTTTAATAAGAACACCGGGTGAGTCAGATCCTTAAGCATCTGGAGACATTGGTTGGGGAAAGATTATTCTCAGTGTTCAAGTGATAATGGCCCCTGATTTTTAACATGAGTATAGTGTGTGATATATATATATTCGTAGATATGAATATAATTCTGTTATATAATTTTTGCTTTAAATTAATAAATTTGCACTCAAATCTTGGTACCAACTAGGAAATAAAAACATTTTAGAAATCACTTCCCTCAGTCTTACTTCCTATCTGATTCCATTTCCTCCAAATCCAGCCAAAACACCCTCCACAAACGCTTACTGAATTTATTATTTATTATGAATTTATTTATTAAAGTTTCTTTTTAAAAAGGCAGGTGGCTGGAGAAATGGTTTAGAGGTTAAGGCACTTGCCTGCAAAGTCAAAGGATTCAGGTTTGATTTCCCAGGACCCATGGTAGCCAGATGTACAAGGTGGTACATGCATCTGGAGTTTGTTTGCAGTGGCTGAAGGCCCTGACATGTTCATTCATTCTCTCTCTCCCTCTCTCCTTCTTTCTCTCCCAAGTAAATAAATAAGTTTAAGAAAATACAGATAGGCCCAGTGTGGTGGTAGCACTCTGGAGGCAGAGGTAGGAGAATCACTGTGACTTCAAGGCCAGCCTGAGACGACATAGTAAATTCCAGGTCAGCCTGGGCTAGAGTAAGACCCTATCTCAAAGAAAAACAAATACAGATGGGGCTAAGGAGATGGCTCAGTAGATAAAGCATTTGCCATCCAACTCTGAGCACTTGAGTTCAAATACTTAGGCCCCATGCAAAAAGCTAGAAGGTGTGGCAGGCTTCTATAATTCCAGTAAGCTTATGGTGAGAAGGAAGACAGAGACAGGAGAATTTCCCAGAAGCTCAGAAATGGAGCAGTGAACAATAAGAAACCTCAAACTAGAAGGCGAGACTGACTTGAAAGTTGTCCTCTGATTTCCACATGGTCTTACTTTCTCTATCTCTCTGTGTGTCTCTTTCTCTCTCTCTCATACACAAATTTGAAATATTTTTAAATACGAGTAGTTTCTCCCTTGGCCCCCATAAATTGATAACCATATGTAATGTAAAATGCAATGCATTCATCCAACTTTAAAAGTCTCCATAATCCAAGCTGGGTGTGGTGGTGCATGCCTCTAATCCTAGCACTTGAGAGGCAGTGGTAGGAGGATCACCATGAGTTCATGGCCACCCTGAGAGATTACCTAGTGAATTCCAGGTCAGCCTGGGCTAGAGTGAGACCCTACCTTGAAAAACAAAACAAAACAAAACAAAACAAAAAGTCCCCATAATCCAAATGATGTTCAAAGATTCCAAAAGAATATCAAAAAAATCCATTAGGGCCAGGTGTAGTGGTGCACGCCTTTAATCCCAGCACTTGGGAGGCAGAGGCAGGAGGATTACTGTGAGTTTGAGGCCACCCTGAGACTACATAGAGAATTCCAGGTCAGCCTGAGCTAAAGTGAGACCCTACCTCGTAAAACAAAACAAAACAAAACAAAACAAAACAAAAATATCCATTAGGGCGCAGAATAAACACTCACACTGCAAAGCAATATTCAACCAACACAAGGTTGAAAAGGGCAGACATCAAACTCTGTAGCTCCAAGCCCAACAACTCTAGGCAGTGTCAAATCTCCAAGTCCAATAATTCTAATGAGCAACAAGTCTTTATAGTTCCAACTCTGCCCCTCCAGCTAGACTACTCACAGTCCTGGAAAACTTCATCCAGGGCCAGCAGCTCTCCTTAGCAGTCATCTTGTGGTCCCAGCAGCTCCACTGGGTCTCCACTGCAATGCAAGGTTCATCCTCATGGCCCCATGTGGTCTCTATGCAGGCATCCAGCAGACCTGCTTCACACTGCCCACACTTCACACTTCACACTGCCATTTCCAAAACACAAGACCATGTTGCAAATTCAATGACCCTCTCTTTCTTGCATTTCTTCTGCTTGATAATACCAGAGAGGGTGCCAATGTGTTAATCCAGGGTGGAGAATAAAACAAACTTTGAAGAACAGGACACTCCTTGAACACTCAGGCCCCTTCAAAAGAGTCTTCTCTCTTCCTGTTGCCTCAATGCAGGTCAGCTGGCTCAATCTCAAAGGTTGTTATCTCTCATATAATTGCAGCTGAATGGGCAGAAGTTTCAGCCCAAAGATTTCATTTTTTTTTCTGTGCCATATCCCTCTGCTCACATCAGTCCATTTCTATGCACTGCAACTCTGCACAAATTCTCAGGACACGGGCATAACAGCAAGCCTCTCACACAAAGTGCTTCTAGCCCAGACTAGGCAAAGCTCTTTCTCACCCTCATAAACCAAACCTCATAGTCTGTGGTTCTGACTGCATTCAGGCCTTTTGACTCTGACCAGAATAGTCCATCTATTTGTACTTGCAGCACTGCAAGGCGTCTCTTAAATTAAGAATTCAAATTTATCCACATTCCTCTTGAAAATCAGCTCCAAAAGGCCAAAGCCACACAGTCTGATTCCAAGCAGCAATGATACCACTCTCAATACCAACATTGCTCTTGCAGTCAGGTTCGCATTGCTGGTAGAAATCACCCGACCAAGAGCAGCTTGTGAGGATAAAAAGGATTTATTTTGGCTTACAGACTGAAGGGGAAGCTTCACGATGGCAGGGGGAAATGATGGCATGAGCAGAGAGATAACATCACCTCCCAGGCAACATCAGATGGACAACAGCAATAGGAGAGTGTGCCAAACACTGGCAAGGGGAAATTGACTATGGAAGCCCACCCCTAACAATACACTGCCTCCAGGAGGCATTAATTCCCAAATCTCCATCATCTGGAAACCTAGCATTCAGAACATCTAAATTTATGGAGGACACCTGAATCAGACCATCATATTCATGAAACAGGCCTTGTTACAGGCAGAAGTAAGTGGGCCTGAAAAACAAGATCCTTTGACCTCTGTCTGGATGCTCTGCAACCATACTCCTTGCCTCTCTTGCCCAATCCAGGATGCTTGAAATCAGCTCGATGAGCCTTTAATTGGAATCTTGAAGTAAACGTGTTTTTCTGGCACCCCCGAGTATGGGCACATCATCACAGTTTATGAGAACCTGTCCAGGTGTTGCAAAAGATGACAAGCCCACTTAGGCAGGCCTGAGCCCAGAGAGAGACTCGAGGCTCTCTGAGGTGCTTCCTGTGGGGAAGCCAGGGCGGGCAGCAGATGGACCAGGAACAAACCCTTTACTGTCCCACACAAGACATGTCTTCTCATCACTGCGGTGAGTCACTGTCAGAAAATTCAGCCGGATTGCTATGTTGATTAGCATGTAACAAGAATTAGAGTGAGACAAAAATAAATAAAACGCTTAGCTCAGCACTTAGTTACAGTCAGGTTTGCGTTGCTGGTAGAAATCACACAACCAAGCACAGCTTTTGGGGGAAAAGGGTTTGTTTTGGCTTATACAGTGGAGGGGAAGCTCCATGATGCCAGGGGGAAATGATGGTATGAACAGAGGTTAGACATCACTTCCTGGCCAACATTACGTGGACAACAGGAACAGCAGAGTGTGCCAAACAATGGCATGGGGAAACTGGCTACAACACCCCTAAGCCTGCAATAATAAACTGCATCCAGTAGGAGTTAATTCCCACACCTCCATCAGCTGGGAACCCAGCATTCAGAACGCCCAAGTTTATGGGGGGATGGGGGACGCCTGAGTCAAACCACCACACCGTGGGTCCCAGTCAATCGATGGATTGAAACAACGAACCTAAAGAACCCTTTTCAAACCAAAGAGCAGGATGCGGAGATTGTACATGCCAACATTTGTGTAAAATGGAGAAGAAAAAATATGTACCCATATATGTTCCTTGAATCTACCTGTGTATGTTCCTTGAATAAAGTGTTTATGAAATGGCATACAATTTTTTAAATTATCATATCAGGTCTTTGTTGCGGCAATGGAAAGCAGAACAGAACACATACGCCTTGTTCTTGTTAAAGCTCTCTTCAGCCTGAGAACACGGAACAGAAAGTCAACTGTGATAGAAGTATGGAAGGGAAAGCTGCAGTGAGTTCAAGACCAGCCTGAGAATCCAGAGTGAATTCCAGGTCAGCCTGGGCTAGAGGAAAACCCTAAAAAAAAAAGTTAAAAAAAACAAGAAAAAAGAATTCTTTGTTTTGTTTTTGTTTGTCCAGATAGGGTCTCACTCTAGCCCAGGCTGACCTGGAATTCACTACGTAGTCTCAGGGTGGCCTCGAACTCTCTGTGATCCTCCTCCCTCTGCCTCCTGACTGCTGGGATTAAAGGCGTGCGCCACCATGCCCAGCCTAAAATTTTTGACTTTATCAGCAATGAAGTAAATTGAAACTGTTTTAATGCCTCAAAGGTTTATAGTTTGTAAACATCTGTCGGGTCAAGAAAGTGTTTGTTGCCAGCTTCACGAGATTCTTATTTTTATTTTTGGCTTTTCGAGGTAGAGTCTTATACTTGCTTCAGGCTGACCTGGCACACACCCTGTAGCCCCAGGCTGCCCTCAAACTCACAGCGATCCTCCTACCTCTGCCTCCCAAGTGCTGGGATTCAGGGCGTGGTGGCCACCACACCAGGTTTTAAGGCAAACACAGGGGTTAAGCAAACAATGGAATGCCTAAGCAAATTGACAATGTGCATGGCTGAAAAGAAAGAATACCGGTTCTGTGGGACAGTATTCATCAGGAAGTACTGCAAAGTAAAAACCTAAGAGCAGGGTGCGGAGATTGTATGTGCCAACAATTGTGTAAAATGGGGAAGAAAAAACATGTACCCACATATGTTCCTTGAATCTACCTGCGTATGTTCCTTAAATGAAGTGTTTATGAAATGGCATACAATTTTTTAAATTATTTATTTATTCAATTCGTGTGCGTACTCACCAGCAGGATTACAGGATAACCTCAAGGTATCTGAACTCCACCTTTGTTGAGACAGGGGCTCTTGGCACTGCAAACACCAGAATAACTGGACTATGAACTTGGGATTTGCATCTGGATTTATGTGGGTGTCTGGGAATTGAGCCTGGGCCAGCAGGCTTTGCAAGCAGGCACCTTCAACCACTGAGCCATCTCACCATCTCATGATACATATTTTGTTTTTGAGCCTAAAAATGTTACTGTCCAAGCAGAGGCTTCTCTTAGGTATCCTTGCCTTCTCACCTCTCTTTCCTCACCCTTCCCCTCCCCCACACCTCCCCCCCTTTCTTTCCTCACCCTTCCCCTCCTGTGCCCCCCACCTTCCTTTCCTCACCCCTTCCCCTCCTGTGCCCCCCACCTCCCTTTGCTCACACCTTTCCCCACTAGTCCCCCCAGACAGTTCTACTTCTTTTTTCATGTATTATATACATACGTTTTGTGTATCTATGAAAACCCAGAAGTCACTAATGAAACAAAACATGTGATATTTGTCTTTCTGAGATTGGTCTAACTTACGTATGTGATTATCATCCATTTTCCTGCAAACATCCTGATTTCATTCTTCTTTATGGCAAAAAAAAAAAAAAAAAAAGTCTCGTTGTGTATATAAACCATACTGTTGGTATCATGTCCTCTGCTGTTGGGCGCTCACACTGGTTCCATAGTTTAGCTATTGTGAATAGTGCTGCTGCAATAAACATCAATGCACAAGGGCCTCTGACATGTTGACATGGAATCCTCTGAGTAAATGCCCTGGAGTGTGGGATAACTGGTTTATATGGAATATCTATTTCTAGGGTTTTTTTTTTTTTTTTGTCTGTTTGAGGAATATCTGTTCTAATTTTCGTAGTGACTGGAATAGTTTACACTCTTACCAGCAGTGTATAAAGGTTTCCTTTTTTTCCACATTGTAGACAGCATTTGTTGTGATTTATTTTATTTCCTTTTTTTTTTTTTGAGGCAAGCTTTATTCTTTATTTTCTTTTTTCTTTCTTTCTTTCTTTTTTTTTTTTTTTTTTTTTTGGTTTTTCGAGGTAGGGTCTCACTCTAGCTCAGGCTGACCTGGAATTCACTATGTATTCACTCTGGAGTCTCAGGGTGGTCTTGAACTCACAGTGATCCTCCTACCTCTGCTTCCCAAGTGTTGGGATTAAAGGCAAGTGCCACCATGCCCAGCTGACTACTGCATTTTTGATAAGCAAAGATTGGCTCAGAAACTGAGAGTGATAAATAGGAAACTACAAAGTCACTATTAAGAACTAATACAGGGAGCTAAAGAGATGGCTCAGTGGCTGGAGAGATGGCACTTGCCTGCAAAGCCTAATGACCCAAGTTCAATTCCCTAGAACCCACATAAAGACAGATGTAGAAGGTGGCACATACATCTGGAGTTTGTGCAACAAACACTTTATATGCTAAGCCATCTCCCTAGCTGCTAGAAAATGATTTTTAAAAAATATTTGCTTATGTGGAAGGAGATGTTAGAGAGAAAGAGAGAGAGAGAGAGGGAGGGAGGGGGACAGGGAGAAAAGATGGGTGCACCAGGGCTTCTTGCCATTGCAAACAAACTCCAGATGCACGTGCCATCTTGTGCATCTGGATTTAGGTGGGCACTGGGGAATCACATGGGACTATCTGGCTTTGTGAGCTAGTGCTTTATCACCTGAGTCCTCTCTCCAACCCAGTAAATTTCTTAATTACATAATCTTTATTGAATTGCTTTTTCCTATCTACCTTCGGAGTCATTGCTAAGTAGGGAGGGAGCAATTAAAATATGTGCTCTTTGATTTCTTCAAAGATGGACATTCCTGCTATTAGGGTTCCTAACCTCTCCTGCATTGTTGGACACACAGAAACTGACAGCATTTTCTTAATACCTGTGTGAGACTCCCTGCCTGGGCGACCATCCCTGGAGGCTCCACTGCCCAGTCCTCAGCCTGCCCTGAGAGAGAGAGGACGAATACAGCTGTGAAGCTTTGATTTACATTGATAGATTTATATGGATAGACTGTACATGTTTAGTGCATGTGTGTTTATAGGGAAATATAAATACATAATATATTTATATATTTTTGATTTAATTTTTTATTTATTGTAAATATATAATATATAAAAATAATTATATATTTTATTATATATACATATATGTGTATATATACATAATTGGATTTTCAAAGTAGGGTCTCACTTTAACACAGGCTGACCTGGAACTCACTATGTAGTCTCAGGGTGACCTTGAACTCACGGTGATCTTCTCACCTCTGCCTTTCAAGTGCTGTGGATTAAAGGTGTGTGCTACCACACCCAGCTTTCATATATGTGTGTATATATGTATGTATATATATTTATTTCTTCGTGGTGGTTTGATTCAGGTGTCCCCTATAAACTTAGGCATTCTGAATGCTAGTCTCCCCAGCTGATGGCAATTGGAAATTAAAGCCTCCTGGAGGCAGTGTATTTTGGACAGGGGGTGGTTTTATGGGTGTTATAGCCAGTTTCTCCATGCCAATGTTTGGCACGCTTTCCTGTTACTATTGCCCACCTTATGTTGGCCAGGGGGTGATGGCCACCCTCTGCTCATGCCATCATTTTCTCCTGCCATGATGGAGCTTCCCCTTGAGTCCATAAGGCAAAATAAACCCTTTTCCCCACCAACAAGCTGCTCTTAATTGGGTGGTTTCTGCCAGCAGTGTGAACCTGACTGCAACAGTATAGTTGGTACCAGAGGAGTGGGGTTGCTGCTAGACACCTGACTGTGTGGCTTTGGCCTTTTGGAACAGACTTTCAAGAGGAATGTGGAAAGATTTGAAACCTTGGCCTAAGCGATGCCTTGCAGTGCTGTAAGTACAGTTTGATGGGTTATTCTGGTCAGAGTTGAAAGACTTGAATGTAGTTAAGACCTATGGACTGTGAGGTTTGGCTTGAGAGGGTGAGAAACAGCTTTGCCTGGGCTGGGCTAGAAGCACTTTGTGTGAGAGGCTTGCTGTTATGCCTGTGTCCTGAGAATTTGTGCAGGGTTGCATTGTGGAGAAATGGGCTGGTGTGAGCAGAGGGATATGGCACAGAAAGAAAAAAAAGAAAGAAAAAGAAAAAGAAATCTTTAGGCCAAAACTTCTGCCCATTCAGCTGCAATTGTATGAGAGATTAGAACCATTGAGATTGGGCCAGCTGACCTGCATTGGGACAACAGAAAGAATGCAGTCTTTTGAAGGGGCATGAATGTTGGAGTGTCCTGTTCTTCAGAGTCTGCTTTATTCCCCCCTGGACTAACTAGTTGGTACCCCATCTTGTATTATGGAGTATACAAAATGCAAGGAAGAGAAGGTCATTGAGTTTGCAGCACAGTCTTGTGTTTTGGAAATGGCCATGGGCAGTGTGAAGCAGGTTTGCTGGATACCTTCTGGGAGACTGGATGGAGCCATGAGGATGTACTGTGGATTGCAGTGGAGACCCAGTGGAGATCCTAAGACCACAAGATGGCTGCCAAGGAGAGCTGCCTACCCCAGATGAAGTTTTCCAGGACTGTGAGTAGCCTAGATGGAGGGGTAGAATTGGAACTCCAGAGACTTGTTGCTGGTTAGAATAATCAGAATTGGAGATTTGACACTGATTAGAGTTGTTGGATTTGGAGCTACAGAGTTTGATGTTTGCCCTTTTAAAATCTTGCATTGGTTGAATGTTTCTTTGCTATGTCAGATGCCATCTTTTGCAGCATGTGTATTCTGTGCCATTAGGGGTTGGGGGGATTTTTTAATATTATGGCTCAGTTAAAAGACCTTGGATTATGGGGATATTTGAACCTCATTGGAATTGATAAAAGCTATGGGGATTTCAAAAGTTGGACTGAATGCATTGCATTTTGCATCATGGATGGTTATCCACTTTATGGGATCCAGGGACAGAATGTGGTGGTTTGATTCAGGTGTCCCCATAAACTTAGGTATTCTGAATGCTAGTCTCCCCAGCTGATGGAAATTGGAAATTAAAGACTCTTGGAGGCAGTGTATCGTTGGGGGCAGGCTTATGGGTGTTATGGCCAATTTCCCCTCACCAGTGTTTGGCACACTCTCCTGTTGTAATTGTCCACCTGATGTTGGTCAGGGGTGATGTCCACCTACTGCTTATGCCATCATTTTCCCTGCCACCATGGAGCTTCCTCTTGAGTCTGTAAGGCAAAATAAACCTTTCCTCCTCACCAAAGATGCTGTTGGTTGAGTGAGTTCTGTCAGCAATGTGAACTTAACTGCAACATTATAAACAATATTTTTAGTTGGGGCCCTCCAAGAAGCAGATGCCAATACAGAATTAATCCATCAAGGCTCTGCAGAGGAAAGTGTTTTCGCAATGTAAAATAGTCAATAGTAAAAAGGGTCCACAAGGTCAGAGGTATCAGCGAGAGGAGATATGACCTAGAGAGAGGGCTGTAATGTTGAATGGTTCTGCCCTAGATGGCCATGCAGTCTAGGGAAAACTTGCAAAGCCTTTGGGGAGTTCTTAAGCTGAAGACCTTGTGGAAGGAAGTTCCCATCTCCCAGAAACTGGCCTCCTCCAGTGGCACTACAGCAGTCAGCTGTTGACGGTGAGCCACTCATGCAAGGTGTGGCCTTGTTGTAAATGATAAAGAAGATTTCAAGGCCCCGTGTCTGGGATGTGTTGGATGCTCACACAGTCTCTATAGAGTCTGGGGATTTGATTAGGAATGTTGCTGCCTTTCCCTCTGCTTCTGCCCTGGATGGCAGCCTCAAGTCAGCAGGCACTGAGGATGATGGCGACGAGCCCTCTGTTTCCGCGCTTCCTGCTTTGAACAATGCTCTACAGTTCTTGGACATCAGCCTTTTATACGGTGACAGATGGCTTGGTCTGTTTTGTCCTCTTCTCCCGTTCATCCTCCTCCTCAGGTGAATAAGCCACATATTTGTTTACCCACATTCTTACTGTTTTTCAAGTGCCCTCTACTTGTTTCCTCCCCATATCCAATACATGGTCAAGTTATTAGGTACCACAAATTGGCTAAACGTTTAATAACTCCCTCTAGCTGAGGGTGTCATTACACCAAAGGAAGAAAAATAAATGTAAACACATACAACATACAGAAAATGACATCTTGGAGAGTAAGTGATTTTGAACTGAGTTAAAGTGATTTATGCTTATGTAAAATAGTGGTCTGCAAACTATGGCACAAAGTCACAGGTAATTTCCAGCACAATCAACTTCCTGATGCCCAAATGTCTGGAACATTTTATTTAATATTTTTATTCCTTTACTTGAGAGAGGAGGAGGCAGACAGAGAGAGGGATGTGGTAGGGAGAATATGGGTGCACCAGGGCCTCCAGCCACTGCAAACGATCTCCACATGCATGTACTACCATGTGCATCTGGCTTACATGGGTCCTGGGGAATTAAACCTGGGTCCTTAGGCTTCTCAGGCAAGCGACTTAACCGCTAAGCCACCTCTCCAGCTCTGGAACATTTTCAACCCTTAACTGCCTGACACTGTGACCTTGGTGGAAGGCCATCTCCTATACCTGGATGTGTCTTTGGGGGACGAGAGGAAGACATACACCCTGGATCTTATTATGTCCTATCTAAAGGTGTGGAGTCTTGGCAGCATTTGACTGGGAACACTGAAATACTAGCAGTAAAACTTTGCTTAATCAAAGTCCAAAACCCAGGCTAAGTTCATTGCATCCTTTTTTTCTTCTTCTTCTTTTTTTGAGGTAGGGTTTCACTCTAGCCCAGGCTGAGCTGAAATTCACTATGAAGTCTCAGGGTGACCCTCATACCTCTGCCTCCCAAGCACTAGGATTAAAGGTGTGCACCACCATGCCCAGCATCTTTTTTGTTTCTTTTAAAATCAAGAACAGTTTGTTTCTCTCTGAGATTGGGCCTCCACCACATAGTCCACGCTGACCCGGGACTCATTATGCAGCTCAGGCTGCTATCAAGTCATGATCCTCCTGCCTCTACTTCTGGAGTGCTGGGATTATGAGTGCGCACCACCCCACCTGGCTCTCGCAGTTAGTAAGATGTCAGTCTTTAAAAAAAATTCCCAAGTCTCTCGGTGCAGAAAAAGAGCTAGGAAACAAACACCAGCAGCATATAGAGCTCTGCTTATTTTATGTTTAACATTTCACTTGTCTCATTAAATCCACCTTTCCTCCAATTTAGGCAGAGGTTATAGCAAAATATGACATTTGTCATATGAGTGGCTCAGAAGATGGGAGCAGCTGTGCATCTAGATCTTGTTCATGTCACTGCCAAGGCAAATTACATAATTCTTCTATATCCTTGTTTTGTTCCCTAAAAGGTAACACCTGATGGTTCCAACTTAGCAGAAAAGGGTATGGAAACAGTCCTTGTACCTGTAACAGCCCTGTTATTAATGGAAGTATGACTTATTTATGCCACACATCTTTTTAAAAGTTACCTTTTCTCTTGCTTTTGTTTTGAGACAGGGTCTTTAACTTTGTTGTTGTTGTTTTCTCAATTTTTTTCTCTTGTTCTCAGGAATCTAGCTTGTGCAAGCTGGACAAGATCTCTACCATTGAACTACATCCCCGGCCTATGTTTGTCATTTGCAATCCAAGTGTAAGTTTATTCATATTGTTAGGATCAAGTTCGTAATGGAAAGATAATTTAATCCATAATAAAAATTCTAACACTTTGGGCACAGGAAGTTTAAAAAAGAATAATTAAAAATTAGCAGATTAAATTTTGTGATTGTGTAGCTATTAATAAACATTTTAGTGTGACACATTTATAATGGAAGGTCACATTCCTTAAAATTGTAAACCATTTTAGAATAAAATCCTATGTAGGCAACCAGTTGTGGTGGTGTGCCAGAAATTGGGAGGCAGAAGTAGGAGGATCTACGGTGAGTTCAGAGGCCAGCCTGGAACTACAGGGTGAATTCCAGGTCAGACTGAGCTAGAGTGAGACCTACCTGAACGGATAAGGGGAAGAAGGAAAACATTAACTTTTTTCTTTTTCCTTTTCACTAAAACAAACAAGGTCCTCTAACCTAATGCAATAAGTAACCATTACATAGTCAGTATAGCAGATTTTGAGAACTCTTGTTGGGTCTCCTAAATGCTATGGTTTGGAAAAGGGAATGTATTGGAGCTCTCTTTATCTGGCACGTTTTTGGGAGGTAGGATGGGGTGGGTAGGATCTCACTGTAGCCCAGGCTGACCTGGAATCATTATGTAGTCACATGCTGGCCTCAAACACATTGCCATCCTTCTACTTCTGCCTGCTGGTATTAAAGGCATGCACCAACACACCTGGCCTTTATCTGACACTCTTAACCTTGTGTAGGAAAAAAAATACATGTTTATTTTCATCTCTCTGTGTGTGTTTATTTTAATTAATTTATGTTTTGTTGACAACTTCCATATTTTTTTTTTTTTGAGGCAAGATTTCACTCTAACCCAGGCTACCTGGAATTCACTATGTAGTCTCAGGCTGGTCTCAAACTCACAGCCACCATCCTACCTCTGCCTGCCGAGTGCTGGGATTAAAGGTGTGTGCCACCATGCCCAGATTTCTCTCTCTCTCTCTCTCTCTTTTTTTTTTGAGAATTTTTTAAAAATTATTTATTTATTTATTTGAGAGCGACAGACAGAGAGAAAGAAAGATAGAGGGAGAGAGAATGGGCGCGCCAGGTTTCCAGCCTCTGCAAACGAACTCCAGACGCGTGCGCCCCCTTGTGCATCTGGCTAACGTGGGACCTGGGGAACCGAGCCTCGAACCGGGGTCCTTAGGCTTCACAGGCAAGCGCTTAACCGCTAAGCCATCTCTCCAGCCCTCTCTCTCTCTCTTTTTAACAAAGAATGGGCACACCAGGGCCCCCAGCCATAAATTCCAGATGCATGCGCCACTCTGTGCATCTGGCTTTATGTGGGTACTGAGGAACTGAACCCAGGTTATTAGGCTTTGCAGGCAAGGGCCTTCATCGCCAAGCCATCTCTCCAGCCTGTCCCTTCACATACGCCAGGCAGGGAATCCACCGCGGAGCTACACCCTCAGCCCCCTTCACTATTTTGGTATTACATCAGCATATTAGACTAGCTCTTGTCATTTAATGCAAAAAGAGACGTGTGTGTACTTATTTACATATGTAAAGCTATCACAATGTAACAAAACTGGTTTTTAAAATTTTTTTGATAATTGCCTTTGGAGATATTTCCTTTGTCATCCTATTGATTTCTTTCTTTTTCTTTTTTCATTTAAAAGAACTGCTCTGGGAAGGCGTCATCGGCCTGCTAAGGGGCATGCATGCGTGTGTGACACACACACAGCTAAGATTAGCCTAGAAACAGCACACACCTCCCGGGGACCACAGCATGCGGCAACTGATCGCGTCACTGTGACACCCGATCGTGAACAACCGCAAATTGAGGCTAGCTCAGTGGGTGTTGAGCGCTAAGGAACAATTAGGAACGTCAATCTAAGGGAGGAAAATGCTTTCCTCAGACCCCGGATGCAAAGAATGAGGGAAACAAAACTAAGCGCCGGAGCGGCCCGTTTCTGTCTGGGGCTTTGATACAGGATCTCCAGCGCCCGGGGCGGCCTGTCGACTCGAGCAGCCGGTCCCGAGCCCATCCCTGCACCAGTCACCCCCAACAAAAGTGGGGGCGCAGAAACCTCCACGGCCAAGGCCAAGGGTTCCGTGCAGAGCTGGCGGACCTGCAGGCAGGAGGCACGGGCAGCACCCGGAGGGACTGCGGCCCCTGACGGACAGCTGTTCCCCCACGGCCTCGAGTCCAGAAACCAATTTCCGCCCGCACGTGTGTCGGGCGGGCCCGTTTCTTGCCGCGGACCGTTCCGGCGCTGCACACCAGAACCCACGGGCTCCAAAGCCGGCTCTTCTGCGCGTCCTACCTGCAAGTGTCTCAACACCCTCAGGCCCGAGGACCGCAGCCCAAGCGGAAACGCGAGGCTCCGCCCCCTTCACTGCAGCCTGGGCAACACTCGAGGCTGGTGCCCGAGAGAGGCGCCACTTGATGACGTAAACCCATGCTATTGGCTGCTGGATCCTGGCTGATTTTTGATTGGCTAAAGGGCCGGAAGACTCCTCCCTCACGCCTCCGCCTCCGGCCCGCGGTCGCGCCGGGTTGTCCTCGCGCTGCTGCTGCCGCCGCCGCCGCCGCCGCCGCCGCCGCCGCCACCGCTGCTCGTCCGCGCGCAGCCTGGCAGTTTGCCTTCCTCTTCCTCCTTGTCTGTCCTCCACAGCTTGCGTCCATGGCCACGGCCGCCACCGAGGAGCCCTTCCCTTTCCACGGCCTCCTGCCCAAGAAAGAGACCGGGGCCGCCTCGTTCCTGTGCCGCTACCCGGAGTATGACGGGCGCGGGGTGCTCATCGCCGTGCTGGACACGGGGGTTGACCCCGGGGCTCCGGGCATGCAGGTGAGACGCTCTCCGAGGGCCCGGCACGGGGAGGACGAGCGGGCGGCACGCAGCCGCGGATCTCCCCGCACGCCGGAGCCTCGGGCGCCGAGCTGGACAGCGCTGGCCGGGCGCGGGAGGAACCGGTGTCCGGGCGAGGGTCGCGGAGGGGCGGGCGTGCTGGGCCGTGCTCCCGGGCCGGGCCGGGCCGAAGCAGCATGCTCCGTGGGGCTGTCCGCGCCCCACACCGGGGGAACCCCAGTTTGTTCCCCTCCGCCCCGGGGGCGATGCCAGGCCGGACACCCCAGGACTCCCTCGCAGCCCGCGTGTCTGTGCCACTGCTCCCTAACGTGACATGCTCAGGCGAGAGTCGTGCAGGCCACTCATTTATTGCTTATTTGTTTAAATCGCGAGCGGACGGCTAAGACGGCTCCAAAGACCTGGCAGGACTTAATCGTCAGTGCCGAAGGGATTTGGTTTTGGCCACGGGCAGCAAAACTGGGTGTCCAGAAGATGACACGGTCCGTTTCCGCAATCGTATCTTCTGACACTCGGGTGTTGTGCTTTAAAAGTTAATCAGCAGTGTATTTATTTAGGGTCACTGAATCTTTTGACTCTCTTTAGTCTTTTTTTAATATGAGGAGCCCATGCCGTTTGTTCTGTGAGAACTTCTCAGGCCTTAGAAATACTTCTCAAAAAAAAAAAAAAAAACTCAACATGAGAGCATACTTTTATTTTGGTTTTAAAATTTGTTTATTTTTGCTGCACGTAATGTAAAAGCCTTTAGATCACGGATCCTCACTATTAAAAAAAAAAAAGTAGAAAATGTTCCTGGATTAAAAGCACACTGACTTTACGTTTTATTTATTTGAGAGAGGGTAAGAGGCAGAGAGAGAATGGGCGCACCAGGACCTTCAGCCGCTGCAAATGAAGTCCGGATGCATGCGCCATCTTGTGCATCTGGCTTACATGGGTCCTGGGGAATTGAACCAAGGTCCTTTGGCTTTGCCCGCAAAGGTCTTAACCCGCTAAGCCATCTCTCCAGTCCCTTGTCTTTTCTTTTTTATATATTTATTTATTTATTTGAGAGAGGGTAAGAGGCAGAGTGTGTGTGTGTGTGTGTGTGTGTGTGTGTGTGTGTGTGAGAGAGAGAGAGAGAGAGAGAGAGAGAGAATGACTTTACATTCTAATCTGTAGGTTTAGTCTTTTACTGAAATCTGCCTATGAGCAGTCTACTGGTTTTCTCAACATCCATCACTCCAAGTCTTCCTTGACATCCTACTTGCTTTATGGCTTATTAGTTCTTCATGGATGTGTCTATTCCCTGTTCTGCACTAACGAGGAATACTTAGTAAGCCTTCCTCCTGGCCTCCTGTCTTGTCTGGGTCTTGTCCTCTTCAGTAAGGGAGGCAGTATTGTGGAGGTTAGAACCTCCAGAGAGGGGATAGCAGAAAGGGGGCAATGTGGCGGCGCTGTAGACTCCTTGGAGAGCCTGGGTTCCTGGTGCTGGTGCTTCAGCATCTCTAAGCACAGCACACCTTCTGAAGTCCTACCTGGCCAGTCTGCTGATTCAAAGAGCAGCGGGTGAGGACTTTACTCCAGTAACTCCTGTTGTGACTTTATTAATAATAGTCCTCGGGCTTAAAACACGGCAACAGCCATCCCGACATAGAGGCTTTATTGCAGAGTGGGAGGGCTTCTCATTGTGCTGTGGTGTGTGTTTACTTTTTGTGGGGACGTGGGCAGAGAACCGCTAGTGGTTCACTGGTTCTCTTGTCAGCATGAGTAGAGGATTGGAAAAGTTGGGAACAATACTGCTCAGTAGACATGTGTTTGTAGAATTTCCAGTCCTACTTGACAAATTCTGTCACTTTCTGTTAAACAGTGATTTTCACCCAACAGTCTTGCTATGAGAGTTAATCAGTGGCATGTGTATTTTAAAGTATTAAACACAAATTTTGAAAATAAACACATTTTTAGTAGATGGAGTCTGTTCTCTATCTTTGTTCACCACTGTCTGAAGGGAAGTGTGTTGGATGTTTGCAGGGTAATAGCATAAGTATTCAACCAATATAATGTGGACACCAATTGAAATATAACTTTTCTAACATTAACTGATAGGTTGACCCAAATAGTCAATTGGAATTCAGTAAAGAAACTTACAAACATGAGTGAATTGTTAAGTTCTGTTCTTTACCCTCTTGACCTTTGAAAATTTTTTTTATTTTTAATTTTTTTGTTTTTATTTATTTATTTGAGTGCGACAGAGAAGGGGGGGGGGAGAGAGAGAGAGTGGGCACTCCAGGACCTCCAGCCACTGCAAATGAACTCCAGATGTGTTCACCCCCTTGTGTATCTGGCTAATGTGGGTCCTGGGGAATCGAGCCTTGAACCGGGGTCCTTCAGCTTCACAGGCAAGTGCTTAAATGCTAAGCCATCTCTCCAGTCCAACAAATTTATTTTTTAGAACTGTGTATGCATCATTAAGGCAAGGTGAATAGAAAGAAGAAGAAAAACCAGGTGTGGTGGTGCACACCTTTAATCTCAGCATTCCGGAAGCAGAGGTAGGTGGGAGGATCACTGTGAGTTCACAGCCAGCCTGACTACATAGTAAATTCCAGTGAGACCCTACCTTGAGAAAACCAAAATAAAAGAAAGGAAAAAATTAAATAGGAGGAAGAAGAGGCCAACTTGGCTGTCTGGGACACCAGGTGGGTTCTGATTAAAGGACTAGAGTCATAAGAATGAACTTGAAGGAACACATTCAGTTGTCTCTTCTAGTAACTTCCTTGGGCCAAGCTACTTTTTCTTGTCACAGTTTCTGGGCATGTCAAAAGTGGAGAGGCGCTGAGTGAGGTGGCACACATCTTTAATCCCAGCATTTGGGAGGCAGAGGTAGAAGGATTACCATGAGTTGGAGGCCACCAGGAGACTCCATAGTGAATTCCAGGTCAGCTTGAGCTAGAGCAAGACCTTCTCTTGAAAAACCAAAAAAAAAAAAAAAAAAAAAAAAAAAAAAGAGTAGAGAGCAGAACTGGGTTGGATGTTGCATTCTTATAATTTCAGTACTTATAGGAAGCTGAGGTAGGAGGATTGCTACAAGTTTGAGAGGCCAGTCTGGTTACAAGTGAGACACTGTCTAGAAAAAAAAAAAAAAGATCAGACTGTATGAGAAGAGTAATAATTATATAAATTATATGTGTGTGTGTGTGTGTGTGTGTGTGTGTGTGTGTGGTTATATATGTATATATATATTTTTTGAGGTAGGGTCTCGCTCTAGTCCAGGCTGACCTGGCATTCACTGTGTAGTCTCAGGTGACCTTGAACTCACAGTGATCCACCTCCCTCCCTCCAAGTGCTGGGAGTAAAGGTGTATGCCACCACACCCGACTAGTAATATTTTCTTGACATTCAAGCACCTGGTGGTAGTGCTGGACTTTTGGGTCCAGGGAGGGGTTAAATTCTACAAAGACACAGGGGATTTCAGGCTCATGGACCCCCAACTTGTAGATTCTTATCACTCCAGCAAAGAATTGAAAACCACGGACTGTATGAAGGGTAAACTACGAATTATGAGGTTTATTTTAGGGAGAATTGGGATCCAAGGGATGACTAGCTGAAGGACTCACACCAGAAGGAATTCTCATCCTTGCCCAACTGTAAAGACGGAATGGAGCCGGAGAGAATCACCATCACAGAGAAGTCTCAGATGGGGGTGGCTCTGGGGAGGGCACAGGCATGCGTGAGTGGGAAGCAAAGTGTGAGAGTCCGCATCTCAGATCACTTCTCCTTCTCATAGCAGGTCAGAGAAAGCTGAGTGATTGCATGGTAAAGGACTCGGGTTTAGAGAGAGGTCATTCATGTAGTGAAAAAACACCCCAAACAAGACATGAAGGTGCCCAGACAAGAAATTCCTTCTTGGCTAAGCTAAGCTGGGAAGGAGGGACAGACACTTATTTATATACTGTGGACCTACAGGACAGAGGGGCCAAGATAACAGATGTCACACTTACGGTTAGACTCCCTTGTATGGATCAAAAATGTAAGGAGAAGCCTTGCCACCCTACTCAGGCTGTAAGGGAGAGGCTTGCTCACTCGGGAGGGCCAGACCATCCAGGTGTGCCAGGCCTGGGAAACCATGAAAAGGAAGCGCCGAGCTGCTGCTGGGGAGTGTTGCCTGCAGCCATCTTGGATGAGAGTGGGCCAGACAGGGGCTTAGTCTTGCCAGGGCAGGCAAGGGGACATCCATATTCTTTTTTTTTTTTTCTTTTTCTTTTGGTTTTAGTTTTCAAAGGTAGAGTCTCGTTGTAGCCCAGGCTGACCTGGAATTCACTATGTAGTCTTAGGGTGGCCTCGAACTCATACAATTTTCCTACCTCTGCCTCCCGAGTGCTGGGATTAAAGGCGTGCGCCACCATGCCTGGCCTAGGTTCTCTTTGGCCATCTGTTCCTAGCTGATTGCCCATAAAAAAGCAATCTTGCCATGTTCCTCTTTCACCAGGTTTGTGAGGTTGGGCTAAGTGATGAAGTCCTGTTTGGAATTGAACGTAGGTGTTGAAGCACGCCTGTCAGAGCTTCAACCAGTCAAACGACATGGAAAAGATCAAACTTGGACTAGACCGGCATACATCTCTCTCTCTCTCTCTCTCTCTCTCTCTCTCTCTCTCTCTCTCTCTCTCTCACACACACACACACACACACACACACACGTAAATGCAGCACCAGTCATGCTTGTCATTCCTCCATGCGTCACATGCCAAACTTTCCTTGAAAACCAAACCTTGTATTCCACCTTTGTTCACAACAAACCCACATTGGAATCCTCAACTGTAATAAAATGCTTCTTTGTCCAACTCCAGCCTCCGCATGTAGCCTCAGTTCCCACCGTTCCTTGAGCTTCTAACTCCCTGCCCACTTGTACCTGTGCTAACCCCTGGGCATGAGGGTCCCCTCCACCCAGGTGTTGCGGGTGCTTGCCCTGCACTTGAGGTCTCGTGTTGGTGAATGTGCCTGCAAACTCCTAACTAACTAGGTCTTGATAACATAACTTAGAAAACTGCCGATTTGCTTTAGTTTGTTGCCAAGTGTTTAGCCATTTTGTTAGGATGTGTGGCTTCAAATTCAGTCCAGTGTCTTGCTATTTCAGTGTTCCCTTTTTGGTTCTCATATCAATTTGTAAATTTCTGATAGCCCCAAAATACATCACTTTACTACTCCGTTTATATACCTTTTTTCCTGGTTAAGAAAGCTACTCCTTGAAAGCGTATACAGACTTACTTTGTATGAAATCTGCTTCTAATGCTGAATATCTTTGTTGAATGTGTTTGCAAGAATAATAATATATACTTGTAATAAATACAATTTCTTCTTAGAGAAAAAGTTTTGGTGAAAGACATCTTTTTACTTATTTACTTATTAGAGAAAGAAGAAGGTAGATAATGGGCATGCCAGGGCCTATAGCCACTGCAAACGAACTCCAGATGCATGTGCCACCTTGTGCGTCTGGCTATATGTGAGTACTGGGGAATTGAACCACAGTCCTTAGGCTTTGCAGGCAAGTGTCTTCACTGCTGAGCCCATTGGTATTAATTTTTATTCACTTTTTTTTTTGTTTTTACGAGGTAGAGTCTCATTCTAACCCAGGCTGACCTAGAATTGACTTGATAGTCTCAAGTAAAACTCTTTCTGAAAGCACAGGAAATCAGAGATCCTTTTAATTCATCATTTTGTTCTCCATGAAAAATCACTAAATAGAATTTATGAAACATGAAATACTTCATATGAAATATTCTCTTGCTTAAATGATCAGTTCTCCCCTGGAATGTCAAGTAACTACCTGTTTTCATAGTGTGGTTTTTTTTTGAGGGGGGGGATGGTTTGCAAATTTATCCCATCTTTTGTGGACCTCTACAAATATTTAGTGAGTGGCTTCCATCAAGTCGTGCACCACAGTGAGTATAGTGGAGAATTTTGTAACTTAAATTCCTGACACTCAGGGGAATCCTTTGGACAGTTTTTGTTTATGTAGACACATAACCCAGTAAGCATTCACAGTGTTCCATCCTGGGATGGAGGACTCACTACCATGGCTCTACCCATAACTATGCAGGATTCCTGGCTCGCTCCCTTGTGGTGCCTCTTCCTCCTCAGATGAGAGGTCTCGTTCCAGTGTTGGGGGTTCACTTTCCTTGTCACAAAGTTCTACTCCAAGTCTCATATGGTTTTGGTATTTCAAAATGTCCTTCTAACCCCAAATTCCATTCTCTCAAAAAAAAAAAAAAAAAATTCTCCAGTGGAGTGTTTGCTTTAAATGGTTAAAAAAAAACATGGAGGCTATGGTGCATGCTATTGGAATTCATGTGCAACAGCGGGAGACCCTGGCGTACCTGTACTCACTCTCTTCTCTCTCTGTGTGTCTCTCAAATAAATGAATAAAAATACAATACAAAAATACAAAATATAAAAAATACAAAAATAAAACAAAAAAAAATACAAGCAGTATGTGGATGGGAAAACTGAATACATAAGAATTTTAAGTGAGAATTTGTGCATACATATAAGGGGGCTCTAGTGAGTAAAGCTTGGGGACATACTAGATAGTAAATACATCACTAAGTCCCGTGAGTGAGGCTTTGCCCTCGCCCGCATCCTGGTGATGCGGCTTCCCGTGAGAGGGCTCTGTCTAACCTCGGAATGATTCCTTGTTCTTTTTTATTTTTTTCCAAATTTTTACTAATAATTTCTATGATTATAAAATGGTAATACCCTTCCTTCCCCCACTTGCCCCTTTGAAACTCCATTCTCCATCATATTCCCTCTCCATCTCAGTCATTCTTTTTTTCCTTGTTCTTGATTTCAAGTCAGTGAGGTTATTTCCTTCTCGAAGAAATTAATGAAAATAGCCGACTATGTATCCTTACAAACTTAGGATGCATTTTAAAACACCTCCTTATGAGTCTAGTTAGGGTCTTACTCTAGCCTAGGCTGGCCTGGAATTCACTATGTAGTCTCAGGGTCGCCTTGAACTCACAATAATCCTTCTACCTCTGCCTCCCAAGTGCTGGGATTAAAGGCGTGTGCCACTGCGCCCGGCCCTTACTAGGCTTCAAATTTAAGACAATTAAGTTCTTTTTTAAACATAAGTGTAAATTTTTACAGGAAATTTTATACACATAGACATGCATAGGTTTGCATTGCTTTCTTTAAAAACAAAAGCCCACTATCTATAATTCATATTTTGTTTGTTCATTTACAATTTTCAGGTTACAACTGATGGAAAACCAAAAATCATTGACATCATCGATACGACAGGAAGTGGTGATGTGAACACTGCTACAGAAGTAGAGCCAAAAGACGGTGAAATTGTTGGTCTTTCAGGCAGAGTGCTTAAGGTGGGAATGTCTCTCTCTCTTTATTGAGTGGGTTTTTCATTCTTCTTGTAATACTGCCTCAAGACACCTCATGTTTAATTGAGAATTTTAAAAAATTATTTATTTATTTATTTATTTATTTGAGAGAAAGAGAGAGAATGGGCATGCCAGGGCCTCCAGCCACTGCAGATGAACTCCAGACGCATGTACCCCCTTGTGCATCTGGCTTACGTGGGTCCTGGAGAATCAAATCGGGATCCCTTGGCTTTGCAGGCAGATGCCTTAACTGCTAAGCCATCTCTCCAGCCCTTAATTGAGGATTTTAATACTGAGCTTACTGTAATTTTATTATATTCCGTTCCCATTACATAATCTTTTGTTCTCCTTCCCCATCTGGTTTTCTAAGCGCCCTCCTTTTTCCAAATGGTCCTTCCACTGTTTTGAATATCTAATGTTTTTAGCTTATATTGTGGTAGTCTAGTACTTACCTTTTGCTGTGTAACAAATTACCCCAAACCTCATGGTTTAAAACAAAGAGTAGCTACAAATTACCGTGAGTCAGTGCCTGGGATGTGAGTTAGCTGGCTGCATTTAGTTGTGGATTTCTCATGAAGCTATAAATCTTTTGCTGTGGTTTCCTTCAGTCTTAGCAAGGGTATGTGGGGAGGTGGTTGTTAACCAGCCTTATTAACGACATTTTTTGCAGTGTTTTTGTTTCCTTGTTTTGCTTTTTGCCACATGGCCTTTTCCTAAGTGCTGTTTTATAGCACAGTGTGACAGCTATCTTTCCTCACTGCAAGTAGTCTAAGATTGAATGCTCAGAGAGTCCATGGTCTTTTTGTTGGTTTTCTAGGAAAGGTCTCACTCTAGCCCAGACTGACCTGGAACTCACTCTGTAGTCCCAATTCACAGGTATACTCCTACCTCTGCTCCCTGAGTGCTGGGAGAAAGGTGTGCCTTACCACACCTGGCAGCCATGGTCTTTTATAAGGTTACCTTGTGAGTGATAACCCATTCTTTATAGCATTCTGCTCATTGGAAGTCAATAAACCCAGCAGACCCTTATGGGGAAGACATTTTATAACACCCAGAATGCCACAAGGTATGTGGTATCATAAGAACATCTTAAAAGAATTATTTGTTGTTCAATAAGGTACTTGGAATAGGTACTTATTTTCAGTTGATATCAATGAATTCTGTTTTAACTTTTGAACAGAAAGAGAAAGTGATCACATAGTTTAATCATTATCATTTTCTGTCCCTTCATAGCTTTCTGTTTACTTGACCATGAGGAAATGTTTAGGCTATAACAGCTACAAACTGAAATGACTGGCTTTGTTTTATTCTCTACCCTTGGTTAAAGGACTAGGTAGGTTACACCTGAAAAAATAGTTATAAACAAGCATGCATCCATAAATGAGATATTAGCTAATGAGTTTCGGATGTGGCAAAACATAGAGTGATTTCTTATCTTACTCTCTCTCTTAAGCCAATAAGCAGAGTTAGTGCTGAATCAGTCATTTCATGTTAGGAAACTAGACGATATCCCTAGCAAGTCTTACAGATTTAGAACCACATCAACTTATTCTTTAGATAGCTATAGTAACTTAAACTGTGAAAAGAAAGAAAGAAACAAACAAACAAACCAACCAACCAACCATGGGGCTGCAGAGATGGCTTAACAATTCAGGTGCTTGCCTGCAAAGCCTAAGGCCTAGGTTCACTTTTCTGGGAACCACATAAGCAAGATGTACAAGGTGATGTATTTGTCTATAGCTTTTGCAGTGCCTGGGAACCCTGGTGTGCCCATTCTCTCTGTCTGTCTCTATCTGCCCCTCCCCCCAAATAAACAAAATAAAGTACACTGATGATTACTATGGCTCAAAGGTAGAATTACATGTGTTGTTGTAGTTACCTGATCACATGCAGCTGCTAAGAGGGAAGGCTTTATTTTGGCGTACAGTTTTGAGGAAAGATTCATGGTGGCTGGGGGAAGTATGGCATGGACAGAGGCCGACCATCACTTCTTCACCACAGAATGGTGGAAGACAGCAACAGCAGAGTGATCCAAACTCTGGCAAGGAGAGCTGGCTATAACATTTCTAAATCTGCCTCCAACCATGCGCCTTCTCCAACAAGGCTCTACCTCCCAAATTGCCACCACCTGGAGACCAAGCATTCAGAGCACATGAATTTATGGGGGACATCTGATTCAAACCACCATAGGTACCATATAAATCCTTATTAAAAGTGATTGATGGGTCTGTGGAAATGGCTTCATGGTTAATACGCTTACCTGTGAAGCCTAAGGACCACAGTTCAATTCCCCAGGACCCATGTAAGCCAGATGCACAAGGGTGTGCATGAATCTGGAGTTTGTTTGCAGAAGCTGGAGGCAGGTCCTGGCGTGCCTATTCTCCTTTTCTATCTACTTGCCTCTTTCTCTCAAATAAATAAATAAAAATACACTACAAAAAAAAAAAAAGATTGATGAAGACAGTTTTGTCTTTTCTCAACTTAATGCCTTACTGTTTTTTAGCTCTGCTCTTCAGTATTCTCAGACCAACCATGTAATGGGATTTTATAGTTTAACTTTGTGTTTAATGTCTACATATTTAAGACAAACATTTCTAAGTAGTGTCTAATAAAAGTTAAGACTCCTATGCCATCTCTCCCTTCCTCATTTGTAATCAGATGTTCTACTACTGAGCTATATCCCCTTCCCCTCCTAATTTGGATTCAACTAGGCCTAATCAGTTGGTACTTTTTATTTATTGTTCATTTTTTTTCTTTGTAGTTTTAAATTGTAAAATTAGTATATGGAAGAAGAGGATATAAGATTTAAACAGGACAAACATCAAACTGTATACCTCCAAGTCAACAACTCTAGTCAGTGACAAATCTCCAAGTCCGACAATTCTAACCAACAACAATTCTTTGCCATTCCAATTCTGTCCCTCCAGCTAGGCTACTCACAGTGCTGGAAAACTGTCCCAGTGCTGGCAGCTTTCCTTAGCCATCTCATGGTCCCGGCATCTCCACTGTGATCCACGTTTCATCCTCACGGCCCCATGGGGTCTCCATGCAGGCATCCAGCAAACCTGCTTCATGGCCATTTCTAAAACACAAGACTTGCAAACTCAGTGACCCTCTCTTTCCTGCATTTCTTATACTCCACAATAATACGGTGCCAATTTGTTAATCCGGGGGGAATAAAGCTGACTTTGAAGAACAGGACACTGCTTGAGCATTCAGACCCCTCCAAAAGAGTCTACATTCTTCCTGTTGTCCCATTGTAGGTCAGCTGGCCCAATCTCAAATGTTGTAATCTCTCAATTACAGCTAAACGGGCAGCAGCTCACCCAGAGATTTTTTCTTCCCTAAAGATTTTTCTTCCAGTGCCATATCCCTCTGCTCACACCAGTTCATTTCAATGCAAAGCAACCCTGCACAACTTATCAGGACACGGGCATAACAGCAAGCTTTTCACACAAAACTGCTAGCCCAGTCCAAGCAAAGCTCCTTCTCACCCTCATAAGCCAAACCTCACAGTCCATAGCCCTTACTGCATTCAGGTCTTTCAGCTCTGACCAGAATAGTCCATCAAGCTGTACTTACAGCACTGCAGGGCATCTTTTAGGCCAAGGTTTCAAATCCTTCCACATTCCTCTTGAAAACCGGCTCAAAAGACCGAAGCCACACAGTCGGGTGTCTAGCAGCAATCCCACTCCAGGGAGTGTAATTTCCAAATCTCCATCAGCTGGAAACCTAGCAATAAGAACACCTAAGTTTATGGGGAACACCTGAGTCAAACCACCACACTCAGTTACCCTAAAGGGATTTTCAGCCTGTTTGCTTGAGGTTGAAAGGGAAGACTGAAAGATCATCCTCACTTTTTAAGGTTTTGAGTGATCACACACAGACTGCTTCCATTGTGTCTTACAGCTTTCATTTGCAATGTGAGTTTCTCCAGAAAGCTGACATTCCAACTTCATTCCCACAGCCCTCTCTTAACTATTCCCTCCCACTTCTGCAAGTCCCTTCATTATCATTTTTTCTTTTCATTAAAAAAATGTGTATGTGAGAGAGAGAGACAGAGAGAGAGAGAGAGAGAGAGAGAGAGAGCACAAGAGGCAGAGAGAGAGAGAGAATGGGCACTCCAGGGCCTCTAGCTACTGCAAATTAACTGCAGATGCGTGCACCTCCTTTTGCATCTGGCTTTACTTAGGTACTGGAAAATTGAACCAAGGTCCTTAGGCTTTGCGAGCAAGTGCCTGAACCCCTGAGCAATCTCTTCAGCCCTTTTAAAAAGTACTTTTATTTATTTTCAAGCAAATAGAGAAGAGAGACAGGGAATGAACATACCAGGACCTCTAGCTGCTGCAAAGAAACTCCAGGTGCATGTGCTCCTTTGTGCATCTGGCTTTATGTGGATACTGGGAAGTTGAACACAGGTCATTAGGTTTTGCATTGTCAGCCATCTCTATGGCCCCTATCATGTCTTCTCTTTCAATCCCCCCCCCACACACACACTCCTATCCTTTCTTTTGTGACTGAGTTTCAGGAGGGGTTGTTTACAGAAGCATGGCCACCTTATCATTTGCTATAACACTGCAGAAATGAAAATGCCTTTCTTTCGGCCAGCAGCCATTCACTGTTTATAGCATAGGTTTTCTGGAGCACCTCCCCTCCGTAACAGAATGTTGATGGGCCCACCCTTGTTCAGGTCATGTGCTGATACCCACTGTGCCAGGAGTCCTGGAGTGCAATGACTACTTCATATCCAGTAGAATGCATTCAACCCCTCTGTCGGCTGTCACATTCTTTCTACCCTCCTCTGCACTGTTCCCTTAACCTTGGTGGGACTGATTTAGAGGCCTATTCAGGGCTCAGATTTTCTTCATTTTTATTTATTTATTTGAGAGTGACACAGAGAGAGAAAGAGGCAGAGAAAGAGAGAGAATGGGCACGCCAGGGCTTCCAGCCACTGCAAAAGAACTCCAGATGCATGCACCCCCTTGTGCATCTGGCTAACATGGGTCCTGGGGAATCCAGCCTCGAACCGGGGTTCTTAGGCTTCACAGGCAAGCGCTTAACCACTAAGCCATCTCTCCAGTCCAAGATTTTCTTGTTGTTTCTTTTTCGAGGTGAGGTTTTACTGTAGTCCAGGCTGACCTAGAATTCACTGTGTAGTGTCAGGGTGGCCTTGAACTCATGGTGATCTTCCTACCTCTGCCACCTGTGTGTTGGGATTAAAGGTATGTGCCACCATGCCCAGCTCTGGCTCAGCTTTCTGCTATCAGTTCTTCTCAGCACTTTGACCATGTATGAATTTGACAAGTTAACCATCATCCACTGAAACTGAAAAAGAAAAAGAAAAATTAAAGCCTTTCTGACTAAAGCTGACAGAAGTAAAAATCTTTGCGCATAAACAAAAATATTTAGAAGGCAGTTTGACAGGGACATTGTGTCAAGTTTTTTAAAATAAACATAGCAGTAGCTTCCCATTAGGGCCTAATTTTTTTTTAATCATTTATTTATTTGAGACAGAGAGACAGAAAGAGGCAGATAGGAAGAGTGAGTGAGCATGGACACAGCAGGGCTTCCTGCCACTGTCAACAAACTCCAGATGCATGCGCCACCCTATGCATTTGGCTCTGCATGGGTACCTGAGAAGCAAACCTACGCTGTTAGGGTTTGCAAGCAACTGCCTTTTAACTGCTTCAGCCTGCCACAGGCTTTTGACAAGGTTTACAGTACCAGATGTGAGTTCCCAGCTGAGGAACAAGTCAGATCCATTTAGAAAGCTATTGCTTACACCCATATGCCACTGTGGTGCCCATGGGCCCATCTTGCCTGGCCATTTGGTAGTGTAAAACATAGGATCCATGGCTAAAATAAAAGAGTATTATTGAAAATTTATACATAATATATCTTAAGAAAACTGCACCACTTGTTAGGCAACTTGTCTTTTAACGCAGTCACAAAAGTGAGCTGTAACTGGTAATCAGATCATGTTGCACTCAATTGGCAGAGGTAGATGGATTGTGAGTCCAGCAAAAACTTGAGCTATGTAGCAAGACCCTGTCAGACAGAAAAGGTAGAGAGAAAACAGATTATATCATGTGGAAATCCTTGTGTTTATTATGTATAATTTGAGCCAATTTAATGATTTCGACTTAAAATGGTCAAAATCTAAATCAAATGAGGCTTTTATTCTTTTTAAATTTTTTTTGGCAACGTCCATAATTATAGACAATAAACCACGATAATCCCCCTCCATTTTCCCCTCTTCAACTCTACTTTCTCATATCCCTTCCCCCTCTCAATAAGTCTCTCTTTGATTTTGATGTCATAATCTTTTCCTCCTATTGTGATGGTCTTGTGTAGGTAGTGTCAGGCACTGTGAGGTCATGGATATCCAGACCATTTTGTGTCTGGAGGAGCATGTTGTAAGGAGTCCTACCCTTCCTTTGGCTCTTACCTTCTTCCTCCCACCTCTTCTGGAATGGACCCTGAGCCTTGGAAGGTGTGATAGAGATATTTCAGTGCTGAGCACTCCTGTCACTTTTCTCAGCACCATGGTGCCTCCTGAGTCATTCCAAGGTCACTGCCATCTGAAAAGAGAAGCTTCTCTAACCAAAAGTGAGAGTTGCATTAATATATGAGTATGAACATTTAAAAAAGTACTTACCAGGGAGTTTGGTGAACATAATATATGCATTTAACCAGACACCAGCATGCGTTACACTCCTAGGGCTCTGTCATAGGTTTGCAGTACCAGGCATGTATTCCCTCACATGGAGTGGGCCTCCAGTCCAATTAGAATGGTTGGTTTCCATTGTAACAGACATGCCACTATTGCCCCCGTTGGCTCATTTGGCCTGACTAGCCAAACTTAAGGCTTACAGTGTCCACTGTTGTTTATCTCCACTGATGACTTCTCTTTCTCCCATGGAGCTGCATGCTGTGTAGCATTTTCTGGCTTTCTGTCAGGTGGCCTGCAAAGAAGTTTCCAGCTCAGCTGCAGCAAGATTTCTCAGTGATCTTGTAGTCCAAGCATGTGAAGTCTTCAGCAATAAGGTCTTGTCATCAATTCCTGGTGGGAAGCCAAGAAGGGCTTTTATTCTTAAAGAGACCACATATAATTTCAGAAATATAAAATGATCAAATATGTAAAATCTATTCTAACGTCACCTAAGCTAGAACTTGGCCAAAAACAGATGGCATGATGATAACTGTGCTTTATCATTTGAGTATATCTATGTTATTTATTTACTTATTTATTTAAGAAAGAGAGAATGGGCATGCCAGGACCTCCAGCCATTGCAAACAAACTTCAGATGCATGTACCACCTTGTGTATCTGGTTTATGTGCATACCTGGGAATTGAGCCTGGGTCCTTAGGCTAACCACTAAGCCATCTCTCTAGCCCAATATCATTCTTATAGTGAGTCTACCTCCATTGTGAGAAAAATAGTCATGATTTAAAATGTATGTGACTTCAGGGACACTGCAGATTTTTGTCTCATTTATAATTAATATGACATGCCAGCTGGATTATTTTCATTTTTTAAAAAAAAATTTGTTTATTTTATTTGTTTATTTATTTGACAGTGACAGACAGAGAGAGAAAGAGGCAGAGAGTGGGAGAGAGAGAGAATGGGCGCGCCAGGGCTTCCAGCCACTGCAAACGAACTCCAGACACGTGCGCTCCCTTGTGTATCTGGATAATGTGGGTTCTGGGGAACTGAGCCTCGAACCGGGGTCCTTAGGCTTCACAGGCAAGTGATTAATCACTAAGCCATCTCTCTAGCCCTATTTTCACTTTTTATGTATATGTTAAATAATTGTGACAAATATATGTATTATTAGATTAAGTAATATCTAACACCTTTTTGTTTGTTTTTCAAGATAGCTAGCCAAGGCTGACCTGGAATTCACTATGGAGTCTCAGGGTGGCCTTGAACTCATAGTGATCCTCCTACCTCTGCCTCCTGAGTGCTGGGATTAAAGGCATGTGCCATCATGCCCGGCTTGAAATATTTTTTAATTTATTTATTTATAAGTAGAGATACAGAGCTGAGCCAGGGCCTTCAGCCACTGCAAACGAATACTAGATGCATGTGCCACCTTGTGCATCTGGCTTTACTTGTGTAATGAAGAATCAAACTCAGGTTCTTAGGCACACTGCTGAGATATCTGTTCAGCCCCTCTAGTGGCATTTTGTTGCACACTTTGCCATTGTTTTTGTTAGGTAGATTGCTTGCAATAAAGTTAAAAGTTCAGTCTCCTTGTTCTCTTAAAGAAGATTGACATGTTTTGCAATGAAAGTACTGTTTATGCAGCCACACGCCTTTAGTCCCAGCACTCAGGAGGCCAAGGTAGAAGGATTGCCATCCTGAGCCTACATAGTGAATTCCAGATCAGACTGGGATAGAGCAAGACCCTACCTAGAAAAGCCAAATTAATAATAGTTAATTAATTAATTAATTATACAGTGTTTATTTATTTTGGTTTTTCAAAAAAGGTCTCACTCTAGTCCAGGCTTACATGGAATTCTTGTAGTTTCGGGCTGGCCTTGAACTCATGGTGATCCTCCTCCTGCCTCTCTGCTTCCTAAGTGCTGGGATTAAAGGTATGTATCACTACACCCAGCAAGAAAAGTAATCCTTTATATGCCAATACCTGAAATTTCTGGAACCTAATTTATTTAGAAATTATTAATGCCATATAGGCCTTAAATAATTAATTATTTTCTTCAACCCAAAGTTTTATTTATAAGAGAGAGAATGGGCACATCAAGGCCAGTAGCCACTGCAAACAAACACCAGATGTTTGTGCATCTGGCTTACATGGGTTCTGGGGAATGGAACCTGGGTTCTTAGGCTCACTCTGGAGCTGGTTGTCAGGCTAGTCATAAGAGCAGTGTTCATGGTGCCGCTTTCTCTGCAATTTCTCCTGGTCCTGGCAACTGTGGCATATCTCGTGGTGGGTAGTTGGCTGTATTCTTTTTTTTTTTCGAGGTAGGGTCTCACTCTGCTTGAGGCTGACCTGGAATTAACTCTGTCATCTCAGGGTGGCCTTGAACTCATGGCAATCCTCCTACCTCTGCCTTCCGAGTGCTGGGATTAAAGGCGTGTGCCACCACGCCCGGCTAAGGCTGTATTCTTATTGGTGTATCTTGGTTCTCGTCTGTTTTCTCTCGTCTTCCACAGTCACAGTGGTGTGGTGTCTGCATAGCAAGTTCCACAGAGCTTTCTTCCTAAGAGCTCATGCAGCTCCTGCTTGACGTCGACACTCACTGCGGGCATGAAGAGGGGACTGAGGGGACAGTGGTGTTTGAAAGTTGTCAGTAACTTTGGGGATTACTGAAGTAGGGTACTTTGAAAGTACTTCATGAATTATAAAGTTGTATAAAAAATGGTGGAGCCATCTTATTTATGGATGAATAAAGGCTGTCATAGTGATGACATACACCTACTTAGTATATTAAAAGTATTTCCCTAATGACACAGGCCTGCTTTTCCAGTGTGAGCCAGTAGAGGGGCTATGAAACACTCCCCTGCCCCCAGTAGTATGTCATTGGCATTGGGACTGATTTAATGAAGCCAATTTGCATTTTTTTCTATAGATTCCTTCAAGCTGGACAAATCCTTCAGGAAAATATCATATTGGCATAAAAAATGGTTATGACTTCTATCCAAAGGCTCTCAAGGAAAGGATTCAGGTAATTTTTTTTGGGGGGGGGGTCTCACTATGGCCTAGGTTGCCCTCCAACTCACAGTGATCCTCCTACCTGTACCTCCCAAAAGTGCTGGGATGAAAGACGTGCACTACCATGTTTGGCAGGATACAGATAATTTACTACCTAGTATCAATTACTTATAAATCTACTTGCTCACATTTGATTCCTACCGGAAGAAAAAAGATTTTCTTTGATTTGGTTTGTTTTTATAAAATTTTGAGAGTTACAGAGAGGAGAGTGAGGAGGCCGCATCTGGCTCCCACTTCCACAGCCATTGCAGTACTTTGAGCTCTTTGAGCAGGGGGGCAGGTGAGAGCCAGACAGGCCACTGGGTCATTTGCCATAAGACATAGAAAATTTCAGTGAAAGCGCAGATTTTGTTTCACATTATAGAGTAACTACAATTGTTTCGAACAAAGTTGAAGAAAGTTGGCATCAAACTCCTAACAAAATAGCTGCTAGCTATGAAGTGAATGGACATACATCATCTAATAAGGGTAATTCAAACGCATATTAAAAACACTAGAGGCCTGGAGAGATGGCTTAGCAGTTAAGCACTTGCATGTGAAGCCTAAGGACCCCAGTTTGAGGCTCGATTCCCCAGGACCAGATGTACAAGGGGGCACATGTGTCTGTAGTTCGTTTGCAGTGGCTGGAAGCCCTGGCGCACCCATTCTCTCTCTCCCCCTCTCTCTTTCTCTCTCTCTCTCTCTTTCTCTCTGTGTCACTCTCAAATAAATTAATTTTAAAAAATACTAGAGTCTACCGCTTTTTCACTCTGTAGTACAATTTTTTTTTAATATTTAGAGAAAATGGGCACGCCAGGGCCTCCAGCCAGTGCAACAAACTCCAGATGCGTGCGCTTCCTTGTACATTTGGCTAATGTGGGTCCTGGGGAAGTGAGCCTTGAATTAGGGTCCTTAGGTTTCACAGGCAAGCGCTTAACCGCTAAGCCATCTCTCCAGCCCTATAATACAATTTTTTATTAGTATGGTTGTCTTTTCATAGGTCTGAGATTTTTCTTCTTGAGGGAGAGCTAGTATCTTGCTTTTGCCCATTTTGGGTCACTTGGAGTATTGCAGTGTTTATCTTTTCATATAGTCAGGCTGAGTAAACTACTTTTGTCTACACACCCTGCTTATCGCAATAGGGGTAATAAAAAGTTTGAAAACAATTTCACCTATAACTGAAACTCCAAAATCTTGATCAGTGGATGAGAGTTCACATAGCCCATTGAAGTTTACAACATGAAGAGTAACCAGTTGTTTTCATAACATGGGATTATTAGAATCAAATAGTTTGAAAGTCTGTCCTTGAAAGACTGGTAGAAAAATATGCTTTAATCTTTGAACAAGGTCTCTGTATTCTTTAACTCCCATTACCATTTAATGGCAGTTATATTTTGAAGTTCCCACATGAAAGAAGATCTGAAAATGTATCCCACAAAAGTGTGAGCTTAAAATACAAGACTGCCGTATTGAACTTTTTGTTGACATTAGTCCCAGTGAAGGCTGTGAAAGTGCCGGCTCTGCACCTTCCCGTCTGTCTCAGAACGGACTGCTCAGGAAACTTGAGAGTATTAGAAGTATTTTTAATTTGTTGGACCAGCTTTTTAAATTATGCCACATTTCAAATTAAAGTAGGATATATTTTTGTATTTTGTGATTTCCCCTTTAATAAATCAGACATGAGGAAGAAGGACAAACCTTGCATCTTAGTACCAGTAACCCAATTGATTTTATTTTTCTTTCCAAAACCCAAACTCACTCATGTGAATGTTTCTCTCCTTAGCAGTTTAAGGAGTAATTTGGTGAATTTTGTGGTTTTGAAATTATCGTTCTGTGTCAGTGTTAAAATCTTGTTCTTGTAATTTTGCATGCTTTTATGATGGAGTGCTGTTTTGTTATATAATTTTGACTTGGATTGCATTTGTCCATGTAATTTCAGGAGGAATACTGAACATCTGAGCCCTGGATGATGCTAATAAACTAATAATTGCAGTGGTTTTAAAAAAAATTTGTGGACTTGGGCACCTTCAAATAATGAGTGCTTCAAGATTCCATTTAGTGTCATGTATTCTTGGAGTGGAGGGTCTTAATCTTTAGTGCATGCACTAGCTTAGGAATCTGAATGCTGAAAATGCATTCATTGCTGGTGGTTTTGGTTTTGTGTTTTGTTTTGCTTTTCCTTTTTTTGGGAGAGGGCATAGAGCTTTCACTGGATGTTTGAAAGACTTTTTTTTTTTTTTTTTTTTTACTTGAAAAGGGTTAAAGACACTTCACTTAAAGTCCATATCTCCTTAATGCATAGTTTCTAATATCCCATAATTTCTAATATCCCATTTTTCTTGCTGTTTATCTAACCTTCTTGCTTCTAGTCAGTCATCATTCAAGACCCTTCCGTGTTAATCAGACCTCAGGCTGCTGAAGCCCAGGTGTAAGAAGCAGGGCACCTTACAGAAAGGAGAAGGTTGTCAGGGCGGCAGCTCTGCTGCCCCATCCAGGTTTCTTAGACGGGCAGTTTGAAGTGTGTGGTTTCTGCTCTGTGCACGTTGAAAGGGCTGTTTCAGAAGAGCGCTGTGGCACTAGTGGCTGATGTCCATCCAGGGCTCAACTGTCAAATGAGACGTGGCTCTTGAAGATAACCGTGCTAGGAAACCTTGTGGGTCTCCCACTTAATTAACATGCAGTCTGCTTCCTTTAGGGTCTGTGAGTCAAAGGGATTTTAATGAATGTAACTTTGGTTTGGGTTTTTGTTTTAAAACTTCAGGCTGAAACACATGTAATAGTGTCCTTAGTCACTGTATAAAATTCATCCCATTTTGTTGATAAGGAACAAATTAATATGTGTATAGAAATTATATAGCCGAAACAGACCCAACATAAATAATCTGGTTGAGTGTTTGAATGAAGAAGGTTAGTTTGCGAAGTAAACTTCTGTTGTGAGACCCCTGTCGTGAAGACACTGAAGTAAAGGTTACTAGCAGTCTGGAAGCACGGAGCCCGTGGGGAAGGACACACTGCACTCAGGAGGGCACGGTCAGCCTGCCGTGACCCAGCCGTGGCCTTTACTTTGATCAGAGGAAGGACTGGGTGTCTGCCCATCCTGATACCGCTGTAATCTTATCCTAGTCTTTGGCTTACATTCACCTCTGCATTTCCCAACTTTGTGCGGTTCAGGAGTATGTCCTTAACTTGAATTTCAATGATTGGGAATTCAGTTAGTTCAATAAAGTGATGCTGTATATTTTGGAGAAGAGGATTTGAAATGGGACATGTGAATATAAAAATACATCTTGGTGTACTTGTTAAACTTGTTCTTTTTTTTTTTTAATTTTTTTTTTTTATTTATTTCTTTCTTTGAGAGAGACAGACACAGAGAGAAAGACAGAGAGAGGGAGAGAGAGAGAATGGGTGCGCCAGGGCTTCCAGCCACAGCAAACAAACTCCAGACGCGTGCGCCCCCTTGTGCATCTGACTAACATGGGACCTGGGGAACCGAGCCTCGAACCAGGGTCCTTAGGCTTCACAGGCAAGCGCTTAACCGCTATGCCATCTCTCCAGCCCTAAACTTGTTCTTTTTAACACTTTAGTGAATTAGCCAACTTTAATACTCAATCCGTTATCTTATTAATTTCACTAGAAATGATTTTTAAGCCTTTTTGAAAACTTGGCCTACAAGTTGACTATAAGGCTCACATGTAAATAACATCTGGGCCTACTGTTTGCCTTGTTGTAAGGTGAAGTTTCGTCTTTGCAGAAAGAACGCAAGGAAAAAATTTGGGATCCTATTCACAGAGTGGCCCTGGCAGAAGCCTGCAGGAAACAGGAAGAATTTGATGTCGCTAACAACGGCTCTTCCCAGGTTGGTGCTGCTCTCTTCCACTCAGCCTGCTGTGGGAGCAGGTGGACTGCGATACACAGGTTTGCTCGTTCCACTTCTCAGGGGCTAGAGTTACCATTTCTGCCTTTATTGTTTACGCTGATAAAAGTTCACAAGCATGCTTATGAACGTTTTCAAGCACAGTCATGAGTTCTTCCCTATGAGCTGTACCTAGAAATTCTTGCCTCTTCCCAGTCCCCATCCCCTTCTTCCCCAGACAGCCATCATCCTGCTTAGATAGGAGTTTGTGGAATGGAAACGTACCATGGCCTTTCATCTTTTGCTTGTGGAGCCGTGGTTTCCGTCCATGGCAAGGTGCTGGATTTTATTTTCTGTCCTCTATGATAGTCTGTTGTAGATGCACCACTGTTGAGCTATCGTAGATTGCTACTTGCTTTGTTTTCAGATTTTTGCTACTCAGGATAATGCCATTTTAATAAAAACACTGCTGCATATATCGTTTCATAGATCACTAGATACTATCAGTTTATAATCTCACACATGCTCATCAGTTTTTTTATTTTCATTTTATTCTGCTTTTTTAGTATTATTTGGTTTTTCAAGGTAGGGTTTCACTCTAGCTTAGGCTGACCTGGAATTCACTCTGTAGTCTCAGGGTGGTCTTGAACTCTCAGCAATCCTCCTACCTCTGCCTCCCAAGGGCTGGTATTATAGGCGTGCATCACCATGTCCGACTTTCATCAGTTTTTTAATCAGCTTATAAATGAAAGTAATGGTTTTATTTATTATGAAAGTAGCATACTGACCCATGCAGCTTTAAGACGACATGGCTGTGTTACAGAGTGAAAATCCTTCATTCTGCCACCCCAGCAAAGATCACCCCTACTTGTTGTTTATTCTTCTGAATTGTTATTTTCATATACACATGCATTTTCTTCATCAAGATGAAATCTTGGACTGGGGAGATAGCTCAGTGTAGAGTTCTTACCTAGTATTTGTGAGGCCCTGGGTACAAATTAACCTTGAACCTGCTTAATAAGTTCATCATCACTGTTTATAATATTTTTCAAAGCATTTGCCTGCTCATGACTACAGCACCAAATGAAGTTTATTGTCTGACTAAATTCTTCCATGTATTTAACTTAACATTCTAAAAGATATAAGACAGGTCATGACTATTAATATTTATAGGTTCCCATGGCAGAACTTTCAGGTAGAAAGGTCCTAACATAAGAGTCTTACATATGAGTAGTAATCTATGTTGAATCAATTTTATTTTAGAATTAATTTTATAAATGAATTATACTTACTATACATTTAAGACCAACACATATTTCAGCCAAATGGTATTACCAACTTGTAGCATAGTATCTTCTCTAAGATAGATGGAGTGAGTGTCTGACTGAGAGACTGAGTAAAACATTAATGTTTTAATATTTAACTTATTAACTGATATCTACCTTATTGAGTAACCTGTAAGTCACATAGATATAAAATATAATTTTTCTTAACATTTTTCCAGAATCACATGATTTTATTATTGGTCAATACTTCCTTGGAACATATTGTAATATGACTTTGAGCAGCACAAAGTGAACTAATAATAATGTATTTTCTAATGAATTAGGGCAATAAACTAATCAAGGAGGAGCTTCAAAGCCAGGTGGAATTGCTCAATTCTTTTGAGAAGAAGTACAGCGATCCAGGCCCTGTGTATGACTGCCTGGTGTGGCATGACGGCGAAACCTGGAGGTAACTGAAGCATTTTGTTGACCTTCATTCAGAATGTTTTATCCCCTTTGAAGAGCTGTAAGCCCTCAGACAAAGCTGTGCAAACATTTTGGCTTCAGCAACTCAGTAGAACTACTTGAAAGCTTTTGAGTAGTTGTGGATAAACCTTTTGAACTTAGAAATGAGCATTTTTTCACACTATACGTGGCCTTTTTTATTTTTAAAACTTAATTCATTAACCACATAGTAGCAGGTTGATCAATGGGGATATTGGAAATGTTTCTCGTTAAAGCTGGACAGTTTGGAAAGTAACCACAAGTAAATAATACCAAGTGTTTTTACTATGTTAAAGGTGAAGGAGGAAATTTGGATAAAGATGTTCTCAGTCGAAACAGGGCAGTTCAGTTGAACTAGGCAGTGTAAGAGTGTTAAGTGCAGTCTGGGCTGGGTGTGATGGTGTGCCCCTATAAGCCCAGCACACAGTAGGACGGTAGCTAAGGTAGGTAGATTTTCATAAGTTCATGGCCAGCCTGAGCTATATAGCAAGTGCCAGGCCTACTAGAGCTATATATATAGCAAGGCCATGCCACAGAACATCCCCCCCCCCAAATTGAATTGAGATCCTAGCACCACGACCTTGAACACAGTATTTAAACTTCCCTGAGCCTGTTTCCTAGTCTGTTATTTATGATAATAATAGTATTTAAGTGTTTTGTGAAAATTAAATTTGATGTTTCCAAACTTAGTAAGCACTTGATAAATGTAAGCTATTCTGCTTCTGCTAGTATAGCCAGTAACAATGTGATTTACAGTGAGTTCACTGTCATATATATTGTTCATTTTCTAAGTGCACTGCAGATGTGCTTCTTAGAGTTGCTCATTGTATCTTGAGTTACTATCTATCTGTATGTAAACAGGATTATGTTCTAGATACTGAATGAATCCTGAATCACAGAGTTTCTTCATAGGGTGTGAGTACGGAGTATGACGTCAGCATTCACTGCTCTTCTTAAAGGCAGGCTTTTCCTTCTGCTTGTGTGGTGCTGGCCCGTCCTTTATCATGACTGTATGCGTGTTCAGTTTCATGAAAAAAAAATCTTACGTTGCATTTGGAATTGGAGGTAATAATATTAAAAAGATAGGAAAATGAATGTTAGTTACATCAGCATACTTTGTCTTTAAAAAAGGAAATTTGTAGTTAAGATGTCCAGGGTAGCAGTATGTGTTTCTTAGTCTTCAAAGTACTTGAAAAAGTGAATCACCTACGAGGATTTTGTTAATGCCTACTGTATAAGTTTTTTTTAGAACTTAGAGTTGGAAATGAAATATAATATTAAGTGAAATGAATTCTGAAATTTCAGAGATACTCCTTTGAAATTTGTTGTTGCATTATAATTAGTGAGAGAAAAAAGTGTTACGTTTTCAGGTTCTACTGTAAATAATTAAACTTTTTCTTCTTCATGATACAGTAGATGTAGTACAGGTTTGATCTCAATTCTGAAATTCTGTAGAAGAATCACAAAGATCCCAACATTCCTCTGGCTCATCTGAGTATTGCCTGCAGATGTTCTCATTTCAGAAGTAACCATTGTTGGGCTGGAGAGATGGCTTAGCAGTTAAGGCATTTGCCTGCAAAGCCTAATGATTCATGTTTGACTCTCCAGGTCCCACATACACGAGAGCTCAGCCGCAGTGGCTAGAGGCCCTGGTGCTCCACTTCTCTCTGTCTGTCTGGCATTTAAAAGAAAAAGGCCAGAATGTTGCGCTTGCCTAAAAAAAAAAGAAAGAAAAGAAATAGCCCTTGCTAAGAGGGGGTCATATGACCTTGGAGTACTTTGTATAGATCATTTCTTAAGGTCTGTCATCTGGCCTTCTCCATATTCCAATCATTGTTTTCTATTTCTTTGCTCAGTTTTCAGGATGTATTGTCAAATTCACTCAAAATAGAGCAAATGCTGGTTAAAAGAACCTATATAGGTACTGGACAGATGGCTCAGCAGTTAAGGCATTTGCCTGCAAAGTCTAAGGACCTAAGGTTTGATTCCCCCAGTACCCACATAAAGCCAGATAACAAAAGGTGGCATATGCATCTTTTTGTTTACAGTGGCTGGAGGCCCTGGCCTGCCCATATTCATTCTCTCTCTCTGCCTCTTTTGATGTCTCTCTCAAATAAATACAATATTTATTTTAAAAGAAGCTATATAAATAGGATATATAAAGAAATGGCTTTTGCTTTTGACCTTTTTTGTCATGTTGGGAATTACTGGTGAAATCTGTGCTTTCTTTCTATAGAAAGTAAACAAAAAAGGTGTGGAAAATGTAAAGGAATTTATTATACCTAAGCCCTTCTCATCTATGTTTTGTATCTAGAAACCTCATTTTCATGTTTCCTTTCTCTGGATTCTAACAGCTACTTTTTGAATACGTCTATAGACCTTCAGCAACTTTGCAGCATATTCATATTTGCCCTCTGTGGAGTTTTTGGTTAGTGACATCTCTTATAATGTATGTTTTGACTGGATTCTGATTGTAAGAAATCGTCACTGCATTTCCTGTGGGGATTTTGTTAAAAGATCTTGGTGCAGTAACTCATCATTAAGGAAATGTTTGACCCCTCCTCCACAGATGGGACTCCACAGGGGAGAAAACATGGAACCAGTTCAGGATCCATCAAGGAAATCTTTCCAAAAGTAACAGCTTACATTGAAATATGAAGCACTTGGCTAAGCAGAGAGACTAGAACAGCCTTTGCAGGTTGGGGAGAAAGATGAGAAGTTATTGTAAAAAGGCTAGTATGATATTAGAGTGCATTGTGGCACATGATAGTAGAGGTTTGATAGAGAGACCTTACTGAGTTTCATCTTCCTGCTGAGAGCAGATGTGGAACTCCCAAGCAAGAGTGAATGCATCAAGGCTGAAAAGATGGCTTAGCGGTTAAGCGCTTGCCTGTGAAGCCTAAGGACCCCGGTTCGAGGCTCGATTCTCCGGGACCCACGTTAGCCAGATGTACAAGGGGTCGCCCGCGTCTGGAGTTCGTTTGCAGAGGCTGGAAGCCCTGGCGCGCCCATTCCCCCCCCCCCCATCTGCCTCTTTCTGTCTCTTTCACTCTCAAATAAATAAATAAAAATGAACAAAAATCAGAGTGAATGCATTAGATTTGAAGTTAGTATAGGTACAGGCAGGCCGTCCCCAAATCATGCAGCACAGTTTAAGGAAGACACAGGAAGTGGGCAAGTTTGGGAGATGCACTGCCAACTGGGAAGGACCTCCTAGATGTCTGCTAGAATGCATGCTCGCCATTACATGTGTTCTGGAGCCACACGTGCCGCTCTGTCCCACAGGAACGGTGAGACGCTCTGAGTTCTGTTAACCCCAGTCCTGACTACACTTGATAGCTACTTGTTTTTAATTTGCCTTAACTTTCATAAAGTTTTGAATACTGTGGTAAAGTAAGTCTATGTCTCTTGAGGTGCTGTGAATCATTTTAGGGCATCACAGCCCTTAAATATTACCCCTGTATAACAGCAGACTTTCAGGTCCTTCTTTGCCAATTTCTATGATTTGTTAGTAGGACATACTCTTCAGTATTATACTAGTGGACCCTGCTAGTTTATCTTGACAGTTTTATGTCATTTGCTTAGTTTGTTGAAGTACAGTTCTTAGTTTTTAAAATGTATTCTAATAGCTAAAAACATAGAAGTGATATGCATTCCATTTGTGGCGTTGACATTAGATTTATATGATCAGATTATCTTGTTTGCCTAATGCTATAACTATGGACTGAAGATCAGTACGGTGCATCAGGTTTCAGGAAGCCTGCAGAGCTGTTGGATGCACAAAGCTAACCCTAAAAGAAGCAGCAGGAAGTAGGCCTTTCCAGCCTAGTCTAACCCATGGTGCCCGTCTACTCTTGGCTACTCTACTCCATTGGATGGAGAAGAATTGTCTTGGGCCACACATAAAATCATCCCAAACTATTCTAGGACTCCAGTGCAAGCATCAGTTTTGATTTCTTAGATGGCTGCATGATTTTCAAACACTTTTTTGTTTCACTTTTATTGACAGTTTTCATACATGTATATAATGTGTTTTGATTGTAATCCTCTCCCATTACTTTCTCTTGACCCGCTCCTTATTCCCTCCATTAGAACCTTTTTATTTCCAACTAGCCCCTCTTCTACTTTGATTTTTTTTTTTTCTTTTGTCTTGCTCTAGCCCAGGCTGACCTGGAATTCACTGTGTAGCCTCAGGCTGGCCTTCAACTCCTGGTTACTTTAATGACTATTTTCCCTCTGTGTTTGGGTGTGACCCACTTGAGTTTAATCAGGACTGCTTGCCTGTGAATGGGTTAATACCAGCTGGCAACCAGCCCTCAGACTTGGGTCTTACTGCTAACTGGGAAACAAAGAAATCTGGTTAGTGAATTTGAGAGAGTTGGGGGAAGAGTAGCACCAATGAGGAGACAACGAAAAAGTTGTATAATGTAAAATTTAGAAAAGTTTTTCTTTTAAATTGGCTAACCTTGGTGCCTATTTTGTTGTTCTCCACAGAGCCTGCATTGATTCAAATGAAAATGGGGACTTGAGTAAATCAACTGTATTGAGAAACTACAAAGAGGCCCAAGAATATGGTTCTTTTGGTACAGCTGAGATGTTGAATTACTCCGTTAATATTTATGATGAAGGAAACCTGCTCTCCATTGTGACCAGTGGAGGTATTCTGATTCAGACTTATAAATGACAGAGTTGTGAAGTAGTTATATGATAAATCCCTGTAGCCTAAAGTGGTACTCTAGAGAATTGAATCTAGAAATCCCATCTAAACGACTAGGTCTAGAAACAGAGATGTGCTTTATTCAGATTTTGGTTGGTTGGTTGGTTGTTAGGTGTGTGTGTGAGTATGGGTATGTGCATATCACAGCATTTGTGTGGTCCAAAGATAATTTTCAGGTATCACTGAAAATATAAAAACAGAAAAATCAAGCTAGCTTTAAGGTAATGCTTACTATGGGGAAGGATGGAAGGAGGAAGAAGTAATCTGGCTTTAACTCTGTAAGTCCCTCTCCTGATGTTCCTTGAGGCATAGGTGAAGCACACCTGTCTTTCGCATGCCTGCTGCCTTCATTGCAGGCCAACCTGCCGTGTTCCAGGAAGCCGCAGGGGTGCTTCTCTTGCTCTGCATAACTCTGCACATTCTCTGATTTATATAAGTACAGTAAATAATCAGGGCTTCTTGTTGTTGTTTTGTTTTTCGAGGTAGGGTCTCACTCTAGCCCCTGCTGACCTGAAATTCACTATGTAGTCTCAGGCTGGTCTCAAACTCATAGTAATCCTACCTCTGCCTTCCAAGTGCTGGGATTAAAGTTGTGTGCCACCATGCCTAGCTAATGATCAGAAGTTTTTGTTTTTTTGTCTGCTTTCTTCAGTATAATGATTTGACAGTTCACCCATGCTGTAATTATAAATAGCTTGCTCCTCGTTGCTTGTGAGTGTTGCCACACATGTTTACTGCAATTTATCCATTCACCCCTTGTCAGACATTAAGATTGCTTTAGCCAGTCGCAGTGGTACACACCTTTAATCCCAGCAGGCAGAGGTAGGAGGATCGCTGTGAGTTCAAGGCCACGCTGAGACTACATAGTGAATTCCAGGTCAGCCTGGGCTAGAGTGAGACCCTATCTCAAAAAAGAGAGAGAGAGAGAAATTGCTTTTCTTCATGTAGATGTGGGTGTATATTTGGAGCTGGTATCTGGGAGAGCTGTTGTGTGTGGTAAATACGCTTGCAAGCTTCTTTCCTCTCAGGCTCCCAGCATCAATCTCTGAGAGCCATGGGGGCCCCATCCTGCCATAACTGAGTGTGGCCAGTCTTCCTTACTGTAGCCATATAAACTCACTTGTGATAGTGACGGTATATTTTGGGAAGGAAGTTGCATTAAATACATAAATAAGGCAGGATTGACAACATATCTTCCTGTTCAATAGCTATTGTCTAGAGCAGAGGAGTTTCAGAAATACAGCAAAGGGCTAGAGGTACCTCATTCTTTCAGATCCTACTTTCTAGAAAAGCCAGCGACTGTTGTGCATCATCATGCTTATGTTGCTGCCTTTTGGAGAGTGGGGACAGTATTGTGATATATTTCTCTGTACTCATAAACGTTTCCACTTGAAAAATAGCTTATGGTCACTTAATCACCACAAAGCGAGTAATACTATGTACCTGCCACTTAGGTCAAGAAGAAAACATAAAAACATTCATTTTGTTTCTTGGTAGTAACTTACTGTTGGCTGAGAAAACTCAGTGTTCACATGTAGAATAATGATACCAAATCCTTCTCTCTCACCTTGCCTTCCTCCCAAAAAAATCAGTTCAAAAACCTTAAGTAACAGGTGAAACTCTGAAAGTGCTTGATTGAAGAAACTATTGAAAAACACTTCAAGACATAAGCATAGACAAGGACCTTCTGAAAAGCACTTCAGTAGTATAGGAAATAATCCTTAGAATCAACAACTGTCAGTGAATGGATTTGAAAGGCTGCTGTGCAGCAAAGAACAAATTGAAGACATAGACTTTAGAATGGGAAATGTCTTTACCAGCTATACATTTGGCAGGGCTTTGAATTTAGAAGATTTAAAGAGCTCAAGAAATGAAACACCAGGACAAATCCTCCAGTCAGTAAATGGGCATACAAGCTTGGGAGATAATTCTCAGAACTACAAATGACTGATGAATACATAAAAGAAAAAAAAAAAAACCATTCAACTTCCTTAGCCACCAGGGAAGTGAAAACCAAAACTACATTGAGACTCTGTCTCACCACCACAGTCATGACTGTCAACCAGACAATACCAAATATTGGAGAGAATGTGGGTTGTGTGTATGGTGGGGGAGCTCTCTTACATGCTACTGGTGGAAATGAAAATTGGTGCTCCACTTTAGAAATTACTATGGAGGTTCATCAGAAAACTACATTCTGTCTTTTCTATCTGCCTCTTTCTCTCTCTCTCAAATAAATAAATAAATAATATTTTTAAATTCTTTTATAAAAAGAAGAAGAAAGGGCTAGAGAAATGGCTTAGTGCTTATGGCACTTGCCTCTGAAGCCTAAGGACCCTGGTTCAGTTCCTCAGTACCCACGTAAGCTGTGTGCACAAGGTAATGCAAACATCTGGAGTTCGTTTGCAGTGGCTAGTGGCCCTGGCACAATCTCCCTCTTTCTCTTTCTCTCAAATAAAATAAGTAATATTTTAAAAAAAAATTTTTTAAACTAGAACTACTGTATAACCCAGCTATAGTGCACACATAATCACATACCTGAAGAAATCTGAGTCAGCGTACCATAGAGTTCTCTGGGCATCACTCCTACCACCAGCAGTGTGTGATACTCAGTTCTGCCCATACTTGTGGCCACCCTTTAAAATTCAGCTACCTTGAAAACTGGAGAAGCACATCATTGTGTCATTAATTTGCAACTTCCAGGTGACTAATGAAATGCAACATCTTTCCATGTGTTTTGCCATGTGGGTCTCTTTTGTGAAATGTTTTTTTGAATGTTTGAGCTACTTTATGTGGTAGTCAGGGTGTGTCTTCTCTCTGTGTCTTTGTTGGATTTAAAAGGTTGCATAGACTCTGGACATTGGCTAATTGTCAGCTAGGTGGATAGCACATACTAGTTCTGCTTGGTGGCTTACATTTTTGCTTTCTGTGAAAAGAGTAGAAATCAAGATAGGGAAAGAATGTTTGTAATTGAAGAAGCTTGATCTTTTTTTGAGTTGTAATAGACTTATTATTAGTCACATACATCAGGATATATTTTATTTGATTACTTTATCATAATTATGTAAATTAAAATGGTTAAAAATGTTTATGTGAGAAATTTTTATTATTATTATGTCTCAACCCCCCCCCCCCCCCGGGCCTTCCCTTGCTTCTAGGAGCACATGGAACCCATGTAGCAAGTATAGCTGCTGGGCATTTTCCAGAAGAGCCTGAACGGAATGGAGTTGCTCCTGGTGCTCAGATACTCTCCATTAAGATTGGCGATACAAGACTTAGCACCATGGAAACAGGCACAGGCCTCATCAGAGCTGTGAGTGCTAATCAATCACTGGCATAGATTAGTGATTGAGGATCTTGGATATTAACAGGTTTAGAAAGTACTCTTTTGTTTTATGAAAAGTACATTGAGCCGGGTGTGGTGGCACACGCCTTTAATCCCAGCACTCAGGAGGCAGAGGTAGGAGGATTGGCATGAGTTTGAGGCCACCCTGAGACTCCATAGTGAATTCCAGGTCAGCCTGGGCTAGAGTGAGACCCTACCTCAAAAAATCAAAAAAAAAAAAAAAATACATTGAATGTTGTGGCATATTTATACAATGGAGTTCTACTCAGTGGTAAAGAAAAATGAAGTTACGAAATTTGAAGAAAAATGGATGGATCTGGAAAGGATTATACTAAGTGAGGTAACCCAGGCCCAGAAAGCCAAGCACCACATGTTCTCCCTCATATGTGGATCCTAGGTACAGATGATTGGGCTTCTGCGTGAGAAGGAAAATACTTAGTAGCAGAGTTCAGTAAGCTAAAAAGGAGATAGAAAGGGAAGAGAAAGGAAGGGAGGAGGTACTTAATAGGTTGGTATTGTATATATGTAAGTAGAATGATTGAGATGGGGAGGTAATATGATGGAGAATGGAATTTCAAAGGGGAAAGTGCGGGGGGGGGCGGTTATTACCATGGGATATTTTTTATAATCATGGAAATGTTAATAAAAATTGTGAAAAGATAAAAAATTAAATTAAATTAAAAAATAAAATAAATAAATAAATAAAAATACATTGAATGAGTTGGGCGTTGTGGCACACGCCTTTAATCCCAGCACTCGGGAGGCAGATGTAGGAGGATTCCCGTGAGTTCAAGGCCACCCTGAGAGTGCATAGTTAATTCCAGGTCAGCCTGAACCAGAGTGAGACCCTACCTTGAAAAACCAAAAAAAAAAAAAACCCAAAAAATTAAATGGTATTTGGGATACAGGGCTTTGTTTAAAAAACAAACAATGGTTATTACTTCATCTAAAAGTCATTTTTATTAAAAATTATTTATTAAAAAGGTGAGGAAATGGCTCAGTGGGTAAGAATGCTGGCCATTCAAGTATGAGGCATGAGATGGCTGAGTGTGATCTCTGCACTGTACCTGTGCAGTAAACTTAAGTATAAACCCATGTCTGTCACCTGTCACTGGGGCTTACTGGTCTGACTGAAAACAACAGCTCCAGGTTCAGTGAAATTCTGTCCAGGAAACGAATGGGACAGCAATAGAGCAGGACACCCAGCCTTCTCCGGCATACATACTTGTGCGTGCAGGAAACACACAGGTGTACACATTCACATACGTCATACATGTCACACCACATACAGTACACACATACGCACATATTACCAGGAAAATGTTGTGGCTTAAAATCTTTGGGGAAAATATTTTATACTTGTTTGTAGTAAATCTCTTAAGTAATTAAAGTGTATAATAAGACACCTTTTAAGAGAGAATGGGCACGCTAGTGCTTCTAGCCACTGCAGTGGACTCCATACGCACGTGCCACCTGGTGCATCTGGCTTACCTTGGTACTGAGGAATGAAGCTGGGTCCTTAGGCTTCTCAGGCAAGCGCCTTTAACTGCTAAGCCACCTCTCCAGCTTTAACACATCTTAACCTTCTTGATCCATCAGCCTAGAAGAATTTAACATTGTATTCATTTTTTCATGTAAGTTGTGATTCTGAAATCAGATATGAACCATTGTATAACATCTATGTCTTTCCCAGTTGTTTATTTGCCAGTAGAGATAGCTAGAGAATATGGATGTACCTTGGCCTCCTGCTGTTGTAAATAATTCCAGATGCACGCTCCACTTTGTGCATTTAGCTTAACGTGGGTACTGGGTGATTGAACCTAGGCCAGAAGGCTTTATAAGCATGTGCCGTTTTTTTTTCTTTTTCTTCTTCGTTTTTTTTTTTTTTTGGTTTTTCAAAGTAGGTGCTCTCTCTACTCCAGGCTGACCTGGAATCCACTCACTGTAGTCTCAAGGTGGCCTTGATCTCACTGCAATCCTCCTACCTCTGTCTCCTAAGTGCTGGGATTAACGGTGTGGACCACCACATTATAAGCATGTACCTTTAACCACAGAGCCATCTCCCTAGCCCATAGTTGTTGTTTTTAATTACTGCTTAGTGTATTGTGTATTTCCTCCTGTCCTTCTGTTTTATCATATGTCTAGAAAGAACATAAAAGTTAGAATATGATTGGTTCAGACATGGTAAGATTGTAGCTTTTATTTTATTAGTTAATGTGTTTCTACAAATTTCTGCCTAAACTAGATTCTCAATCTTTTAAATAGATGATAGAAGTTATCAGTCACAAGTGTGATCTTGTCAACTACAGCTACGGAGAAGCAACTCACTGGCCAAACTCTGGGTGAGTGGTTCTTTGAAAGCTGGTGTCTGCAGTCAAGAGCGGCAATGCTTTAAGCGAGTGGACTCAGTGTCACAGTGGAAAGATATCAGAAATGGGCAAATGCTCTCAGACCCTCGCTCCCCGCCATGTCTCTGATGTCAGTGCCAGCCGCAGCACTGTGCCTGAGGTCTTAGTGCCAGTGCTCCCCTGTGGCCGGGGTGGTCCACCCTGCTGGCTGAGTCTCCAGTCTCCAGACTCAGCTTTTGAAGGCCGCTGCCGTCACGGCCTGCTCGCTTTCCTCGCCAGATGGGCTAGATTTGTTGGGCCGTCCACAGTCACGGTCACTCATTCACAAGCGTAGCGGACCTTCTTCGGTGCGGTCTGCTCTCCTTTGCTGACCTCTGACCTGGCCTGTGAGGAGCACTGCTGGTCTGCTCCTCCTCTGCTGACCTCTGACCTGGCCTGTGAGGAGCACTGCTGGTCCGCGCGGCGCCTCCACTCCCTGCTGCTGCGCTGCCGCCACCGATGCCCGCCACGCCACCGATGCCCGCTCCAGACGCAGCGCTCGGCCCGCCCTCACTGCCTCTTTTTTTCTTTGTAGTGTGTGTTTGAACTTGCCTTGCTTGGAATGTTTTCTTGTTGATTGCTTCTCCTCCAGTCCTCACCTGGGCATTACAATATGCCAGTCATCTGTGTGTTGAAGCTTTCAAGCCCGTCACAGTAGAAGGTGTACATAGTGTGTGACATCGCTCCACCCTGCAGTGTGTGCGCTGCGATGCCTGCAGGCATTGCCTCCTGTGCAGCCTGGCTCCTCAGGCCTTTTCTACCTGAGTGTCCCTTTCCTCTTTGACAGTTACGCTTCTAAAATATGTAAAATTTTAGAAAACCCTTCAGTACTTTGTCCTTTACATATAGGTTTCATTTTCTTCTAGTAAATTTTTCTTGTTTGCCATCAGTCTATAACTGGATTTCTTACATCTTAAAATCCAAAGATCTTAGTATCTTTTTTCCCCCAATTAATTTTGCCACTAAAGATACTAGCATTTTTAGTTAAATTATTCCTAACCAAGCGCATATAAAAATATAAGTCATCTGAGATGATTTTATTTTGCTCTTTTTTTCCTCCCTGAATACTACCACTACCCAATCCCGGAAAATATTGTAGCGCTTTGTGGTATGTTTTTCCACATAAAGTTTTCTAACATTTTCCTCACATTTAATGTGGCCTGTATCTGCTCTACTCTAAGCCCAATTAGAGAACATCACTTAGATAGACTTGTGCTCTCCCAAATCACACCTGTCAACATTTATGCAGTTATATATTTAAATAAGATTTTGGTACTGTAGACATTTTGGGAATAGAGGCTGAGCATTTATCGTGTTGAGAAATTGCACTGAGTGGTTCTTATACACCCTCATACTTAGAGATAGTGTTTTAGTTGCATACTTCAAAACAATAATGCAATTTCTGGATAAAAATAAAATATGGGAACATTTTTATTTATTCACAGAATTCTTTCTTTTCCAGGAGAATCTGTGAAGTAATTAATGAAGCTGTATGGAAGCATAATATAGTTTATGTTTCAAGTGCTGGAAACAATGGCCCATGCCTGTCTACAGTTGGCTGTCCAGGGGGAACTACGTCAAGTGTCATAGGTTTGGTTCCTTTTTTAGAAATAGAGTAATTAGATACAAGCAAACAATGGCTAAAGCTGTTTGTAAGGTTGATGTGAATCTGGGCTACTAGTGATACTCTGTCTTTAAGAGGATGTGTGTGTGTGTGTGTGTGTGTGTGTGTGTGTGTGTGTGTGTAGGGGTTAATAAGCTATAGTTTTAGTGAAGTTAAATCCTATTTCTTATATGTGTAAGCCACTGGATATACTCATGTAGGCCTTAACTCTGTCCCAGGGATCTAAGTGTAACAAGGGAACTGGGTTATTCAGAACTTCTGTGATTTAAAGAATAGTGGATAAGTGCTTTAATACAATAGACCCATACGGACACTTTCGGGTACTTTTTTAATGCATATAATAATCCTGGAACTTAGTTTTTTCTTATGCTAAAGCAGTCTCTTGGTATAATGTAAGCGTCCCATGTTTCTTTAGTAAATGTTCTGTCTTTTCCATTTTACAGTATGGTGTAGACATTATGCAGATTACCCACATGAACAGTGTATTTCACTGGAAAGTTAGGGTATATAAGGTAAATTATGCCCTTTTGTTAATGGTAGAATTCATCCCACAGGAGTTGGTGCTTATGTTTCTCCTGACATGATGGTTGCAGAGTATTCACTGAGAGAGAAGTTACCTGCCAATCAGTACACGTGGTCTTCTAGAGGCCCAAGGTAGGAGCAAGTCCAGTACATGTACTTGGTCTGTTGTTCCACTGTTGATAGACGTGAAGACTTAGATAATGAGTAATGATGCCTTGTTTCAAACACATTTGGTATTTTAACTTTGATGAAACAGAAATGCTAAACTTTTATAAAGCATCATAATTACAAAGCCTGTATACTTGCATCTATTTTGAAGTTGTAGCCTACTTAGAACATTTTGGGTGAGACCCATAAGTAAGCAGACTGATTGGCAAGTGACATTATTTGTTTTCATTTAGTGACACCCTCTGAACTATTGTTTGAGTCTCGGAACTAATTTCCTTTCTGAAGAAGTATATTATGTCCTTATTTTAAAATATTTCATTATTACATCAGTGAATACAGGCACTCAGTGAAAGCCTCTTTGGGATTAGTTTAGAAGGACTGATTTTGAATTACATTCAGGAAATATCTAGTGCTTAGAGTAGGCAGGACATAGATGAATACTTTGTGACCTGAGTTCAGAATGCCCATTGTAGGATGACAGTCTACAAAGGTTCAAGAGCAAGCATATAAACCCTTGCTAGAGGAGATGGTATTTGTCAGCCTTGAAGGATTGGTAGGTTGTTGAAAGTCAGAGAAGAGAGTTCTCTATGGCAGGAATAGCATAAAGCCAGCGATAGGCAGTGTGGGAGTTTGTATGTGATTGTTTGGATGTATGGCCCCATAGACTCAGCTGTTTTATTTATTTTATTTATTTATTTATTTATTTTTGGTTTGTCAAGGTAGGGTCTCATTGGTCCAGGCTGACCTGGAATTAGTCTCAGGGTGGCCTTGAACTCATAGCGATCCTCCTACCTCTGCCTCCTGAGTGCTGGGATTAAAGGCGTGCACCACCACGCCCGGTAGGTGTTTTATTAAAATTGAACTTTCTGCTTAAGTCTCTAGCAAGTACATCCCTGCTAGAGGGGTTGTGTCACTGGAGGGAAGATCTTGGGAGCCCAGTGCTAAGATGTGTGTGGAGGCTGATCTGAGCCCAGCCTACTTGGTGTGTTCAGAGCTCTGGTAGTTTGTGTTTGCTGGTGTCGGTGGTGTCTTGCTGCATTTGTTTCTCTCTGCTTGGATCTGTGGATGTGAGTAGCTTCTTCCGCTATTGATGGAGTTCCCCTGGATTTTGTAAGCCTGAAATAAACCCCTTTCTCCCATAAGCTGTGTCTGATTGGAGGTTTTGTAACTATGAGCTGACTCTGAAAGGCAGATTTTAGTGTAAAGTTAACTTATGATATTAAACTGATTTAATGGTTTTTCTGTGTGTGTCTGAAAGTTTGTTCTGTACCATCATCTAAACCCCTTGTTGGCAAATATGGATCAGGTGTCAGAAAAGGTTTGTGGGTTTGATGTTTTATGTTCAGTTACTACAAGAAATTATTAGGGGCTGGGAGAGATAGTTCATTTAGTAAAGTGCTTGCCTTGCAAGGATCTTTAAAAAAAAGTAGAAGTGTATGCTGGCACACACTTATAACCCCAGTGCTGAAGAGACAGACAGTAGGATCCCTGGGGAATACTGGCTGACAAGTCTAGCCTAATTGTCAAACTCAACGCCATTACACACTGTCTCAGAAAAGATAGATGGCATTCCTGAAGGCGACACCTGAGGTTTTCCTGTGTGCTCCAAAAACACCCGTATAAGTACGTGCTCACATGTGCGTATGGGCACACACTCCTAGAAGAAATTTTAAATGTTACTTTGGCCATTGATTTTTTTTAAATGTTTATTTATTTATGAGACATAGAAAGATGTAGAAAATGGGCACACCAGGGCCTCTAGCCACTGCAAATGAACTCCAGACGCGTGTACCACCTTGTGCATCTGCCTTTGTGTGGGTCTTGGGGAACCAAACCTAGGTCTGAGGACCCTGCAGGCAAGTACCTTAACTGCTGAGCCATCTCTCCAGCCCCTACACTTGATTTTTAAATTTTAATTTTATGTAATACCTTTACAAATCTCATTAACCATAGGAATTGAAAGAATTGCTCTGGGGACCTGGAGTGTACTGTAGTGATCGAGTGCCTGCTTAGCACGTGTGAGCGTGGTAGTTACCGTCTCCTTGCTGGGATAAAGCACCCAACCAAATGCAGCTTGGGAGGAAAGTTGTTTATTTTGACTTACAATCTCTCTCTCTCTCTTTTTTTTAAGTTTTAATGGATTTTTAAAACTTTTATTGACAACTTCCTTAATTTTAAAAAATAAACTATGATAATTCCTTCCTGTTCATCACTTTGCTCTTCACAAATCCACTCCATCATATCCCTTTCCTTCTCAATTAGTCACTCTTTTATTTGATGTCATCATCTTTTCCTATTATGAGGGTCCTGTGCAGGTAGTGATAGGCACTGCGAGGTCATGGATATCAAGGCCAATTTGTATATGAATGATTGCATTGTAACCAGTCCCACCCTTCCTTTGGCTCCTACATTCTTTCCACCTCCTCTCCCACATGAGCCTTGGAAGGTGTAATGGAGATGTTTCACACACTCCATCACTTCTTTTCAGCACTGTGGTGCCTTTTGGGACATCCCAGTGGTCACTGACATCCAAAAAGAGAACTTTGTGTAACCAAAATGAGAGTAGCATTAATATATGGGTATGAACATAAAGAAAAGTGCTTACAGGGGAGCTTGGTGAGTATAATATATGCATCTAGCCAGACAGGAGCAGGTGTTATGCTCCTAGGGCTCATGACCTCCTCCACCATAGGCTTTTGATTAGGCTTTCAGTGCCAGCAATGTATTCCCACCCAAGGAACGGCCTCCAGGCCCATTAGACAGTAGCTGATTTCCCCCATAACAGACACGCCATTATTGTACCTATTCAGACATTTGGCTTGGTTGGCCAAACATAAGGCTTGCAGTGTCCACTGTTTTCAGCACTGATGACTTCTTTCTCCTACATGGCTGCGTGCAGCATAGCTTCTTCCAGCTTTCTGTGAGCTAGTCTATAGGGAGGAGGTTTCTAGCTCAGTTCCAACTTCATTTCTCAGTGAGCTTACAGACAAAACATGGAGTCTTCAGCAGTAGGGTCTTACCACCTATTTGTGGTGTGAAACCAAGAGCCTTGGCAATGTCCTATAATGTTTTGGGGCGTATCAGTGACCTACCTGGCCAACAACTCGCTGGAAGGTATCCCATCCTTGGCACTGAAATTTTTCTAGTAACACTCTGTACCTTCTGGGTACACCCTTATCCAAATGAGTAGGTTTCCATGTGGCTTAATCATAACATCTTGAAATTTTATTAACTCCATCCTTCATTTATTCAGTCTCAGGCCATTGCACCCCCAGTAATCTGTTCATCTGCTTAAGTATGTGGAATACCATCTCCTGAAGCGCTGCTCTCTCCTCCCTCTCTTAGAGCCCTTTTCTAGCTTACTGGCCTCTGATGCCAAGTTTTACCCAAACTCAGATGTAAGTCTGAATGTTCATTGCTAGGATCCATATATGAGAAAGAATATGATTTGGCTTTCTGGACCTAGGTTACCTTACTTAGTGTAATACTTTCTAGATCCATCCATTTCCCTACAAGTTTGCATAATTCCATTTTTCTTTACTGCTGTATACAATTCCATTGTATAAATCTTCATTATCCACTCATCAGTTGAGAGACATGTAGGCTGGTACCATTTCCTAGCTACTGTGAATGGAGTGGTGATAAACAGGGCTGAGAAAGTGTTTCTAAGGTAGTGAGAAGAGTCCTTAGGATATATGATTTTTTTTTTTTTAAGGGAGAGAGAATTGGGTACACCAAGGCTTCTAGCCACTGCAGATGAACTCCATATGCATGCACCACCATGTGCATCTGGCTTATGTGAGTCCTGGGGAATCGAACCTGTACCGTAAGTTAGAGGCAGTATAAAAGAAAAGTACATTCTGGGCTAGAGAGATGGCTTAGCGGTTAAGTGCTTGCCTGTGAAACCTTAGGACCCCAGTTTGAGGCTCAATTCCCTAGGACCCACGTTAGCCAGATGCACAAGGGGCACACATGTCTGGAGTTCATTTGCAGTGGCTGGAAGCCCTGGCATGCCCATTCATTCCCTCCCTCCCTCTCTTTCTCCCCTCCCTCCCTCCCTCCCCCCCTCCCAATCACTCTCAAATAAATAAACAAAAATAAACAAAAAAAAATTTTTTTTTGTTTTTTTTTGGTTTTTCGAGGTAAGGTCTCACTCTAGCCCAGGCTGATCTGGAATTCACTATCGAGTCTCAGGGTGGCCTCGAACTCATGGCGATCCTCCTACCTCTGCCTCCCGAGTGCTGGGGTTAAAGGCGTGCGCCACCACGCCCGGCCAAAAAAAACTTTTAAAAAAAGAAGAAAAATACATTCATCCAGGAGTCTAAGCACTTATTTTCTCTCTCCTACTTGACACCTTTCATTTTTCCCAAATAAATAAATCCACATAGACATTTGTCCACTTAGGGGAGAGCTGTTTAATGAAGAAAAGGCTGTTATCTGTCATCCGTTCCCCCAGATTGATATCCTGCATATTTTTTTTTTTCCTGTAATGGCCACAAATAGCACATAGTTTTGGATTACTGTTTGGCCGTTTTAGAATGGTCTGTGTGTATCTGACTTTGCCCCAGCCCTAAGTAAACTGCTCTGGCTTTCTGTTTAGTGCTGATGGGGCCCTTGGCGTGAGCATCAGTGCACCAGGAGGAGCCATTGCTTCTGTCCCGAACTGGACATTGAGGGGAACTCAGCTAATGAACGGGACATCTATGTCTTCCCCCAACGCGTGTGGAGGCATCGCCCTGGTGCTTTCAGGTAAGGATGCGGCATACTACTCTTACTGCAGGTTACTGTGGTTTCTGAACATGGGGGAGTTAGTTATGTCCTGGGAACTAAATATAGTGTAAGGTAGACATGAGGTATGTGAAACGATCCCCTGAATATGTCCACGCATTCAGCAAACAGAATTGGTTGGCTCTCTTCTGTTAATGTTTTATTAAGCAATATTCTAGTTCTGAGACTAAATCAGGAATGGTAAGTTGAAACTACTTTTTCCCATATAGTTTATAGTATAATTAGGAGAGACAGCCAAATTTGAAAACACTTATGTGTTACCAGTCGAGAAGTATTGTGGTGGAGTACCACGTGAAGTAGAGAGGTCAGGGCTTCTAGGGTGTTGTGCATTTTACATAGGGTGTCACCAGAGTCACTTAAGAGGCTGGTATTGTGAGCTTTTGCCTTAGAAATGGTCCTCTTCTCAAGTCTCTTCCCTCCTTCACCAAATACGTCAAGGTCACTTGCTTATTGAGCATACTGGTCTCTGCCTATAAAGCCATTCTGTCATTTATGGCTCTACCAATTTATTTTGATGATCTTTTTGTTTCCAATTATTCTTTTTTTGAATTTTATTTATTTACATGAGAGAGAGAGAGAATGAACACGCCAGGGCCTCCAGCCACTGCAAGCAAACTCCAGATGCATTTGCCACCTTGCACATCTGGCTTATGTGTGTCTTGGGAAATTGAACCAAGATCCTTTGGCTTTGCAGGCAAACGTCTTAACTGCTAACCCATCTCTCCAGCCCTATTTTATTTTTTTAACTTATTTTTAAATTTCAACTTCTGTAATTATAGACAGTAACCCATGGCAATTCCCTTCCTCTCTCCCCCCCTTCCCCTTCTCCAATCTCCATCACACCTTTTCCCCCTCTCAGTCAATCTCTCTCATTTTGATGTCTTCATCTTTTCCTCCTGTTGTGATGGTCTTATGTAGGTAGTGTCAGGCAGTGTGAGGTCATGGATATACAAGCCATTTGGTGTCATGCGGAGTGCGTTGTAAGGAGCCCTGACCCTTATTTGGCTCTTGCATTCTCTCCGCCACCTCTTCTGCAATGGACCCTGAGTCTTGGAAGATGTGATAGAGGTGTTTTAATGCTGAGCTCTGTCTCTTCTTCTCAGCACCATGGTGCCTTCTGAGTTGTCCCAAAGTCACTGCCATCTGAAAAGAAAAGTTCTCTAACCAAAAGTGACAGCAGCATTAATTTATGGGTATGAACATTAAGAAAGTGCTTACTAGGCTGGTTGGTGAGCATAGTATATGCATTTACCTAAACACCAGCAGGTGTTACACCCCTAGGGCTCAAGGCTACCCCTGTGTAGGTTTTCAGTATCAAGCCTGTGTTCCCTCCCAGGGAGCGGGCCTTCAGTCCAATTAGAGAGTGGTTGGTTTCCCCCATGACAGACATGCCACTATTGCACCCACTGGCTCGTTTGGTCTGGCTGGCCAAATTTCAGGCTTGCAGTTTCTTCTGTTTTTCAATTCTGATGGACAGTGCATCATAATTTTATGTTTGTCTTGATTGCTGCTTATGATACCCTAAATGTAACATGTTTGCTGAACTCTTGAGGAAAAAATAAATGGTTTAGTATTCATCCACTAACAGCCAGTTATTCAAGGCTGACAAGTTGTTAATTTCCGTAAGTTTTCCATGTCCCAGACATGGCTTCATGCTAGAATCACCTGGGAAATTTTAATAAATAGCAGTCCCTGGGGTCTGCCTGTTATGGGTACTGGCTTAATCATTCTGTTTGAGACCTCAGCTGGTTTGGGGGAGGGTTGTGGTTTGCCTAAGTTCCACTGGTATTTACAAATGCAGTTTGGGGTTAAAAAATTGCCTACAAATCTAGAATCAAGTTTTAAAGAAAATGTCATTTGAAAGGTGTCTGCTTCTTACATTTATGTCCTGTCACTTCAAGTTGACATGCGATGATATATTTGGAAATAACTGTTTCTATGATGTAAGCAGTTCAGTTCTGTTAAGAAAATATTTAAGGGGATATTGAAACATGAGATCAAAACCAGAAGAGGGTTCATGTCATCTTTTGGTGAGAGGAAAAGATGTTTCAAATTCAAAGTGCCTCACTAACTCCCATGTTGTTGGTTTTGTTGTTGAATGTCAGGCCTGAAAGCAAATGGTGTCAACTATACAGTTCATTCTGTTAGAAGAGCACTGGAAAACACTGCGGTGAAGGCTGAAAATATAGAAGTGTTTGCACAGGGCCATGGCATTATTCAGGTATTGCTCAGTCTATATGAAAAACTGGTTGTAAAGCTACTGTCCTGAATGTTGCAGGATAATCGTTCCCATTGCAGTGGTGCTCTTCATGAGTAAGCCTTAGACTTTGTAGCCACTGTGGAGAGGCCTATGAGTGAAAAGGATGCCAACAACAGTTTTGTAGTTGAGACACCTGCATGTTGATGGGGGCATGTCCTGGCTGCAAGCTCAGAGCACACTCGGGCAAGAGGGCCGGCCCGGCACTTTGGTTCCTCGAAAGCAGCGGCCTTGTGACTGGGAGTGAAGTGGGAGGACGGCCAGGGCAGACGCTCTGCGCACTGGTGTCGCTTCGTTTGCAGCACACACAGCCACATTGTGCTCGTCTTGTAACGAAGATAAGCTGAATGATACTTCGCATCAGGGTGTTTTCTTACACTGAGCAATTATCTTGCCTGTGTTCTTAGGTTGACAAAGCCTATGACTACCTCGTTCAGAACACGTCATTTGCTAACAGATTGGGGTTCACAGTCACTGTTGGAAGTAACCGTGGCATCTACCTCCGAGATCCTGTTCAGGTGGCTGCGCCTTCCGATCATGGTGTTGGCATTGAGCCTGTCTTTCCAGAGAACACAGGTGACTATTGGTGTGACAATGACTGAAGTAGTCACATCGGTGGTTCACATGGGTGGTGAGCAATACAGAAATGCTGCTTGGCTCATCTAAAGAGAAAATAAGAACCGATTGTATGATTATCTTAAAACTAATGCACTTAAAGGGAAATATTAATAGGGATCCCAGGAGTGGCATTTTTTAGCATCTTGACTAGAGGAAAACAGTAGATCAGACCTTAGGTGACTCATAGTTTTATCAAACCAGTAATAAATATCAAATTCCTTTTCTGTTCCCCTCATACTCCATGAGGATAAGAGAGAGTTTGCAGGTGAAAGTGGGAAACAGAGCAAATGGGGGGAGCGGGGGTACTGCAGCCCAATTATTTGTAAATACAGTTGTTGTATTTTTTTTGATCTCTTCATTAAGAATATCAATGAAAATGCCTATGAATGGGTCTTACAAGTCTAATAAAATGAAAGAAAATTCTCTGTTTAAGCTGTGATTTGGATGTCATGTTTAATGCATTGTGCAGTCAACCAAATTGAGTTGCTGAATTTTCTTGATAGAACGTACGTCTTTTTAAAAATTGAAGGAAGGGTGGAAATGCTGATTTTAATTTTTGGTCTTTTTAATACCAGAAAACTCTGAAAAAATATCCCTTCAGCTTCATTTAGCTTTAACTTCAAATTCATCTTGGGTCCAGTGTCCCAGTCACCTGGAGCTCATGAATCAGTGTCGACACATAAACATCCGTGTGGATCCTAGGGGCCTGCGGGAAGGACTGCATTACACAGAGGTACTAACTGGCATGTTGGTGTTTTCCTGGTGTACTCTTGATCGTGCTTTCAGAGTTAAAAGTAAACATTCCTGGGTGTGTGTGCGTTGTATGGCTTTCTCGTTGAGGAAGAAGACTTTGACATGGCAGCTTTGACATCTCTTCTGAACCCACTTATCCTAGTGAATGTGTTTCATCCTTGCGTGAGGTAGGCAAAGGACAGAAACAGGACACTAAGTCTGTCTGATTGGAGCTACGCTTTGTTGATTATGTGAGTCAGGTAAACCTAGGCTGCAGCTCCTTTTAATACTCAGGAAGAAAGCATCTCTTGAACACGGTGGGCAGGCTGCAAGTGAACAGAAGGACCCAGATGGGGGCACAGAGGTGCCTAAGCCTCCAACATCCGCCCGAGCCCCTCACAGTTGACACTAGCTTTAAGTATAATCATTTTGTGTTCATATTTTAGGCTCAGCTAGTTAAGGGATGTTACACGTGGGTGTGTTTGGGCATTGTACTATGAATTATGTGACCTAATGTTAAGTTATGCTGCTGTTACTTTATGCTTAGGACCTTTACATTTTGACATTAGCTTGTTCTGTGACAAGATTATACCTTTTTTTTTATTTCCTGCTCTACAAGTTAGTTTTCTGATTTGAAACTTACCGTTCTTTCTTCAAGGTATGTGGCTATGACATAGCGTCCCCCAGTGCAGGGCCTCTGTTCAGAGTTCCCATCACTGCAGTCGTAGCGGCAAAGTAAGTAAGGTTCTCAGTTTCCTCTCATACCCATATTGTTAGGGGATACCATATAACATCCTGAATAAGAGCCAAGCGTGGCGGTGCACGCCTTCAATCCCAGCGCGTGGGATGCACAGGTAGGAGGATCGCTGTGAGTTTGAGGCCACCCTGAGACTACATAGTAAATTCCAAGTCAGCCTGGACTACAGTGCAACCCTACCTCGAAAAAAACAAAACAAAACCAAAAACATGCCTTGTATGTAGCTGGCACTCCTTAAATGTTTGTTCTACATTGTAGTGTGGACCTTTGAAGAGCAGATGCATTCTAGGTGGTCTGTAGTCAGCTTTGTTCCTGTTGTGAGAACATCTGAGGGGCCCTGGCGTCTGCCCACCATCCGCTGAAACTGCTCTGCCGTGGCTCTGCTGACTCCATGTCACCCAGGTCACAGGCTGTCTCGGCCTCTGTCTTACTGTCACTGTGCACTGCTGGGCGGTGTTTCCTCACCCTCTTAATTCCCATCCTCTGGGTCTGGAATTGCACTCTTTCCTGGCTCTCCCATTTTTCTAGTCACCTTCTTTCTATCTCACCCACCCTAGGCCCAGGGATTCACATTGGATCAGATTACTTCCTGCTTAAAATACACCAGTGGCAAGGATCAAGTTTCAGTCCTTAAAATAGCTTGTAATGACAACTTGGTCCCAACCAGCTTCCTGTCATGCTGTATCCCATTTTAACCTCTTTCTGCTCTGGCACCTCGTGTGCCTTCAGATTTGAGCACTTGCTTTGCTTACCTGTACGTCTGTGACAGGACCAGAATCACTTCTGCATCCTGGTAAAGGGAGTCGCTTCCTGCATGGTTTCTGATCTTTAGGCAATGTTACAGTTTTTTATTTATGCCATTGGTATGCCCTCTGAAGTGATAGGTTGTAGCTTATGTGCCCCCCCTTTTGGTTTTTGTTTGTTTCAAGATAACCCCGGCTGACTTGGAATTAATTCACTATGTAAACTTAGGGTGGCCTCCAACTCATGATGATCCTCCTACCTCTGCCTCCTGAATGCTGGGATTAAAGGCATGCACCACCATGACCGGGCTCCCGTTTTAAAGTAGTACTTACTGTAGTTTGAGTCAATATTAACTGTGTAACAGGCCTTAGCCTATTTGGTCCATAGAATCAAATTGAGAAGATTAAATTTAAAAAGTAGCACGGACCAGGCATGGTGACACACACCTTTAATCCCAACACTTGGGAGGCAGAGGTAGGAATATTGTCGTGAGTTCAAGGTCACCCTGAGACAACATAGTGTTTAAGTCAGCCTGGACTAGAGGGAGACCATACCTCACAAAACCAAAAGAAAAAAATAAAAAGTGGCACAAATCTGGGCATAGTGATACATGTCTTTAATCCCAGCACTGGGGAGGCAGAGGTAGGAGGATCACTGTGAGTTCAAAGCTACTCTGAGACTATATAGTGAATGCCAGATCAGCCTGGGCTAGAGCAAGACCCTACCTCAAAAGAACTTAAAAAAGAAAAAGTGGCACACTTGGGAAAATTGCACAGTGGTAAATTTCTCAATTATCTATTTCCTAGAAGTCCAGTGGGAAATTAGATAGAAAACATAGGGTCTTCAACATCTGCTGGTAACCTTGTTTCTTTCAGGAAGCTTTCTCCGTTCATTTAAATAAGCCAAGCCTTCCTCCTCTTTTCCCTAACAGTTCCTATCTTGCTGAAACTTGCTGTATTAAATAGTTTTCCTCACCACACTAGTTTGTGTAGAACAGAGGATCACGTATTACCCATTGGAATATTTCTGTGTACAAATAACAGTGCCTTGTATGTGATTGGCACCCCTTAAATGTTTGTCATACTGACGATGTGATTGCAGTGTCTGTTGTGATTCCGTAGTCACACAGTTGACCTCTTTTCTTCTCTAGTAGCTTGTCTTTCTTTAATGTTTTATAGCATAAGAGCATTGAAACTACAAGATAGGCTTAATTTGATACTAGTTTGACTTAAAGCTATAAGATAATATTAGTGAGCTAGGCATGGTGGCTCATGACTTTAATCCCAATACTCGGGAGGCAGAGGTAGGAGGATCACTATGACTTTAAAACTGGTCTAGACTAGAGTGAGTTCTGGGACAGCTAGTGCTAGAGTGAGACCCTGCCTCCAAAAAGCACATACGTGTGTGTGTGTGTGTGTGTGATAAAACATTTATTTGATTTTAATAACAAGGAATTTTTATAGTCAAGAATCTGGTAATTAGAAAATACTGTGAAATGGGAAAGTGTGGGGGTGGGGAGGGAGGGAATTACCATGGGATACATTTTGTAATCATGGAAAATGTTAATAAAAATTTTTTAAAAATATAAATAAATAAATAACTTCTAAAAAATAAAAAAAGGAAAATACTGTGAATGATAAAAGTTAAGATTCCTTTAACATTTAAGAAAAGGCTTCGTGACCTTTCGGTAATCGTTGTTGTGCATTGTAACAGTAGACAGCAGGGCTGGAGAGCTGGCTTAGCAGTTAAGCACTTGTCTGCAAAGCCTGAGGACCCAGGTTCAGTTCCCCAAAACTCACAGTCAAATGCAGATGCATGAGGTGCTGCATGTGTCTGGAGTTTACCTGCAGTGGCTAGAGGCCCTGGTATACCCATTCTCTCTCCCTCTCAAATAAATAAATTAAAAGGTGGATAGTAGAATCATCTGTGCTGTCACAGAGATAGGATCATAATGTGTTTGCTGTGTACTACCAACTTCGGTGTTTTATTTCTAGTAAACTATTTTTGGCATTTATGAAATAGATTCTAGAGCACCAGAGGGCTTGGTTTGGGGGGTGGTGAGAGAGATGTATATAAAGCTGTTCTTTTAGAGTATCATATTTAACAATCCATTTTTATCCATTTTCAGAGTAAATGAGTCATCACATTATGATCTAGCCTTTACAGATGTGCATTTTAAACCTGGTCAAATTCGACGGCATTTTGTTGAGGTTCCCGAGGGCGCAACCTGGGCGGGTAAGCACAAGTAGTCTTCATGCTGTGTATTTGTACCTCACAGTCCCTCTCGCTGAGGACCCTGCGTTACGGATAATGACCAGCCAGCATTAATGGGTGTTGTAGTGTCTGGGCTCTTGGGTATGTTCCACAGCTGATCTGTCTGGTCCCGCCAAAGTTCTAAAAGGTAGGTAGAGAGGTGCCATTATTAATGATGAAATAGTGTATATTTGACTTAAGAATGCATTTTTGTTCTTACATGTAAATGTTTCTGTGTCTTTTCTGAGACTTTGCTAAAAGTGAAACAATGAAATTCAGTGTGAAAGACTTGTTTTGGAAGAGCTGATTGTCTTGATTCCTGTCCTGTCCTGTGGTCGTTTGTCTATATGCAGGCCATTGGTCAGTCACTTGCTGTAGGAAATGTAAGGCTTTTACTGTCTGATGTAACCAAGAACAAAACAATAAACTACAGGGCTGGAAGCCAGATGTGGCAGCGCACGCCTTTAATCTGAGCACTCGGGAGGCAGAGGTAGGAGGATTGCCGTGAGGTCAAGGCCACCCTGAGACTACCTAATGAATTCCAGGTCAGCCTGAGCTAGAGTGAGACCCTACCTAGAAAAACCAAAAAATAAATAAATAAATAAAAATTACAGGACTGGAGAGATGGGTCAGTGGTTAAGACACTTATCTGCAAAGCCTAATGACCCAAGTTTGTTTCCTCAGTCAGTATCCATGTGAAACCAAATGCACAAAGGTGGGTGTGGTGGTACATGCCTTTAATCCCTGCACTTGGGAGATGGAGGTAGGAAGATTGCCATGAGTTCAAGGCCACCCTGAGACTCCATAGTGAATTCTAGGTCAGCCTGGGCTAGAGGGAGACCCTACCTCAAAAAAAAAAAAATGGATAAAGTGGTGCATGCATCTGGAGTCCATTTGCAGTGGCTGGAGGCTCTGGCACACCCTCTTCTAGCAAGTAAATAAATAAAGGCTCTATCCCTCTTCTAGCAAGTAAATAAATAAAATTTTAAAACTTAGAAAAGAAGCTACACAATATGAGGTTTGCGTAAAGAGTTAGAAGTCAATACAGTACTACTAATTTACACAGTGAGATTCCCTTCTGAGGATGCCCAGGATTGCTGTAGACTCAGTCATTGAACATCTTTCAGTGTTCGGTGTGCTGGGCTCCTACAGAAGAACTGCCTCTAGAGTCCTTGTTCTACAGAACACGGTGTCCACCCCTGACTTACTTGGTGAGAGGAGTAGGGGAAGGGCCCAGCTCTGGGGACTGGCAGGTCTGGGCTGGAATCTGTACCCTGTCATACACTGCTGGTTACACAGGGCAGGGTGCTTAATCAGCTCATTTTCTACTTTAACTAATATTGTTGATACTCTTCTGAAATGATTAGAGACTTTTTAATTTTTATTCTATTTTTTTATTAAGAACATGCTTTGTATGGATACATCATGTATTGGTGCCATCTTTTCTCTCCTCCTCGTTCCATTCTGCTGAGGGCCCTCCTCAGTGGGGTTGCTGGTATTAAGTACGTAGTCTGTGTTGTGTTGAGGTTCATTCATAAGCTTGACAGTTCCGGGAGTCAAGAGTCTAAGCTGTGGTATAGACTAGTCCTGGAATATTTCCATGGGACCCATTGCAATTGTATAGTTGGATGCTCTGATACAATATTCATTAATAATATTAAAGACTTAAAATCTGGGCTTGAGTCATACTCTTGGTTACTGCCCAGCCTGCTATCTTGTAGTGTACTCAATAAACCTGCACTTAAAAATACGTATTTTTTATTTTATTTATTGGGGGGCTGTGCAGATATAGAAAGAGACAAGGGGCCTGCCGGGGCCTATAGCCACACAGACGCTTGTGCTCCCTTGTGCATCTGGCTTACATGAGCACTGGGGAATCAAACCTGGGTTCTTAGGTTTCACAGGCAAGCGCCTTAATCACTAAGCCATCTCTCCAGCCCCAAGCCTGCACTTTAAATATATATATATATATATATATATATATATATATATATATATATATATATATATATGTGTATGTATGTATGTATGTATGTATGTATGTATGTATGTATATACACAGATATATATATATATATGTATATATTATTTATCTATCTATTAGAGAGGAAGGGAGTGTGAAAGAATGGGCACACCAGGGCCTCTAGCCACTACAAACAAATTCCAGCCACATGCACCACCATGTGCATCTGGCGTGCATGGGTTCTGGGGAATTGACCCTAGGTCCCTAGGCTCTGCAGGCAAGTATCTTAATGACTAAGCCATCTCTCCAGCCCTACCCCCTTTATTTTTTTTTTAAAGATAGGGTGAGAAGCCAGACGCATTGGCACATGCCTTTAATCCCAGCACTTGGGATGCAGAGGTAGGAGGATCGCCATGAGTTCAAGGCCACCCTGAGAATACAGAGTGAATTTCAGGTCAGCCTAGACTAGAGTGAAACCCTACCTGGAAAAGCCAAAAAAAAAAAAAGGGTGAGAAAAGAAAGGCTCAGTAGTGAAAGTGTCTTGCTTGAAAAGTCTACAAGCCCGTGTTTACTCAGTACCCACATAAAACAGACTCACAAAGCGGCACATATATCTGGAGTTTGCTTGCAGTCGCACCCATACATTCTCTCTCTCTCTTTCTCTTTCTCTCTCTCATTTAGTGCCCTAGTTATGATTTGTTTTGCCTTGAAAACAATTAATGTTCTTTTGGTGATTATAAAACATTACTGAATGGTCTAGAATGGTCAGATATCTCACAGCATATTATACTTTTAGATTAAAAATGTTCTACAGATGTTCTCTTTTCTAAGTACCTTGAAAATTTGTCAAAACACCCGATTTTTATATACCTAGCAATTGATTAGGTTCCTAGACCTTTGTGCCCCTTGTTTATATAGACTTCAGTGGACTGACCATGGCTTGGTGTTCCTTCAGTGAGCTGCTGGTCTTACGTCGCTATTTTGGCTCTCTAGCATTCCTCGCAGTAAGGCTAAGCTGGTGTGGTCTGGCCGCAATACTTGACAGAAGCAGATAGGACCAAGTAGACTAGGAAGGAAGAGAAGGAATTAGTTCCAGGGGAATTTTGGCAAGATGGATGTTTTCAGAATGATCATTGTTTTTGCTGGCAGGTTAAAAGAAGAGAAGGGAGCCGTTGTCAGAGGTTCTCGGTAGGCTGATTGCATGTGTATGTTGACAGCTTGCTCTTGGTGCTTGTAGCAAGAATTGTCTACTTAATGCTGGTTTATCTCTTACATGATATCTTCTACTCTTCCAACTTTGATTGTACCCTGTGGCTCTAAGGAAAACTGCAGGTTTCATTTGAAAGTATCATTTTATTCTTGATAGGTTATTTCTAAATAGGGGGACATAGGAAAACTACTGTCTGACTATTTGGAATTTCACAAATGTAAAACTTTGCTTGGTTCCTTCTTGTTTCAGAAGTCACGGTGTGTTCGTGCTCTGCTGAGGTTTCGGCTAAGTTTGTTCTCCATGCAGTACAGCTTGTAAAGCAAAGAGCGTACCGCAGCCACGAGTTCTACAAGTTTTGTTCCCTTCCAGAAAAAGGAACCCTGACTGAAGCCTTTCCTGTCCTGGTACGTTGAAGCTTTTTGGTGTGGGTTAGATAGAGCGTTTGAGTTGGACTTTATAGTTTTGTGTCCCAGAGCATGCTAGCGCTCCGTCTTTCACATCCTAAACAGTGAAGCAGGAAGATACGTATTGTACTGAAGAGTAATTAAACCATATTTCCGAGGTAAGCATGTCCCCTCAGTAGTGGGAATGGAGTCCAAGTGTCTTCTGTATCCTTGGAAGAGCTCTAGCACTGAACTATGCAGCCCTGCCACTATCAATGGCTTTTTTTTTTTTAATGTGGATGTTCCTCTTTCTTTCTTTTTATTTTTTAATACTTAGTTATTTGAGGGAGAGAAAGAAAAAAAAAGTAGCAGAGAGAGAGGATGAGAATGGGCATGCCAGAGCCTTTAGGTACTACAAACAAACTTCCAGATACATGTACCACCTTGTGTGTCTGCTTTATGTTGGTACTGGGGAATCAAACCTGAGTCCTTCGACTTTGCAGGCAAGTGCCCTAACCACTAAGCCATCTTGCCAGCCCTCAGTGGATTTTTAACTGCAGTATATTAAAGAAAAGTACTAATCTTCTGGAACCTTAATTTAGGTTGTTTCCTCATGATATTATTATTTTCTTGCATGAAAGTTTTCTACAGGTTGCTGTTGTACAAAGTGCTGCCTCACATAGCGTCTCGTCTGTTAGGCGCCACGTTAGGAGTGACGGCGCGGCCTTGCTCACTGCGGGGAGAGTGCGCGTGCTCGTGACTGCAGCTCTTGTTTTCAGCTGCTTGTCTTCTCTCTCCCATGTACCTTATGTCCTATAACTGTGATACGGCTTTTGACACTTTCTAATACACCATTTCCTAGGAGATAAAATTTAAAACAGTGCTGGGAATATCTCTTGTTCCTCTTAGTTTTTAGTTCCTAACAGAGAAAGTGTGAGTGACCATGATTTCATTCTCCTTCAGTTGCAAGAAGGCCTGAACCCAAACATCAATCCTGCCTATTGACCATACCTTATAGTTAGTGAAATCTTTACTTAGGCCATAATGATTATTATTATTAGAGGTAAGATCTCACTGTATCTAGCCCAGGCTGGCCTGGACCTACCACTTACTGTGTACTCCAAGGCTGGCCTTGAAGTCATAACAGTTCTCCTATCCCTGCCTCCCAAGGGCTGGGACTAAAGGCGTGCACCACCACTCCTGGCTTCTCTTGCCATCCTTAATTTTTCTTTACCCGATTTTTATATGTACTTTTTACCGCCTTCATGTGTCATCTAAAGCTGCCTCAATTCTTTTATGATCAAAGTAGAGGATTATGCATACATAGCTTTGTATTGAAATGTTTACCCCTCTCTGTGTAGTTATGATTTGTTTAACACCTACTATAAATAATAAAACTCTAGTTGCATTTTTTTGCTACAAAAATAAGGAAAGGGGCTGGAGAGATGGCTTAGTGGTTAAGCGCTTGCCTGTGAAGCCTAAGGACCCCGGTTCGAGGCTCAGTTCCCCAGGTCCCACGTTAGCCAGATGCACAAGGGGGCGCACGCTTCTGGAGTTCGTTTGCAGTGGCTGGAAGCCCTGGCGCGCCCATTCTCTCTCTCTCCCTCTATCTGTCTTTCTCTCTGTGTCTGTTGCTCTCAAATAAATAAATAAATAATTTAAAAAAAAAATAAGGAAAGATTTCTTTTGAAACAATCAATTTAAATTTGATAATTTAAAGAAAAGTTAGAAAAGGAATGTATCCATTATAATTTTTATTTTTATTTGTAGGGTGGAAAAGCAATTGAATTTTGTATTGCTCGCTGGTGGGCAAGTCTCAGTGACGTTAATATTGATTATACCATATCTTTCCATGGGATAGTATGTACTGCTCCTCAGTTAAACATCGTAAGTGCCACGACATTCTTACCATTTTCAATGCTGTTTGTTTTACTGAAACTAATGTCATTGGTAGACTTAAGCCCTAATGGGAAAGTAATTATGAATTCAAAACTACTGTAGCATTTGTTCATAGATTTTACATTTATTTATTTTCTTTATTTTAGATGTGAAGTTTTTTTTTTTTCCTATTAAACATTGAGGATAATTGTTCAATATCTTTTGTAGCATGCATCCGAAGGAATCAATCGTTTTGATGTTCAGTCCTCCTTGAAATATGAAGATCTGGCTCCCTGTATAACTTTGAAGAGCTGGGTCCAAACACTACGGTATCATTCAGTATATCGGGCAGCAGGTGTTAGAAATTAATGGAAAGGCTCTTTGATGTTCTAGGAACAGTGAGGTGGTTTTTGTTTGTTTGCTTTTAATTGATGTAAGTGCTAAAGATGAAACCCAGTTTGACTTCACAGTCTCATGGTCCTGGCAGGTCTCCTGAGAGGTCACTGAGCAGCAGTTTTGTACTGATAGTTGTCACCATCAACTTTCTCATTTTTTTAATTTTTATTTTTATTCACTTATTTGAGAGAGAGAAGGTAAGGGAGGGAGAGAGAGAATGGGCACACCAGAGCCTCTAGCCATTGCAAAGTAACTCCATGCATGCGCCACCATGTACCTCTGGCTCATGTGGGTTCTGGGAAGTCAAACCTGGGTCCTTAGGTTTCACAGGCAAGTGCCTTAACTGCTGGGCCATCTCTCCAGCCCTGACCTTTTCATTTTTAACATAAAGTAGCAAATGAACAGCTGGATCTGGTGGTGTGCTCCTCTAATCCCAGCTACTTGGGAGGCTGAGGCAGGAGGATTGCAAGTTCAAGCTCTGCCTACACTACAGAGTACATTTGAAGGTAGCCTGGGCAATTTAATTAGCCCCTATCTTATAAGGTTAAGAAGCAGGCTGAGCTGTGCAGTGCCCTGGGTTTAATCTCAAAAACAAGTTAACAATCTACGTTTCATTTATGAATACACGGCCAGTCCTTTTTCAGAGGCTGCAATGCTGGCAGGTGTGTGAAGTCATAGAAATTCACAGCGTCTGCTGTGTGTACCTCATAAATGCCCGCCGTAAGTCTAGGCCTGGCCAGTGCACTCTCACTCATTCTCCCCTTCTCACGGTTTTCCTTTCCTTTAAAAATAGTCATCATCATCATCATCTACTTTGGGGCTGGAGAGATGGCTCAGTGGTTAAGTCGTTTGTCTGCAGTGCCCAACAACTAGGTTTCAGTTCCCCCGTACCCACCTAAAGCCAGATGCACAAAGTGGTACATGCATCTGGAGTTAATTTGTAGTGACTAGGGGCCTTGGCACACCAACTCACTCTCTCTCCCCTCTTCTTTCCTGCAAATGAAATTAAAAAACATTTTTTAAAGAAAAGTATGTTACTTATATTTATTTGAGAGAGAAAGAGGCAGAGAGACAGGGGGAGGGCATGCCAGGGCCTAAAGCTGCTTCAAACAAACTTCAGGTACATGCACCACTTGTGCATCTGGCTTAAGTGGGTCCTGGAGAATCGAACCTGTGTCCTTTGGTTTTGCAGGCAAGCACTTTAACTGCTTAGCCATCTCTCCAGCCCTTAAAAAAATATTTTTAAAAAAATCTCCTTTAGTAACTTACATTAGAGGATACTGAAGATGACATGTTGCTTTACTGGTCAGGATTTGGGCTCGTGATGCCCCCGGTGTGGCCCGTGTCATGCCTGGCCTGTGTGGCACCGTCTGCCATTGGGACGGCAGAGTACACATCTAAGCTGTCATTTAACACTGTTGGTGATTGTCACTCTTAACGTTGGGACATACTTGTACTAAGGGTTATTTGCAAAATTTTAAATGTTTTCATCATAAAAGATTGTCTTTTTATAATATTTTTGTAAGATTTAAACTGCATTGCTAGGATATAGGCAATAATAATATATGTTAATAAGTAAAAGATAAAGCATACTGTAAATGACAGTTTAGGGATGCTGTTGTGCTTTTATAGCATGTTTTAGACTTTGTGGCTTACAATTATGTCTTATTAACTGGTATCTTGAGTTAACTCAGTGATGCAATTGCCCCATTACAGCCCAATTAGTGCAAAAACCAGACCTTTAGGATCAAGAGATGTTTTGCCAAATAATCGTCAGCTTTACGAGATGGTCCTGACATACAACTTTCATCAGGTAACTATTAACTTGCAGAAACATACCTGTATGATAGAATTTTCTGTATCATGAAATTACAAATGGAAGTAGTACATAGTTTATGATTTAATATGAAGTGGAATGGAATTTTGTTTTTATTTTTGTTTTTCAAGGTCGGGTCTCACTCTAAGCCCAGGCTGACCTGGAATTCACTATGTAGTCTCAGAGTGGCCTCAAACTCATGGCTATCCTCCTACCTCTGCCTCCCAAGTGCTGGGATTAAAGGTGAGCACCACCATGCCCGGCTAGGAGTGGAGTTTTTAAACTTGTTTATTCTTAGGAAAGTACAATTCTAAAACAAATTCCTTTCTTAAAAACATTTATTTAAGAAAGAGAATGGGAACATCAGGGCCTGTAGCCACTGCAAACAAACTCCTGACACATGTACCACCTTGTGTATCTGTCTTTACCTTGGTATTGGGGAATCAGAACTGGGTCCTTTGGCTTTGCTAGCAAGCGCCTTAACTACTAAGCCATCTCTCCAGCTCCCAAAGCAAATTCTAATAATTAATTCTACGTCAAGTATACCTTTTGAATCTTTGTGTTTTTGTTGCTGTGACAAGGACCTGAGAACAACAAAATAAAGGTAGGAATTGTTAGCTTGCCTCACAATTTCAGAGGATTCAGTCGTTGGCCACTGTGCTTCAAACTGTATTCAGGCAGTGGTAGAGGGAGTGTCTAGCCGAGGCTGTTTAACTCATGGCAGATTAAGGGACTGGGGAGCAGAGATCACCTTCAAAGGCACACCTCCCCATTTACCTGCATCCTTCAGCTGGGCTTCATCTTCTACTATTCCCACCACTTCCCAAACAAAATAGTGCTACTGACTGGGTACCAAGCATTCAATACATGAGCTTTGGGGGACAGGTCATATTCAAGCCATAACACAGTGATACCTGTTCATTGATACCACCTGGCCCAGAGATGCCACTGTCCTCATTACAAGTAATGCTTGGCCTGATTTCTATGACATCAGAATTATTGACAAGTATAATTGAGACCATTGTAAATATTGGATCAAAGAGCTTTCTAGGGTCAGCGAGATTTCAGTAAAACAATTATTGAAGCATAATATGAGTTTGTTTCTAATGTTAGGGAGTTGATATATTTCAATGAATTGTTTTCACTTTTATTGAAAAAATAGAGGCCTTGAGGAAGATGTATTATTTTACTAATGAATATATATTATTCAGATAGATAGATAAATAGAGTTGTCTATTTTAAGTTTGTCAGAAAAGATCATTTACTTAGTGCCAAAATAGTAGATAATCTGCATTTTCAAAAATTTTTAAATTTTTTAAAAAATTTTTATTTATTTGAGAGAGTAGATATGGAGAGAGGGAGGGAGGGAGAGAGAGAGAGAGAATGGGCACACCATTGCCTCCAGCCACTGCAAATGAATTCCAGACACATTTTCCATGTGCATCTTGCTTATATATTCCTGGGAATTGAACCTGAGTCCTTTGGCTTTGTAGGCAAGTACCTTAACCACTAAACCATCTCTCCAGCCCTTTCAAAATTTATTTTTACAAGAATGTATTTTGAACACATTTTAATGAAGCTATGTTGTTAGGTTTATAAAAGCATTATAAATGACATCCAATAATCTTTCTTTCTTTTCTGCTTTTCATAGCCCAAGAGTGGAGAAGTCACGCCTAGCTGCCCGCTTCTTTGTGAGCTGCTCTATGAGTCAGAGTTTGACAGCCAGCTCTGGATTGTTTTTGACCAGAACAAAAGACAGATGGGTTCAGGCGATGCCTATCCACATCAGGTACAAATTGACAGTAACTTTTTTTTTTTGTAGAATTAACAGACATATGAATTAATAATTCCTAGATTTCTTGTTATGGAAAAGCACTCATATTTTTTAAAGAGACTGTGCTTTTTGTATTTTGTGTTCTTGCAATTACAAGAAGCTTCCTTGCTTGGTGTGGTCATTAAAGAACAGACTTGTCAAACTTTCTGACACTTAGTGCAGGATAAGAGCCGTGTTTGAAGGCGCTAAGCAGCAGAGCTTCATTTCTGGGGAAGATGCACCAAGCTGCCCCCTCTCCCCAGAAGAGCTATCTGTGCTGGTTCTTTTCTCCCTCGAACATGGTGTTTGTAAGTGCGTGGCTGATGTGAGCTCTGAGAGCCCCATGACAGGCTCCAAGGCTGAACAGGAGGCAGGGATTGTTGAAGCAGGCCATGTGCCAGTTCTGGAGTCCTTTCAAGCTGAGCACTTACTATAGCCACACACTTTGATTTGGGTTGTCACTGAAGGAAAAACACAATCTCTTATAGTTGACAGATATTTTGTCCCTGGTTGAAACTTTATGTCAAGAGATGAACTGGGTTTGGTGGCGCACGCCTTTAATCCCAGCACTCGGGAGGCAGAGGTAGGAGAATCGCCGAGAGTTCAAGGCCACCCTGAGAGTACAGAGTGAATTCCAGGTCAGCCTGGGCTAGAGTGAGACCCTACCTCCAAACCCCCCCCCCAAAAAAAAAAAGAAATGAGACGTTTTTCTAGAAATTTTCTTAAGTTTTTGCTGCATAATGAAATTCACTTGTGGAGGTTTTTATAGTCAGTCATTCAAGGAGTGACCGTTTGTTTCTCTTTAAGTGTGCCATAGTCTTTCTAAGTGCAGACTTTGGTTACTTTGAAAATCCTCCTCTGAAGAGACTGCTGCTGCTGCTGCTACAGAATACAGCATCCCTCCTTCATGAGCATGTTGCCATATTTCTGATGTTTATTGGCTCCATTTCCCTTGCTTGCTGTAACTGGCTTGATTCCCTGATTACAATGTAAAGATGACTAGAAATGTATGTACATGTGCATGTGTGCTTAGCACATTGTACAACACCTCAGTCTTCCTGACTTTTTGACTTTTTCTTCATCTTTCTAAAGACCCATGAGCAGAAATACTGCTTTTGTTAGTTTAATGTGAACGCGGGTTATGTAAGAATATCTTGCTGTGGGAAGGAGGAGAGCTCAGAGTCAGGCGGGTGTCGGCCCCTTGCCGTGCTCTCAGTGTGGCCGTGGGCAGGTCGCTCGATGCCCTGATCTTGTCTGCTCTCTGGCAGCCTAGAGACTGTGTGCAGATCATGTGTTTGTAGTGACTTGTCCTGTCCGTCACTCCTTGTAGGCACACTGTAAGTGGAATGTTACGCTTTATCCTCTTACTCTCGTTTCAGTTTTCTTGGCTAAACTTACTTTTCCCAAATATTTTCTTTTTTAGTATTCTTTGAAATTGGAGAAAGGAGATTATACAATTCGGCTACAGATTCGTCATGAGCAAATAAGTGATTTGGAGCGTCTTAAAGATCTTCCATTTATTGTTTCTCATAGGTTGTCTAATACCTTGAGCTTAGATATTCATGAAAATCATAGCCTTGCACTTCTAGGAAAGAAGAAATCAAGCAATTTGACATTACCACCTAAATACAACCAGCCGTTCTTTGTTACTGCCTTACCTGATGATAAGTAAGTGATGACATTCTTGACACTGAATGACTGACTTATCTTTCTAGTGTGGGCTCATATATTAGTAGGCTAGATATATAATTTGTTGTCATTTTAGGTTGAAGTTATTTCTCGCTCTGATTTTTGAAGTCTTAGCCATGGTTATTATTTCAGTACAGAATTGTTTTGATGGTTTTCCCATAATTATCTTTGTGAAACTTTCTCTCTTGTTACTTTTTTTCTCCCCTCCTTTAATTCTCTTCTTAGAATACCTAAGGGGGCAGGACCTGGATGCTACCTTGCAGGATCTTTAACACTGTCAAAGACTGAACTTGGCAAGAAAGCTGTAAGTATTAGTTATTTTACATGGAACGTACCTATTCCAAAAATTCCATTTCTTTGAATTTGGGTTTTCACATTTCAGTTTGAGCAAAAGAACATACACAGGGAAGGAAGTGTTTTAATTGCTTTTATCGTCCTTGAGTCAGTGAATGTGAATTAATGTCTTCTCCACAAGCTTCCTCATACCCATGCCCTGAGCCTGCCCTTCCTCGGTGGCTGCTATACTCATGCTTCTTGTGACACCTTGTCTCTCCAGTCATTCTCCACCCCAGGAAATGGGATGTCTATGGCTTCTGCTTTAGAATTACAACTTTTATATTTTTTTATCTTTTTGGTTTTTTGAGTCAGGGTTTCACTCTAGCCCAGGCTGATCTGGAACTTACTCTGTAGTTCCAGGTTAGCCTCAAACTCATGGTGATTGTACCTCTACTTCCTGGGTGCTGGGATTAAAGGCCTGTGCCACCACACCTAGCCAAGTTACAGCGTTTAGGTTCCTGTTTCAGGTTTTCCCATATGTGCTTTCATGACAGGTTTGTGAGAAGATGGTATTTTGTCATAGTGTCATTTCAGTGCAGTACCAGTGACAGTTGTTGTTCCTGCAGCTTTGCATTCCTCTTCACATTAGTTCATATAAAACCAAATAAATCTGCTACCTAGCCCCGGAATCCGAGGGCTGTTGGGAGAATGAGCTGATCACATACATCTTGAATATTTTTTTATTCTTGTCACTGTTGAACCAAGGTCATTTAACCACTGCCATTGAAGCATATTTGGGAATTTTGTGCTTGATAACATTGTTTACCTTGGCGTTTCTTAGGTCTCATTAGTCCTTGTACATACACCTTCATGTAATTTGAAGTAAATCAATAGTTAACTCTGGAGCTCAGACATACCAGGATTTGAAGGAATCTTAGCCATCTTTTTCGATAGATTGGCCTCAGGGGCACAGCTGTAAAAGTGCAGCTGTGAGGTGTTCACCAGGAGATGCTTCTCAAGGGTCAGTGCACTGCTCACGAAGAGTGTTTAACAGGAAAGAATTTTTGACCAAAGTATGCTTGTAATGATTTGGAAATAGTATTTCCTGACTGTAGTTAGAGGCAACTATGAAATTAGAAATGTGTGGAATTAGCTATAGTTAGCTAATATAGTTAGCAAGGCAGATTTTACAGGAAGAGAGCAGTAACCTAAAGCTGTTACTATAGTTTTCACTGAATTGTTTATTTAAACTTTCCTCAGTAGTTGTGCACTTCTTACGTCTTGGCAGTTGAGATGTAACTTAATCTGACTTGTGTGCCTTTCGCAGTAACCTCACGTGGTGCCCTGTGCAGTGGTGCGTGGGCTCGTGTGATGGTCAGGACTTCCTTTCAAAGCAGACTCTGCAGACTGTCAGCTAAAGTCAAATGTTCTCAAAAATGCTTCCATACTGATAAAATTTGATGGCTTAGTATCTTAGATAAAAAGCTACAAAACATTTGACCTTAAAATAACATTTGAGTGCATTTTTATTTTAAAAAAATATACCTGAGAAGGCAGTATGGCTTTCTTTCAAGGCGTGCCATTTTGATCACAGATGTGACTAAGCACTGTGGCACATGCAGGTGGAATGTTAAGTTGGAAGAAAGTCAGACAGAGGTGCTGTCTCCATCCTGTGTAGATTATGCATGTTTTCTTACAGAATGTCGTTCTAACTCCCAGGGGCAGTCTGCAGCAAAACGACAAGGAAAATTTAAAAAGGTACTGATTGTCAGTTCTTAAAAACGATGTTTTAAAGCCTTATTTATATAGAGTTAAACTTTCTCTGTCACTACAGAAATCTTAAAAACATCTATCCCTTAGTCTCCTTTCTCTACACCCTCCTGCAGTATAGTGCTCCAGTTAATGCTGAAGGAAATGCTGCTTGTCTAAAAAAGCTTTATCAACCGTAAATTGTTAGAAGACCCCTGTTTTTGCATGGGTAAAGACAGTTTTTAGGCTACTCCATTTTTTCTACAAATAAGATACCAAGTAAAAAAGTTTGAAAATTTGCATGACTGATGCCGGAAAGAGGAGAATGTGACTATCTAGCCATGGATACCAAAGTAGTTAATTTTAAAATGGAAAACAATTTTCAGTTGGATGGTTTGATTAGTAAAATATTCCCGCTTAAAGTGGTTTCTTCCCTGCTCTTGGACCGAGATGAAAGAACACTAGAGATGGGTGCAGACTGCAAGGACGTGTGCCCTGAAAGCCCAGGCAGACCTGACACCCTGCAGGGCCCGTACGGCTTCCCCTCGTGTGTCAGGCCACGCGGGAAGAAAGGGACACCCATCTGTATTTCAGTGGTTTCTTCTGTAAGGGGTGTTGCAACAGGAGAATCAGTTGTATTTTAAGATACAAACAAAACATAACTTTGTGTTTCTTAACTCATAGTAATATGGAACTGGGAATCACCATTTATTAATAGGTAAAATTCCTTTACTTAAATGTCTTCAAAAATGTCCATATTATTATGTATTGATGAGCACTTAGTTCAGACAAAATGCGTCATTAAAAATCATACTTCTAAAACCCAGTATTACTCAACTGGATACTAAAATCCACATGAATTCACTCACTGGACCATAACCTCACATACAGAAATTATAGTCATGGCACATACTAATGTGTACATTGACATGTTGGGAAAACAGTTTTGGAAGTCACTGCTTTGGGAAATGGGGAAAGTATTCTCAGAACCCACTAAAAATGGAAACCTCCATCAACAAAGTCACAGCCACTGTTTTTCCTCCTTGCACATTCTGGTTGGCCTTTTAGTTAAGTTTTTTTTTTTTTTAATTTTGTTTAGATAAGGTTATACAGCATGATAGACTGAAAAATGAGGTGATTATTACTAATTATCAGTAAAACTTGATGTACATATTTGGGCAGCTAGAATTACTTCTACCCGTTCCTTTCTATCTTCACTGAAAGTACACAGTAAAGTCTTATTTAAAACAATTAACAGCCGGGCGTGGTGGCACATGCCTATGATCCCAGCACTCGGGAAGCAGAGGTAGGAGGATTGCCATGAGTTTGAGGCCACCCTGAGACTACATAGTGAATTCCAGGTCAGCCTGGGCTAGAGCGAGACCCAACCCCTCACATACACACAGCCAGGGAGGCAAATTGCTGTGAAAAATGCCTTCATGTGTAATGAGAAAAATCATAAATAGCATTCAGAGGATATTAATCTTTTGAAATGGTTACTTTATTTTTATTTTTTGGTTAATTTTTTTTAGGTAGGCTCTCACTGTAGCTCAGGCTGGCTTGAAACTCACAGTAACCCTTCTGCCTCTGCCTCCCCAGTGCTGGGCTTAAAGGTATGCACCACCACACCTGGCAGTTTATACAAAGCTTTTAAAACTCTGAATTTATAGTCCCCAATAACTACCACTAAGTAAGTTGTACTTTCTGAGTCAGAATTTAAATTGGAATAATATGTCATGCCCTTAATGTGGCAGGTGAGTTGAAGTTTCTGAAAACACTCCAGTGTGAACACTAGTGGGATATTTTTGAAGAACTAGAATAATTGTCTTTTATCTTAACTGCTGAGTATCTGCCATTGAGAGCTTGTACTAACTCTTCTGTCTGAAGAGTCTGCTTGACTATCTTTAGTAAACTATAATCAAGAGTTCTTGAGATGTAAGGTACACAGTCTTACCTGATTAACCCTGCATTGTCCTTGAGAAGTGAGGTAGAAGAAGAATGTTTATTTTAAAAATAACATAAACTCCATTTCTTATTCATTAGGATTTAAATCTACCACATTTAAAACTGGTAGTAGTAAAACAGTTCTCGTCCTGGAATATTTTATAGGATTGCATTAACTTTTGTAATTGTAATGATTATAAAAACTTGATATTACTCCCTAAAATCATAGTTGTTATTTTTAGTGCTAGTTTAAGCTTGCTATGGTTTTTTTAAATATTTAATTTTTTGTTTATTTGACAGAGAAAGAAGGAGGGAGGGAGAGGGGAGAGAGAGAGAGAGAGAGAGAGAATGGCACGCCAGGGCCTCCAGCCACTACAAACGAAGTCCAAATGCATGCACCACCTTGTGCATCTGGCTAACATGAGTCCTGGGGAATTGAACCTGGGTCTCTTGGCCTTGCAGTCAAATGCCTTAACTGCTAAGCCATCCCTCCAACCCAATTTTCCTGTTTTTACAGGTCTTTATTAATAGCTTATTACATATGAATGCTGATTGCTAATTTTAAACTATTGTCTGTCTTCTGTACTAAAACAATAGCAAACCCTTTGTCTCACGCTCAGAGGAGAAATTGCCTCACAGCACACCTCTTTCTGGTCTGAGAAACTGAGGGTACTTCATTGTTAGAATGAACTGGGATTACCAAGTAGGTGCCATTCACCTTCTCTACCTACTGCTGGATGGGAAGAACTTGGCTCTAAAGGCAGTGTAACTAGATTTGCGCAAGTGAAGTATGGACGCTGTTGACGCCTTTGCTTCGTAGACCATTGTGCGAAACATGATATTTGTTGCAGACAGCTACACATCGCTGGGGTGAACTTTTAAACAGACACAGTTTATGGGTTACACATCCAGGGGAAGTTCTATAGTGGTGGAAGAGGCCAGCCCCACAAGAAAACATAAAAGCGACACAAAGCAGCAGGGACTCCAGCCAGGGCTCAGACTGTGCTGCACACCTTTGGGCTCCAAATCAGATCTGCCCCACTGGCACCTCCTCCAGCCAGGCAGCTAGACATAAGATTTAATAAAACACCTGACTCTCTGGGGGAACATATATTCAAACTACCACAACCTTGAAGCTATCTCATGCCTCAAAAACTTTGCTGCTACATTATTGGCTCAGATATTGTAAACAGTGTAGTTTTACTTTGTCCTGGACAGCTTTCACCCAGAAAAATAAACCTCAAGAAAGACAGGAGGGAGCTGGGCAGGGTGACACTCACCTGAGATCTCCACACTCTGCAGGCTAGTGAAAGGATATCCTGAGTTCAAGGTCTGCCTCAGCTGTGTTGCAAAACAGTCTCAAACACACAAAAGCAGAGAGGAAGCAGGCTGGCTAGGTGGCATGGTTTAGAGGCAGCTGCTGGAACGAGTCCTCCGCAGTAGGTGTGCTTGGGGCTCTCACTCTCTGGCCTCAGGCAGAGTATACCAGAGGGCATTGCTTCTCATCTGGTATTTTTTTGTGCTTTGAGTCATGAGACAATTATTATTTTGTGTTGAAATAATATTAAAGCTACAGTAATAAATCTTGTGTACCATTTCATCATAGTTTTAGAATATTGTGAAAATGGTCATGTCTACACAGCATGAACACCTGAAAATCCATTTGGGGGAAGTAGAGTCTTGTAATACTCAAAAGTTTGGTATGAAATATTATATGCCTTTTGGTAATATAAAAATATTGCAATTTTAGAAACTTTGTTCATGAAGAGAAATAATAAAAATTTAATTCAGCAGCATTTTAAAATGAACCTGATGACGGAATTTGAGAAAGTGCATTAATATTGATTTGATTGACAACCAAATTTTTGCCAAAAACAAAACTAATCTTAATATCTAGCTTCATTTTCCCAGCACTATATAAATTTTTGTTGCTGCTGTTTCTTTTGTTTTGTTTTGTTTTTAATTTGTTTGTTTTTTAAGGTAGGATCTCCCTGTAGTATAGTCTGACCCTGGAATTCACTATGTAGTCGCAGACTGATATTGAACTTACAGCAATCCTCCTACATTGGCCTCCTGAGTGCTGGCATTAAAGGTGTATGCCACCATGCCCATATTTTATTACTTTTTAAAAAAAATTTGTCTATTTATTCGCGAGAGAGAAAGAGGTGGGAGTGGAGGGAGAATGGGTGTGCCAGGGCCTTCAGCCACTGCAAACAAACTCTGGATGCATGCGCCACCTTGTGCATCTGGCTTACATGGGTTGTGGAGAGTTGAACCCAGGTCCTTTGGCTTTGCAGGCAAATGCCTTAAATGCTAAGCCATCTCTCCAGCCCCATGTTAATTACCTTTCATAGGAAAGATTTACATACTGTACAATAAATGTTATTACATGCATCTGTTTTCAACACAAAATTTCTCAACAGAGCTACAGACTTGTTTCCTCCTCATTCTTTCTCTTTTTTCTTTGTTTTTCTCCTCTCCTCTTTCTCTCTTCAGTGGTTTTACAACATCTGGACAGCAAAGTGATTTGAGCCAGGCAAGAATACTGAATACTCCTTTGCCATCTCTGACCATGCTGGTCTTATTTATTCTTTTTTTTTTTTTTTCTCTTCTTCCCAAGGTACTTCTAGCCCAGGCCGATCTGGAATTCACTATGTCATCTCAGGGTGGCCTTGAAGTCGCAACAGTCCTCCTTACCTCTGCTTCCCATATTCATCCCTGTTCATAAACTGCATTGGCAAGCCCTGTTGGTTCTACCTCCAAAGAACCACTGTTCATTTTCTTTTATACCCAACACCTTGTCATCTAGACCCATACAGTATAGAGTTTCCTTATTTCTTTTTTTTTCCTTAATTTTTATTAACATTTTTCATGATTATAAAAATATCCCATGGTAATACCTTTCCTCCCCCCCTCTTTCCCCTTTGAAATTCCTTTCTCCATCATATCCCCTCCCATCTCACTCAATCTCTCTTTTATTTTAATGTCATGATCTTTTCCTCCTCTTATGATGGTCTTGTGTAGGTAGTATTAGGCACTGTGAGGTCATGGATATCCAGGCCATTTTATGTCTGGAGGGAGCACATTATAAGAGTCCTACCCTTCCTTTGGCTCTTACATTCTTTCCGCCACCTCTTCCACATTAGATCCTGAGCCTTGGAAGGTGTGATCGAGATGTTACTCAGTACTCCAGTCACTTCTTTCCAGCACTATGATACCTTCTGAGTTGTCCTAAGGTCACTGCCATCTGAAAAGAGAAGATTCTGTACCCAGAGTGAGAGTAGCGTTAATATAAGGGTATAAATATTAAGAGAAGTGCTTACTGATGATAAGCATAGTATATACATTTATCCAGACAACAGCAGACGTTACACCCCTAGGGCTCATGACAACCCCTGTTTTAAGTTTTCAGTATCAAGGATGTATTCCCCCCCCCCCATGGAGTGGGCCTCAAGTCCAATTGGAGGGCAGTTGGTTTCCACCATGACAGATGTGCCACTATTACACCCGTTGGCTGATTTGGGCTGGCTGGCCAAACATAAGGCTTGCAGTGTCCACTGTTGAGTATCTTCACTGGTGGTTTCTCTTTCTCCCATTGATGTACATGCATAATGGCTTCTTCCAGCTTTCTGTCAGCTGGTCTACATGGAAGAGGTTCTCAGCTCAGTTCCAGCAGGATTTCTCAGTGGCCTTGCAGCCCAAGTATGTAGAGTCTTCAGCAATGGAGTCTTACCATCTATTCCTAGTGGGAAACCAAAGGCCTTGGCAATGGTCTATAATGTTTTGGGGGCATCAGGGACCTCCCTGGCCAACACTCACTGGAGGTATCCCATCCCTGGCACTGAAAATTTTCTAACAACGATCTATGGCTCCTGAGTGTTCCATTGTCCAAAACCCGAGGATCCTTGTTCCTTAAATGTGTTTTCCTCCTCCTACTTTTGCTTTCGGTGACTGTTGCAGTCCGGTTCATATTGCTGGTAGAAATCACCCAACAAAGAGCAGCTTCTGGGAAAAAGAGTTTATTTTGGCTTACAGGCTCGAGGGGAAGCTCCACGATACCAGGGGAAAATGATGGCATGAGCAGAGGGTGGACATCACCCCCTGGCCAACATAAGGTGGACTACAGCAACAGGAGGGTGTGCCAAACACTGGCATGGGGAAACTGGCTATAAAGCCCATAAGCCCGCCCCCAACAATACACTCCCTCCAGGAGGCATTAATTCCCAAATATCCATCAGCTGGGAACCTAGCACTCAGAACACCTAAGTTTATGGGGGACACCTGAATCAAACCACCACAATGACCCATTCCGCAAACGTTATCAAAAGTTAGTAAAGGGCTGGAGAGATGTCTTGGTGGTTAAGGCGTTTGCCTGCAAAGCCAAAGGTTTCTGGTTCCATTCTCCAGGACCCACATAAAGCAGATGCACAAGGGAGCACATGCGTCTTTAGTTTGTTTGCAGTGGCTGGAGGCCCTGGCGCACTCATATTTCCTCTTTTTCTCTCTCAAATAAATTATTTATATTTAAAAACTTAGCAAAAAGTAAACCCTAAATTTAATTCATACAAGATTAAGTCTTTAAAAGCAAGTCTTTGTTGAGATCTGCACTAAATGAGATTTCTCTTATCATGCCCTCTAAGGCTCAGGGAATATTGTCAAACAGGTATCAGAAAGAAAATCAGAGCCAAAGGATGGGAAAAGTGCTGTCTCCTAGATAAAAGACGGCCATGCATTCATGATCTCCTAGTGCCTTCATTCTCTACACGATACTGGTCCCATCAGTATGTCATGAGTAAGGAAGAGGGGGAAAAAATTACAAGGCAAAAGGAGGACTAGTTGGAAAGAAGAGGTTCAGTGGAAGGGCATGGGGCAGGGGTTACCAAAGAAAGTAATATGAGGGGATTATGGTTAAAATACATTATGAACATATATGAAAACTGACAAAAAAAAAAAAAGCAAAAGTTGTATCCTTGCATAAAAGTCTTTGGGTAGGCTTTCTTGGATACTTAAGACCTACATTTCTTTTACCATATTACATCAAGCCCCATTCAGTATGGCCATACCCACTTTGTCCATATATATAACTGCTTGCCATGCAACAGATTCAGGCTTTTACACTTGATCATCATCTATCTTCAAGCAATAACTGAACTGGACTGGCTTCTTCCTCATTGGGATCATGCATGTTCATTCATGGAGGTCATTTAGGCTCACTGAACTTTCCGTAACCACATTGGCTCCCCCTCTTACCTCCTAACAACTACGCTGTGTTTCTGTCAGCTTCACGTCCGATATCACAGTCAGAAATCAGTTCATTGTGTTTGTTGTCTTAACTTCCCCACCTACAGTGTGTGTTTGTAAGGGCAGGAAAGGCCTGTGTGATCTCTTCCTCACCTGTTAGAAATCCTTTTAGTTTTCATTCATTTCCTCCCCTGCTCAGATGTAAAGATAGGAATCTTTGTTACTGTTAAATCAAGTAAATGCTAAGAATGCCAGAACTCCTCGTGGAGGGAAGTTTGTTCTTAGCTGCTTGTTTTAGAAGAGCTGATAGAAGCATCGGTGATTTTTAAGTTGGGGGGAGGAGACTTCAGTAATTACAAACTGGCAGTTTTGACGTTTTGTGACCGTTAATCTAGAGTACAGTATACTACACTCAGGCACAACCCAGTTACATGATATTCAGCTGTTGAAAATGATTTTAAAGTATGAAAAATTCAGCACATTAATCTACGTTTCTGTTTCCACATTCGTAGGATATAATCCCTGTTCATTACTACCTAATTCCTCCACCAACAAAGACCAAGAATGGCAGCAAAGATAAAGAGAAGGATTCAGAAAAAGAGAAAGATTTGAAAGAAGAGTTTACTGAGGCACTACGAGATCTTAAAATCCAGTGGATGACCAAGTAGGTTTCTGAGTAGAATTTAGTACTCTAAACGTTAGTCTTACCTTCCCACACTATAATAGTTTATATGTATATGCATAAACTATACTCAGAATTGTTTAGCGAATGGTAGGGGTGTGGAGTTTTATTTTTGCAATTATATTTTATTATTAAAATATTGAAATTTTTTATTTTAATCATTTACTCCTGAAGAGAGTTTCATTGGAGGCCATAAAAACAAAACAAAACAATAAAAAAGGGTCTAGAAAGATGACTTAGCAGTAAAGGCACTTACCTGCCAAGCCAAAGGACCCGTGGAAGCCAGATGCACAAGGCAGTGCCTGTGTCTGGAGTGTTTGGAGTGGCTGAAGGCCTGGCCTGCCCATTCTGTCTCTCTGCCTTTTTCTTACTCTTTCTCAAATAAATAAAATAAAATAAAACAAAACAAAATAAAATAAAAGTGCATTCCTGCCCTCCAAAGATGATCATTACTCTTTTATTTTGTTCCTTTCAGTATTTGCTTATGTAGCAGTGTAAATGATAATGTATTCTAATGATCACATTATTTTGCAGGTGTATTTCATGTGTCATTTAATGGTCCTTTAAAAGATTACTTTATTAATACATTGTAACTCATCATCATTTAGTATATACTTAACATTTTACTTGGAATTATGTTTCTGGCCTTTCTCCTTCATGATGTGATAAACTTTTTTATACATAAAGTTTTGGCTTTGTTTTAGTTGTTGTTTGAATTTTTTGAGACAGGGATTCATGTAGCCCAGACTAGCCTCAAAATGACTATGCAGGTTTTTTTTTTTTAATTATTTATTTTATTTATTTATTCGAAAGAGAAAGAAATTGGCAGGGAGAATGGGCACACCAGGGCCTTTAGTCACTGCAAATGAACTCCAGATGCATGTGCCCCCTTGTGTATCTGCCTTTACCATGGGTATTGGAGAGTCGAACCTTCATCTGTAGGTCTTCACAGGAAAATGCCTTAATTTACAATGGCTGGGGGGAATGGGTACACCAGGGTTCTAGCTACTACAAGCAAACTCCAAACGCATATACCACTGTGTTCTTGTGGCTACCATGGGTTCTGGGGAGTCGAACCTGGGTCCTTTGCACCTTAATCGCTAAGCCATCTTTGCAGTCCACATCTAGTTTCATACAGAGCATCTACCTGGCAATGAGAACACATACCCTTGTCAGTGGTTTGTGTGCACTGTGCTGTGCCCTTAGAGTACATCTACTTACATGAGTTTCCTGTAAAAGAATGTGCCAGGCCAGCACAGCAAGCAATTTTCACTATGAAACTGGTGAGTTACCATGTATGTCTTAAAAGTAACCACTAAAAAAGAAATTATTGAAAATTAATGAACTTTAATATAATCACTTCATGAAAAAGATGTGGAATACTAGAAGAACACAAAGACATAGAATACATGGAAGATAAAAGGCTAAATGACAGGAAAAAGTCCAAGTGCTAAATGGAAATCAGTACTATTTACCACATCAAAAATAATAAAATACATAGAATAAATTTAACTTAAAAAAACAAAAGAATGCAAAGCTTACATTCAAACTGTTTTTTAATATTTTTAAAAATGTTTCATTATTTGAGAGAGGGAGAGAGAATGGGCACACCAGGGCCTCTAGCTTGCTGCAAAGGGACTCCAGATGCATGTGTCACTTAGTGCATTTGGCTTTAAGTGGGCATTTGGGAAATTGAATTTGGGTCATTTGGTTTTGCTGGCCAGCACCGTAACTGCTAAGTCATCTCTGTAACCCTTTAATATTTTTATTTATTTGCAAGCAGAGAGAAAGAGAAGAGAGAATGGACACACCAGGGCCTACAGACACTGCAAACGAACTCCAGATGTACGCACCACTTTGGGCATCTGGCTTTACATAGTATTGGGGAATAGAACCTAGATCATTACTCTTTGCAAGCAAGTGCCTTAATTGCTGAGCCATTTCTCCAGCCCTCTAAAACTTTAAAAAAACATAAGAACGTTGTTAATTAAAAACTAAAGGAGACCTGAGTAATAGAAATACATCATATTATTACTACTGTGACATTATCCTCCGTGTGGATCTAAAAACTCAGGATAGCCCCACCAGAGTCCACGCTGACATTTCTATAGAATTTAACAGCTGATTAGAAGAGACCTAGAAATAAATAGTCTTATAAAAATAGTCTTAAAAAAGAAAAGGTCAAGTTGGACACACAAGCCCTAATTTCGAGACTTAAGATATCTGAGATTGTAGTGCCATAACCCTAGCTTGTGGGATGTGGGTGGTGTGACAGGAAAATGGCAGTGACTTCAAGACTAGCTTGGGCAATGTAGTGAGACTCTGTCTCCAAATAAAAAATAGAGGAGGGCTGGGACACAGAAGAGCTCTTCCCTACTGTATACATGGTGCACTCAGTTCGATCTCCTGTACCACCAAAAACATAAAATAAAAAACGTCTTTTCCAGAGCTTCAGAAAGATGAATTTCCATATTGCCCAGCAGTCTTCCCCCAGCCCATACTGCAGAAGAAAGCTCTGTGTTCACATGGAAACTTGTACATGTGCCTCTGTAGGACTCTTGTTCACAATAGCCAACAGTTGAACCTAACTAAAATGGTCAGCGCCCGATGAATGCTGAGGAATACAGGAATGTTATTTAGACATGAAACAGACTGGTACCTGCTACAACTTGAAAATGGTTTTCTAAGTGAATGTAACCAGTCTCAAAAGACCACCTCTTACTCTATTCATAATAAAATTCTAAAATAGGGAATTCCATGAAACAGAAGTTGCTTAGTAGTTGCTTGAAGCTGGGGGGGGGGGGGGGCGATTAGGGGTTTAATTTTGTTTGGCAAAAGTGTATTCCATTGACTGTGATGGGGGGGTTGTATTATATCAAATTCATCAAATAGACCCTTAAGATGAGCGAGTTGTGTGGGATGAGACCTATGTAATTAAACTGCAGTAGAGTTAAATATCAAGGGACAGTTTGGGAGTTTTTCCCTTTTGGATGCTTGCTAGAAGAATAAAAAATAGGATAACAGAACTTTTTTTTTTTTTTTTTTTTTAATTTTTATTAACATTTTCCATGATTATAAAATATATCCCATGGTAATTCCCTCCCTCCCCACCCCCACACTTTCCCGTTTGAAATTCCATTCTCAATCATATTACCTCCCTATTACAATCATTGTAATTACATATATATAATATCAACCTATTAAGTATCCTCCTCCCTTCCTTTCTCCACCCTTTATGTCTCCTTTTCAACTTACTGGCCTCTGCTACTAAGTATTTTCATTCTCACACAGAAGCCCAGTCATCTGTAGCTAGGATCCCCATATGAGGGAGAACATGTGGCGCTTGGCTTTCTGGGCCTGGGTTACCTGACTTAGTATAATACTTTCCAGGTCCATCCATTTTTCGATAACAGAACTTTTGTTGTAGTAGTAAGATTGTGTACTGGCATGACTCGAACCTTTTCTGTTAATTAAATTTACTTTAATGAAACATTTCACTGTAAGGAATTCTTGTCAAACTTATTGTTGTACTATTTCTATGGAATTTTGAATATTTGACTGAAAATCCCATTGTCTGTGTTGCTAGTTATTACTTACCACCTGGATGTTCATCTAGCTTGTTTAGCCCTGGCGCACACAGTCAAGGGTCCACATAGTTGTATTTGGCTCCCTTTGGGAATATTGTTTGTTCATTGAGATTGGGAATTTTCAGAAAAGCTTAGAATTTTCTTTATATAGATCCTAGACATTTCTAGAGATTTGATCTTCTCTTGCTCTTTGTGAATTTTTTGTCCTTTTAAATTTTGTTTCCCCTTTATAATAGGAATTTTCCCCTCATTTTAAAGAAATCTAGTTATAGCTAGTTATGTAATCAATCGGCTAATGTTTATTTTTATTCTCATTGAACTCTTAACTGAAATAATTTTCAGTTTTTCTTGATCTGGGTAAATATTTATGCTACTTGCACATAATCATAGTTCTTTTCTGTGATTATGCTTCTATAATGACTAGAGCTTCCAAACAATATTACATATTACAGAAGACAGAAATTTCCTTTTTTTAAAAAAGTGAATGTTTCTCTTACCTGCACAGGCTGGATTCCAGTGACATCTATAACGAGTTGAAAGAAGCATATCCTGCTTACCTCCCACTGTATGTCGCACGACTTCATCAGTTAGATGCTGAGAAGGTTGGACTGGTTCATTTTTAACATAATTTACTTTGCTTATCATAGTAGATAAAAGTTTATATTTTAAGCCAGGCTCGGTGGTGCACGCCTTTAATCCCGCACTCAAGGCAGAGGTAGGAGGATCACCATGAGTTCGAGGCCACCATGAGACTACCTAGTGAATTCCAGGTCAACCTGAGCTAGAGTGAAACCCTACCTCAAAAAAACCACAAACGTTTATATTTTAAGTACAGATGCCTCCTGTTTGGTGCCTTGTGAAAATGTGTCTTCCCAGCTAGGTAGGTAACGACAGGACTGGCCAGTAATCAGCTTCACTGGCAGTAATTGTGAGCTGTTTGTGTGAGTTTCATAACAGCGCAAGTCCAGTTCCTACTGATCAACGAGAGTCTAAGTAAGGAGGAGTCAGGGCTGAACCTAAGCATCCTCAGTGAAAGATTTCCTGTCTGTGAAAACTTCCCGAAGAATTCTTGCTCGTAGCCACAGTCCATGCTGTCCAAACACGGGACAGCAGTCCTTACTCATAACAGCAGCGGGAAGTGTCAGCCATGACCAGTTCAAGCAGTCATAAAGTGTGCATGAACTAGACTAAGGCACTTAGAGGCCTCTTAATGACTTTGACAAAATAAACCAATTGCTAACAGTCCTACAGTAATGATAGTTTGAATTTTGATCAGAATCTAGTTTATTTTAATTTTCTGAATTTGTGGTTGTTTAGAAAGAATTTATTTCTGGTTTTCATGTGGTGTTGACAATAGAAATAGTTCTGAAATCTTAATGATATGCAGGAAAAGAATTTCTCTTGCTTTAAAAATATAGATTTTTAGCTGGGCATGGTGGCACACGCCTTTAATCCCAGCACTCGGGAGGCAGAGGTGGTAGGATTGCCCCGAGTTTGAGGCCACCCTGAGACGATTTAGTAAGTTCCAGGTCAGCCTGAGCTAAAGCAAGACCGTACCTTGAAACCCCACCCCCAAATATATATATATATATATTCTTATGAACTGTCTTACATTTATTTTCATTGCTGGACAGAATGTAAGCTAGGTAATGTCATATGTGAGTTCACGCTTCCCAGAGATAATGGCAAGTACAGAGTTTCATTAGGAGACAGCTGGAGTCCTCGGATTGCCGAGTGGCGGGATTGTCCCCTACACTTCAGTTGCCATTTTCGTGGCTGAGACAATAGAAGTGAAGTGCTAATGTCTGATTGATATGATCATTTTCTTTCTTGCTGTTTTTTTTTTTTCCTTTCTTTCTTAGGAACGAATGAAGCGATTGAATGAAATTGTTGAGGCTGCAAATGCTGTTATTTCTCACATTGATCAAACTGCCCTCGCACTTTATATTGCAATGAAGACTGACCCCAGGCCTGATGCAGCTGCTATAAAAAAGTACCTAACCAGTAAATAATCTTTCTTGCATCTCATTTCTTAGTTTATTTGTTTATAAAGATTAGGGACTAGTGTTACTGAGGATTCTCTTTTCTGTTATTTGTCATCTCCTTATAATCAGAGTGGTCACATTTTACTTGGACTGTTAAGGCACAGCCAGGAAATCAGCTGGGCTTCCCTGCCAGGTGCTGATGGCGAAGGGACTTGACTGGTTACAGTGAACAGTGCTGCTCCTGGGAAGAAAGATTGTATAGATATTGACCAATAGCATGAAGAACAAAATGTAGTTTATAATGCCTCATAAAATAAATGACAATAAATAAAAATAAGTTAAAAGTATTATCTGGCAACTTTAGTTTTAGGTAAGTTTTTTTGCATTGTTACCAGGACAAAGAGAGGAGGGGCATATAGATTGAGCAGCATTAAGGACAAAGAGAGGAGGGTATATAGATTGAGCAGCATAAGCCCTGTGTGTAGAGGAGTGCCAGCCATAAGGCGGTGTCAGTCTCCCCTTTGTGAGCTGCTGACCTCCTGTGGTAACTCTACCAGTGCGCTTTGCTCTCTCTCTGCCTTATTTTCAACATATCGGATCATTATTAACTTGCAAAGGTATAAATGTCCTCGTTCGTCTACAGTTATTGTTGCTGGTAAACCAGAACTGTTTGTGCAGCCTGAAAGACTATAATTTTCCTTAAAAGAAAAAGGAACTTTACTATTCTTGGTAAAAATAAACACAGGTGTCTCCCAAACCCAGTTTCATCTCCGCTGCAGATGTGTTTAGGTTGATAATGACCTCTTAGCTGAACACAGCCGAAGCCAGAGCCTTGAGAAGATGTGTTTTTTTGCATGTGAATGTGCCCCCCTCCCCCCCAGCCTGAGGTATTGGATTAAGACTGAGTTTGCAGCCTGCTAGAGGAGTTTTCACTGGGGGCTGATCTTTAGTCCAGCCCTATGAGGTATATAGAGAGTCAGTTGGAGCTCTGGCTGTTCATGCTTGCTGGCAATTTCATGTTGTCTCTGTGCTGTGGATCTGTGGAGGTGAGCCAGATCTTTAGTCATTGATCATGGCTCTCCTGGTTCCTGTAAGTGCGCTGAGTTCTGGCAAGGAGGAGCTGGCTGGCCGTAATCCCCCAAACCTGCCTCCAGAAGTGCGCCTCCTCTGGTGGTTCCACCTCCCAGGTGGCCTCTCGCTGGGGACCAAGCGTTGAAAACATGAGTTTGTAGGGCCATCTGGTTGAAACCACTGGGTGCTCATCCAGTCAAGAGCTTCACAGTCATTTTCTTAGGGCAGTTTTAAGCCTCATTGTCAACATGTATCCAACATGAGTGCCAAGCCACATGGCTACGTACAATTAAATCCTGGAACGTCTTGTGCTCCAATTTTCTGCTTTGCAAAATAAAGGGTAATTATCATCTTAAAAGATATTTTGACTGTAAATAAATATGTTAAATGCTGAGACAGTTGCTGTACGAGAGTTGGCATTATAGTTGTTATATTCATACATGAAATCATGCTCACAGCTAGACTAGTCTCAGTGTCTTTCTCTATGCCCACATTGATGAATACATAATGGCTAGTTTTGGTTTTTTGTTTTTTCTCAGTGCTGGGGACCAAATCCACAGCCTTGCACTGGGTGGTAAACACTGTACCACTAATTCTCCAACTCCCATAATTGGTATTTAAAGAAATATAAAACTTTAAGAGACTGTGCTGGTTAAGTTATGCAGCTGGCAGAATGTATAGTGACACCCCAGCTCTGTTACTGTGTGCTACAGCGACTCATTGGATGCTCATGAGTGAGAGGAAATGTCATTTGTGGTACAACTCAGATGGATGCACATGGTTGTACGAATTTCTGCATGAATTATGGACAAAACAGTGCATGCATTTAGCTCCTGATTGTCCTTTGGAAGAACTTTTACTGACCTGTGAAATATTTCTGATTTGCTCTCTAGTGATATGGACAAGCAGAAATCCACGCTGGTAGATGCCCTTTGCAGAAAAGGGTGTGCCCTGGCGGACCACCTCCTCCACACACAGCCTCATGATGGGGCCGCAGCTGGAGACGTGGAAGGAAGAGAAGAAGAAGCAGAAAGTGCTTTGGACTCTCTGTCAGAAACATTTTGGGAAACGACAAAGTGGACAGATCTTTTTGACACTAAGGTAACCCTTGTTCTACTTGTCTTTGTACAGGGTGGTGACCTCCCATACTTTCCAGAAGAGGGAGGTAGCAGAACTCTGCTCTGAGGAGGCTCCTTCTTGGCCCTAATGCCTCATCCTTGTCCTGCTAGGGAGATAACTCAGTCAGCAAAGTGCTTGCCCACAGCATGAGGACATGAGATCAGTCCCAAGTATCCACATAAAAAGCTGGGCATGGCAGCCCTTACTGTAGTCCCAGTGCTAGAGTGGTGAAGGCAAGAGGACTCTGAGGCTCCCTGGTCAGGCAGTCTAGCGTCACTGGTGAGATCCAAGGCACCGAGAGACACCTGTCTGCAGGAGGTGGACAGTCTTCCTGAGAATCACCCTGACACTCTCCTCTAGTTTGCACATGCACACATGTACCTACACATACATACATGCATACCATACAGGCATTTAACAGTATATAAAATAACACTTTAGCAGTATGTACAGTGTCTGTTTAAAACAAGAATCCTGAAAATAGTGTCAGAATATGTATAGTACCCTTTTAGTTAAACCAGTTCTGTATGAAGCCAAACTTTGGAAAATCTAGAAATTGTCTTCAGACTTCCCCACATCTATTTATGTGATAATTGTGGAATAAGGTACTCTGGTTAGCTAATGTATTATTTACTATCCTCAAAATTCTCTTAACTTCCAAATATCTTAAATTTTAGTGAACCAGTTTTAAACTCATGTTTAGAAAAGGGAACTTGAAGTTTTTTTGAATTTGGGTTTTAAAAAGTATTTTAAATGTGTTTTTTTTAACTATGGAGATGGAGGAAAAGTAAAAGAAGCCAGAATTTTCACCAGCCTGTGCCACTGTTTTAGGTATTGATTGCTGGCTCTCAGGATTAGCTATGAAAATTTGCAATAAAGAACCCTAAAAGTAGAAAATGTTCTTTCTACCGGGTTCTGACTTCCCCCTCAGCACAACAGTGTTCAGGGGCAGAAGGCAGCACGCCGAGGGCAAGTGTGAGGGAGTGGGACTCGGCCCTGGGGCTGGCTGCTCCCTGCTGTGTGCGCCTGCGCCCTTGAGTGAGGACCGTGGCCTCCCTACCCTGGACGTTCTCAAGCAGTGACGTCGTAGAAGCTTCCGATAGTGTCGCTGCCAGTGTCTGCTGAATGCAGCCTCACTTGATGCTAGACACACAAAGATACAGAGAGCTAGTTCCTGCCTCTGAGGAAGGTGACAGATCGTGACAGAAATGTGGAAACTACCACAGTGAGCTTGTTAGACGTGCATCTGCCTCACCATCACATTCTGCACGAGGGCCACACGGTGCTCCAGCTACAGGGCCGGCCGCTTGGTTTGCTCTCGCTGGCAACAGCCGTGAACACTGAGTACGGCTCTAGAACACAAGTCAGCGTGACGGGCCTACTTTCCTGAAGACATTCTCCACGTTACAGAGTGAAGATGAATAGTAGAAATAGCCACTGTATCTGTTAGAGCAGTGCATAGGAGGAGCATGTTTAGATGAAAATATCCATGGTCATTGCAGTCTTTTGTCTACCAGTCAGTTCAGATGGTAAGAATTGTATATTAGCTCCTCCCTGAAGTTAAGACATCCTATGTAGACTGCCAAGTCAGTGAGTGATTTATAGTGATTGTGTTTTTTTCTTTCTAACTTGCTTTCCTGTAATTATGTTAGCTCTGGTTTATTTGGCGTACAGGGGTATTTTTTAACTGTATTCAATAGTTAGTGACTTTCAGAAGAAAGTTTTCTGTCCCCAAAACACTCTCCTTTTGAGCTCCCTTTTAAAGACATCCTTTCTTTTAATTTCTATGATACAACATTCAACTTAAAAGCTACACTTTTGCTAAAGCCTTAATTCTTTTATTTTTAAATAGTCTGACTTAAAACATATAAATTTCATAGATAACCATTATTTTATTTCTTAGGTTTTAACATTTGCATACAAGCATGCGTTAGTAAATAAAATGTATGGGAGAGGCCTTAAATTTGCAACTAAACTTGTAGAAGAAAAGCCAACAAAAGAAAACTGGAAAAATTGTATTCAGGTAAGTGATGCTTAAATTATACTGGATATCGTTTTAGAACTGCATAGTGACAGAAAAACTTCAAAAGGGCTGATGGTCATGATATAATAGTTCTTATTTTATTGTGACCAACTTTATTAATATAATGTGAATTATGTAATAAAAAGAATGGCAGACCACCAAAAAGCTATTCAGAATTTTTTAACATTTTCACTTCTATTGACAGACCCTATAATTAGCCTCAGATGTTTTCAGCAGGGGCAAAAATACACTATGTACTTTCTTAGTTAAAAGAAAGTTTTCCTGTACGAAGAAAATTTTGCTTTTAAATATGCATTGCCTCAGTTCTGAAATAGTTGAGTTTATACAGTACATTTGATTTTTATATATTTCTCATTTGAGATGGATATGCCATTTTTGCTAGTTTACCATATATCTTACAGAAAACCTGAAATTGATCTTCCTACACAAGTTAGTTTCAGACATAAAAAGAAATTATTGTAGTCACTTTGTCTTTGCACAGATGCTTGTATCGTGCCTAAGGAATAGGAAGATTTTAAGCTGAGTGTGGTAGTGCACGCCTTTAATCCCAGCACTCGGGAGGCAGAGGCAGGAGGACCGATGTGAGTTCAAGGCCACCCTGAGACTACATAGTGAGTTCCAGGTCAGCCTGGGCTAGAGCGAGACCCTATCTCAAAAAACCAAAAGAATAGGAAGATTTTGGGTGGCATCAGTTGCAGCCTAACATCTAGTCTAGGGCAAGTTTTCTTCATATTTAAAGTATACCTTGGTTATAGACTTGGCCAATAGAGTTCTTGTAAGAAGCTTCACTTAGACCCTTGAGCCCTTGACAAGTTAAGAATTCTCTTTGTGAAGCACTGTTCCCTCCTCGGATGTGGCTCTCACCACATAGGCTTTGATCGCTGAGCACTCGTGTGAAGCAGTGACCCTCCCAGACGTGTGTAAGCAGTTTAGTAACATGTCTCCCTCCACTCCCCCCACACTGTCTTCCACAAAACAGCTAGAAATGATACTGTTTTAAAAAATTATTTATTTGGGGGGGGGGGGTTGGAGAAAATGGGTCCACAAGGGCTACCTTCTGTTTTGAATGAACTCCAGACCTGTGGCACTTTTTTCCTCTGGCTTTACATGGGTACTGGGGGATTGAAGTTAGGCCATCAGGCTTTGCAGGCAAGCCTTTACTGCTTAAACATTTCTGCAGCCCCTAGAAATATCTTTTAGCTCTTAGTAGGAATCGGATCATATTTAGACTATATCTGTACTCTTCCCTCTGGTCCATAAGGCCCCTGCTGAATACCCTGTTATGCTCACCATTCTTCACTCGGCTTCTGCCTTCAGCCTCTCTCTGCTGGACTGAAACAGCAATCCCTGCACTCCCTGGACCTCGGCCTAGAGCGTCTGTGTGGAAAGATAGGTCTTCCCCAGATTTTTTAAGTTGATTATTCCTTTGCAATCAAATTAATAGCCTAAATGCCACCTTCCCCGACATCCTTCATGATAACCTTCACAGTTACCCAGCATCGCATCAAGCTTAACTTTTATTATATACTTTGTATAAATAGCTTGTTTATTCATCTGTTCATCAATGTGCACAAATGTGCATTAATGTATTAAAACCAGTTGTATTTTCTGAGTGGAGCATAAGTTTTCTGACACTGTGTTTTCCCAATGCCTAGAAGGATATTTGACTTAATACTAGGCACCAACAAAACACAGAGGATGGTCGCAGGAGGAACTTAGGCTATAAGAAGAAAGAAAACTAAGATAGATTGAAAGAAGGGAATAATAACAGAAAAACTAATAGGAAAAAGGGAAAGTTGGTAAGAACACTCATCTCATCAAAGGATAGGGTTGTTGTGGGAAAGTTGGTTGTCATGTTGCTAATGACGAAAGTTTATTGTTAGGAAGGATGGCCAGTGTCTGGGTAGATGAGTGGTTAGGGTGATCGAAGGGAGGTTCTGTGATTACACTGCTCCTTGGTTACAATAGGCAGTACTTGAATTTACCCTGAGTTTAGACTTGGAACCGTCCTCTCCTTTAATGACATTGTGTTTTGTTGCAGCTGATGAAATTGCTTGGATGGACACATTGTGCATCTTTCACTGAAAACTGGCTCCCCATCATGTATCCTCCTGATTACTGTGTATTCTAAAAGGAAACCCAAGACTTTAAATTTCCAAAAAGAACGTTTTATAGTGAATGGATAAAAAGATTTGTGGCATTTTTAGTCTAATGCATGTTTTCATCCACTATACAGTACTGATCATTAAAATGATGTGTATTTATCCGAGAACTCACTGGCGTGTGACTTGATCCATGTAAATCTAGATCTCTGACTTGGTGTTCTCATAATGCCTCCCACAGCTGCTGAGGGTGGGTGTGCCGGCCCACCCACCCCAGCATTGTCAGTTGGGTTGCAGCTTCTCATATGCACGAGAGGTTTTCAAGAGTAACTTTTAACTGCAGAACTCAAAATCTATTTTTTGTTTTATAAATCAATAGGGTTTTAATATGCTTATTTTTTTTTTCAAATTATATGAAGGCCTTAAAAGCTACATTAAGAGTAGCTAAAATTATTTATTGGACTAAAATCAAGAGAACCTCATTTCCAGACTTTCTCCCCACCCAACGTTTACATTCAGTTAAGGGAAAAGAAAACAGAGCCGGCATAAACGTGTGGTAATTGATGAGGCATGACTGTCAGAGTGATTTTCATTTGGGTTCTGACAGGCAGGTCACTCGATACCCTCTTGAAGTACTCAGCATCAGAGTGAGTTCTGTTACATGTGTAAGTGCCAGGTAGCTGAACCTGTCGGATATTGTAAAGATGCACCTGTGGTATGTCTAATAAAGTTGAAATCATGTAACACACATGAATAAATGTGCAAAACCACAACAGTATACCATATGCACTCTCTAATACCTTGATTTTTTAAAATAAATAATAAAAGTGATATTGAAGCTTCTTAAAATTGGTCTTGGTTTTTCGTAAATCAAATTTGGTATAAGAACAGAAGTTTTTAAACTTATAGCCAAAAAACTAACCATGGTAATTTATTTTGTAACTTTCATACAGGCTTGCAATTATTTGAATATATTCCCAATGCTTATTGTGTGGTTAAATCTTGGTAGGGGTAACTTTTTTCAATTTTTTTCTGACTAGTTTTTCTGCTTCTCATATCCAACTCCATGGAATAGGAGACAGCATTACAAAGCCCGAGTCACTGGTCTTGGAAGCATTGTGTGTGTTTAAACCTGCTGTCTTAGAATTCACGACCAGAAGAGAAGCAACCTACCAGTTGTTTTTTTCTAGTTCATTGGTAACTTACCTGAAGTGCGCTGGCCTATCCATCCTTTTAACATTGTGATATGACATCTATTACGTTCATGTGTTAGAGGTAAATTCAAGTTTAAAAAAAGAACTTGGAAGAAAACATCTCATACTTTTACATAAGCCTCTGATTTTGTGTTGGCCATGTTTATAGCTGCGTACATCAGTCATCAAGGTAGCCCACCATGTCGAGGGACACACACCCACTGGAGCCTTTATGAGAAAATACAAATGTGCTTAAATATTTTATGATGGGATCTGAGGTCCTGAGCACATCTATGAATAGCCTTCTGCTGCATATTCTCACGCATACCATTCATTGAGCACACACTGACCCACGTATGTCGGCCCATCTGTCAAGCTCAGTTCAGTAAGGGAATGGAAAACTCAGAAAGAGGGGAGCACCTTCAGAGCAACTGACTACTACCTTCAGAGCCCATTTTAAAGCCCAGGTCTTGCCATGTAACAGGCTGCCACCTATTCATGCCGGTGGGTTTGTTGGAACTCAGCCTGGGTCACTGAGGGACCTGTAGCAAGTGCATATTGTGCTATGCTTCCCAAGAATTAGACCCAGGAAATTTCTAGAAGAGCCATCAGTATGTGATTATTAAAAATAAAGTAAGAGGGCTGGAGGAATGGCTTAGTGGTCAAGGCACTTGCCTGTTAAGACTAAGGACCCAGGTTCAATTCTCCAGGTCCCACGTAAGCCAGGTAGGTACACATGGTGGCACATGCATCTGGAGTTCATTTGCAGAGGTTAGAGGCCCTAGTGTGTTCATTCTCACACTCTCTCTCCCCCCCCTCCTCAAATAAATAAATAAAAATAAAATCTTATAATAATGTAAGAAAGCCAGTGTGGTGGCGCACGCGTTTAATCCCAGCACTTGGGAGGCAGAGGTATGAGGGTCACTGTGAGTTCGAGGCCACCCTGAGACTAGTGAATTCCAGGTCAGCCTGGGCTAGAGGGAGACCCTACCTCGAAAACCCAAAATAAATAAATAACAAGAAATGATCCAAGTGATGCGGTGGTGCTTGGCCATCATGTGGCGGGTGTTTGTACCACAACCACTGGAAAGAGCCGAAAGCTCTGCGAACAACTCTAAACATTCGGGTGTACACAGCGTGCTCAGTGTGAGCTCTTGTGAGCCCTTCCCAGGGACAAGCAGCCCTGCCTAGCTACTACTGGTGAGGGGAGGTGCTCATGGACGTCTTCCTCTTTCCTCATGCAGTTGCCTCTTCCTAGAGTTAGCTGCACTTGGCCTCAGAGTTCAGCCTGGTCCATAGATACCACAAAACCAAACCCCCCTTTCCCGCTGAACCCCACCCTAATGAAACAGCAGGAGGCCGGAGGACTGGAAGGCCGGTGCTGACTTGTGCTCTATGACACTCCTGAGGAGCCCGATTGCCCAAACATCGCAGTGAGTTCCGTGAGAAAACCATGTGCTGCTCGCATGCAAAAGTGACTTCAGTTCACCGTAGCTTCTGTGCTGTGCTTCGTCCCCAGGACCCACAAAGCCAGCGGGGCCGCAGGGGCCTTTCAACCCCCACCCTCGAAATCCTGCCTAAATGCAGGAATCAGAAAGGAAGAAACAAGCTAGACTCTGGAGTCTGAACATAATGAGCCAAGAAGAGGAAAAGCTTTAGAGTAGCAGGTCTAGGAAATGGGGAGAAGACACAGCAGCGCAGGCTGTGGTGGGAGGGGCCTGGGCATCACCTGCCTTCCTGCCCCTGACCGCGGCGAGCCTGGTCTCCCCCAGCCACTGTTTCCCACCCGCAAATGTGCCGCGTGATTTTTGTGTAGAGCCCCTACTCAACGCGTGGGCCACACGTGGTTTATACCTGTGCATGTGGGGCACCAGGCACATGTGTGCAGCAGCCAGAGAACTTTGAGTGCCCTTCCAAGCCACTCAGCCACAAACTTCTGAAGACCAGGAGCCTCCCTCAGTCCAGGTTCTTGAGAGCACACTCTTTCCCCGTTCTTGTACTGATGGGATCAGAATCAGCGGGGCAGGTTGATTTCATCAGCGTCGAACTGGGATCTTGCCGATGACTGCGCATATTTGTTGGTGAATTTGGAGATGGCTGATATCTTTCTTTTTTTTTTTTTTTTTTTTTGGTTTTTCGAGGTAGCGTCTCTAGCCCAAGCTGACCTGGAATTCATTATGCAGTCTCAGGGTGGCCTTGAACTCATGGCGATCCTCCTACCTCTGCCTCCCGAGTGCTGGGATTAAAGGCGTGCGCCACCACGCCCCGGCGGCTGATACCTTTGAATTATCTTCCAGTGCATGAACTTGGCTTGTCTTCCCATTTGAGTTTTCTCAGTAATGCTGTAACTGCACAGAATTCTCACGTATCTTTCAATATAGATTTATTCCTCACTATCTGATATTGCTGTTCTGAGTGGTATCTTTTATGCTTTAAGTTTCGTGGCTAGAATTTCTAAGAAAAGCTGGGCTTTGCGTTTTGACGTGGGACCCTTGCCAGACCCTTGGAACTTCGGAGCCCCCCTGCGGAGAGCTGGCAGGCCAGGGCCACTCACGCGTCTTACCTTCTTAAATGATTGTAAAGAAGCAAAATTGGAAAAAGAAAAGGACTGTGTGCTCTACGTAAACACTGTGTGACTTGCTAACCCTAACATGCATGTTACCTGACCGTAGCACACTGTCCACAGGGTTATTTTATTTTGCCCATCAAAAACTTGCATGGGGGCTGGAGGGGTGGCTTAGCGGTTAAGGCATTTGTCTGCAAAGCCAAAGGACCCTGGCTCGATTGCCCAGGACCTATGTTAGTTAGCCAGATGCATAAGAGGGCACACATGTCTGGAGTTCGTTTGCAGTAGCTGGAGGCCCTGACGTGCCCATTCTCTCTCCCTCTCACTCTCCCTCTTTCTCTGTCAAAAAAACAAAAATAAAATAAAAATTTACATGGTTTTGCTCTCTTGTTAGTTTTTTTTAAAATATTTTATTTATTTATTTATTTAGCAGGTAAAGAGGGAGAGAGATTGAGAATGGGTGCGCCAGGGCCTCCAGCCGCTGCAAACAAACTCCAGACACTTGTGCCCCCTTGTGCATCTGGCTAACATGGGTCCTGGGGAATCGAACCTGGGTCCTTTGGCTTTGCAGGCAAACGCCTTAACCGCTAAGCCACCCCTCCAGCCCTGCTGTCTCTCTCTCTCTCTTTTTTTTTTAACCATATTAGCTAAAATCTTCCAGCATAATTTTGAGAAGAAATGAGAAGCTTAAATTTATAATTTTAGTATTTGTTTTAGATTTTTATGACTTTTTATTAGATCCATTGTAAGAACTTCAGCCATAAGATTATGAAAAACAAACAGTCTAGAAAATTTAACTTGAAATTATCACAGGCAATTGAGGGAAAGTTTATGCAGGCTCTAGAGAAGTTAAGCTGTCCGCTTTCTCATTCTAGCAGTTTCCATACTTCTCACTTTTAGGGCTAAACCGGTCTTACCATGCACGATCCTCTCCCTGCCATGGCTAACATCTGTATAAATGAACGAATAAACCTGTGATTGAGGGGCTGAGGCAGATGCATCTCTAGTTCAAAGCCAGCCTGGGCTACACAGCAGAATAACGAGGTTCTACTTTGTTACTAAACACAGCTGAGACGTGGTGAGTGGGCAAAGCTGCCTGCCGCGTGGTTCTCTTCTACAGCAGTTAGAGGGCCCAGGAAACAGCTCTGCAGAAAGCAAGCCAGCGCTCCGTTTTCGTTCCAGCCATACGTGTTGTTGCTGGGCACTGCCTTCTCAGTATTCAAGGAAGACTTGCTGCCAGCTCGGCTTCCAGCAGCTCACAGTCACCCTGATGACTTGAAAGGGTCTTGAGTCTCAGTCCCATTTTAGTATACCCTTAAAAAGTTTGACCGATGACTCTGGATATTCAGCCAGGAGAGCCACATCAAAAACCTGCTTGAATTTATCCAAGAATTCGTAGTCGGTGCTGAATCTGAACTTGTTTGCCCAAAGCAGCACGGTGCCTGGCTGGGAGAGGTGCATCATGGTGGCCAGGAGCTTGTCCAGGAAGTAGTGGTGGTAGACCACGTCAGAAGCCAGCACGTAGTCGTAGTAAAAGGCTGACCTGGGGAAGTTCTGCTCCAGCTGCTCCCCCCACACCAGTTCCTTGACTTCCGGCAGATGGGCTGTGCGTTTCAGGGTGTTCCTTAAAAGGTTGTATTGTAGGTTTCCTAGAACATCAGGCAAATCCGTCGCTGTGACCTGAGCTCCTACAAGAAAGAGAAAAGCTGGGAATAGCCGGAAACACGTGGCAGAGTTCAGGCTGCCCAGTTCCCTGTCTCTTGTGTGCGGTCCTGTCCTGCGCTCTTAAGATGGTTGCACACACACACACACACACACACACACACACACACACACACACACACCCGCCCACGATGTCGTACCCCACCATCAGCCAGCTCCCCGACCCGTGAAGGTCAGTAAGCATTCAGTCAAACCTTTGGACTCTCAGGCTCTGTCACCTGGAGGCTGGGTGGGGAAGAGAAATTACTTAACCTCTTCTCTCTGGATAACAGTAGGGATTCCAGTGGCATACATTTTGGGGAGATTAAATGAAAGCATGGCCACATGTCTCCGTCACAGCCTGTCAGCACACACCATCGTTGTCACAGAGAACTTCTGCAAGCAAGGCTCTTTAACTGCTGAGCCATCTTTCCAGTATGGTAGAGAACTTTTGAAAGAGCAAAAAAGGAATAAACAAACCTAGAATACTGGCCACGATGGAAACAAGGCCTGGCCCAGCACCGATTTCGAGAACTTTAGCATCTTGGAGACGTAATTCTTCGTTGTGTCCCTCCAGATACTGGCATAGGGCTGTGGCCTGAAAGACATGAGCAACATGACCTTGGGACTGGAGCGCCAGAGTGAGGCATGTCCCTCCCTGCAATTGGAGTTGAACACTAAGTGATGTTATCAAATTTGGCGGGGGGGGAGGCACTTATTGAGAGTTCATTACAATCAAAATGGGCATGATGGCTCATGCCCTAATCCCAGCTCTTGGAAGGCTCAGCCAGCCAGAGCCTGACTTAAAAAGAAAACATATACCATTGGTGCCATATGTGCATTTGTAGAATATGAACGTTGTAGTTAATTCTCATTGAATTGCCTGTATCCAATTTGACTGATCTCAAAGAAGAGGTGAGGGGAAGGTCACTGCAGCTCTTAGAAGTCAGACAGAGGAGTGCTCAGCACTGAATCATCTCTATCACACCTTCCAAGGCTCAGGGTCTAATGTGGAAGAGGTGGCAGAAAGATTGTAAGAGCCAAAGGAAAGGTAGGACTCCTTACAACGTGCTCCTCCAGAGACAAAATGACCTGGATATCCACGACCTCACAGTGCCTGACACTACCTACACAAGACCCTCATAATAGGAGGAAAAGATCATGATATGAAAATAAGAGACTGATTGAGAGGGGAGGGATATGATGGAGAGTGGCATTTCAAAGGGGAAAGGAGGGGGAATTATCCATGGGATATTTTTTACATGGAAGTTGTCAATAAAAAAAATGTGAAAAGAAAAAAATGACAACTAGATGTTGGGCTACAGAGATGGTCTAGTGGTTACAGCACTTCATTTGCCTGCAGAGCCTAAGAACCCAGGGCCAATTCCCCAGTACCCACTTAAGCCAGATGCATTGCACTAGGTGGCACATGCATCTGGAGTTCATTTGCACTGACTAGAGGCTGTAGCTTGCCCATTGTCTCTCTCTGTCAAATAAATAATAAAAAAGAAGTCCGGGAAACACTGAGGATCAGCAGCTTCTGCCAGTTTTGTCTTGCTGAGCTTCCAAGTGCTCCAACGAGGTTGTACAAGTGTGAACACCTTACTCCCGACTCCTGTATCAACATTCAGATTGGCTGGAATGTCGTTACATTGGGAAACTAGCCAGTGTCTGTTTTCTTAAGTTTTAACCGCTTACATGATGAGACTTCTCGGACTTCAGTGAGCCAGCCACTATGGCTTTCTGAAGGCCAGGGATGGGGAGGGAGGGTGCTGGGAATTCTTCATGTCTGTATCAGCTCTAGGAGATGCTAGTCCATGGACCATAATCAGTGTGAATAAACTGGTTTGTTGTGCAAGACAGCAAACACCCTTTTGTGTGTGTTGGGAGGGGGTGGGGACAGGCTGGCCTCAAACTCCAGATCCTTCCACCTCCACCTCTTTAGCAATATCCTAGCAGCCTGTGCCACCTAACCAGCACCCTTTTCATTTTCCCTTCCATCTCTCTACCTTCAAGCATTTCTGTAAAGCAGTCTATGCTATCTGGCATTTGTTCATGTACTGTTATTTATGCTATGTTATTTATGTCAGCCAGCAATGCCCCAGGAGAGACTAAGGAAAGGTGCCCATGGAAAAAGTGACTGCGGTCCACGTGTAAACTGGCCCGAGGAGGGAATGTGAGCATTGAGATGAAAAGCAATTGAGCACTGAGGTTAGGACTCTACTGTGGTCTAGGCAGGAGCAGGCCAGCCAGGTCCACTGCATATGCTCATCACTGCCAGCCCGCAGTAGGGTTAGTAATGCCTGTTGCCTTCAGGCACTTTGTTTCATCCTGTGTTCATTTTAAATATTTTTCTGTTCATTTTTTATTTATTTATTTGAGAGTGAAAGACATAGAGAGAAAGACAGATAGAGGGAGAGAGAGAGAATGGGCGCGCCAGGGCTTCCAGCCACAGCAAACGAACTCCAGACGCGTGCACCCCCTTGTGCATCTGGCTAACGTGGGACCTGGGGAACCGAGCCTCGAACCGGGGTTCTTAGGCTTCACAGGCAAGCGCTTAACCGCTAAGCCATCTCTCTAGCCCCATCCTTGTTCATTTTAAACAGATACCGGTAAAGATAATGACATGCCTCTACTGCCAGGGTACATAGAGGCACAGCTGACATCATGTAAAACAATTATAAACTCCATTGCAGGGCTGTAAGGGGCATATGCCAGGTGGATAGGGCAGAGTAGAGGCTCCGGGGAAGTCAGGGTCACCTTCGTGATACAGAGAGCTTCACCAGCTGAGCAAAGAGAGGTAGAGACCTGCGCAGCAAGATCAGCAGGTGTCCAAAGGCACCAAGGTTCCGTGTCTGGCAAGGAGTGAGGGCACCTTTGAGGAAGGAATTTCTGTGGGGGCTTTCACTGTCAGTGTCCCCGAGCGTGGCCCAGAGTCGGCCACTGCACAGGATCTCGTGGAGATGGCTGAGGCCTCTCAGGAAGTCCTGCCCTCCAGGAATTGCCCTCCTCTGCGAAGGATCTTGTGGACATGGTTGATGCCTTCCTCGGAGGATGTCCTGCCCTCCAGAAGATGTCATCTGGAAACCAAGGTTTGCTCAGCAACAGCTGTAACTTGACATTCCAAACACCCACATCCCCTTCCCTGTAAACAAACAGAAGCAGTCTCTTCCCTCAGCTGCCCCGGGAAGTCACCAGAAAGCACTGCTCTCCCTCTATGCATGCGGCCCTTTGTGGAGCTGTCCAAAAGTTGAGGTCCCAAGACAGAAGCGTTTGGTGCATGAAAGGTGGTGGTTTTGCTGAGGATGCAAGCCGGGTGGATGAGGGCCCTTTTGGTTACGTCTCTTACTACTGTTGTCGTTTTGTATTTGCCAAAAAGATTAGGAAACTGGGAGTTTGGGTACTTTAAAACTTCTTTGTTAAAAGGAAATGCAGCCACTCACGCATAAAGTGATAACAGAGCTATGAGACGGAGAGCCCTCGCCTCTCTTCTCTCCTTCACTTCCCGGCCCCAGGGCCAGCTGCACAACCCCACAGACCCTTTGTCCAACTGCACAGCGCTCCATAGAATCATCATAACTTCCCAGCTGCTGGAGGTTGTGGGAGGGTGGGGGAGGGGGGGTCCCTGGACTAAGATATGTGTGTCTCTCTGAGCAGTTTTTAAGAAATGCAGGGCTGAAGAGATGGCTTAGCAGTTAAGGCGCTTGCCTGCAAAGCCTAAGTCCATTCTTCAGTTCCCACGTAAGTCAGATGCACAAGGTGGCACATGCATCTGCAGTTCATTTGCAGTGGATAGAGGTCCTAGTGTGCCCGTTCTCCCTCCCTCTCTCTCTCTCTCTGTCTCTAATTAATAAAAATAAATATTTTTTATAAAAAAGAAAGAAATGCAGAATCACAACCCCTACCCCCCTCCATTCCTGAATCTGAATCTGCTTTTGTGGGGGTCAGGGTTTGAGGTAGGGTCTCATTCCAACCCAAGCTGACCTGGAATTCACTATGGAGTCTCAGGCTGGGCTGGAACTCTCAATGATCCTCCCACCTTTGCCTCCCGAGTGCTGGGATTAAAGGCGTGCGCCACCACACACAGCTTGAATCTGCTTTTTTTTTAAATTTTTTTTTTTTTTTTTGAGAGAGACAGACACAGAGAGAAAGACAGATAGAGGGAGAGAGAGAGAATGGGCGCGCCAGGGCTTCCAGCCTCTGAAAACGAACTCCAGACGCGTGCGCCCCCTTGTGCATCTGGCTAACGTGGGACCTGGGGAACCGAGCCTCGAACCGGGGTCCTTAGGCTTCACAGGCAAGCGCTTAACCGCTAAGCCATCTCTCCAGCCCTTGAATCTGCTTTTTTAAAAAATATTTTTGGTTTATTTTTATTTATTGAGAGCAACAGAGAAAGAGGCAGAGATACAGGGAGAGAGAGAATGGGCATGCCAGGGCTTCCAACCACTGCAAACGGACTCCAGACGCGTGCACTCATTTGTGCATCTGGCTAATGTGGGTCCTGGGGAATCGAGCCTTGAACCCAGGTCCTTAGGCTTCGCCGGCGAATGCTTAACCCCTAAGCCATCTCTCCAGCCCTGAATCTGCTTTTTAACAAGATCACAGTGTAACTCAGAAGGTCTGCTTTGGTGCCGTCCAAACAGGGCCACCTTTGCCTTTGAACTGGGAAGAGCTTCAGCATTTGGCCACAGGGCACCCCAGGGAACGCTTCCCCACCCAAAGACTTGCTGAGCCTCCATGTCCTCAGCTGTGAGACAGGAACAATGTTATATAATGATTACAGCCAATAAGAGGCCTGGATATAGCATCTCCAAGACAGAACCATGAGCATACACTTTAAATATGCAGATAGTCACAGCCCCAAAATAATGGTATTTAGTCTATGGTTAGGACCATCCCCACAGACCTGATGCCAGGAAACTGGGAGCTCAGTGTTCTCTGAAGGTTTCACCGAAGTCTCCACCATTTACCAAGTGAAAGAGCAAGTGGCCGAGGGCCACGATGTGTGACCTAACTGTGTCTGCTGCAAAACCTCAACTCTAAATTCCTGGTTTTTTTCTCTCAGTAGTTTTATTAATTTTACATCCTCCTTTCCAATAGGGTTAGCTTTATTTCAAACCAAAATGTTGCATGGATTTTTTCTTTTTAAGGCTGAAGTTGTCACTTGTTGGTGGAGGACTCGCCTAGCAGATGAGAGTTCCTAGTTTCCATTCCCCAGATAAGCAAAATTAAAAAAGGAAGGGTGTCCACTGTCCCCACTCCTATTTAATATAGTTCTAGAAGTCTTAGCCATAGCAATAAGGCAAGAGATGCACATAAAAGGGATACAAATTGGAAAGGAAGAGATCAAGTTATCATTATTTGCAGATGACATGATTCTATACATAAAGGACCCTAAATACTCTACCAGTAAACTGTTAGGGCTGATCAAAACCTACAGCCATGTAGCAGGATACAAAATAAATACACAGAAATCAGTAGCCTTCCTATATGCTAACAACAAACACACAGAGGATGAAATCAGAGAATAACTCCCATTCATAATTGCATCAAAGAAAATAAAATACCTTGGAATAAACCTACCCAAGGAAGTAAAGGATCTCTACAATGAAAACTATAAAACACTCAAGCAAGAAATTGCAGAAGACACTAGGAAATGGAAAAACATGCCTTGTTCCTGGATTGGAAGGATCAATATTGTGAAAATGGCAATCTTACCAAAAGCAATCTACACATTTAACGCAATCCCCATCAAAAATCCAAAGGCATTCTTCGTGGAAATAGAAAAAACAATCCAAAAATTCATTTAGAATCACAAAAATCCTTGAATATCTAAAAATATGCTGAGCAACAAAAGAAAGGCTGGTGGTATCACCATATCTGATTTTAACCTATACTACAGAGCCATAGTAACAAAAACAACGTGGTACTGGCACAAAAGCAAACATGTATATCAGTGGAACAGAATAGAGGACCCACATGTAAGTCCAGGTAGCTATAGCCACCTGACATTCGATAAAAATGCCAAAAACACTCATTGGAGAAAAGATAGCCTCTTCAGAAAATGGTGCTGGGAAAACTGGACATGTATCTGTAGAAGGATGAAAACAGATTCTTCTCTCTCTCTATGCACAATAATTAAGTCCAAATGGATTAAAGACCTTAACATCAGACCTGAAACTCTGAAACTGGTAGAGGAAAAAGTAGGGGAAATGCTTCAACATTTGGTCTTCTCAAAGACTATCTGAATATAACCCCAATTGCTCAGGCAATAAAACCACAGATTAACCACTGGAACCTCATGAAATTACAAAGATTTTGTACTGCAAAGGACTAAAGCAAAGAGGCAACCTACAGAATGGGAAAAAAATCTTTGACAGCTATATATATGAGGATTAATATCTAGGATATACAAAGAATTCAAAAAATTAAATAATAGGAAATCAAACAAGCCAATTAAAAAATGGGCTATGGAGCTAAATAGGGAGTTCTCAAAAGAAGAAAGAAGGATGGTGTGTAAGCATCTAAAAAAATGTTCTACAACCCTAGTCATCAGGGAAATGCAGATTAAAACTACATTGAGATTCCATCTCACTCCTGTCAGATTGGCTACCATCATGAAAACAAATGATCATAAATGCTGGTGGGGATGTGGAAAAAGAGGAACCCTTCTACACTGTTGGTGGGAATGCATTCTGGTCCAGCCATTGTAGAAACCAGTGTGGAGGCTCCTAAAACAGCTAAAAAATTGATCTACCATATGACCCAGCTATAGCACTCCTAGGCATATATACTAAGGACTCATCTCATTACCTTAAAAATACGTGTTCAGGGCTGGAGAGATGGAGTAGCGGTTAAGCGCTTGCCTGTGAAGCCTAAGGACCCCGGTTCCAGGCTCGGTTCCCCAGGTCCCACGTTAGCCAGATGCACAAGGGGGCGCACGCGTCTGGAGTTCGTTTGCAGAGGCTGGAAGCCCTGGCGCGCCCATTCTCTCTCTCTCCCTCTATCTGTCTTTCTCTCTGTGTCTGTCGCTCTCAAATAAATAAAAAAAAAAAAATACGTGTTCAACCATGTTTATTGCTGCTCAATTTATAATAGCTGGGAAATGGAACCAGCCTAGATGTTCCTCAACTGATGAGTGGATAATGAAGATGTGGCACATTTACACAATGGAGTTCTACTCAGTGGTAAAGAAAAATGAAGTTATGAAACTTGCAGGAAAATGGATGGATCTGGAAAGGATTATACTAAGTGAGGTAACCCAGGCCCAGAAAGCCAAGCACTGCATGTTCTCTCTCATATGTGGATCCTAGCTACAGATGATTGGCCTTCTGTGTGAGAAAGAAAAAACTCAGTAGCAGAAGCCAGTAAGCTAAAATGGAGATATAAGGGGAAGAGAAAGGAAGGGAGGAGGGTACTTAATAGGATGGCATTGTATATATGTAAGTAGAAAAATAGATTAATGAGGGTGAAAAGGCCCAAAGTGAGGTCAGGGGAAGAGATTGAGTAAAGGAAAGGTGGAGGGAGGGCTAATCAAAATGTAAGAGGATATAAATAAATCATATGGAAACCTACTTTTTTGGACAATGGAACACTCAGGAGCCATAGATTGTTGCTAGAAAATTTTCAGTGCCAGGGACAGGATACCTTCCTGATGCCCCCAAAACATTACAGGCCATTGCCAAGGCCCTTGGTTTCCCACCGGGAATAGATGGTAAGACACTGTTGCTGAAGACTCCACATACTTGGGCTGCAAGGCCACTGAGAAATTCGGCTGGAACTGAGCTGATAACCTTCTCCATGTAGACCAGCTGACAGAAAGCTGGAAGAAGCCATTCTGCATGCAGTTCAATGGTAGAGAGAAAAATCCCCAGTGAAGATACTCAACAATGGACACTGCAAGCCTTATAATTGGCCAGCCAGGCCAAATGAGCCAACGGGTGCAATAGTGGCACGTCTGTCTAGGCTCAACTGCCTTCTAACTGGACTACAGGCCCGTTCCATGGGAGGGAATATATCCCTGATACTGAAAACTTAAAACAATGGTAGTCATGAGCCCTAGGGGTGTAACGCCTGCTGTTGTCTGGATAAATGTATATGCTATGCTTATTAAACTGACCAGTAAGCACTTCTCTTAATATTCATATCTTTATATTAATGCTACTCTCACTTTGGGTAGAGAATCTTCTCTTTTCAGATGACAGTGACCTTGGGACGACTCAGAAGGTATCATAGTGCTGGAAAGAAGTGACTGGAGTACTGAGTAACATCTAGACCACATCTTCCAAGGCTCAGGGTCTAATGCGGAAGAGGTGGCGGAAAGAATGTAAGAGCCAAAGGAAGGGTAGGACTCCTTACAATGAGCTCCCTCCAGACATAAAATGGCCTGGATATCCATGACCTCACAGTGCCTGACACTACCTACACAAGACCATCATAAAAGGAGGAAAAGATCATGACATCAAAATAAGAGACTGATTGAGATGGGGAGGGGATATGATGGAGAATGGAGTTTCAAAGGGGAAAGTGGGGGGAAGGAGGGTATTACCATGGGATATTTTTTTATAATCATGGAAGATGTTAATAAAAATTGAGGGAAATAAAGGAAGGGACAGAGGGAGGGAAAGGAAAGAAGGGGAAGAATGGAGAGAAGAGAGGAAAAGGAAGGAAGGGAGAAGAGTGCAAGTAAAACCAATGCTGCTGGAAGAGATGCTCCTTGTGTGCCGGGCTCAAGCACAGCACCCGCCCAGAAACAGAGCGGTCACCGTCTGAGAAGCACTCATCACTGAGAAGAACAGGGGAGACCTGTGGCCAGGTGTCCAGAGCACCACGGATGTGCACGTTATCCCAGAATGCCCGACCTCACAGCAGCTCTTACCCCTGGCCACACCACCGCTCCGTAGCTCTCTATGGATTCTTGGATGATGATCTTCTTGCCCGCAAAAAGATAGTGCTCCTGCGTGTAACTTGCATATTCTGTGGGAACAAATTTCTGGAGACTACGAAGAGATTCCTCTAGCATATCAGTCTCTGTGAAGCAGAAAAAAAAAGATCTTAATTTGGTAAGATGCAAGTAGATTAAGCAATTTCCCCCAACATGAGGGAGGACCATCATTAACAACAATGACTTCAAATTAGCACAAAAATGGCTTATTTAGGGTAACAACATGATGGAATTCAGATGTGGCCTTTTTCTTTTTTCTTTTCTTTTCTTTTTTTTTTCTTTGAGGTAGGGTCTCACTCTGGTCTAAGCTGACCTGGAATTAACTATGTAGTCTCAGGGTGGCCTCGAACTCACGGGGATCCTCCTACCTCTCTGCCTTCCGAGTGCTAGGATTAAAGGTGTGTGCCACCATGCCCGGCAAGATGTGACGTGTTTATAATATGACAAATGAAAAAGGATGCCCTGATATGTCTTTGGGAAAGAACAGACAACAGCCTGAGGGAACTGTGTGGACAAGAAGCCTAGATATGGCCATTGCGTTTGGTTGTCAATTTGGGGATTTAGAATTATGGAACAAACCTCCTGACCTGTCTGTGAAGGAGCTTCTAGATGAAGTCAATTGAAGTAGGAAGGACCACCCCAACTTTGAGCGGCACTCTACTCATGGTCTGGGGTGCTGGACCGAAGGAAAGGGAGAGAGAGAGCCGAGCACCGGCTCTCATGGCTCTCTGCTCCCACACTACAGACGCCCTGTGACCCAGTGCTCCGAGCTCCCCCACCCATGCCCTCCCCACCAGGACGGACCAGACCCGAAACCATGAGCCAAGACTCTTCCTCAAATCCCCCTAAACAACAAGAAAGATAATTAAGGCACTAAGTGGACATGCGCCTGGCTCTTTGTAGGTGTTGAGGTGAGGTCACACATCAACATGTTGCCCTGGGCATGTTCTGTAAATCCTCCCCATGCCACTTTTTAGAAGGCACAGGCCAACTGCTGCCGAGTCTGCTCTCCAGGCATGGAAAGGCTGTCAGCTGAGCCCTGGCTATTAAATTACTAGTGCTTTAAATACTCCTTGAACCCAGTGACCCATGATGACAGTTGTCAAATGTCATAGAAAATGAGGGAAGGAGCACCTGACAGGACTGGAGTCATGCAATCACACATCACCACAGATTTCCCTGAGTTTAGCAGGAGCAGGAGTGGTGAGGGGGCAGGAGGGATGGCTTAGTGGCTAAAGCACATGCCTGCAAAGCTTAAGGACCCAGGTTCGATTCTCCAGGTCCCATGTAAGCCAGATGCACAGGGTGGTAGATGCATCTGGAGTTCGTTTGCAGTGGCTAGAGGCCCCTGTGAGAACATTCTCTCACTCTCTCTTTCTCTCTCTCTCTCTCTCTCTCTCTCTGTCTCAAATAAATAAATAAATAAATATCTAAGGAAAAAAAGGAGTGGTGAGGATGAACATGATGAGCTCAAGCACTTAGCAACCATCTCTGGCCAGAGAGGGGCTGGTGCAGGCAGGAGGTGGGGTGGATCGTGGGGCAGGCTCGTTTAACTGCGTGGCCCTTGGGTTTGTGGTGTGATGGGCCATGACGAGGTCTTTAAGCAGGAGTGGAATCTAGGCTTAACGTCAGAAGTCGGTTGCCTTCAAGTCGCTGGGACCAAACATCCAGCCGAAAGCAGCTGAGGAGAGGAGAGGGCTTATTCTAGGGAAAGTTTCCTCACGGCAAGAAAGCTAGACATCACTTCTTGTGCCAGCTGCTGGTAGGAAGCAGCAAGAGAGTGAGCTGAGCTAACTTTGGCAAGCTGAGGGCTAACACACCTCAAGGTCTACCCCACACGACACACCTCCAGCAAGGCTCCACCTCCCAAACTGCCAAGGGCTGGGGAAGGAGTGCTCAAAACAGGGAGGCAGCCACGAGGTAGATGAGGAAACCATGGGGGCCCGAAGGCCAAGGGGGGCGGGCGTGGAAGCGATCCCTGCTCAATACAGCCTCTTCCTGGGGACGCGCTTCAGTGACTTCATGGGACAACGGCTGCTGAATAGATTATCGAAAACAGGCTTGTTGGGCCGGGCGTGGCTGCGCACGGATTTAGCCCCAGCATTCTGGAGGCAGAGGTAGGAGGATCGCCGTGAGTTTGAGGCCACCCTGAGACTCCATAGTGAGTTCCAGGTCAGCCTGGGCTACTGTGAGACTCTACGTCAGAAAAACAAAAACAAAACAAGCAAAACCCCCCCCCAAAAAAAAAACAGGGTTGGAGAGATGGCTTAGCAGTTAAGGAGCTTGCCTGCAAAGCCAAAGGACCTTGGTTCAATTCCCCAAGACCCATGTTAGCCAGATGCACAAGGGGGTGCATGCGTCTGGAGTTCATTTACAGGGCTGGAAGCCCTGGCGCACCCAGTCTCTCTCTTTCTCTCTACCTGCCTATTTCTCTATCTATCTATCTCAAATAAATAAATAAATAAATAAATAAATAAAATATTTACAAAAAAAAAACAGGTTTGTAGTGCCTGTATGCATTTTCACCTACATTTCCTGGAAGTTCATGGCTGTCTTCTACAAAGGGGCACAGGGCAAAGAGAGAGGCATGCATAGGCTAGCATAGTGAATCCCCTTGGCTCCTCAAAGCGCTGTCCACTGTGGTTCCTCTCTCCACCACCCAAAAGAGAGTCCTCTGTCCCCACCCAAAATGTGGCTGAGCCAGCTAGAACCTGCTCAAAGGGCAAAGTCCTGCAACACTGGCATTCCCTGTCTCCCGTGCTGCGGGGTGTTAGGGAGGAGAGCCGCTGCCCTCACCTGTTAGGGAAACATACTGCCCCCAGATGAACCAGCCCCATCTTCGTGACTAGAGAAGAGGTGCCAGGTTCTACCATGGGACTGAGGGGCTGGCCTGAGTTTTGGTTCGGCAAGAAGCACACAGTGTTGAATGTTTACCCGCCAGTCCTGACAGACAGGAGACTCATCCCCAGGGTGGACACGTGCCCAGTCACAATACGCCCACCACAGCCAATTTCTAATGGTATGTGATGGGAAAACCTGGCAGCTCCCAGTGGGTGACATGTCCTCCACGGACATGGGAGACAGAAGCAACCCTGAGAGAAGGTCTGGTCATGACATGGCAGTAAAGTGAGTTTTGAGTATTTTTTGCTGACTTTTGTCCTTAATATAATCTACTTAAGTGTAAGTTTATGTGGCTTGCATTTTAATATGACCACTTATAACAACCAGAATCAACATTGCTGAAATTCAAATGCCAGTTCAGGTCACCTCTAGGGCAGGTGGCTCCAGCCAGCCCCTATAGTGAATCCCCTTGGCTCCTCAAAGCGCTGTCCACTGTGGTTCCTCTCTCCACCACCCAAAAGAGAGTCCTCTGTCCCCACCCAAAATGTGGCTGAGCCAGCTAGAACCCTGGGCCCATCCCACCATACCCAGGGTCACCAAGATCCTGTCAGGTCCATGGCCACCACTAGGGGACTTATCTTCTCTCAGCACTGCAGGAAAGGTACTGAGTTGGTTGGCACAGGTTCACCTTACAGGTAATAAACTCACGAAGATGAAGCTTGACCATTACACGTTCCTTTTCCACATTGCTTATTATTTTATTTTATTTTATTTTCATTGACAACAGGGTTTAACTAAGCCCAAGCAGGTCTTGAAATCATAATTCCCTATGCCTCAGCCTCCCTAGTGTTGGGATTGTAGCTATACATTACTGTGCCCTGCTTTTATCAACATCATTTTAAAAACAGACATACAGTTTTGTGTGAGACCCTCTGAAGCTCTGGAAAGAGAAAACTATTTGTTCATTGTACTTTTAATATTTTGATCTCTTATCTCTATATAGGCTAGACAGGTAGATTTAGAGAGGTCAGATTTTTGGGGTATTTTTTTGTTAATTATATATTTTTTTGAGGTAGGGTCTCACTCTAGCCCAGGCTGACCTGGAATTCACTATGGAGTCTCAGGGTGGCCTCGAACTCATGGCAATCCTCCTACCTCTGCCTCCTGAGTGCTGGGATTAAAGGCATGTGCCACCACGCCCAGCTGAGAGGTCAGATTTTTAACAACAGAGTTAGGTTATACGTGAACAATTCAGTAAAAATAACTACCCTCATTTACCAGGGTCAAAACCTGTATTTATCACTTTAAATGGTTGTAAATGTGTTAAATGGTTCTTATGACATTGATGGTGTCTAATATTTGCTCGGTTTTGAATGCATGCCAATTAAGTAAAACTGTATGGAGCTGTGCTGTCTAAAAGGGGGAGGGATCTCTCGTTTACAAGGGCTCACTGTGGGAAGACGTGGTCAGGAATGCATTTGGGCCAAAAGCAAGAACAAGTCTAGATGGGTTTTTTGTTTGTTTTGGTTTTTTTTCCCCAAAAGCAACAAGTCTAGATTCCTTGTTTTGGTCTTGTAAAGTTCTTGTTTAAACACATAGGACTCTCCCATTTATAGCACAAGATAAGACTATGTTACGGTCAACTTAACGCTGTATTCATGCACACACAAAGGCGTTCCCTCTCTCCCGCTCCCACTCAGTACTGTTCTGTACAATAAAGCTGAACGTAAAGGAAGTGGAAATTTTTGCGGCGGGAGTTTGCTTGAAAACGTGATGGGCAGGAAAGTACTCGAGGCAAGCAAGCGCCGGCCATGGAGTTTACCTGCTGGGGGTCCCTCAGGGCGCGGTTGTTGTGGTGCCCTGTCCTCGTCCTCCGTCCAGCGCTGGACACAAGCATCCATAGCTCGAGCCTGGGAAGATAGCTCAGGTCAAGTCCGCCCCTCCGGGCTCCAGATGCTGCCAGCCTAGCGCCTGGGCGTCTGCCGGGAAGATGTGCAAAAACTGGCAGGAAGCACTCCTGGGGGACCTCCTACCTGCCCAAGGGGCTGGCAGCCTGGCATGCTCACCCTTTGCCAGTCCCCACCACGACCCAGTCTCATGGACCATCCCTTCTCTCTGGACGTTTTAAATGGATTTCTAATGACTTTTGGAACTGAATTCCACCGAAGAAGTCCTGTCCATCCTTGGTGGGGGGGCTTGTGGGTTCTGGGTTAAGGGACGCATGCCTGGGAGCCCTGCTTGGAGCTCACTCTCTCCACGCTGCTCTCTCATCTAGGGTTGTGTTGCAAGGCAGTAAAAAGCTCTGAGCCCCGGCCAGGAGACATCTGGCTCCTTACTCCCAGCCAGCCCTTGGCGGCCACCCTAATCCCTTCAGCACCCATTTCCTCATCAGCTGAAAGGGTATAATAATATCCACAGCTCCCAGAACAGAGGACTGCCTGTGATCTCGGGAAACCACGAAAATCCTGGTCCGTTTCCAGAGAAATGGCTAGGACCGTCCCCCCCACCCCCAACCATCGAAGCCACAAGGCCCGTCCCAGAGCGAGGACTCCCGCGCTGGGGCTTGGCAAGGGCACTTCGGCCACCTGGCAAAACAGCCTGGACAGAACACACCGCCCCAGGGTAAAAGTCAGCCGCACAGACTTGATGGGCGAAGTATCTGGAGGGAAGAGAGGCAATGCGGAAAACAAAATACCGTTTTGACAGTGCCAGGGGTGAGGTAACCCGTTATTAACTTCCAAATGACCAGATCCCATGTTGGCACCTGCCCGTGGAATGGGGACAGGAGCTGAGGATGGGGGGAAGGGAGGTCAGGCTGGCCATGTCTGCTCATTGCGCAGCCTCAGGTTAATTTAGAAAAACGAGGTGCTGTGTTAGTGAAAGGGTGATGGCTCCCCTTTGGAATTTTTCTCTCATGTTGTTAATGCTGACTTTCCCCTCAAGAGAAAAACTCACATGCAGAATGGCTCAGTAGCATGAGTGAAACACTTAGATTACGTACATGGTGAGGGCTTTTATGCACCGGAACTAGCTGCACAAACATAAGCGCTTTAATGACATTTCATTTGCTTTGCCCTTAGCGGATAACTGCCACTCAACCAACAGTTTGTTCTCTAAACAATTTTAAACTGGACCCCATGGCTCAAGCTCGAATGAAGGCGATTCGAGAAGCTGAGGCAGGAGGATTTAAAGGCCTGCCTGGGCTATTTACTGAGGCTCTGTCTCAAAATAAAAAGAGGGCAGGAAGTGTAGCTCAGTGTTAGAGCACTTCGTTAGCGTGCAGCAGGCCCTGGGTTTAATCCCTAGTACTATGCACCAAATTAAGAAAGAAAGAAAGAAAGAAAGAAAGAAAGAAAGAAAGAAAGAAAGAAAGAAAGAAAGAAAGAAAGAAAGAAGGAAGGAAGGAAGGAAGGAAGGAAGGAAGGAAGGAAGGAAGGAAGGAAGGAAGGAAGGAAGGAAGGAAGGAAGGAAAACACAGAAAAAGAGAAAAGGAAGAAAGGAGAAAAAAGAAGAAAGATAGGAAGAAGGAAAAGAGATAGGAAGAAAAAGAAAATATTTAAACCTGGGGCTGGAGAAATGGCTTAGTGGTTAAGGTGCTTGCTGGGAAAGTCAAAGATCTCAGGTTTGATTCCCTAGGACCCATATGAAGCCAGATGCACAAAGTGGCGCATGCATGTGGAGTTTGTTTGCAGTGGCTGGAGGCCCATTCTCTCTATATATCTGCCTCTCTGCCTCTTTCTCTCTCTGTCTCAAATAAATAAATAAATTTAAGAAAATACGAAAACTTGACCCAGACTGAGATGACGCTGGTCAGTGTCAGGGCCAAGCGTTGCAGCAGACATCTAGCTGTGACCCTGCATTATGCCCAGGAGGCAGGACTGGCTGGTGCTACCTTGAAGCAATCTGATTTTCCTTGTCTGGTCATCTGGTTTGTCCCAAATGATTCCCAGGACTGTCCGTGCTATACAATGACATCTCTGGTCTTCCTCAGCATCCGTGTTTGCATCCTGGGATTATTGTCATGCACAAGAGCTGCCCCATCCTCCGGTCTCAGCCAACAGAGGACGACAACGAGGCCAAACCTCTACTGCCGAGCTTGCCTAAGAACCACCACCGCTCCCAGCCACGTGGGCAGAGCGTTGCACCAGCGGGCACAACGCCTGCGACGCTTTTCCACACCTGCAGAGGCCGGCAACCTTGGTATCTCCATGCAGCAGGATGTTAAAGCAATGAGACTGTGAGATGTGATGTGGGAAATTCAGAGGCTCTAGCATCAGATCAAATATTTACTCCAGCTCCTCCCTCACCAAGAGCGGTCTACCCATCCATGCATTACCAGACAGGTTTTCTTTTTGCCTCTTGTAGAGACTTACTTTTTTTTTTTTTCTCTCTGAGCTGTCTTGTGACTCCAGGAAGTTAATGGTTTTGCCTTAAAAACAAATAGCAGACTAGTTATTGCAAACTTCAGACAGGGACTTTAGTGAGCATGTGGTGAGAAGCCAGTGTTGGAACGCGGGCCCTGCCGTGCCCACTTCACGTTGACCACGCAGCTCATGGAGACAGCTGTATCACCCAGGGTCTGCCAGCTCCACGGCACTGGCCCAGGCAAAGCCTCGCACGTACAAGACTTGCTGCGGGCACCAGTTACCCAGGGCTGCCATGTGACATGCAGAGTGAGGCTGTGCGGTGTGCCTCTCATCACCCCGGCCCGGAGGCAGGACCGGCATTTCTTCATTTCTGCATGCGAGGGAACTCTTTTTCAAGCCGAGACCAGGCGACACTTTCCCCTCAGAAATGAAGTGACTCCCTCCCCATCATAGTCACTCGTGGGACAAATTCACCTTCTGCAAAGACAGCTGTGCGTCGAGAAGCAAGCCAGTGAGCAGCTAGTGCAGTCCACTTACTGGGCGGCCGTTGTTAGTCTGACACCTCATCCAGTCCATATGATACGTTAGTAGGAGAGGACTGAGCCGTTTAAGAGTGACTCCTTGTTATTACCCTCAATGCCAAACTGTTAGTTGGAACATGTTTACCTGATTAGCCAGGAGAGATTGGCGCAGTGGTGTCGGTCGGTCACCTGCAGTCCTCTGGGCTTTATGTGGGTCTGTGCTTGAAAGGATTAGGTTTTTATGAGCAAAAGCCAGCCAGTGGGAGTAAAAGTTATTTAGGGCAGCATTACCCGCAGTACTCATCGATGCATCTCTCTCTCTCTCTCTCTCTCTCTCTCTCTCTCCTTTTCTTTCCCTGTCTTCCCCTCCCCTCCCATGGGACACAACACACACAGAATCCTTGCAGCAGGAAATGGAGTGTCCCCCAAATATCCAGCAGAATTCGAGACCGGCTCTGAGACAACCAGTTGCTGAGAGGCACGTTCCAGTGTAGCCTTCCATTTCACTTTTCTCTAAAATAAAATAAAGGGGAGCACAGGTGAGGGCAGGGGGAAAAAACGAGAACCAAGCATGGCACCTAAGTACGAAAATGTCATAACGAAGCCCATGACTTCGTATGGGCGATTTTGTAAAAGTGGAGGTCGGGTGGTTAGGGCTTCTCACAGAACCGCAACTCTAGTCCACATGCACCATCTCACGGCCCCAGGACGGAGTCGGCCTGCCCCTGACGCCGCCCGCCCGACACCCCGAGAAGGCAAGGGAGTAACGGGGGCTACTGCCCAGAGGAAGGGCATGAGGGGAAGGCTGCAGGCTGTATTCAGGACAGTGCAGAGGCATGCAGGGATTAGGACATCAGACAGACTTCCTAGAGAAAGCGAGCTATTGTGACTTAGTTAACTGAAATAGAGGACAGTCAAAAGAGAAGGAGGGAAACCCTGCTCATTTTTGAAATTCAGTCACTCTTAAAATAGAATGTAGGTCATGTAAAGTACAGCAGCAGGCAAGTAAGTTAATTAATTATTCTCACGTATGAGCTGAGTGATCAGCGATTTAACTCCGCTACAGAAAAGCCAGTTTTTATTTGCCTACCCAACCTTAGTACTCACTTGTCTGCCACAACTGTTTTTTTTTTAATTTATTTATTTATTTACTTGAGAGCGACAGACACGGAGAGAAAGACAGATAGAGGAAGAGAGAGAGAATGGGCGCACCAGGGCTTCCAGCCTCTGCAAACGAACTCCAGACGCATGCGCCCCCTTGTGCATCTGGCTAACGTGGGACCTGGGGAACCAAGCCTCGAACCGGGGTCCTTCACAGGCAAGCACTTAACCACTAAGCCATCTCTCCAGCCCTGTTTTTTTTTTAATACTTGTATATAATGTATTTTGATCAATTCTCTCCCACTGTCTTTTCCCCTCCCACTCTCACTGAACCCCTTTGAATTCAGTTAGTCTCTCTTCTAAATGTGATGTCTTTGTGAGAAAGATAGAGAAGGAAAGACGGAAAGAAAGAAAGGAAAGATAGAGCTGAGATTCATGGGGATGTTTAAAATATTTTATTTATTTGATATGTACAGAGAGAAATAGGCAGATAGAGAAAGAGAGAACGGGTGTGCCAGGGTTTCCAACCACTGAAAGCAAACTCCAGACACGTGCACCCCCTTATGCATCTGGCTTACGTGGGTTCTGGGGAATCAAATCTAGGTCCTGAAGCTTTGCAGGCAAGGGTCGTAACCACTGGGCCATCTCTCCAGCCCCCATTACGGCTTTTCACGTGTGCATGGGTGCGCGTTACTTACAGGAGTGCGTGTGCCTGGCCAGCTGCTACTCCACTGAAGAACACGCCTGCACATCTCCCAGCCACCATGACCTGCTTCAGGGAAGGGAGGGTTTCTGTGACGGAATGCTGACGGGCCCAGGGTCATGCAGGTCTTGTGTAGGTCATGACAGCTGCTAAGAGGCCACGAATGCAATGGCCATTGTACGTCCAAAAGACAACACGCCACAGCACTCCTCTCCGTCCTCTGCCTGGCACGTTCTTTCTGACCCATCTTCCATGGAGGGGTGTGTCAGGCGAGGGCAGCTGCACGGGTATTTTGGAGAGGATGAGCCCAGCTGGAAGAAGACATGAAGAGTAGAAACTCACGGACACCAGTTGCCACGCAGAGTGGGGCAGAGCAGAGCCGAGCTGCTGAGCAGAGCCGAGCTCTTTCGTTCCAGTCCCAGTGTGGAGGGCGGGTGCAGGTATGCTCCACCCAACGATCGCATCTACGCGTCTACCCCGGGGGTGCCGCATCACATAAGAGCCAGCCACTTTATATGTTCAACCAGAAGTCAAACCTATTAAAGGTATTTCCCCCTGCAAGGTGTCTGCCTTGAGCCTTGGAGGGTGTGGTATGGAGATGTCTCAACTCGTGATGAGCCCTCGACAGTCACTAATTCTCAGCACTCTGACAAGCTTTGAGTCTCTCCCTTCCATCTGGAAACAAGCTTCTCTGGCCAAACAGCACTGATCTATGGACATAAATATAAATATTTAGCGGTTGATTTAATGGGCACAACGTATCAATTTAGCCAAAAAAAAAAAAAAAAAAAAAAACACTGGTAGCTTCCTTCCAATCCAAGGGCCTACAACCTTCCCATCACTGGCTTTTGATTAGGTTTTCATGTGAATTCCATGCTCAAGCCCAAGTGGAGAGCAGTTGTTTATCCCCATAACACTCTTACCACAGTAGCCCCAGTGGGCACATCTTGCTTGGCTGGTAAGTTGTGTGGCACACAGGGCTGATGACTTCTCCCCCAGCACCTTACCACACTAGGTATGCTAGCCAGTAGGCAGGAAGTTTCTATCCTGAAACCCAAACATATGACGTCTCCATCAATACAGTCTTATCATCTAGCTCTACCGGGCAACCAAGAGCGGTGGCAATAGCCTGTATGGTCTTGGAGGCCTCGGGGGTCTTCCTGACCAGCAGCTCACTGGGAAGAATGCCACTCTTGGTATTGTGATTTTCTATAGTGACCTATGGCTTCTGGGAGCAGCATTATCTACCCATGCAGGGGTCTCCTTTTAATTCTGTGATTTTTTATTGACAACATCCATAATTGTAAACAACATCCCATGGTAATGCCCTCCCTTCCCCCCACTTTCCCCTTTGAAACTCCACTCTCCATCATATCCCCTCCCCCTCTCAATCAGTCTCTCTTTTATTTTCATGTCATCATCTTTTCCTCCTATTATGATGGTCTTGTGTAGGTAGTGTCAGGCACTGTGAGGTCATGGATATCCAGGCCATTTTGTGTCTGCAGGAGCACATTGTAAGGAGTCCTACCCTTTCTTTGGCTCTTACAATCGTTCAGCCACCTCTTCTGCAATGGACCCTGAGTCTTGGAAGTTGTGATAGAGATATTGCAGTGCTGAGCACTCCTCTGTCACTTCTTTTCAGCACCATAGCGCCTTCTGAGTCATCCCAAGGTCACTTCTATCTAAAAAGAGAAGCTTCTCTAACCAAAAGTGAGAGTAGTATTAATATATGGGTATGAACATTAAACAAACAGAAGCAGTCTCTTCCCTCAGCTGCCCCGGGAAGTCACCAGAAAGCACTGCTCTCCCTCTATGCATGCGGCCCTTTGTGGAGCTGTCCAAAAGTTGAGGTCCCAAGACAGAAGCGTTTGGTGCATGAAAGGTGGTGGTTTTGCTGAGGATGCAAGCCGGGTGGATGAGGGCCCTTTCGGTTACGTCTCTTACTACTGTTGTCGTTTTGTATTTGCCAAAAAGATTAGGAAACCTTGTGCATCTGGCTTACAGGGGTCCTGAGGAATTGAACTGAGGTCCTTTGGCTTTGCAGGCAAATGCCTTGTGGTGGTTTGATTCAGGTGTCCCCCATAAACTTAGGTGTTCTGAATACTAGGTTCCAGCTGATCAAGATTTGGGAATTATGCCTCTGGGAGGCAATGTATTATTGGGGGCTGGCTTATGGGTATTATAGCCAGTTTCCCCCTTGCCAGTGTTTGGCATACTCTCCTGTTCCTATTGTCCACCTGATGTTATCCAGGAGGTGATGTTCACCCTCTGCACATGCCATCATTTTCCCTGCCATTATGGAGCTTCCTCTTGAGTCTGTAAGCCAAAATAAACCCTTTTCCCCCACAAACTGCTCTTGGTTGGGGGATTTCTGCCAGCAATGCAAACCTAGCTGCAACAATAAAGCTGGTGCCAGAGGAGTGGTATTGCTGCTAGACACCTGACTGTGTGGCTTTGGCCTTTGGAGCTGATTTTCAAAAGGAATGTGGAAGGATTTGAAACCTTGGCCTAAGAGATGCCTTGCAGTGCTGTAAGTAGAGCTTGATGGGCTATTCTGGTCAGAGTTGAAAGACCTGAATGCAGTAAGAACTATGGACTGTGAGGTTTGGCTTGTGAGGGTGAGAAAGAGCTTTGCTTGGATTGGGCTAGAAGCAGTTTGTGTGAGAGGCTTGCTGTTATGCCCATGTCCTGAGAATTTGTGCAAGGTTGCATTGAATATAAATGGACTGGTTTGAGTAGAAGGGTATGGCACAGAAAAAATGAAATCTTTGGGCTGAAACTGCTGCCCTTTCAGTTGCAATTGAGAAATTACAACTGTTGAGATTGGGATGGCTGACCTGCATTGGGACAGCAGAAAGCAAGCAGAGTCTTAATGGGGACTGAATGATGAAGGAGTGTCCTGCTCTTCAAAGTCTTCACTATTTCCCCTCCTCCCAGATTAACAAATTGGTACCTGGTGTTATGGAGTAAAAGAAATGCAAAAAAGAGAGGGTCATTGAATTTGCAATATGGTCTTGTGTTTTGGAAATGGCCATGGGCAGTGTGAAGTAGGTTTGCTGGTGTCTTCATGGAGACCCAATGGAGCTGGGAGGATGGACCATTGGGTTGCAATAGAGACCCAGTGGAGCTATCTTCTGGGACCACACAAGGGCTAAGGAGAGTTGCTGGCCCCAGATGAAGTTTTCCGGGACTGTGAGTAGCCTAGCTGGTGGGGTGGAATTGGAACTATAGAGACTTGTTGCTGGTTAGAGTTCTCAGACTTGGAGACTTATCACTGCTTAGTGTTGTTGGACTTGGAGCTACAGTTTGATGTTTGCCCTGTTTAAATCTTATATTGGTTGAATATTTCTTTCTATGCCATTTTTTTTTTGCAATGTGAGTGTTTATTCTGTGCCATTATGGGTTTGGGGGGAGAATATTTTGGTATTATGGCTCAGTTAAATGGTCTTGTACTATGGGAATATTTGAACATTATTAGGATTAATAACAACTATGGGGACTTTTAAAGTTGGACTGAATGCATTGCTTTTTATACCACGTATGCTTATCAGTTTATAGGGGCCAGGGGCAGAATGTGGTAGTTTGATTCAGGTGTCCCCACAAACTTAGGTGTTTTGAATACTAGGTTCCCAGTTAATGGAGATTTGGAAATTAATGCCTCCTAGAGGGAATGTAGTGTTGGGGGCGGGCTTATGGGTGTTATAGCCAGCTTCCCCTTGCCAGTGTTTGGCACGCTCTCCTGTTGCTGTTGTTCACCTGATGTTGGCCAGGGGGTAATGCCCACTCTCTGCTCATGCCATCATTTCCCCCTCCATCATGTAGCTTTCCCCTTGAGTCTGTAAGCCAAAATAAATCTTTTTTTTCTCACAAGCTGCTCTTAGTTGGGTGATTTTTGCCAGCAATGGGAAATTGACTGCAACACGCTTTAACCATTAAGCCATCTCTTCATCCCCAGTTATTTTTTCAATGTGATCATTCTTATGCTGTCTTTCTGTCAATGATATCACTCTGGGACCACGCCTGTACCTTTGCCGCTTATCTCCACCATGTCGTCATCCATATAAGAAATGGTGAGAAAAAATAAAGAAAAATCATGTGCGTTCAGCTTTACATGGGTCCTGGAGAATTGAACCTGGGTCCTTAGGCTTTGCAGGCAAGCACCTTAACCACTAAGCCATCTGTCCAGCCCTGATTTTCAAAATATAAGAAAACTTTTCAAAACTGACTGCAGCTGGGCAGAGTGGTGCCCTCCTACACTCCCATCTGCTTGTAAGGCCAAGGCCTGAGGATGAAATGCTGGTTTGGATCACATATCCCCATATATTTATGTGCTTTTGGTCACAGTTGGTGGGAAGTTGGGTGGTGGAGTCTTGCTGGAGGTGTGTTGTTGAGGTGGGCTTATGGGTGTTAAAGTCAGCTCTTCCTTGCTAGAATCCAGCTCACTTTCCTGCTGCTATTGGCTGCCTGATGTTGACAAGGTGGTGATGTCCAACCTCTGCTTTTCCTGCTGTCATAAAGCTTCCCCTTGGGATTGTAATCCCAAATAGAAACTTTCCCCACAGCAGCTGCTTTTGGCCCAGTGTTTCATCCCAGAAATGGGAAGGTCACTACAACACCCTGGAGCCAGAATGATTCAAATCAGAAGCTCTGAAACACAAGATCAGGAGCAGCTACATCAGAAATCACTGGAATGTTTTGAAGCTGGAGGAATGGCTTAGAGGTTAAAGCACTTGCCTGCAAAGCCAAAGGACCAAGGCTCAATTCTCCAGGACCCACATTAGCCAGATGCACAAGGGGAGGCACGCGTCTGGAGTTCCTTTGCAGTGGATGGAGACCCTAGTGTGCCCATTCTCTCCCTCTCTCTCTCTCTCTCTTCTTCTTTCTCTGCCAAATAAATAAATAAATAATAAAATTCAATAAATAAAAAGAAATCTCCAGAAGTTTTAAAATCCTTGAAAACTTTTGCTTAAAGGTTGGAGATTCTAATCTCCTGTCCAAGAACTGTCCCCTGACTGGCCTACCTCTTGGCTGGTGGACTTGCGGTGTTCCTTGTGGATCTTGAACCTTAGAGTGCCAGAAGTCCAGGAGGGCCTGGGAGAAGGGATAGGGGTGAGACATACACATTGCTTTCAAGTCCAAGTGCCAACCCAGGCAATAAGGAGGGATTAGGGATCTGCAGTGTTCCCTGATGAAGTCAGTTCCCAGAGGCAGATTTGGGCTCAATGGGAAAGAACTTTCTAACAAGCACCACGCAGAACAACTAATCCCAGGGAGCCAGGCATGATGGAAAATGGGCCAGACTGGAGCCCGAAGACCGGGGCCAATGGACACCGGCACTCCACTTCTCTCCTTTAGTACTGACCTCTAGTTTTGTTTTTTAAAGTTTTACTTATTATTTATTTGCAAGAGACAGACACACAGACAGAGAGAATGGGTGTGTCAGGGCCTCCAGCCACTACAAATGAACTCCAGACACATGCGACACCTTGTGCATCTGGCTTATTTGGGTCCTGGGGAATAGAACCTGGGTCCTTTGGCTTTGCAGGCGAATGTCTTAACTGTTAAGCCATCTCTCCAGTCCTGAACTCTAGGTTTAACTGTGCTTTTTCTAACCAAAACCTGGCTCTCCCCTGCTTCTCATGGGGATCCATCCTGGCCTCCCACAAAGGATACTGGGAAATTTGGGGAGGCATGTTTGGTTGTCACTCAGGACAGCAGAGTGGTGCTGGTTTCTGGTGCACAGCTAGGACGTTGCTTAGCATCCCACAAGACTTGGGGAAGCCCCCACAACGCAGCTACCTGGTTCTAAATGTCAGTAGCACTGAGTTTGAGAAGCCCTGGCTCAGGCAGTAGATGAGAGCTGTCATGTGGGATAAATTTTTTTAATTAATTGTTTATTAACAACTTCCTTGATTGTAAACAATATCCCATGGTAATTCCCTCCCTTCTCCCACTTTCCCCTTTGATACTCCATTCTCCATCATATCCCCTCCCCCTCTCAATCAGTCTTTCTTTTATTTTGATGTCATCATCTTTTCCTCCTATTATACTGGTCTTGTGTAGGTAGTGTCAGGCACTCTGAGGTCATGGATATCCAGGCCATTTTGTGTCTGGAGGAGCACATTGTAAGGATTCCTACCCTTCCTTTGGCTCTTATATTCTTTCTGCCACCTCTTTGCAATGGACCCTGAGCCTTGGAAGGTGTGATGGAGACATTGCAGTGCTGAGCACTCCTCATGCACTATACTTGTTTTTAATGATCCACAAATGTTCTTTTACTTTTTAAAAATTCTTAATTATTTGTTTATTAGAGACAGAGAGAGAGAGGGAGAGAGAGAGAGAGAGAGAAAGAGAGAGAGAGAGAGAGAGAGAGAAAGTGAGAATGGGTGTACCAGGGCCTCTAGCCACTGCAAACAAACTCCAGATGCATGCGCCTTCATGTGCATCTGGCTTATGTGGGACCTTGAGAATTGAACCTGGGTCCTTAGGCTTCACAGGCAAGTGCCTTAACCGTTAAGCCAGTTTCAGCCCCACAAATATTCTTATCAGAAAATCACTGAGGTTTTACAGGAATGTGAAAATTCCACCTCCATATATCCCTGCCAATTGGAATCTCTTCCATAGTCAAAGCTCAGCTCAAAAGGCTCCCAAAGTTTTTCTATAGTATATGCATCACCTACCTACTTACCCCAGCTCTAAGTCTTATCTCTTTGGTACCTCTCGCTTTAATTCAACCAGCAGTGATATCCAGCATAAATTTTAATTAGTTGTCCTGAAGACGAATCTAAACTCATCACCATGAACCCCAGCCCTGAAGTATCATGTCTGTCATCTGTAACTCTTGGTGACATCATCTGGGCAGCCCAATCTCTTCTGCTCTTGTCTATGGTGCATGTGACTCTATCCTCTGGCCACATTCACTCCATGGCTGGCGCTCACCTTGGAACGTATCTCCCTAGCTTCTCTCACATCTCTCGTCTCCTCAGGTATCTGCTGGGACTTGAGACCTGCTTTCACAGCTTTCAGCAAGCAGAGCCCGCTCAGGAATTCGGCTCAGGAAAGCCAACCCTGTTATGTGTTGACAAGACTCAGCAGAACCTTAGTATGAATCTCCAAGACCTCCTCTATCTTGCATCTTGCATACATGAGAAAAACCAACGCCACGTGGGCATGATGCCAAGTTCTGCAGACAGCCTGCGATACGGCTTGTTCCCATTGGACTTCAGCGACAGCAGCCGTTCTGTGTGTCCATAGCTGATGCTGCGAAACTTTCCCCTGGGAGGCTGCGAGCAGGCAATTTCTGACGCGGCAGTGTTCTCAGCTCAGGCTCTCTTGGCTCAAATGAATTTGCATTGTTGTTTTTAAGCTAGACCCTTAGACGGGTGAGTTCAGGGAAACTTTGCTTGCCACAGTGCAGAAAAAGGGGTATTTATTCTTAATGGCATCAGTGCCTTTAACAACACCAACTGCCTTTTTGGTGACTGTTCTATCTGCCTTGTCCACAACTTAAGCCATATTCACTCCATTCCTCACTAAGCCAGATCTTTTTCACATCTTCCTGCTTGGATTTCTCATTATTCACCTTAATAAGCCCACTGACCAGCCACTGATTGAATGCTACGTTGTCTTGAAATTTCTTCAGTCAAACAACTTGGTCCATTATGACCTTTTAATTCAGCCGCACTCAAGTTATCAGGTCACAAGCTGAATGCAGGTATTTTTTTAAAAATATTTTATTTATTTATTTATTTGACAGAGAAAGAGGGAGGGGGAAGGAGAGAGAGAATGGGTGCGCCCGGGCCTCCAGCCACTGCAAAGGAACTCCAGACATGTGCCTCTCCTTGGGCATCTGGCTAATGTGGGCCCTGGGGAATTGAACATGGGCCCTTTGGCTTTGAAGGCAAACACCTTAACCACTAAGCCATCCCTCCAGCCCCAGCTAGTTATTTTTGAGAGACTATATCATGAAGGTCTCACTATCTGTGTTTCTGTCAGCATCCGGGTCTTCTACTTCCCCCCAGCATTTGGCTCCTTGAGCTTGGTTAACAGCATTCGAAGGCTCCTCTAACCCGTAACTAAACTTCCCCATTCCTCTCACAAACCAGTGCCCAAGGTCAGGTTGATCACCCCACTCATTCTTGGTGCTAATTTTCTATATTAGTTACTATTGTCATGACTGAGACCAAATGCATGACAGTAAATGACTCAAGGAAGGAAAGATCTGTCTTTGTTGATGGTTTGAGGGGATTTGGCCCATTATTCTGGGGAAGGAACGGCAGCAGGTTGCTCTGAGGGAGCAGAAGCATGTGTCTAGGACTCCTCACCTCACATCTCCATAAAACAGAAGGCAGAGGACGGGGAATGCTGGTACTCATCTGTCCCCCTTCCCACTTCTTCACTCTGGATCCTTAGCCAACGACATAATGCCACCCACATTGAAGGCGGGTCTTCCTTTGCTAATCCTCTCTGGAAATGGCTTCACAGACACTTCTGGAGATGTGGCTCCTACCAGAGTCTAAATCTAGTCAAGTTGACAACACAGATTAGCCATTATGGTGTCAAAAAAATGATTTTTCAACACAAACTTTTAAAGCCAGAAGGGCCTGGAGTGATATATTCCAAGTTCTGAAAGATAACAACTGTCAACCAAGGTTACTTTATCCTGCAAAGTTATCCATCCAAATAGATGGAGAAATAAAGACATTCCATGACAAAAGCAGGTTAAAGGAATATCTGAAGACAAAACCAGCTCTACAGAAAATACTTGATAGAATCCTCCATGCTGAACAAAAGGAAAAGCACACATATAAGGAACCTAGAAAAAACCAGCCATACTCAAATACCAGTTAACAGAAGAGAGCACAGGTAGAACAAGTAACACACACACACACACACAAATGGCAAACATAAATACACACCTTTCAATAATATCTCTTAATATCAACGGTCTCAATGCCCCAACGAAAAGACATAGATTTGCAGACTGGGTTAAAAAGCAGGATCCTACAATTTGTTGTCTTCAAGAAACTCACCTTTCTACAAAGGATAGACATTATCTTAGGGTGAAAGGTTGGAAGACGGTGTTTCAAGCAAATGGGCCTAGAAAACAAGCAGGGGTTGCTATCCTAATATCAGACAGGGTGGACTTTAGTCCGAAGTTAGTCAAAAAAGATAAGGAAGGTCACTTTATATTGATTAAGGGCACACTACAACAGGAGGACATTACAATCCTAAACATATATGCACCTAACATGGGGGCTCCCAAATTCGTCAAACAAACACTATTAGAACTAAGGTCACAGATAACACCAAACACAGTGGTGGTGGGTGACTTTAACACCCCACTCTCATCAATTGACAGGTCATCTAGGGAAAGAATAAACAGAGAGGCATCTGGACTAAATGAGGTCATAGAAGGAATGGACCTAACAGATATATACAGGATATTTCATCCAAAGGCTGCAGAATATACATTCTTTTCAGCAGCACATGGAACATTCTCTAAAATAGACCATATATTAGGACACAAAGCAAATCTTAACAAATTCAGGAAAATTGAAATAATTCCTTGCATTCTATCTGACCACAATGGAATTAAACTACAAATCAGTAGCAAGAAAGGCTATAGAGCATACACAAAATCATGGAAACTAAACAATACACTACTAAATGATGAGTGGGTCAATGAAGAAATCAAAAAGGAAATCAAAAAATTTATAGAGTCAAATGATAATGAGAACACAACATACCAAAATCTCTGGGACACAATGAAGGCAGTTCTAAGAGGTAAATTTATAGCCTTAAGTGCCTATATTAAGAAATTAGAAAGGTCGCAAGTAAATGACCTAATGCTTCGCCTTAAAGCCTTGGAAAAAGAAGAACAAGGCAAACCAAAAAGTAGTAGACGGGAAGAAATAATAAAGATTAGGGCAGAAATTAATGAAATAGAAACAAAAAGAACAATCCAAAGAATTAATGAAACAAAGAGTTGGTTCTTTGAAAGAATAAACAAGATTGATAAACCCTTAGCAAATCTGACCAAAAGAAAGAGAGAAGAGACACAAATTAATAAAATCAGAGATGAACAAGGTAACATCACAACAGATTCCAGAGAAATTCAAAAAATCATAGGGACATACTACAAAAGCATATACTCCACAAAGTATGAAAATCTGAAAGAAATGGATGATTTCCTTGATCTATATGACCTACCTAAATTAAATCAAAATGAGATTAATCACTTAAATAGACCTATAACAAACATGGAGATCCGAGCAGTTATCAATAATCTCCCAACTAAAAAAAGCCCAGGCCCGGATGGATTCACTGCTGAATTTTACCAGACTTTTAAGGAAGAGCTAATACCATTGCTTCTTAAGCTTTTCCAGGAAATAGAAAAAGAAGGAATCCTACCAAATTCCTTCTATGAGGCCAGCATCACCCTGATACCAAAACCAGGCAAAGATAGAACAAAAAAAGAAAATTACAGACCAATCTCCCTCATGAACATAGATGCAAAAATTCTCAACAAAATATTGGCAAACAGAATACAAGAGTATATCAAAAAGATCATTCACCCTGACCAAGTAGGCTTTATCCCAGAGATGCAGGGATGGTTCAACATACGCAAATCTATAAACGTAATACATTACATAAATGGGTTGAAGGACAAAAATCACATGATCATCTCATTAGATGCAGAGAAAGCATTTGACAAAATCCAACATCCCTTCATGATAAAAGTCCTACAGAGACTGGGAATAGAAGGAACATATCTCAATATAATAAAGGCTATTTATGACAAGCCTACAGCCAACATATTACTAAATGGGGAAAAACTGGAAGCTTTTCCACTAAAATCAGGAACAAGACAAGGGTGTCCACTGTCTCCACTTCTATTTAATATAGTTTTGGAAGTCTTAGCCATAGCAATAAGGCAAGAGTCACACATAAAAGGGATACAAATTGGAAAGGAAGAAATCAAGTTATCATTATTTGCAGATGACATGATTCTATACATAAAGGACCCTAAAGACTCTACTAGCAAGCTGTTAGAGCTGATCAAAACCTACAGCAATGTAGCAGGATACAAAATAAATACACAGAAATCAGTAGCCTTCGTATATGCTAACAACAAACACACAGAGGATGAAATCAGAGAATCACTCCCATTCACAATTGCATCAAAAAAAATAAAATACCTTGGAATAAACCTAACTAAGGAAGTAAAGAATCTATACAATGAGAACTTTAAGACACTCAAGCGAGAAATTGCAGAAGACACTAGAAAGTGGAGAAACATCCCTTGTTCCTGGCTTGGAAGAATCAATATCGTGAAAATGGCAATCTTACCTAAAGCAATCTACACATTTAATGCAATCCCTATCAAAATTCCAAAGGCTTTCTTCATGGAAATAGAAAAAACAATCCAAAAATTCATTTGGAATCATAAAAAACCTCGAATATCTAAAATAATACTGAGCAACAAAAAAGAGGCTGGTGGTATCACCATACCTGATTTTAACCTATACTACAGAGCCATAGTAACAAAAACAGCATGGTACTGGCACAAAAACAGACATGTAGATCAGTGGAACAGAATAGAGGACCCAGATGTAAGCCCAAGTAGCTATTGCCACCTGATATTCGATAAAAATGCCAAAAACACTCATTGGAGAAGAGACAGCCTCTTCAGCAAATGGTGTTTTGAAAACTGGATAAATATCTGCAGAAGGATGAAAATAGATTCTTCTCTCTCGCCATGCACAAGAATTAAGGCCAAATGGATTAAAGACCTTAACATCAGACCGGAAACTTTGAAACTGCTAGAGGAAAAAGTAGGGGAAACCCTTCAACATATTGGTCTTGGCAAAGACTTTCTGAATACAACACCAATTGCTCAGGCAATAAAACCACAGATTAACCACTGGGACCTAATGAAATTACAAAGATTTTGCACCGCAAAGGACACAGTGAAAAAAGCAAAGAGGCAACCTACAGAATGGGAAAAAATCTTCGCCAGCTATATATCTGATAGAGGATTAATATCTAGGATATACAAAGAACTCAAAAAGTTAACTAATAAGGAATCAAACAGGCCAATCAAAAAATGGGCTAAGGAGCTAAATAGAGAGTTCTCAAAGGAAGAAATACGAATGGCATATAAGCACCTAAAAAAATGTTCTACGTCACTAGTCATCAGGGAAATGCAGATTAAAACTACATTGAGATTCCATCTCACTCCTGTCAGATTGGCCACCATCATGAAAACAAATGATCATAAATGTTGGCGGGGATGTGGAAAAAAAGGAATCCTTCTGCACTGCTGGTGGGAATGCAATCTGGTCCAGCCACTGTGGAAAACAGTGTGGAGGTTCCTAAAGCAGCTAGAGATTGATCTACCATATGACCCAGCTATAGCACTCCTGGGCATATATCCAAAAGACTCATCTCATTTCCTTAGAAGTACATGCTCAACCATGTTTATTGCTGCTCAATTTATAATAGCTGGGAAATGGAACCAGCCTAGATGTCCCTCAACAGATGAGTGGATAATGAAGATGTGGTACATTTATACAATGGAGTTCTACTCAGCGGTAAAGAAAAATGAAGTTATGAAATTTGCAGAAAAATGGATGGACCTGGAAAGTATACTAAGTCAGGTAACCCAGGCCCAGAAAGCCAAGCGCCACATGTTCTCCCTCATATGGGGATCCTAGCTACAGATGACTGGGCTTCTGTGTGAGAATGAAAATACTTAGTAGCAGAGGCCAGTAAGTTGAAAAGGAAACATAAAGGGTGGAGAAAGGAAGGGAGGAAGATACTTAATAGGTTGATATTGTATATATGTAATTACAATGATTGTAATGGGGAGGTAATATGATTGAGAATAGAATTTCAAACGGGAAAGTGTGGGGGTGGGGAGGGAGGGAATCACCATGGGATATATTTTATAATCATGGAAAATGTTAATAAAAATTAAAAAAAAAAAATGATTTTGTACCTACTCAGGGCATGGTGCATGTATCGGCATGTATATACCTACTCAGAGCATGGTGCATGTATGTTCACATAGACACCTATTCAGTGCATGGTGCATGTTTGTGCATGTAGGGCATGAAGGAATCTATTTGAACAAATTAAATCCTACTCCTAAAGAGAAAGAAGATTTGTAAATAGAAATTTGTTGAACTTTTGGATGTGGGAGAATCGTTCCTGCTTCACCTGAAATGCTCCTTATGCAATGATGAATGAAGATTGCTGGTAAAGAAGGGAAAGAAAGTGAGAGAAGTGATCCAGGAGGGCGGAAGCAGCAAGTCATTTTGTTTTCCTAAAATCCAGTTCCCAATCTTCACGACCACTCACTGATCATGACCCTCTAACGTGATTCTGTTGGAAAACAAATCCGTTGCTTTGGTAGGCTCTAAAGCATTTTGAAAAATAGACATCATTCTTCGTTTCCACTTAATTTTGTTTTTGTTTTTGTTTTTTTGAGGTAGGGTCTCACTGTAGCTCAGGCTGACCTGGAATTCACTCTGTAGTCTCAGGCCATCCTCAAACTCATGGGCATCCTCCCACCTCTGCCTCCTGAGAGCAGGGATTAAAGGCGTGCACCACCACGCCCGGCTAAATGTTTCCACTTCATTTTTCTCTCACTCCAGTTCTTGAAACAGATTTCCTCTCAAAAAAATATTGTAATTTTATTAGAAAATATCCATCTATAGCTATGTGTAAGTAATATTAGTTACTTTTAGTTTTCATAATATCATAAAAGGCAAGAATGCCTTGGGGCTGAGCTACATGCCTGTGGTATTAATTGCATGGAGGGAAGCCATGCTACAGAAACAGGTTTGGATGAGAAATGAGATAGCATTTGTTTTTCTGATTTTTCACGGTAGGGTCTCACTCTAGCCCAGACTGACCTGGAATTCACTATGGAGTCTCAGGGTGGCTGTGAATTCACGGCGATCCTCCTACCTCTGCCTCCCTCTGCTGGGATTAAAGGCATATGCCACCATGCCCGGCGAGATAGTGTTTTTAAAATGAGAGTGAGTTTGGATTCTTCTGTCTTAAATTTTAATAAATATCAGCTTTCTGAAATCCAGCTTAACCCAGGACTTACAGAGCCAAATAAACTTTAACACTGTAGAAACATCACTCTGCAGCAAATGAACCCAGCGAATAAGGAGGAGACATATACCTTAGTTCCAATTTTGCTATCAAGCCTATAAAAAATGAATTTAAAGTAGAAGTAACTATGTGCACCTATTCTCCAAAATGCATATAAATCCATAAGAAAACATGCTGGCTTTTTTTGGTTAAAGCCAGTTTTGAGCTCTAGAGGACAACCTGCCTCTGGATCCACCAGAGGCTTCTGAAGTGGAGCTTTTCAGTGGGGACCTAAGTGTGATCGCACTCTGATTTTAGCAACAGCACTTGACCACTGATACATTTTCCCAACCTGTTTCTATTAGGAAAGAATGTGTTTACCTGGTGGAACTATTTCTGAGATGTTCCATGGTGGGGAGTTCCTTCCATTCTTTCCCTCTTCTGGAGCAGACTCTAGTTGAGAGGCACACACTTCCAGGGCTTGGGGAAAATATGCTAAATTATTTAAGTATTAATCCAGGTGAAAAGGATGTGAGGAACCCACTATCCCTTAGGAGTTTTTCCTCCCACCTTAGGGTGTTGTGACCTCAGACAATAATTCCTTTAACATATCAGCTCCAGAAAGAACCTCTAGGCAGGTTTCCAGCAAGGTTTTCTCCTCTGCCCTCTGGGTAAAGAAATGAAGGTGACTGAACATTTGAGCTTCCTCACAGAGAGCAGCTGCCCCACAGTCAGCAGACCTTCTGTGGTCAAGGCAAAAACATATAGGCAAATCACTGAGATGTTGGGGTCCTACTGGAATGTGTGGTTCCACTCTAGCCTGACTGATGGTTTGTGCATCTGTGGCTCTGCATAGTCTTGTTACCATGAGTATAGGAGACTATGAGATGATAAGCAAATAATAATGGTAATGATGAAGTCCATGTTTTCAAAACAACACTTATGATATGACCCCCATGCGAAGATAAAAGGTGCCCGAAATGCTAATGGTCACTGCATGTGGACGTTTGTATTTGAGGTGGTTTTTCTTGCTGCTTTTCATACTGTCTTGATGGGGTGTCCTTGGGTTTGTTTATAAGCGGTGCTGGGGAACAGGAAGAGAAATGCAGAAGAAAAGGTGGAAATGCCAATGTAAGGATGCATTTCTGGTTGCTCTCTGCTACAAGCAACTGGAACATAAGTGTTTGGGACATTCTGAGGAACTTTGTGAAGCGCCTATGAGAATGGTCCATCCAGAGGACCGAAAGAGAAACTGTTTCCATGTGTTCCATTACACAGTGGTCAAGGGTTACTATAGAAACCTAACACTACATTTCTGGTTTGGCCAACAGAACCAAGAATGCCTGGCAGCTTTGCACATGCTCACCCAGGCCCAAAGCAAACAGAGAGAGGAAAAGGTCTGGACTTGAGATGTGCCCCACCGCTTAAGAGCTATTGTCAAGGTCTGAGTATGAAATGTCCCTCACAGGTGTCATATTTGGTTCCTGCTAGTGGCACCATATATATATATACACACACATATATATACATACATACACACACACACACACACACACATATATATATATATATATATATATATATATATATATATATATATATATATGTATGTATGTATCAGCCCAAACTGACTTGGAATTTACTATGTAGTTTCAGGGTGGTCTCAAACTCACGAATTCTCCTACTTCTGCATCCCAAGTGCTGGGATTAAAGGTGTGTGCCACCACGCCCTGATGGCACAGTTTTTGAAGGTTGTGGAAGCTTCAGCAGGTGGAGTCGAGCTGGAGCAGTGGTGAGTGGGGCAGGCCTTGAAAGGTCCAGTCCTTCGTGTCCTGGATGTGGCCACTCCACCTCCTGCTGAGCTAATACTGAAATCGTGAGCCCTTTTGCCTCAGGCTGCTTCCATCAGGCATTTTGTCATAGCAATGAGAAAGTAACTAGTGTGCCCTTTCAGCCACGAGCTCACCGCTGGGGAGGGGAGTTAGTTTCATACACCAGTCACCTCTTAATAACTGGAAACAAAGCTTCAACGCGTACACCTTTGGGGTGCACATTTCGTATCCAAGCCGTAACAGACAGCCTGGAAAGGGCAAAACCATAGGAAAATGAAAAGGGCAGTGGTTGTTAAGTGTTGAGGGATGGGGGAATGAGGGACAAATGATAGGTGCAAAGGGATATAGAGACAGTGTAACTATTTTATGTCACCCCATGATGTTATGTACTTGTCATAACATTTGGTTTATTTATTTATTTTAGTTTTTTTCAATGTAGGGTCTCACTCTAGCCTAGGCTGACCTGGAATTCACTATGTAGTCTCAGGGTGGCCTCAAACTCACAGGGATCCTCCTGCCCCTGCTTCACAGGTGCTGGGATTAAAGGTGTGCACCACCACACCCAGCTGTTTGTCATAATATTTGTCCAAATCCAGAGAACATACATTAAGATAAGTGTGTGTGTGTGTGTGTGTGTGTGTGTGTGTGTGTGTGTGTAAACTAGACTGTAAGTGATGGTGATCTTAATGTAGGCTGACTGTAACAAACATACCTTTCTGGTTCAGGATGCTGGTGATGGGCAAGGCTGCAAATAGACAGTGACCCGTGAATTATATGGGAATTCCATGTATTTTGCACTTAAGCCCAAAACTACTACATAAACCTGTTTAAACTATGGGCTAGGGTGTAGCAAAGTTGATGAGTCCTTTCCCAGCATGAACAAAGGCCTAGGTTTGATCCCCAGCCCCTCATGCATTGGATTTGGTGGTATATACCTGCAATCCCAGCACTAGGAAAGTGGAGGCAGAATCATTAGAAGTTTAAGGTCATCCTCAGCAAACAGTGACGTCAGGGCCAGGCTGATAACATGAGACTCTGTTTCAAAAAAAAAAAAAAATCAATTTAAATAAAACTGCATACATAGCAGAAGTAAATGGCAACAAAAAAATTCAAAGTTTATTTATTTATTTGTTTTTATTGTTTTTGGTTTTCCAAGGTACGGTCTCAACTCTAGCTCATGTTGACCTGAGATTCACTGTTAGTCACAGGGTGGCCTCGAACTCTCGGTGATCCTCCTAACTCTGCCTCCTGAGTGCTGGGATTAAAGGTGCCTACCACAACACCTGGCCAAAGTTTAATATTTTCATTAAGAGAGTTTACTATAATAATTGGGTGGGTTTTGTTCTTGTTGTCCCAGGACAGTTCTAGCAGGTCAATCCTCTACAAATCCTTCCTCGGATTCTTTCTTGCACTATTAGTAGAAAACCCTGAGCAGCCACCAGAATTCAATCATCAACTCTGTGCAAACTGAAACCCCGAATTTCAGGGAAGCGTAAGTGCTTTGCACATGTGGGGGACATCAGCTGACTGCTTCCAGCCCGGGCTCAGCAGTGGCTATGACATTATCAGCGGCTCCCACAAGGGATCGTCTTCTCATTGCTGACATCTGAGTCACTCTGGGCATTGGAATAACCACACAGTGGCTTTTGCCAAAGGAAAGGATTGCCACATGTTTTAATACATAGAGAATAAGATGAGAAATACTCAATCACATATGTGTGGAAAATGGTGCCCTTAACTTGACTTGTCTCTTTGGAAGCCTTGCATAAACAGAGCAGAGCATGAAAACACCACACTCCTTTCACTTGATATGATCACCAGGAGAAAATGTGCATGCCATCAAAGAGATCTGTGTCACTCACTTGCCTCAGAATGAATTAATTCTAGTCTGAGATGCATGCCCAGCTAACCCAACCACTGAAAAACCTTCTGCATTGGCAGATCGCCTGGGAACACAGTGGGTCCTAAATATAGCCTCTCTCTCTCTCTTTCACTTATTTATTTTTTAGCTCTCCTGGCACAATGGGAGCAGACAAATCATTGACCTTTTATACATGTTTTCACACCATCAGCCACAAATCATCTATCTAGACTAGAGTTCATTCTTATAGACAATTCATACTTGCCATCTCTTTTTCCATTCTCTTGGTGTCATTATGTGATGAAATAATAATGATTAGATGAAAAGCTGCCAGACTCTTTTTTAAACAATCGTCTCCCCACACCCCTGCACTGGAAAAGTTTTTCTGCTTGTTCCCCAGATAATTCTGTTTTTATCACAGCTGAGACATTATCTATATCAGAATTCCTCTAGTATCTTAAATTCTGGTCTTGTGTTCTCTATCCTCCATCCTCTCCCCCTCCTCCCCTTCCCTTCCATTCTATTTTCTTTCTCTTCCAGTTTAATTATCTGAAAATGTCTCTTTGCTCACCAGCCTATAAAGAGCATGAGAGTTGAGACCTAGGACCTGGATTGGTTATTGGTATGGGAAAGATGCCCATTGACTACTTAAGGAATATGTGCAATGTTCTAACATCCATTTCCTGAATGGAATTCAGATCACACACGTCTGGGGTTGGTGTAGATCAGTTTCTTTGTATGAAGAGAAACTCAACTCCCAGATCCGAGTTCTCGAGCTTTCTGACCCTTGGGCTAGAGAGAGAGAGAGAGCGGTCTTTACTTGGGGTTTTACGACTGTTTGTCAAGATTTCCTAATACTGAGATTCTATGGTTGTGAACCAGGGTTTGTAGGTGGAAAGACAAAATAGTGTACTAACTTCTAGGGTTGTGTCTGGAACTACTGAGAGGATGGAGTTCCCAGCCAGTGAGATGGAGAATGCTGTGGATACCTTTGGGTTGTGCATAAAGAACACTGCTTCAGGGTTTGTTGGTTGAATTTAAAACACTTACTTTTCCAAGCAGTAGAGATACTGAGGAGGTAGTTATGCAAGTCTAGAACTTATGAAGGACATTTGGACTAGTGACGTAGATTTCAGTGTACTGCGTCAGACAGCGTGCCAGGGCACCCATGGCACTGAAGAGATAAGCAATGGTGGGAGCCGTGGAAGAACTAGCAAATGCAGCTGAGCAGCAGGAGGCGACGGGACAGGAGTAAAACCAAAAATGTAATGTTATGGAAGCCATCTGAAGAAAAGTGTGCCAAGGAAAGGGGAGCTATTAACTTTGTCAAATACTTCTAATCCAAGACAACATTTGCAAATTAAATTTCACTGCATGCAACCTGTTACTTTCATTTTGCAGAGACAAAGCTGTAACAGAAACAACCGAAGGATAAGAGGTGAATCAGAGGTGTCAGTCATGATAGCTGGGAGAGATTCAGAGTATAGCAACCGATTGTCATGACAACTGGGAAGCAGGAAGGGGCCAGAACAAGACACAGTCCCCAAGGGTGTGCCTCCAGTGACTTCTTCCAGCGAGGCTCTACCAAACGTAGATTCCACCACTTACCACTGTTCACCACGTCTCCACAATACTGTAGCACATGGATCCACCAAGGGATTACAGCTCCCAAGATCTAACTGTCTCTGGAAATACTGTCAGAAAATCACCCTAAGTGCTAAAGCAGGGACAAGCAGCTGGGCGTGGGGGCGCACGCCTTTAATCCCAGCATTTGGGAGGCCTAGGTAGGATGATCGCTGTGAGTTCAAAGCCACCCTGAGACTACAGAGTAAATTGCAGGTCAGCCTGGGCTAGAGTGAGATCCTATCTTGAAAAACCCAACACACACACACACACACACACACACACACACACACACACACACACAAAGAGAGAGAGAGAGAACCACCAAAGAGGAGAGAGGAATGTCAAAGTGGTTCTGTGAGTAGACAAACACTATTGTTCTAGGACTGGAGCTTTAGGAGGGACCAGACCTACATGATGATGCAGGAGGTCCCTGCCCCCCATGAACCCTAATCCTCGGGCCCTCATCCAAGTTTATCATAGAAATTGAAGAACATGGACACAGAAGAGTAAGTTATAGTGACTTCATTAAAGGCAGGCTAAAAACAGGACGGAAGTGAAGGCATGGAAGCTGAGAAGAGTTCTCCTCACCCAGAATGGGGGGAGGAAACCAGGAAAGTCTCACCTGGAAGCTTGGATTAATTTCTTTTATATACTATGTATCCCACTGGGATGAGCTTCCTCACCACCTTAGGGTGTGCACAAAAGACCTTGATTGGCTAGCGGGCAAGGAACACTGACTCCGGAAGGGTCCTCTGGCAGGGGCTGACAGGAGAAGTTGAGGAAGAAACTGGAAATTGCTGCTGCTGCTGCTCATAGCCATCTGGGATGAGACTGAATCAGACTGGAGTTGCCCCACCAAGACAGAGTGACATCTATATTTCTGTGGTCCTGTCCCTAGCTGAATACCTCTTTATATACCAAAAAAAAAAAAAAAAAAAAAGCAGGCAGGGCGTGGTGGCACACACCTTTAGTCCCAGCATTTGGGAAGCAGAGGTAGGAGAATCACCATGAGTTCAGTTCAGCCTGAGACTATATAGTGAATTCCCCAGGTCAGCCTGGACTAGAGCAAGACCCTGCCTTGAAAAACCAAAAATAAATTTAATTATTATTATTTTTTAAAACAGCTAACTTGCTCCTAAGCCTTATCACTGTGGCTTGAGTGTCTGTGTCTCTTGATGTTCCTGTTGAAGCCTACCCTCCAGTGCCTTGCTCAGGAGGGGTGCACTCTTGAGGACGTGTGTAGGGCTGAGGAGGAGGGAGGGTTTATGAGTGGGATTAGAGCCCTGTAAGGAAATAGCAGAAGGAAGGCAACACGTACGAGAAACAGGCGATCATCAGACGCTGAGTCGTGAGCACCTCGATCTTTCCCAGCCTCCGGAACTGTTCTTCATAGATGGCCAAGTCCAAGGAGGCAAATGTGTGACTGATATGGTGAAGAGAATCTGTGACGTCTTCACTTTTTAGTGAAAAATAAAACCAGATTGATACAGGAACTTTGGGATGTCCTCTGCCAATGCACCAATGTCCACCAAAGCACTAGTAATTTGGGGGTGTCTCCAGATTCTTGTCTTATGAATTTGATGAGTGAACACAGATCAGAGGATAAGGTTCAGAAAGATTTTATTATAGCTCAGAACTTTAGGAGGGAGATCTTTAAGAGAAGGGGAGTTAAGGGAAGGGAGGAAGACATAGATTAGAGCTTTAGGAGAAGAAGGGGGTGGGTCTTAAGTCTGGAATATAAGAGAAGAAAACAAGGCAGAGAGATCTAGCCCAGTGATGCAGGAAGGGTTTGAGAATCCCAACTTGAGACTTAGGTTGGGAATTTTTATGTGAGCCCAGTGGATGAACAGCTGTCTAGCTTGTTATTCTCTCTCTCTCTCTCTCTCTCTCTTTTTTTTTTTTTTTTTGGTTTTTTGAAGTAGGGTTTCACTCTGGCTCAGGCTCACCTGGAATTCACTAGGTAGTTTCAGGGTGGCCTCGAACTCTTGGCGATCCTCCTACCTCTGCCTCCAGAGTGCTGGAATTAAAGGCGTGCACCACCATGCCTGGATAGCTTGTTACTCTTGAAGGCAGGTGTCTGTGGTCAAGATTTCTGGAAAAGGGAAATCTTGCCTGAAATCTTGATCCTCCAGGAAGGGCCTTTTCAAAAGGGAGTGGAAGGAGGGACTCCTTAAGGCATCAGGGATAAAGAAAGGCCAGATTCTTCTGATGTTTCTGACCTGTCATGAAGGGTGATGGCCTAGATTATCCCCTGCAGACCCAAGAACAATTCCCACATTTAGCCAAAAGAAAGTTTTGGGGGCCCTGCCACACCCGAATTGCATCAAGGTCATTTCATAATAAGGTGTACAAGATTTAAGGAGGGAAGAAACAGGATACCCAGGAGAGCTGGGGAGCAGATAGATTATTGCAGTGCACCGAGGCCCCAGTCACAAGTGTGAAATGACTCCAGTTAAAGAGGCTGAGTGTTGTAGGGCGACCTGGTAGCAGGGAAGCAGTGACTCTGGCTTCAATCCCATTCCTTTCATTTCCCTTTCTGCCACTGACACCACCAGGACGTTACAAATGAGCCCAGGCCTTATGGCAAGTTTTTAACACAGCAGCCCCTGCTGGACATCCCATGAACTACTTACTACCTCAGGGCAGTTTCCTTTCAGAACCCCGTGGGGAGCCAAGTTCCTACCTCTGCTCAGCTGCTCTTAGCAATTGCTAAAGTAAAAAGCAAATACTGCAGGACAATCAGGGGGGCATTTCCACTCTGATTCCGAGGTTTGAGGAGTTGTGTAGCAACTAACAGGCATATATATCCCACGAAACAATTGTAGGTAAGAATAAAATCGAAGGGTTGGAGACATGGCTTAGTGGTTAATGTGCTTGCCTGAGAAGTGTAAGGGTCGGAAAATCCTGGACTCAAATAGTGTGTAAAAGCAAAGAGTGATAATTGTGCAGAATCAGCCAGCAAGCAGGGGGTCAACCATTCATACAGCATGGTGACCCCAAGAGGAGCATGCAGGCACCTTTGAAGCACAGCGAGGGGGAGATCCAGGTGGGTTAGGTGATCTTTAAAAATGATTGGCTAGGCAAGCAGTGGTTACAGTTGTAGGTCTTTGATTGGTTAGGGCAAAAGGCCTGAAAGGGACCCGTCTCCAGGAACTGACTCAGCCCCTGGGCGGCGGTCTCCTCCTGCCACGTGTCAGGGTCACTATTGATGAACAGCCCGCCCTTTTCCAGAAGTCCTGCCTGCCTCTCCAGCAAACTGAAACTTAGGCCTAGTTAGGGTGGCACCTTCCTGAAGCCTGTCATGGCGTCAGTTTGATCCTTTCAAGAAGCCCAAGGACCCAGATTTGATTCCCCAGGACCCACATAAGCTAAATGCTCAAGGTGGCACATGCATCTGGAGTTCGTTTGCAGTGCCTAGAGAGGTCTGGCATGCCCATTCTCTCTCTCTCTCTGTATCCTTCTGTCTCTTTGCATCTTTCTGCTTACAAATGATTAAATAAAATATTAGGGGGAAAAAGAGAATCTTGTAAAAAAAAAATTATACATTTTAAACAAAGAAGAGACATGTACGTCTTAACTCTCCCTAGAATCTTGCACTTGTAAAAGCCAGTCCACATAAGTCACCAGAAGATTTGATCTTTGTGTCACCATTTACTCCAAATGAGTAATTCTGCATAGACGGCCTCAGCAAAAATGCTATCAATGGGCTAAGGAGATGGCTCAGTGGTTAAGGAAGCTTGCTTGCAAACCCTGCCAACTCGGGTTCAATTGCCCCGCACCTACGTAAAGCCTTCACAAAGCGGTTTATGCATCTGGAATTTATTTGCACACACCTATGCACACACACAATACAAATAAAAAACTTAAAAAGCACTAGTGGCTTGTATAGATATGTGTTGACATGAGATGCCATCATGCTGCGGGTGTGTGTGTGAGAAGAGTCTTTCAGGAGATTGTTCGGTTCTCTTCTACAACCTGACACTGTGAGGGTTTTGTTTTATTTTGTTTCGAGGCAGGGTCTCACTCCAGCCCAGGCCGACCTGGGATTCACTCCGTAGTCTCAGGGTGGCCTGGAACTCAAGGCAATCCTCCTACCTCTGCACCACCACATGAGTTTTCTTCTTCAAAAACTAGCTGGGTGTGATGGCGCATGCCTTTAAGCCCAGCCAATAAATATTTTTTAAAGTGTTCGACATCTTTTTTTGTTTTGTTTTGTTTTTTTCGAGGTAGGGTCTCACTCTAGCTCAGGCTGACCTGGAATTCACTATGTAGTGTCAGGGTGGCCTCAAACTCACAGCAATCCTCCTACCTCTGCCTCCTGAGTGCTGGGATTAAAGGCATGCGCCACCATGACCACCTTGAGGTATATATTTTATTTTAAATGTGGCAGCACTGTCATTTCCCTGGATTTTAATGAACAATTCCTGTTATTTTCAGATGTGATAACGGGGTTGTGGCTATTTTAAAAAGCTCTTATAGAAACACATAATAAAAACTTGCATAGACCAAATAATATATTGAGGGTTTGTTCCAAGCTCCTAATGAAGACCAAGTTAATGGGACACGTGGATAAGGTCTGACCACAGGCTGTTTGGCTCGCAGCCTGGCTAATGTTCTATGTTCTTTGTGTACGCAGGTTCAGAGTTCGCCATGGTTAAAAAGCATAAGGTATTCAACCAGGTTGTCAAACTCAGTGGATATCACCCTGTACTTGGTCCACATGTTGTGGAACACTCACTGCAACCTCAGACCTCCCTCTGAGTCTCTGGGCTCCTCTCCAGCTCATGCTCCTGTCCCCCCACTCGCCCTTCATTCAGCCCGGGGTAGGATGACAGAGGGGCTTTCTTCTTAGCATTATGAGAGGCCTCGTGTGGACGGGCCAACTCATCTGCTTTTCCACCCTGGCCTCCTACTACAACTGCACAGACTTACTTAGAAATAAAGTATGCAAGCCGAGTAAACTCTCACAAGGAAAGCACTAGACAGTTTGCCAATTTATTTGTTATGGGATATCACAGCTGCAACCGGCATTCCCACTTAGAGATCACTCATCTTTAGCGGACTTTACCAAAGTGCCCCAATAACTTTTTATGTGAACTCGAGATAGCCAAAACATTTGAAATCTTTGCCACCAGCGGCACTCGGAAATTTCTCTTCATTAAGGTTTCTTGGGGAATAATCCAGCGAATGGTTTTGGGGGCACTGTTGAGTGAGTCCGCTGATATACAGGCATAAAAGAAAGGCCGGTTTGGTTTTCTTTCTGAACAGAAGTTGGTCTCCTCCCGATGACGTTTTGCTGCTGATTTGTGACTGCTGTGTGAATCATATGGCCTTTCTGACTCGCAGTAATGCACGTTCTTCTTTCTTCTGTGTTGCTCTTCACTGTGTACACAACTGTTGTCAGAGTCCTGGTGAACACTAGACTTTCTAAGCAGACCAAGTTTGATCTTCTTTTTATCTTTGCTTTCTGGGCGCATGTGATGAGACTTGAGATGGTCTTTTACATGATGCGATTTAAAACTTGATTCACTGGAGGAGGAGGTTAAAGGGTAGGCCGTTTTACTCTGCATGGTCCAGGAAACTTTCTCTTCACTGAAGGCAGTGGAAGATGCTGTAGACTGAATTTCCCCAGCACCTGATGAACGATGACACACCAACTCAGAGGACTGCATTTTGGAGGAGGACCTGTACTTCCTGCTTCTGTGAGAGTCGCAGGAGGACAGTGTGGTATATAAGCTATGTTTTCTGCAGGCTTTCGCTTGATGGACACCCGGCCCTTCACCATAAAAGGGTTTCAAGTATGCTGCCTCTTTCATCTGTAAGAATTTTTCCAAAGGAATGCCTTTCTCTACTGCGAAGAGAAAGTCATCTGACTCCTGGCTTAAGTAAAAGTTGGTTTCTAAAAATACACAGTCCTCACTGTCGCTTTCTTTGGGAGCTAGAGATCTCTCTGGGTTAGGCGAAGTCCTGGTCTTTATGCCAGTATCAGTGAAGCCATCAGCGGCCTTCCGGGCGGAATGTGACTCAGGAAAGCCGGCAGCCTTTTGCTGAGTGCAGAAATCAGAAGGCTTATATGCACTCTCTTTTTGAAACAATTCATGACATCTGTTATTTTTTCTTGGAGTCATGTGGGCTTTTAACTCTAGACGACCTGTAGTGTCTTTCTGCTCCACCCCCCGTAGATCAGGGCCCAAGGTGTGCACGTGGCTTGGTTCTTTTCTGAAGAGCGCTGAATTTTCCTGTAGATTTTGCTTTTTGAAAGAAATACATGGTTGTTGTATAAGTCCTTTATCAATGGGAAAAGTACATTTCTCCCCACGACCATCTCGTCTTTCACAACTTGGAGCTGTACTTAATTGAAGAGTAGGCTTGGGTGGGCCACTTGGTGCAGGGGCCACGTTGTTACCGGAAGACCTCAGAGCCGAATCACCCTGCAGATTAGGGCCCAAGGTGTGTACGTGGCTTGGTTCCCGGACTTTTTTGAAGAGCACTGAATTTTCGTGTAGATTTTGCTTTGTGAAAGAAAAAGGTTGTTGTTGTACAAGTCCTTGATCAATGGGAAGAGTACATTTCCTCCCACTATCATCTCCTTTGTTACAACTTGGAACTGTACTTGATTTAGGAGTAGGCTTGGCTAGGACACTTGGTGCAGGGGCCATGTTGTTACTGGAAGACCCCAGGACAGCACGTAAGTATTTTTGCTGTAAATTGAGATCTATTTCACGAAGAGCTGTTTTATCAAAAAGTAACAAAAGTCTGTTTGTTTTCTTTGGTGCTTTGACAGCAGAATGAATACACTTAGGCAAAGGTTTGGATCTAGCCTGGGCGTTGACCATTGCATACGATTCGCTCACAATTCTGGAGAAGGTTTCTGACTGCAGCTCCAGTGATTTCCTGGAAATGTGCATGAGAAGTTTGTCTCTTTCCTCCACTGAATACTTTAGGAAAATAGGAGTCGGCGGGTGCTCACTAGCAGAAGCAGTAACCGCAGATGCCCCATTTCCTAGCTTTTCAATGCTGTTCGGCCTTGTCACAGTATCCTTCTTACCACTTGAACCAGCAATCAGTACTTTCCTACTGACACGGTCTTTTTGATAACTGTATTTCAAACTAGGTTCTTTAACTCCTGGAGATATAAAATTCATTTCTTTATGTCTCGGATAATGTCTCCAACTGTTATCTTCAGAAATACCCACTTTGGAGTGGAAGTTAAGCTTCTGTAAGGATATTTTTGCCATCTCTGGTAGCAGATTCAGTTTTATTTCAATGACTTTTGAAGCTAAGTGTTTAGTGAGCTTATTTTTTTCTTCAGGGGTAAGATGTTTTAAAGGAGGTTTGCCTTGCAATACGGAGTACGTTCTGGATGATGTATCTGGACCCTCCGCAGGAGGTGGTGACTGTTCGTCATCAGCTCTATCGTCATGTACTTTCTCCAATCCACCTGAAGGAAATTTGTTTTCAATTATATTTCCAACAGAGGCTTCAAAGACAGTTTTAAATGCTTCATAAATGGAAAACAAACATTCTTTGAGCATTTTTCTCTCATCCCCTTCTACCTGAGATGCTGTGGGCACAGTCTGTGTGTTGGCCCCTTGCTGCTGGACCTCCCGGCTGCTTGTGTCCCTTCCAAGCTCATCACCCTGTTCGCTCTGCTTGGGAGGCAAGGAACACCCGCCAGCATCAGACGTTTGGGGTCTGGGTACGGATTCCCCTACCACTGAAGAGGGCTGCTCTGAGGGTGAAACAATGCACTTTTTGTTTTGCTCCATCATGGACAAGTCAGGGTTTTTAATGATCTTGAAATCATCATGCCCTGGAACAAGCCTATTTCTTGTTTGTAGAGTTATGTTGATTTTATCTGTTCTACTTACAAAGCTTTCTTCTGACTTACCATGAGGAAGTCTCTGCATCTTTACCACTGAGGGCTGGGGATCCCAAGCATCTGGGTTTGTACAGTTCGTTGCCCCTTTTGTAATTGTTAAGGTGTCCTTCATTCCACAAGCGCCGGGTGACTTCTCCCCATATTTAGAAAGACGGTGTTTTACCTTTCTTATCACTATTTCAGAGGCGAATGTTTCTTCATTTTGAGGTGTACTTGCAATGGTGACACTCCTGTGAAGTATTGCTAAGGCATCCTGACTATAGGAAACCATGTTGTTTGGTTTGCTGAGGGCATGTTCCAACTTTATTCTACTGCGTGCACTGCTGTGCCCCAACATACCAGGCATCTCTGAAATTGGGTATATGGGGAAGCTCATTGTTAAATCTTTGGTGCTCACCTCTGTTTTCGGATGTGTTTTTGCTAATCTGCCTTTCTGACTTTGGGGAGAAAGAAAGACATAGGCAGGAAGTGAAGCTGAAACATTTCTCTGAGACCATTTTTGTTCTTGAATGTTTCGTTTTAAGTGAGGCAATTCTAGTTTCTTTTGAAGTGGAAAGTTAACAGAAATGAAGGCACTTGAGTTCGTTTGGTGCACACTTGGAGACTGTGGCACTTGCTTTTTTGTAATAATGCCCCTGTCCGCTATATTTTGAGGGTTACTTTGCTTGGTGATTTTTATTTTTCTGTATGATAGATGTTTCTGTGGTGTTAACACCTTGAGAGAATGTAATTTGCTTATTGTAATAGGATTTTGTTTATCTTTCTCTAGCTTATCAAACTGAGCTGAGCCCAAAGATTTTGGACATAGTTTTGATGACGTTCTGCTCTGGTGAGCATCTCCCTCGATAGCAGGAAATCCTCTTGCACTTATAGGGGTGCCAAGTGTGACAAACGTCTCCTTGGATGTCTTCATTGGCAGTGGAATTAAAAGCTTTGCACGTACTTTATGGTGTAAGGTATCTGTAATTTCAGTGTTTTTCTTCTGATTTCCCATATTATTTGCCTGTAGTGAGGGGTAGGAATGAAATGTAGTAAAGTGTTCTTTTTCAGGCTTTTCTGGCAGTGCCCTTTTCCCCAATAAAAGCGCTAGTGGTTTGTTTCCACTTCCTATGATATCGATGCCAGTGAAATGGATGGGACCACCTTGTGAGCTTGAACCTCCTTCTGACTTAACTTGTAGATGTGCACTTTTGTTCTGGGCTCTGCTCACTACCTCTGCGTTTCCTGGCCACTCGGCTGCTCTCGGGACCATGCGGTCTTCTGCTTTTTTAACAGTATTCTCACTGCCATCTTCCGCCACTGTGTCTCTGTATGCTACTTCCTGGGCGCCTGGTGATTCCTGCAGCTGCTGCTGTGGGCCTGCAATTTCTGCCATGTCCTCCTCTTTGTTCTGTGAATCCACAGGAAAGGGAAATGCTGGTGGTGTGGATATAAAAGTCCTTGTCAGCACCGTGCGTGGCTCACTTCCATCTCGGTGCCGGCTTTGGTCCAGTATCTTCATGTTTACTACAAATTCCTTGGTAGCAAGGATCTGTGAGATTGGGGGGATCTTGGCTTTCTTACCATATACCCCAGTTTTCATGTTTACTGCTTTTTCTTTGGGTATTGCACCATGTTTTTCTTCTCTAACATTACCACTCATGGCCTTTATGCCTGAAATTGTCTGGACATCTGCTAATGCTGAAGTCATCAGTAGAAGCTGAGAAGATGCTTCACTTTTTTTATCTCGTTTACTTGGACCTACCCTAACACCAGCTGGAGAAGGTTTGGCTGTGCAAATTTGTCTTGTAACTTTGTGTTGTTGTGGTTCACCTTGACCTTCAGGCTCCTTTTGCTTATGTCCTCCAATATTCACGTGCAGTTCTGTTCTATAAAGCTTATGGGAAAGAGGTGATTTCCATGTATTTAGAGTTGTATCTGTTCTTCTCCTATCCACTGCTCCCTTTGTGTCTATGTCTTCTTTTGGAGGCACAAGTGTTGTAACGTCATTCATGATATCACCAGCAATTTGCTCTGTAGGCTCTGTTTCTCCCCCATTTGACGTTCTCTGAAAAGCAGGCTTTGTAAGCCTTAACTCTGTGAGATGTAATTCTGTATTATCCAACTGGGAAAGAGGCAAAGAGGATGATGGATATTTGGTCAGAGGCATGCTTGGTCCATCTTTCTTTTCTTGAGTCTTCAACTCTTGATATTTGGGGACCATTGTGATTTTTATTCTTTGTGTACCATCCAGTTCTGCTTTCTCTAGCACATATTGTTTCCCACTTTTCAGAGCAAGGAAGGCTTCATCAATGACTGGTTGCACACATATGTTTCCTCCAGAGTCTGATGGTTTCTGGGGACGTGCTGAGGAGACGGGGAATCTTGTCAGCATCAGGGTGCTCTCTTCCCTGCTTCCAGTGCTCACACAAAGAGAGCACGGAGGAGATTGTGAAGGAGAAATCCTAGCCTGCCTTATAGCTGGTTCGCTTGTCTCTTTTTCTGCCTTTTTCTCCCGTAATCTAGTTTTTGACTGATGGTCACTTAAATTGTGTATAGATAAAACAGGTGGTGTGTTTGCTTTCAAACATATATCCTTGGGATCAACTCTATCACACATACCCACAAAATTTTCTTTGATTTTCTTTTCTTCTTGGGGCACATCTTTTAATTTCTTTATGTCACTTGAAAGTTCTCCAACAGCCATTGCTGAGCACATTATGTCCGCATATGATGATTTATTCAGGCACAACTGCACTTTTGTAATTGCGTTGGTCAGATCGAATTTTGGTTCTTTGGTCTTCTGCAGCTCTTTAGAAGAAGATGGAAGTGGGAATTTCTTCATCCTCAGATCCATTAACTTGGAGGTCTTTCTGTCTCTCACAACTGTGCTAGGCGCTTCTTTTCCCCATGTAGTAGATCTTACTGGTCCCTTTTTGTTGCTTAACACAGAACTGTTCAATGTACTATGCATATCTGGTGGTGGAAAAGAAAACCTTTTTCTTTCTAACATGCTTCCCTTTTGATCCACACCAGTGTTTCCTTTCAGAAAATACGGACAGGAACATAAAGAAGCAGTTCCCTCTGGAGCCACTTCGGGTTCTTTTTTGCCTCCTTTCACTTCCTCTCTTTGATCTTTAGTGCTCAAATGTTGTACTTTTCTGTCATATAAATGTGCGGGTGGAGAAATTCTCATTTTCAAACTTGTTGCTTTGAGCCTTCCATCTTCTACAGCTTCTCTTTTTATACTGTCCTTTGTCTCTTCACAAAGCCCTTGTTGACTGGCTATTACTATCCCATTATGTGGGGTGATGTCTTCATTTGAAACTGCACAACCTACTTTCCCTGCCTTTGATGACAAAGAGAGCTTGTCTTGAGGAGGAAATTTATGAAGACATGGAGAAGGTGTGGCATGATTCATTCTTACAACCACATTAGGATATCTTGTTTCCTCCTGCTTCTGTCCCACTTTGTCTTTGGGGCTCCACTGCGGATTGTTGCTTATATTCAGAGTACTGGACTCATGGGTACCGAGCACCCAAGGAAGTTCATAGGTCTTTGCCTGGAGACCTGGGCCACTGGAATGTGGCACCTCATCTGTGGCTAAAGCTTGCACCTCATCGTCTTCTGTTGGTGGATGCTTTGTTCCTCTTTCTACATGATTGACAGTGGACTGTGTAGGCACTACTGTCTGGAGCCCTGTGGATGATGATTCCTGGAGCATGGGGTATGGTGCGTGGCTTTGGGTTGTTCCTGCCTCACCTTTTTCTTCATTTGTCATATCTAATCTAGAAACAATGCAGGAAGTAACAAAAAGGCGAGTTTTGCTCAGAAACTCAACCATTTCCTCACCACCTTCCTGCCTTTCTTTACTTTGCTCTGAGACATCCACTGGCAATTGCTTTGTTTGGGGCATACGAGAAAGGGACGGTTTCGCCTCCACAGCAATGTCCTTGGGATGTGTTGTGCTTTTCTCAAAAGCAGCTTCTTTATCCTCTTCTACATGCGTAGTGGATCTTGCTATGTTTGAATCTGTTGAAATCACACTCGAACGAGACACGGTATACTTTGATTTCTCTGCACCTGAGGACTCCATGTTTTGTGAGGGTGAAAGATAGGATTCTGTGACTTCTGGTGGATTGTCCTGGACTTTTCTATTGTCTAATGTACTTGGAAGTAAAGATACTTCAATCTGAACCTCAGCCAGTTTGCCTTGTCTTTCCAGCACTTGTCCCAAAACTTGACTCAACTTTTGATTTGTATTTGTTTTTGAAGTCATGTCTTCTGGTTGCATTGTATGTTCCATTGTGATCATTTCCCCTCTAGCCACCTCATTCTGTGCTTTATACTCTTGAACTGGGTTTACTTCCTTTGATTTACCATCTCCAAGTGATTCTATCTGTGCTAATACCCCAACATCAGATAATTTCTGGGACTGGAGTAGTGAAGTGGGAGATTGGGTTATTCCTTTTACACCTTCTCCTTCCACTGTGTCTAATGAATGATGGGAAGATGGATCAGAAATATATACATACAGAACTGACCGTTTGCGTTTGTATTCATGGTCTGTTTTCCCTTGATTTCTACTGTTCCTGTTCACTTTCCCTTGATCTTCGCCTTCACAAGGCCGTATCTCTCGTTCTGTATATTCTGTGCCCAATTTCTCTTGCTCAAGACCTTTCCCCCTGGCTCCTCCTGGAAGACCACCCTCGGGAGCCATCTTCCATTGTGCTTCAACTTCTTTTCCTTGGAGTCTACCTTCTCCCTCCATTTTCTCTTGTTCCCTAACTTTTTCTGCTTTTGCTTCCTGTCCACTGTCTGGTTCCATTTCTTCTTCTTCTTCCTCCTCTTCTTCTTCTACTTCTTCTTCTTCCTTAACTTCTGCTGTTCCTTGTTGTCTACCATCTGGTTGTATGTCTTCCTCATCTTCTCTCACTTTTCCTTCCTGCCTATCATCTGGTCCCATTTCTTCTTTTTCTTCCTTAACTTTTCTTTCTTGATGGCTCCTGTCTGGTCCCATTTCCTCTTTTTCTTCCTTAACTTCCCTTCCTGTTACTCCTTGGTGTCTATACTCTGGATCTAATCTCTCTTGTTCTTCCTTTCGTTCTCTATTCTCTGGACCTATTTCCTCTTGTCTTTGACTTTCTCCTTCTGCTTTTCCTTGACCAATGCCTTCTTGGTTCCCTATGTTTTGGCATTCCACTTCAACATCCATGTTTTCTTCCTCCTGGCCTTTTATATTCATTTTCCCTTGCTGTTTACCTTCTGCATCCATTTTCCTTGGCTCATGCTCTGCTAAATCCACTTTCTCTTCATCAACTTCATTCGTTTTCTCTTGATGTCTGCTTTTGGTACTCGCTTTCTTTTGTTCTTTCTTTGCCCCTTCCCCCTTAGGACTCTGCAGCAGAACTTGTGAAGGTGCTTTACTTTTTTGCCAGTCTTCATTTTTTGTATGCAAGATTTTCTCAGCTAATATTTCTGCTTCATCCTCTTCTCTCTGTGGCAAATGAGTTTTTTCTTTGTGTGACACACTTGTAATATCACTGTCAACCAATTCTTTACTTTCCTCTAATTCATCTGATTTTTGGCATGGTAGTTCTAGAAGAGAATATCTTGAAGATATTATAATTACATTGTCTTCTTTTTCTATCTTTGTATCCAATTTTAAATGAGAAGGAGAATAAGTGCTGGTATTGGTCACAACCATATTTGGTTCATCTCTACTTTTTTGTTGTGTTTTCTTTTGATCTCTGATATCTAACTGAATTTCGTGTGAAAGTGATGATACTTTTTCCTTCACAGGTTTATCTTTTTCTACTTTTGTACTCTCATCTCTTGTCTGGATTACATTTTGTATGGAATCTTTTACATTGTTCAAGATCGGAAGAGAATCCTGGACCTGTGACTGTTGACAAGGGAATTTTGTCTTTATTTCCATAGCTTCCTTGCCATTTATTCTTATGTCAACTTCAGAGTTAGGAGAAGTCATGCATGACTTTCTGTGATTCTCAACTCCATTTTCCTGAATCTTTTTCTCTTTTTCTTCAACATTAACCTCTAATTCCTGTAGCATTGAAGACTGTTTTTCCCTCAAAGCTATTCTTTGGGAATGCATAATTTCTTCAGAAGCTGTTTCCCACCTACCTCTCAGTGGCCGATACTTGGCATTTTTAATACTGCTTAAAATATCATCGGTTGACTCTTCTTCTATTCCCAGGGTACCTGAAAGTTCCCGGAGTGTTGGTGATGGAAGACAGAACCTTGCTATTCCTTGTGTGTATGTCTCTCTTATTTTAGGATCCCACTCCAGGTGAGGTGAACGTAGGATGGAACCTGGGCATTTATTGTGAACCAGACCCAGATTCCTTTTACTGCCCTGAGTCACTTTCTCTCGTTCTTTACGTCTCTTGTTCCACGGCGGCTCCTTTCCATGCTGTACGTATTTAAGTGAGCAGTCCTGCTGCAGCGCAGCGCAGACGAGGCCTACGATGGCGTTCAAATCTACTGCCCTACGCCCACCTTGTCTCTTCTCGTGCGCAAGGCATTTTGAATCTGTGGCACTGTTTAAAATACATGACTCTGAAAATGATACTTTTCTGACTCGTGATGATCGCTGGGATTTTAATGATGGCGGAAAGCAGTTCTTTAGTATTCCTGCTTTCTTTCTTCCTTCTTTTATTCTTGAATTCAAATTATGTTGTGATAGACATGGTAAAGAAATACCAGAGGTGGTCACTTTCATACCTGATTTACCTGCACCATCTTGTCCTGTACTCTGTTGTTCTATAACACATAACCGCAAAGGCAATTCCTCTTTGCAGAGTACAGGAGACAGTGCTGATTTCTCTGTCCCTAGAGTAACTGCAGAGTCCATCATCCCTTCCACTGCTTTCCTTCGCTCCTCCTCTTCCTGAGCGGCATGTGGTCTTCGCACATGACTTGGGATGACCCCCTCAATCTCTCTGTCCATTCTGCAGTATGGCAAAGCAGGGACGATGTCGACTTCTTCTGCTACAGCTGAATTGGCTTCTTCCTTCCTGTACCTCACGTGTGTCATTTTCCTCTCTCTCTCCCAGTGCAGCTCTTGAAGGCGGCTTGGGGTGTCCGGATCAGTGGCGCTGAACAAAACTGGCAATGCTAGGTTCTCCACTAGTCTTTCTGGGCATGTTATGTCTTTCATAACTCCTGGTTTAATCCCACCCTTCTGCATTTTAGTTTTATTTAAAAGATGCATGCAAATAGAAAGAGAATGTGAGAAGATTCTATGCAGACAGACTTCCGCTGGCTCCTTTTGACTTGCTTTATGCGCTTCTTTTTTTCCAACTCCTAACTTAGACGTTGACTTGACTACTTGCACCGCATTTGATGATTGCTTCCTTTGTGGGGACAAAACATCCAGACGTTTTATAGTTTCACTACTAGACTCTGACTCTAAAGGCAGTATTGTTTTTTGTGTTTTCATTTGATATGGAATGGTTAAGGCCACAACACACTTCAGCCCATGCGGCTGCACACACCTTCGCTGAGCTTCAGAAGACGAGTCCAGCGCTTTTGTCCTTTTCAACACATTCTCAGCTCCCGACAGTGTTTCTCCTCCATGGGGCTCTACATGTGGCTGGAGATGTGGGTAAGTCTGAGAGCCAGACAGATGCTTCCCAAAGCTCTCATAGAAAGTTGATAGGTGATGCTGCTTTTGTCCTTTCTTTCTGCTTTGAAAAAATTCACCTGCCACATCCATTTGCTTTAGCACTTTCCTAGTCTGTGTCATATTTTCAGCATCTAATTTTACTTGTTGCTCTTGAGCATTGGTGTGTTGTAGATCTGTTCTCATGGGAGACTCAAGCTTCGGAAGAACCTCATCTGTACATTTTTGTTTCTTTTCCCACTTTTCTGAACTTCCCATGAGGCGGCCTAGATTATCTTCTGCCTCTGAAGCCTTCTTCCCCTGTGATGACATAAGCCTGTGTATGCTCATCCATGAAGGAGTGGCAGATGTGTCACCTGTTCCTTTTTGGTATTTTCTTCCTCGAACAAGCAGATCAGTTCCTTTCATACACAGAAGTTGATCTACATGAACAGCAACTTTCTTTACCATTGGGTTCAAAACATTTGAATTTAATGTTGCTTTCTCTAAGATTTGTTTTTTTGTAGTTTCTTCATGAAGTTGATGCAATATGCAAGAAAAAATGGGCTCCATAATTTTTTCTCTGTTCTGGTTATAATTACTTGGTTGTTTTGCCCTTGATAGTTCTGAAGCTTCCACTTTCTTTCCATTTGATTTGAAGGGAATGTCAGTTAAGCCTGACTGCTCGCTCCCCCGCGGCGCTCCGTGGACGCTTCCGGGGATGCCATCCCTCTCTCTCCTCATTCTATTCCCTGTCTGCTTCACACACAGAGGGCCCCTCCTGTGGCAAGGTGCAGATTTCAGAATTGTACTCGATAGGTGACCTGATTTTGTATGTCCTGTGGGAGATGCACAAATCTTGGGCAGGTTCCCTAGGTTTTTCTGTGCTTTGGAACTTAGTAAGGAATCAGTTTTTTTAAATTCTTCTTTTTCCAAAATACATGGAATGTTTCTTCCGTTAATATGTACACCTCCACCCTTGGCTTCTTCCCCGGGGGTTTGTAAATGACAGGGCTCCTTAAGAGGGCAGGCAGTGGACCCCAGGTCTGCCATCGAAGTGCTCTCTTGTCTTGGTAACCCCCCCTCTTTATGAGCCTTTTGTTGAGATGCTTCCGATTCTGTGAGAATTTTATCCTGTCCCTTTGAACTTGATGAATTATCTTTTTTCTTTGATTCTTCTGTCCCCTGTGGAAGTGAAATGGCATGTCTGATAATATGTACAACTCCTTGCTTTACTCTTTGGGCAATAAGGAATTCAAGTTCTGTATCTGATGTGGGCTTTGGGGTATTATGCCTCCTATAATTGATTTCTTTCTTCTCTGGAAATATAACGTGATATGCTTTGCTTTCCAAATTGTTATTCAGATTAATATGATCCGGCTCCTCCGCTTTTTGGCTAGTCATTAACTGATGTCTATGTTGTGGAAGAATGTCGAGTAAAACCACTTCATGTTCTTCTGGCTCTGTAATACGTTGTGCTGATTTTCCGGTAGTGCTTGATAATGCATCCTCAGCAGTGGACTGTGAAGATGGTTTCCTTTTGTCCAGTGACATCTTCAGCTCTAGCTGCTGTATTGGATATTGTGGCTGGGCTTCATCCCTCTTTGTTTCCATCCTCTCTTTAATTTGAAAGAGAATAGAGCCAGAATCATGGCTAGCATGTGGAACTAAATGTGACCCAGTCCCCCTCTGCTGTAACGCCTTCTGTTTCTTAATGTTGCATCTCAGGTCTATCCGCTTGCATCGGCTTCCGTGTCCTGTCATCCGAAGCAGCTGGAAAACAGGCGTTCTCGTCACCTTCATTCTTAGAGTTTTGGGATACAGGGCACTTTTCACCAAAACTGTTCCTCTCTTATCTTTGTGGCTTATAACTTCAGGAGAAGCAAACACACCTATATAAATGGAATCAGGGCTGAGCCCTGGTCCATACGGTCTTTGCTGTCCCCACCAAGTGGCAATGCTCTTGTTTAGTTTTGTCCCATCTTCTGGTTTGCATATGCCAGTATTCTCTGTTGTGTTGACAGAATGCACTCCAGTTGGAGAATAAGTTAGAACTTGATTGGGATTCACTCTTGTTTTCATGCTTACTGCTATTTTATTTTTTGTATTCTTTCTCATTGTTTTCCTCCTCTTCTCCTGTTCTTTAATAAGCAATAGTAGTCTTTCTGTATTTGTTGTCATGAGATCTATCTTTGAGATTTTCTTTTCCTGCTGGGTTGAATCCCTTAAGATTGTGGCTTTCATTTCAGTTTCATCCTTCAGCTTTTCAGGATGACTCTGCTGCAGGATGTGAGAGGAAACTGACCTCAGAAGCACTTCTGTGAAAGAATTTGATTGCTGTGCCACCAACTTTCGATTGAGTACTTGTTCCTTTGAATCTGACGGGGTCTTAGGTACTTCCAGCCCTTTCTTCCTCTGCAGAACTGGTGGCTTTATGTCTCGTTCTGTTATGGGTTCTTTTGTCATTGTTAAACAAGGAGGTTCCTTTATGGGAAAAGAAACAGATTCCAGACCGGTTATTTCCGGTTCCCACAGCGCTGTTTTCCAAGATGACTGCTGTGGCAATGCATCTTGCTGCTCACTGTTCATCTCCCTTCCTCTTCTACATCTTAGAATATCAAGACCAAGGTAGTCAATTTCACTTTTCTGTGAAACTGGATCACAGGATACCTTTCTTTGCAAACCTTCCAATTTAACAGCAGAGTGCGTCTTCACTTGTTGTGACCTAACCCATGATGGTTGCATATAATGTTGAGGAATATCCCTTACGATGCTTTGCTGGGCATGCTCCTGTTCTGACGTATTTGCTTCCAGTTTGTCACCGGTGCTGGATACATCCACACATCCTGGCCTTGACATTTGACTTTCATTTAGTGATTTCTCCAGAAGGTGCTTCTTCTCTGGCAGCTTGTCTTCTGTTTTTACTTCAGGAAGCTTTTTAACAGGAGGGGCAAGACACCTCTCATCCAAATTAGCTTTCAGAAGTTGATTTGCTATGTTTTCAGCCAGCTGGCATATTTTCTGCTGATGAATAGTCTCTTTCAGTCCTTTTTTATTGCTTCCATTATCATATCCATGAAGTTGGAAAGCTGATGTTTGCTTTGCCTTCAGATTAATCTGACTGGTACACGTAGTGCTTTTCACATCTGTTGTTTTTGCCATATCTTTCTGTCTGATAATTTCAGCATGTGTAGGTTCATTGGCATGGGAAGAACTCCACATAGTTCCTGCGATATTTGGCTCTTCCTGTTTCTTTGGCAAAGCAAAAGACTTGGGACTTGTTATTTCCCTGCTTGTTGCTTTCAACTCATTGTTCGGATTTTCAAGAGGACGTGCCTCAGAGGAAAGAACAGGCGCTGTACTAAAGTCTTCTCCACATTCTATGCTTCCTTCTTGATCCACCAAATAAACAGCTGTTTGCTGAGGAGTGATGATGCTCTTGGGGCTCATGGTATTGGGCACTTCTGACTGGAAAGGACTAGGCTGTCTCATCTGATCTGCTCCAAACTCAAATGGCTGGATAGTCCGTGAAGCTTTTGACAACAAAACCTCTTGCTTTTCTTTCTCCCTGGCTTTTAAAAACCTTCTCTTTTCAGAGGACTCTTCATATGTAGCCCGCATACTATGTAGTTGCTCCAATTTGGTTTGTGATAGGACAGGCGTAGCAGTATGACTAGAGTTTTTGGAAGCATTTAATTTGCCTGAATCTTCTTTTACCTTCGGGGCCCCAGAGCTCGTATTCTCACGAATGCTTGCAGCAGAGTGATCCGCACCATCAAGCGGTGGAGAGGATGCTGACTGTGATGGTGACAGGGCACCTTTGGGATCTGACACATCAGGGGCTTTCAGGCAATCTGTCTGTCTCTCAGTTTCTTCTGAAACAGGTAAATACCCACCAATTCCTGCCAATTTACATGAAGAATTTTCTTTCAAAAAGTGGAAAGTTTTCTTTTGGTCACTTTTATCAGTGTTACCTGTTGACTCACTAAGTCCTACACAAAAGCATGATTTCTCCACATCTGAGAGTCCACCTGTGAGACCTACTTGCATGCTGTTGGTCTTTCCTGTTTTTCCATCCACTTCTGGATTAGTTTCATAAATCTGACTCCTGTGGAGAGATGAGGCTCCTGAAAGCAAGCCTTCTGACATGGTAGGGTTAGCTTTCCTTTTGAGATTTTCATTTACTGCTATGGTTTTTCTATTGAATAGATGAGTTTTGATTAGCAGTTCTTGCTTTGCTCCCCTACAGTGCCCAGCAGGTAGTTCTGCTCTCTTTAGGAAGTCAGAACCACCCCTGTCCATGGGAACAGACTTGCTTTCAACGGACAACTCCACTTGTGTTGGCTGCGTGTGACTACACCTTGACACTCCCAGAGCAATCTCTTCTTTGACTTCATTTTGTCTGTTAATGTCAGAGGTATCTGAAATGAAGTAAATGGTCCTGGGGACTATATCAGCCACACTGTCACCATTCCACATTGCTTTTATTTTGATTCTTAGATTTGATTGAAATTTCTTCCTATGTTTTGCATTAAAGTGTCCATTGATTTTAAGTATCTGTGAAATTGGTGGCTTCTTTTTCCTTACAGTTAAACATTTGGGATTTGATATCATTTCAATTCCTGATGACTGTACTGTGCTTACATGGCTTTGGGAGTTACATGAAACAGGTACAAAAAGATCAAAAGGTCCCACGGAAGTTGTGGCTAAGTTCTCTTGTAATTCTGCTTTCTCTGTCAAAGGACCACCCTCAGGTCTTTGAAGCATTCTGTTGGAAAAAGTGTTCCCTCCTTCATATTCTGGTGATGGAAAGCTGGAGAAATCTAAAGGTTTTAAAGCTGTTTGTAAGTCATTTTGATTCCATGCCTTTTGTTCTGAAATGGGACAGTTCCACTTCCTTTTAGGATTTCCATCCCAGGGCATATCACTTGGTATTGAACCAATCACTGATTGCCCTGCCTTTGGAGATAGAGTTTTCTGACATACCACGTTGTCTGTTTCCTGAATAGGAGGACTTTTCCCCGGCATTTCATCGTGAAGTAAGTTTATCACTTGTCTAGAAGTGAGCTCCAAAATTTCTCTAAGTTGTGTTTGCTGCTTCATTTCTTGCTCTGTACAAGACACATTTCTGCCTTTTGAAGTCTTCGGGTCAGATGCTGACTGGTGAACACCAAGATCTTTCATTTGATGAGCGCAGAAACGTAAGGGCTGGCCACAAGGTGTTTCTGGTTTGGAGGATGTGTCTGGGGTCATTTTTTCTTTCTTCTTGTGTGGCAAGTCCATTTTCATTGCATTGCCAGATCTGCCCTGCCCTCTGTCCATATTGGCCTCCTGTGATTTCCTGTCATGGACAGACTTCTCTAGCTCTGGATAAGTTGTTGAATTCTTCAGTTCTAGGTCTGATTTCACAAAGGTGGGCCCCATCATCTTTGGAGCACTGAATCTGAAGCATTGGGAAGTCGGTGGGTCCTCTGCTCCGCCTTGGCTTGTTCCACCCTCAGTGCCGTGGGAGACACCTTCCTTGTCAATGGAACACGCACACCAAGCTCTCTCGGCATGTGCCTGCTGCTCTTTTGGTTCATAACCGAACCGCATTTCCCACAGAGCACCTGCCTTTTTTCCTCTGTTACATGTGCCTAGGTCAAGGGACACTGGCATAGGAGAGGACATGGCAGTTAGAAATGCATTTGGCACCGATTTATCTTGTTTTTTCTTGGTTTGGGAGTTGCATTTTAATTGCTTTTTATGGCTTGCTGTACCACAATCTGTTAATTTAAGTGTCTGGGAGACTGGTGATATCTTTGCCTTGAAAGCTGAACATTTGGGACTCACTTTACGTCCTTTGTCCATAAATTGTAAATTTCCTCTCTGTGTGTTAGAGGAAGGGGAAGAAAGCTTGGAGAAATCCAAAGACCCCGGAATCGTTGCTGGCAGTTCTTGTGCTGGGTCTCTGTCGTTCTCTGCCATTGGTCCATTTGACATGCTCGTAAGAAGTCTGTCAGCTAGGGCTCCAGAACATAATAATCCAGCAAACTGCGATTTCAAGATCTTCGGTAGTAGATTTCTTTGACAACCACTCTGTGGAAGATTAAATGTCTTTGAAACCGATGGCTCCTTTCCCTTCATAAGTACATGGGTGGGGCTCATTTTGCCTTGTAAGGCTTTGCACGTAGATATATTCTTCTCCTTTCTAGATTCAGGTAGAATGGATGTGGAGAGATTCCGAAAGTCTGGAACAGTGCCTTGTAGATCATTTCTCAATCCTGCCTTTTCCTCTTTCTCCCAACTGTTCAGCACCCCTATGTGACTCCCGTCAGCTGGGACACCGTGTTGTGCTATCTCAGGCACAGCTCCTTCTGTTCCTGAGGCTTCTGATGCTCGGGGAGGACGCTTTGGACCTGCTGGGCATAATGTGCCTTTTGGTGTCTGGAGGCTTTTCTTTGACCTCTCTCCTTTTACTGGATCCTCAAGTTCACACTGTTGGGGGACATCTTGTTCCATAACAAACAGAAATCTCTTAGTCCCTGTGCTTTCTAATTTGCCAACATTAGGATCACTTTCTGGAGCTGAACAAAATATAAAATGCTGACTGCACTGTGGAATTACTTCAAATAACTCCTCGTCACCTTCTTCTTCATGGTCATTATGAAGTTCAGTCTCTTTAGTGCCATCCAAAGTAGTGTCCCCTTCACGCTGTGACATCTCCTGCCTTGCTTGTGTAGAACTGAGTGCTGTTTCTCCTGATGGGCCATTTTCTATTTCTGTTTTGCTGTCTATGCTAATGATAGGTGTAACAGTTGTCAAAGGGCCATGTTGTGTCTTTTTTGTATGGTTCAGATTGGTAGTGCCTTTGAAGTTGGCCATGCATGAAATTGATGGCTTCTTTGCCTTCAGGACTTCATATTTGAGATTCACTGAAGCCTTCCTGACTGAAGATTGTTTGTTTTTCTCCTTTTCAGATATAGATAAGGCAAGTTGATACAAAGCCACTGTTTGTTTCTTTTCCCCACCAGCAGCTTGTCCATTGTGATGTCTTTCATCAGCTAGGACACCGTCTTCTCCTGTAGAAAATGCACCTTCCTTTGTTCCCCCCGATGTTACAGGGGACAAACAGAAACAGCGCTCTAGCTTTTCTACTTGAGATTGATCCAAGATGGGGCAGGGAGTAGAACACAGGCTAGTTTCGGTGAGATTTGCTTGTGGTTGTGCCTGTGTACTTGTGATTTCTGACTGGCTCAGGTCTTCCTCTGAGTTGGCAAGGTTGCGGTCTTTCTTGTGATAGGCACTTCCATTAATGCCGGGCAAAAAACCCCCCGTAGAGTGACTGACCTCCAAAACCGTATCTGCTTCATGTTCCCTTTGCCGTAGAGCTTTCCTGTTTCTGGTGCACTGCCGTCTTGTGTTATGCTTGCAACTAGCCATCTGTGGAGGGCAGGGCTTGATGTCCCTCATAGTTCTGTATCTATGACTCACTGGGGCCTGCTTCCTTGATCTCAGTGTTTTCCTCTGTCTTTTGAACTTTGAAACAAAGGGCATTATAACAGAGTCCGAAGACTGCAAGAATGTCACTTGCAGATCATTTGATATCTCTGAATGTGTTGCCACAGGGTACAAACCTAGTTCCCTTTCAGAGTTTCTACCAAACGCTTCTGTTGTGGCCATAGTTTCCTTATGTGATATGTTCTCTGCTTTCAGAGGCATGATCTCTGCACTCATGTGGAATTTCATGTCACTTTCTGTTTGGGTGATTTTCTGTGATTCTTTGACTTCTACGTGATGCAATTTAAGGCTAAGAGCAGTGTGTGGGAAACCGTTTTGCTGTGGTACCACCTGCCCCTTAGCAGGTTGCTCCTGTGTTAAACAGCTGAGTGATGGCTCATCAAAGCGCAGCTCCTTCATTTGATATGCATCAGACCTCAGGCACTGGCTGGGCTGTGGGGCTGCCTGTCGGAAAGCCTGTTCTGCCTCAGGAATTTTTCCTTCTCGGTTGTAGAATTCACTGCTCCTGACAACGATGTCCAGGTACTTTGCACTTGCTGGTTGTCCTCGCCTTAAGTGATCATGAGAGAATGAGTAGGGAGTATCTAGACATCCAGGGACAAATGCTTTAGCTTGGTTGATCTTTTTAAGTTTGGTTTTAAAGTCTAATTCTGATTTCTTCCTTTTACTGGCAGTCCTGAATGTCTGTGAGAGTGATGACTTCACCCTGGCCTTTCTGGATTTGAGATTCACAGTCTTTGTCATGTCTTTGCATTTCACTCTGTGCTTCTTCTCTTTACAAGGCAAATCAGTCCTACAGTAGTTCAAAGTGTCTGGGAGAGCTGCTGGTGAATCTCTTAATAATCCCGTCCCTTTCTCTGTAAAACCATTGCAAATTTTTCTTGCATCATTCTGGCTACTTGGAATACTGCCATCTCTGGGAAGGTCTCCCATCAGTGATTCTCCGGGTGTTGGAGCACTCATCTCCCAGTCTGTAGAGCACCGGAGGGCGGCTTGTGCTGGTGTGCTCCTCTTCATGTTTGCAACATGAGATGGGTTCACTCCAGGCGAGTCAACAGACCCCTGGGTGGTTGCTGGGAAGGAGATCGGTTGGTACAGTTCCTCCTCTGTGTTAACCCCCTGCCCTGGGAAGGAGATCGGTTGGTACAGTTCCTCCTCTGTGTTAACCCCCTGCCCTGGACATGCATCGAGCCAGAAGTCACGCTTACCAAACGGGACTGGTTTGCGTAGAGCTTGCCCCACCACTGGCAAATCATCGCGCAGTTTAGCTCCTACTGTGTTTTGTGATTCGTGTTCTTTACCAGGGGAGTTCAATTTCTTTTCCTCCCTTTCAACCTGGGACTTTTGTTGTGTTAGCTCGAAATGACTTGATTTCTTTGCATTCAGCTTGCTATGCATTTTGGTGTCAGGCAAACCAGACACAGTAGAGCGCGCGCGCAGAAGCACAGGTGGCGGCCTCTCTCCGTGCAGCACCTCTCGAAGGACGCCTTCAACCCCGCCTCCCAGTCTCTTCCTTGGTCTTGGCGTGTCAGGCTTGTTGACACAGAGTATCAGTGATGCGGCGGGCTTCTTTTCTTTCGTAATCACGTGTTTGACACCGAGTACGTTTTTTGTTCCTGACATTTTCTTCCTGATTTTGAAAGACCCCACCTCAGCTTCAGGGACATCTCTTTGTAAGTCTCCCCTCTCTTCTGCAATATGATCATATGCTGTCTTCCCGGGGTGTCTACCAAATGGGTGCACATAAGCTGTTGTTCCAATTAAGTATTCATCGACTGGCAAGGTCTCTGGTGAGCTCATATGATCTGTGGTACTTTCTCCGTCTGTAGCACTGTGTGTGATTTGCTTCATTTTCTCAGTGTGTACTGGATCTTCCATGAGGCGGGGACTAGATCCCTGGACACTCTGTGGCGGCACGTCTTGCTCGTTTTCAGCCTTTCTGCTTCCCGCGGTGATAGTTTTCATTTCAGATCTGACATGCTCGGCCTGTGGCTTTGGACACATCCCAACTCTGAAGTGCCCCTCCTCCTGTCTCCTTTTCTCTCGGACACATTCTTGCAGCTCCTTAAGTATGGAGCTCTTAACCACATGTTTTACTTCTGGTGTCATCTTTTCATCTAGTGGTTTCTCTTGCTTTAATGCCAAAATGCAGCTTCCTATTGTTGACATATCTGTGCTGGCTTTTAATTTTATAGGCATTTCTATATGAAGTGGTTCAGAAATGACACTGTACGTGGCATTATAAAATGCATCATTTGTTCCTTCATCTTGATCCATATTTTTTACATCGCTTCTGGTGTTACAGTCCACTTCCTCTCTCTCACTTTGGTCGAGATATTCTATCATATTAGGTACTAATGACTTCTCCTCCTCCAGACTTACACTTTCTGTACTCACTTGAACCTTTATGCCTTCTGACTCATCACTGTCTTCACGCTTTTGGGATGCTAGAGAAATGAGCAAATTGACACCTGAAAACTGCAGAAAAATATCCATGCAATCTTTTGAGTTCTTTCTAATCTCCTTTGGGATGCACCTTTGCATATCTGGTGTACTAATTGCTGGTTCCTCTCCATTTTCTGCACTTTGCATGTTTGGTGTACTAACTATTAATTCCTCTCCATTCTCCATATTTTGTAAGTCCTTACATGTCTTCATTTCTGTGCTTGATTTTATTTTGGGTGATGGAACGGGTTTTTGCATAGATTCTGATGTAGGTCCTAACAGCTTATTTTCATGTGAATTTTTCTTCCTGATGTTCTTCTTGTGACCTAATGCCATCTTACATTTTGAAGAGTGACATGCTGTCATTGAAAAGATCCGTGAAGTTGGTGCTCTCTTTGCTTTTAGAGATGGAACTTTAGGTCTGAGCTTTCTTTCTCCACCTGGTGTTTTTCTTCTGTTTCTTCTCCCTTCAAGGGCAGGTGAAGGAGGCACTGTGCTACATACAGAATCATGGTTCAATGCAAATGAAATCATGTGTTGCTGGCCCTTTGGCACTGTGTCAATAACATGTGGGGCTTTGAGGAATTGTTGGTGCCTCTTCGGATTTTGGGTCTCAAAGGAGTCTTGTGTGAGGTAGGAGAAACAGTCCTCTTTCAGATATGGAGGCTTAGCAAAATATGTGGCCTTGATACCAGGCTGGTTCCTGTCTGAGTTCACGTGATGTCTAGGTTGTTGAAGTTGACCAGCAAATTGACTCTGCAGAGTACTTTGCTCCAACACAGAATCTTGCACTTGCTTGGAAATAACCATTTCCTCAGGATGTTGATTCTGAACCAGTGATTCTTGAGCTCTGGGACACAAACCATTATTTTTTCTCTTTAATTTAGCTTTGGACCTTGAAGGAATTTGATTTCTCACATAGTCTTCCAGAAACTGAATTTGGTTTCTAGAAAGAATTAAATGTGCAGGAGGGCATGGTGCCTTATTGAAACACTCACTTTCTGCAGAGAATGTAGATGTGTTTGAGTTGTCAAAATCAGAAGGATCTCCTGTCTTCTTCTTTCTGTTGGTTTTCATTATTGAATATAAGCTCTTTGTGGAAAGTTGTATCATTTTATATTCATTTTCTGAATACTTCTTATGAGTTATAAAAATTTCCTTTACTTCTGAGTGAACAAATGACAAAGATGAAGTGGTCTCACTTGAAAATGGTGTTGAACTTTCACAAACACAACTTTCTTGATACCCACCAAAATGGGTATTTGCCCAACTGTTTTCACAGCTGAATTCTTGAGATGTAAGTGTTGGCATTCTTCTTTCTGAAAAGATATTGAATCTGAAACATAAGGAAACAGAGTGCAAATGAATCACCATGTAAGATATCTTTCTTCCTAAGGAAAATCTACAGCATATGGAAACAGATATATTATGTAGACAGACAGAGTGGGCACATTAAACATTAACATTAAATGTTATCAACATTAAACTACAACATTAACATTAAACATTAAAGAGAAATTCATCACCTAGTTTGTTTCCTTCAAGAAGCCAAATAATAGAAGAGCTGAAGTAAATCACTTACATATTTCAAGGAACAACAGTATTTAGACTTTAAGCATTTTAGAATTACTAGAAATGAATATAGTCAATGAAATAAAAAAACACTCTGTAGAAAATCTCACCAGTGCAATGGATGGAGAGGACAGAATATCTAAAATAGAAGACCAACTGCCAGATCTAATACAGTCCAACAAAGACAAAGACAAACTAATAGGAAAGTACAAATGGGAATTTCAAGATATTCAGGACACTACAAAAAGATCAAACATAAGAATTCATGGTATAGTAGAAAGAGAAGAATTTCAATCCAAAGGCATTGTAGGCATTTTCAACAAACTCATAGAAGAAAACTTCCCCCAAATTGGGAAAGAGATGCCAGTGCAGATACAGGAATCCTATAGAACACCAAACAGACAAAAACTGGAAAGAACCTTTCCTCACCATATTGTAATTAAACTACCAACATACAAACCAAAGAAAATATATTGAAAGCAGAAAAAAATCAAGTTACCTACAAAGGCAAGCCCATCAGGATCATAGCAGATTACTCAACACAAACTTTGAAAGTTAGAAGGGCTTAGATTGATGTACTCCAAGTTCTGAAAGATAACAACTGTCAACCAAGGTTACTTTATCCTGCAAACTTATCCATACAAATAGATGGAAAAATAAGGACATTCCACAACAAAAGTAGGCTAAGGGAATATTTGAAGACAAAACCAGCTCTACAGAAAATACTTGAAAGAATCCTCCATGCTGAAGAGAAAGAAAAGCACACAGATAAGGAACCTGGAAAAAACAAACCACACTCAAATACTAGTTAATACAAGAGAGAAAAGGTTAAATAGGAAGAACTATAAAAAAAATGGCAAAAATAAACACACACCTTTCATAATATCTCTTGATATCCACAGCCCCAGTGCCCCAACCAAAAGACACAGGTTTGCAGACTGGGTTAAACAGAAGGATCCTTCAATTTGCTGCCTCCAAGAAACTCACCTTTCTACAAAGGATGGACACTATCTTAGGGGGGTGAAAGGCTGGAAAATGGTGTTTCAAGCAAATGGGCCTAGAAAACAAGCAGGGGTTACTATCCTAATATCTGGCAAGGTAAACTTCAGTCCAACATTAGTTATGAAAGATGTGTTCACCCCCTTGTGCATCTGGCTAACGTGGGACCTGGGGAACCGAGCCTCGAACCGGGGTCCTTAGGCTTCACAGGCAAGCGCTTAACCGCTAAGCCATCTCTCCAGCCCAGCTTTAAGTTCTTATATTAAGAAATTAGAAAAAAAAAAAAAGAAATTAGAAAGGTCTCAAGTAAACAACCTAATGCTTCACCTTAAAGCCTTGGAAAAAGAAGAACAAGGCAAACCGAAAATCAGTTGATGGGAAGAAATAATAAGGATTAGGACAGAAATCAATGAAGCAGAAACAAACAAACAAACAAAATCCAAAGAATCAATGAAGAGTTGGTTCTTTGAAAGGATAAACAAGATTGATTAAACCTGTAGCAAATCTGACCAAAAGAAAGAGAAAAGAGAGACAAATTAATAAAATTAGGATGAAAAAGGCAGCACCACAGCAGATAGCAGAGAAATTTAAAAAAATCATAGGGACATATTATAAAAACATATTCTCCACTAAGTATGAAAATTTGAAAGAAATGGATGATTTCCTTGATTTATATGATCTACCTAAATTAAATCAAGATGAGTTTAATCACTTAAATAGACTTATACCAAGTGTGGATATCCAAGCAGTTATCAAAAATGGAATTTCAGCTCAATTTATAATAGCTGGGAAATGGAACCAGCCTAGATGTCCCTCAACAGATGAGTGGATAATGAAGATGTGGCACATTTATACAATGGAGTTCTACTCAGCGGTAAAGAAAAATGAAGTTATGAAATTTGCAGAAAAATGGATGGATCTGGAAAGTATTATACTAAGTGAGGTAACCCAGGCCCAGAAAGCCAAACGCCACATGTTCTCTCTCATATGTGGATCCTAGCTACAGATGACTGGGCTTCTGCGTGAGAATGAAAATACTTAGTAGCAGAGGCCAGTAAGGTAAAAAGGAGACATAAAGGGTAGAGAAAGGAAGGGAGGAAGATACTTAATAGGTTGATATTGTATATATGTAATTACAATGATTGTAATGGGGGGGTAATATGATGGAGAATGGAATTTCAAATGGGAAAGTGTGGGGGTGGGAAGGGAGGGAATTACCATGGGATATATTTTATAATCATGGAAAATGTTAATAAAAATTTAAAAAAATAAATAAAAATGGAATTTCAAAGGGGAAAGTGGGGGGGAGGGAGGGTATTACCATGGGATATTTTTTATAATCATGGAAAATGTTAATAAAAATTGTGAAAAGAAAAAAATAAAAAAAGTAAAAAAACAGTCTCTCCATTAGGGCAGGAGAAATGGCTAAGTGGTTAAGGCAGTTGCCTGCAAAGCCAAAGGATACTGGTTCAATTCTCCAAGACCACGTAAGCCAGATGCACAAGGGGGTACACGCATCTGGAGTTCATTTTCAGTGGCTGGAGGCCCTGCTGTGTCCATTCTCTCCCTCTTTTCTCTCTCTCTCTCCCTTTTTATCTCTATCAAATAAATAAGTAAATTTTTTTTTTTTAAAAAAAGAATCTCGAGCTGGAGAGATGGCTTAGTGGTTAAGTGCTTGCCTGTGAAGCCTAATGACCCTGGCTCAAGGCTCCATTCCCCAGGTCCCACGTTAGCCAGATGCACAAGGGGGCGCATGAGTCTGGAGTTCTTTTGCAATGGTTGGAAGCCCTGGTGCGCCCATTCTCTCTCTCCACCTCTTTCTCTATCTATCACTCTCAAATAAATAAATAAAAATTAACAACCAAAAATAAAAATAAAAATAAAGAATCTCCCAACTAAAAAGAATTTCAGGCCCAGGTGGATTCACTGGTGAATTTTACCAGACCTTCAGGGAAGAACTAACACCATTGCTTCTTAAGCTTTTCCATAAAATAGAAAAAGAAGGAATCCTACTAAACTCCTTCTACAAAGCCAGCATCACCTTAATGCCAAAATCAGGCAAAGATAAAACAAAAAAGAATATTACAAAACAATCTCCCTCATAATCATAGATGTAAAAATTCTCAACAAAATATTGGCAAACAGAATACAAGAATATATCAGAGAGATCATTCACCCTGACCAAATAGGCTTTATCCCAGAGATGCAGGGATTGTTCAACATATGTAAATTGATAAATGTAATACATTATATAAATGAACTGAAGGACAAAAATCACATGATCATCTCACTATATGCAGAGAAAGCATTTGACAAAATCTAACTTAACACCCCTTCATGATAAAAATCCTACAGAGACTGGGAATAGAAGAAACATATCTCAACATAACAAAGGCTATTTATGACAAGCCTACAGCCAACATATTACTAAATGGGGAAAACTTGAAGCCTTTTCACTAAAATCAGGAACAAGACAAGGGTATCCACTGTTCCCACTTTTATTTAACATACTACTGATGTCTTACCCATAGCAATAAGGTAAGAGACACACATAAAAGGAATACAAATTGGAAAGGAAGAGATCAAGTTATCATTATTTGCAGGTGACAGGGGAAGAGATTGAGTAAAGGAAAAGGTGGGTTAATAAAAATCTAAGAGGATTGGACGTGGTGGCGCATGCCTTTAATCCCAGCACTCGGGAGGCAGAGGTAGGAGGATCCCCACGAGTTCAATGCCACCCTGAGACTACATAGTGAATTCCAGGTCAGCCTGAACTAGAGTGAGACCCTACCTCAAAACAAATCAAAAAATAAATAAATAAATAAAATCTAATCTAAAAGGATATAAATAAATCATATGGAAACCTGGTTTTATGGACAATGGAACACTCAGGAGCCGTAGATTGTTACTAGAAAATTTTCAGTGTTAGGGATGGGATACCTTCCTTTGACTTGTTAGCCAGGGAGGTCCCTGACTCCCCTAAAACATTACAGGCCATTGCCAGGGCCCTTGGTTTCCCACCAGGAGTAAATGGTAAGACCCTATTGCTGAAGATTCCACATACTTGGGCTGCAAGGCCACTGAAAAATTCTGCTGGAACTGAACTGAAAACCTCCTCCATGTAGACCAGCTGTCAGAAAGCTAGAAAGAGCCACACTGCATGCAGCTCAGTGGGAGACAGAGAAATCACCAGTGAAGATACTCAACAGTATAACAGCCTTATATTTGGCCACCAAACTGCCCAGTAAGCACTTCTCTTAATGTTCATACCCATCTATTAATGCTACTCTCACTTTTGGTTAGAGAACTTTCTCTTTTCAGATGGCAGTGACCTTGGCATGACTCAGAAGGCATCACAGTGCTGAGAAGTGACAGAGGAGTTCTCAGCACTGAAATATCTCTATCACACTTTCCAAGGCTCAGGGTCCATTGCGGAAGAGGTGGCGGAAAGAATGTAAGAGCCAAAGGAAGGGTAGGACTCTTTACAATGTGCTTCCCCCAGATACAAAATGGCCTGAATATCCATGACCTCACAGAGCCTGACACTATCTACATAAGACCATCATAATAGAGGAAAAGATCCTGACATCAAAATAAAATGAAGACTGATTGAGAGTGGGAGGGGATATGATGGAGAGTGGAGTTTCAAAGGGGAAAGTGGGGGGAGGGAGGCCATTACCATGGGATATTGTTTACAATCATGGAAGTTGTTACTTATAAAAAATTAAAAATTAAGGACTGGAGAGATGGCTTAGCAGTTAAGTGCTTGCCTGTGAAGCCTAAGGACCCTGGTTCGAGGCTCAATTCCCTAGGACCCATGTTAGCCAGATGCACAAGGGGGCGCATGTGTCTGGAATTCGTTTGCAGTGGCTGGAAGCCCTGGTGTACCCATTCTCTCTCTCTCTCTCTCTCTCTCTCTCTCTCTGCCTCTTTCTCTCTCCATCTGTAGTTCTCAAATAAATAAATTAAAAATTGAAAAAACAAAAAGCCAGGCGTGGTAGCACACGTCTTTATCCCAGCACTCAGGAGGCAGAGGTAGGAGGATCACCATGAGTTCAAAGCCACCCAGAGACTACATAGTGTATTCTAGGTCAGCCTGGGCTAGAGTGAAACTTTACCCCCAAAAAAATTTTTAAAAAAAGATTCCAGAAATGGAAATAATTACCTTATCTTTTGATAGTTTTCCAGTTCTTATGTCATTGCCTTTGTTTATGTACTTGAATCCCTTTATTATCCTCCTAACTCTAATTTCAGGCTAACTTGCCTTCATTTTTTTAAGATTCAGCAAGAAGGGCTGGAGAGATGGCTTAGAAATTAAGGTGCTTGCCTACAAACCCAAAGGACTAAGGTTCAATTTCCCAGGACTCACATAAGGCTGATGAACAAAGTGACACATGTGTCTGGAGTTCTTTGCAATGGCTAGAAACCCTGGCATGCCTATTTTCTCTGTGTCTCTGTCTCTTTTGCTCTCAATAAAAATTTAAAAAAATAAAAATAAATTTAAAAAACAAAATTCAGTAAGCATAACCTTCATGAATCCATTTCTAACAACTCTAGGCTGGCTTAGGTATCTTCTAAATGTTCTCACAGTTCTATCATGGTGTTACCATACCATGAGAAAAACCAACTATGTCTATCATCTATCTACCTATCCATCTATCTATCAATCATCTATGACTATCACCGAATTATCTATCTATCCTCTATCATCTATCCATCCACCTACTCATCTATCCCTCTACCTACTTACTTACCTGAGATAGTCTCTTTAAGATCAGAAACTTAGTGGTTATAGGCCACTATTAGACAGTATCCATTGTATAGGTGTTTAATATTTACTGAATGATTTTCTGTTAACTATTGATGGCAACAAAAGAGTGATGTCAGTGCTTAATCCCTAGCAATGAGATACCTGTGGCATACTGATTCTGATTTACATTCCAAACTTCACACAAAACAGGTTACTTTATAGTACCTAGTTCCATGTTAATTTGGTCCATACTAGATGGCTAAGTTATTTTTTTCCAATTTAATTAGAAGTGGTGGTTACTATGTCTCTGTGTATAGTGGAAATATTTTAGAGTCAGAACACAGTCCATTAACTACAACAAGTTTTACCTTTACCTGTGAAAATTATAAATAATGCTATTTATCCCAAAGAATAATTTCACCACGACATGAAAAGCCTATAACAAAACTTGGAACAAGCAATTATTTAAAATCAACATTAGAATGAATTAAGAAGGGGAATAGCAATATATATAGAAAAAGCCTTCTCTGAAATTCAGAAGTGAATGAAATGTAGAATTTTACCAAGTTATTTTGTTTAGTTTCAACATGTGTTACCCACCTTTGTTGTGAAGATGAGTTACTATTGGAGAGATTCTCCAGAGCTATATAGGAAATAAAAAGGCACAGAATCAGTGGAGGAAATTCAGGCTAAACAAGTTATATATTCAAATATGAAATTATGTCATATTTACCAAATATAACACCTTCCAAGAAACTGTCTTCATTCTATTCCAAGGGGGAAGATAAAATGATGTTAGATTAATAATGGAAGTATTCAAGTTGATTTTTAAAAAATTATCCCTACATGTGATTTTGATAGGGGAGTTTAGCCATTTGCTCTTACCTTCTTGGAATCTAAAGTTCTGTTTCCTTGAGGCACAGGTTTCTTCTTCAAGGCTGTACAAATTTTTATGAGTAATATCTCAAAACTAACAACTAGAGAAATTATCAAGAGGATTAATATCCATTCATTTTGAAAAATCCAGCACTCTAAAAAGTCCCATGATGACAAAAATGGATTCTCTTTCAATCCATTACTTACTATATTTTTTAAGAAATAATATGACTTTGACATTTTAAATGTTTATGAGACACACTAGTAGTATCTCATTGAGAAGGCATTCATTTCAGATGACTCAAAATATAAAGTTAATATGCCCATCTTGTAATCATGTGCTCTGCCAAGACAAAAAAATCTTGCAGTGCAGTTCAGTGCCTAGTCAAATGCCACAGTGACTGAGCTGTGCCCCAGTTTAGTGAGGTACATGTCACAGTGGGTATTCAACTGAGCTCACAGCAACTTCAAAGTGACGACAGTGAAACATGTGCACTGCCAGGCTAGCCTTGAACTGCAGCGCCTCCTGCCTCAGTACATGAGCACAGATGCGTCGGCTCTGATAGCACAAAAATCTATATATTGTTAAGACATCTAATACTGTAGCCTGAGATGGCCTAGAACTCGCTATTAGCCTCAGCCTCTCGAGTCCTGGGATTACAGGCATAAGTCACCACACTTGGTCTAAGTAGTTTCTTAAATTGAAATATCTGTTCAGTTAACTTTACAAAATAACACTGTCCTATACAATGATGCATTACCACTTACCTAATTAAAAATATACATAAATTTGGGTTGTTAGAAAGCATTTGATATGCTCATTTCTATTACTAACAGTAATAGCATATTCTATGCTCCTTTGCTCAAGAAAATAGTCCTTTCTTACTCATATTATAAAGCATTGTGTGTGTGCGTGTGTGTATTCATATATATACCAGATAACTTTTTACTATAAGTATGCCCTGTTGCCACTGTATAGAACATATGGTAACTTGTTTCTTAGGGGTTTGTTTTTGTTATTTTTATTTATTTATTTGAGAGTGACAGACAGAGAAAGAAAGAGGCAGAGAAAGAGAGAGAGAGAGAATGGGCGCACCAGGGCCTCCAGCCACTGCAAACAAACTCGAGGCATGCGTCCCCTTGTGTATCCGGCTAACGTGGGTCCTGGGGAATCAAGCCTCAAACCGGGGTCCTTAGGCTTCACAGGCAAGTACTTAACCGCTAAGCCATCTCTCCAGCCCTCTTAGGGGTTTTTCTTAAAAGAAAATATTTTGTCAAGTTTGCTCTTCAACATTCTATTGTTTAAAAAAAACAGTCACTTTAGAAAGGTCTCTTGGTGGGGCGCGTGCATCTGGAGTTTGTTTGCAGTGGCTGGAGGCCCTGGCGCGCCCATTCTCTCTCTCTTTGTTGCTCTCAAAAAAAAAAATAAACAAAAAATGTTTTTAAAAGAAAGGTCTCTTGGTGAACTTCCTTATTGTCTGTGGGGACTCCAAGGAGCTACCTGTGATGTATTTCTTATGTCAGAATTAAGGGTGGGGCACTGGCAAATCTAAAGATTGTTCAGTTTCCCTCAATCTAAGAGGGTAAGCCTGTTTCATCCACATTTACACAGTGAGAGTGAATTTTTGAAGATTATTCTCCCCTATAGATTTTTTTTTTAAGGTCTCACCTCATAAGGAATAAGCCAAATGAGTAGACATGTCCCAGGAACACATTTAGGTTACCCCATAACAGCCTCATGAGGATTTTTGTAACAGAACAAAGAGTTATAAATCAAGACCCTTTCTGAATACATTGGAAATACCAGGTAGGTGGGATTTAGCAAGGAAATGTCTGCCTATAGGCCTAAGATGTTACCAGATGATACTCTTATCTTTTGGGTTGGTGAAAACTAGCAATCTATTAGCATATCCCAAAGGTTTCACCTGATAGTCATGAGAATGTTAGGTCAAACACTGAGATGGGCAGTAAATGGCTATTGAGGGGAACGAAAGACAGCACAAGATAACTGGAGTCTGAATCTGCACATTCCACCTCTCCACAATCAGAGGTAGGATCAGTCAGACAGCTATGCGGCACGTGCATGCAGCTGCTTTTCAAGAACTTTAGTTCACAGGGGTGGTGGTTTTATTCTATTTTTATTTTTGGTTTTTCGAGATAGGGTCTCACTCTAGCTCAGGCTGACCTGGAATTCACTATGTAGTTGCAGGGTGGCCTAGAACTTAAGGCAATCTGCCTACCTCTGCCTCCCAAGTGCTAGAATTAAAGGCAAGCACCATCACAGGCAGCTTATTTTGTTGGATTTTCCTGTAAAATTTAAGGCAGCTACCAAAATGCTTGATCTCTCTTATATGGTGGTACACATTCTCAAAATCACTCCATGTTACGTAACTTAAATTCATTATTTCAATTCCTCCTTTCTGAGGTCCTTCCATCTTCCAAGATTTTAAGCACTGAATTCCTAGCTAATATTCAAGACTTATCTTTTTCTTTATTATTATTATTATTAACAAGGTGTTTCAAATGGATACATCATATGTTGGTACCCTCTTTTTCCTTGCCCCTCCCCCAATTCCATTGGTGATGTTCCTCAGTGGGGTGACAGGTATTCCCCATAGTGTTGAGGTTTATGCATTTTGGGAGTAGCAGTTGTTTTGTGGGGAAGGGAATGCCTCTGGGCATGATGTCTCAACCTGTGGCTCTTACAATCTTTCCACCCCCTTTTCCACAAAATTCTCTGAGCCATGGTGGGTGAGTTTTAAGTCTACTTCAGTGATGAGCTCTTAGGAGCCTCTGGATCTCTGCTTTGGGAGGTGTTGAGTATCCTAAGGGTCTGTTTCCTACACCCTGGTGCTGATTATCAGGAACAGCATGGAAGCAGCTCTCTTGCTCATCTTTCCATTCCTCTGTGGATTCAGATGTAGCTTGGCTGAAGTCTCACTACCTTCTGCAAAAGAACAGATTCTCCAATGGAGAGTGAAGTCAGCATAGTTTAAATTGGATAAGCATTATTAATTTAGGGAGACTCTGATATATGTAACCCCTCTTTTAACCAAAGACTAGTGAGAGCTTGACACTGAACAGCATAATCTTTGTCTCCATAGGAAGCTGATCTGGTTCCCAGTTTCAGATATGGGATCATTTCCACGGAGCGGCTCTCTTAGGCAATCAGAAAGCCATTGGTTACCCGCTGAGGCTGCATGCCACTTATTGCACTGGTGTGTGTGTCGTGTCAGGGTGTTTGCTTCTGGTAGCTTAGACCTGTGGTTGCTCAGTTTTTGGCCATTTCCCCCCAGTAGATCACGTAGCACTTTCCTGTCTGGGGGCTGGCTTTTGTCTGGATTCCAGCCAGGGCTGTCGGCGCGCTGTGTCAGCAGCACATGGTGTCTTCAACAACAGTGTCTTAGCTTTTGCCTCGGGCAGGTAAACAACACTGACTAGCCTCGTACCCACTGAACAGGCTTAAAACAGCCTGCAAGTCTTTGCTGTGCTAGATACTTACGTAATTCCTACCAACGACAGTGTGACCGTTTTGTTGGTACAGACATCCCCTTGCACTAGAAAGTAGATCACTCACAAGTGAGTAGCACGAAAAGTGAAGCTATACTTACTTTCACTAACCATAAAGACAAGTAAAAAAAAAAAAAAAAACACTGGGGGTGTATCAGTTACTGTCTCATTGCTGGCACAAAATACTGCACAAAAATCAGCTTATAGAAGGAAAAGGATCTAGTTTGGCTTACAAAAGGGTTAACCTGGCTCAGTTTTGAGGGGAGGCATCATCATGATAGGGACAGCATAGTAGGCCAGAGTGGGGAGCTGGTGTCACACTGCAACACAGAGAGAATAGCCTGGTAAAGTCCTCCACCTCCAGCCAGGGGTACACTTCCTACAGCAAGGCTCTCCCTTCCCGAGCAGTGCCACAAACTGAGGATTAAGAACTCATATGTGTGTGTGTGTGTGTGTGTGTGCTGCAGAGGACTTTACACTTAAACTGTTACATTCCACTCCTGACTTCATGGCTACTTCATGATGCAAAATATATTTAGTCCAACTTTGAAACTCTCCATTGTCTCAAACAATCACCACACTGTTCAAAAGTCTGGAGTCTAAAGTCTTATCCAAGAGTCATGACAGTCTCTCAGCTGGAAGGCCTGTAAAATCAAGACCCAAATCACAAGACTGCCAACATACAATAGCACAGAATAAACATTCCTACTATATGATAGAGGAATGGGGGCAAAGTAAGGAAAGATTGTTTCCAAGCAAGACCAAAACCCAGCAGTGCATTCACCAAATGCTGGAGCCTGGCACCTGGGACTCATGATGAAATCCCCTGGGCTCCAACAGAGTTACATAGTTCTGCCCTTCTAGCTGTGTGGCCTGTGTCCTCTCCTGAGTCCACAGCTTCCCTTGGCAGACTACATACCCATGGTCCTGGCCTCTCCAACATTCTGGGGTCTCCATTACACTTTAGAGTCCACCTTCGTATCACGTAGGGCCTCTGTGCGGGGACTTTAACCCTGCTTGAGCTCAGCAGCTCTCCAGAACTGTGGTGCAATACTCCATGACCACCTCCACCTTCTGTGCTTCCAAAACTAGTACCGCATGAGTGGCGCTGCCAAGTTCTGCTGGAAATTGGGTCCAAATTCTCCTTGAACCACAGTTGGAGCAGCCTCAGTATGCTGACCTGGAACAGGAAACCTCTACATTCTTTCCTTAGGTCTTTTCCTTTCAAAAGAATTTGTATCTTGAACTTTCAGTGGGTTGGTTCTAGTCTTCAGGGCATCTTTCATAGTATCCCAGTGCAAAGCAGCAGATTTCTTTCAATAGTGGTAATCTCCTTAACAATTACAGCCTAAGTGGTCAATTACAGCCCAAGTTGGGAGAGGGGGATTTTACATTCAATCCATCACAAGCAGATAGTCTATTACCGCAGGATCAGGAAAACAGTTCCATGGGTTCTAATTAAGTTTTTAAAACCTTTTATATAAACCAATACCATATTCTTTGAACTACTGGGATTACTGTAAGACTAGATTTTCCTTCTCTAATAGCAAAGTCTCAATAATAAGTGTATAAAATAGCAACACAAAACCATTCCTTTGAACACTACAACTACTCATTAGCAGCTCAATTCAATTTAACAAGTATTTATTAATAAATGTGTAAGGCACTGAAATGTGTAAGGGTTAAAAAACATTTTTGGGGGCTGGAGAGATGGCTTAGCGGTTAAGCACTTGCCTGTGAAGCCTAAGGACCCCGGTTCGAGGCTCGGTTCCCCAGGTCCCACATTAGCCAGATGCACAAGGGGGCGCACGCGTCTGGAGTTCGTTTGCAGAGGCTGGAAGCCCTGGCGTGCCCATTCTCTCTCTCTCCCTCTATCTGTCTTTCTCTCTGTGTCTGTTGCTCTCAAATAAATAAATAAAAATTGAACAAAAAATATTTAAAAAAAATTTTTTTGGCCTTGAGAAATCTGTAATAAAATGGTACAGATAAGACAGAGCGACTGGAAAGGGAAGGGCATGTGGTCAGAGAAGTGCACTGTGGGACAAGACAACCTGCAGTGAGGAGGGAAATCAGAAGATGAGTAGGCTTGCGACCAGGAAGATTCACAGGAGGAGAGTACGGAAAGAGAAAGTAAGACATTCCTTTTTATAAAACCGTATAATTCCAGCCAGTTTAAAGCACTGTTAGGTTGAGGATATGAATAGGAAAAGCTAGTGTTCACAAGGCGCCACTGTGGGGCTACCTTTGGCACTGTAAGGAAGCAAATGGAGTGGTGGTGGTCCTGGTGGTGTGGATGTGTAGCTAATGGGAGAAAGCTTTTAGATAATCCCAAAACTAGTTTGTCCAGGACAGTTTCTCACATGGGTGTGATTGACATTTTAGACAGAATGCTTGGTGATTGCTGTCCTCATTATCAGATACTTAGCATAAACAACCTTTTCTTCTATAGGATGTCATAGCACAGCCCATTCCAGTCCTGGCAACCCAACTTTTCCAAGCCTTGGCCATATAAAAACGTTATAATGAGCTGGGCATGGTGGCGCATGCCTTTTATCCCAGTACTCGGGAGGCAGAGGTAGGCGGATCACCGTGAGTTCGAGGCCACCCTGAGAGTACATAGTTAATTCCAGGACAGCTTGGACCAGAGTGAGACGCTACCTTGAAAAACCAAAAAAAAATTTATATATATAATGAAGCCCATAATCGTATATGCTAACAGAAAAATTAAATGACTTACTAGTCTACATTGGTGGCTTTCATTAATTAGGGTCTAACAGTTGACACATCAGGATGGTTCCTTGGCACTACTCTATGAAAACAGAGGTTGATGTCTCACTGTTCTGGAGTCCATCAACAGGATACCAACAGGTGTGACATTTGTTGAGGACCTTGTTTTTAAGTTACATTTCTAGAGGGGACAAATGTTATGTTCTCATGACAGGTCCCTTTCTTCTCTGCAGTCCCTTTTAAGACACTAATCCAAGGCTCCATCCCCAAGGCCTAATCATCTCCTAAAGTCCATTACATGAGGGATTATGGCTTGTCAATGTTGGAGGGGGCACAAACATTCAAAACACAATAGTCATTTCTATTTTTGTTACTACTAATAAAACTAGCTGCATGCACCTAAGGCTGTTTGTGCTCTCTGAACCTGAGCTATTTCATCCACCAAGTGTTTCTCAATTCCTGCCTCTTTCCTACACAACTGAAGACTCAATGGTCCATGGCACATGCTCAATAAAGGTTGATTTTCTAGCTCTTCTTCCAGAGAGAATACTTCCCTATAACCCACCTGAGCTCAAGATCACTGCAGCCCCCTTGGTGAACCCACAACCTTGCTACCACGAGTCCAAGCAGAAATGAAAGCTCCAGAGCTCCTCCACCTCCCCGTATCTTCATTGAACACTTTGCAAAGAAGGAATATGCTCAGCATCTCCTTTTCATCTTCTTTTGATATTTTTCTTCTGCCTATAAAGTTTTGAGAAATGCTAGCTTGTTGCCATTGAGCACCATTAACCCTTCAGAGTTTTTTTTTTGGGGGGGGCGGGGTTCAAGTTAGGCTCTCACTCTAGCTTAAGCTTAGACTTCACCATGGTAGTCTCAGGGTGGCCTCAAATTCATGGTGACCCTCTACTTCTGCCTCCCAAGTGCTGGGATTAAAGGCAAGTGCCAACATGCCTGGCAACCCTTCAGAGATCTGAAGAGAGGATACTGTTCACTATGGTTATGGTACCTAGAAAGAATATCTTTTTCTTGGGGTGGAGGTCAAAGCTGGGCACTAGGTTACTTTTGAGCAAGACACTTCCCAAGGAGTGTGTATGTGAACATCCTTTCCTTTCCATCCTTCCTCCCCTGGAAGTATGCATAAACTAAGAGGCTGCATATTCTCCTACATGACACGGCCAGTCTGAAGAGCAGACAGGGTCTTCCCTTAAATGTTCTTTCAGTCTTAGACATAGCACAGATCACTTTTCTCTAAGAGTTCCCCAACTATGATTAGGCACATGACTTAACAATAACAAACTATCACAAAAGAATAGTAGGTTTTGTTTTTTTTTTTTTTTTTTTTTTTGGTTTTCTGAGAAAGGGTCTAGCCCTAGCCCAAGCTGACCTGGAATTCACTACGTAGTATCAGGATGGCCTCAAACTCATGGCGATCCTCCTACCACTGCCTCCCAAGTGCCAGGATTAAAGGCATGTGCTATCATGCCTGGCTAGGAATTATAGTTTCTTAAAGACCACTTAGGCAAATCAATTTTTATATTTTTCCTATAGTTGAGTATCTTCAAGTCACCCACATTCTGATCAATTGTATAAATATGGACAACTATGTAATGTGGTTAGTAGTTTTTCAAATAAACTATCATTGTACTTATATAGTATATCCCAATTTGCACAAAGCTGTCTAGTATTTTCATTATTTTTTTGCAGTGCTAGGAACTGAATCAAGGGTTTCTTCACTCACGCTAAGCCAAAAGCTCTCTCATTGAACTGCATCCACTAGCCTTTCCCATTTATTTTTTGGTGTTTTTTTTTTTTAAACTTTTTAAAAAAATTTTTATTTATTTATTTGAGAGCGACAGACACAGAGAGAAAGACAAATAGAGGGAGAGAGAGAGAATGGGCGCGCCAGGGCTTCCAGCCTCTGCAAACGAACTCCAGACGCGTGCGCCCCCTTGTGCATCTGGCTAACGTGGGACCTGGGGAACCGAGCCTCGAACCGGGGTCCTTAGGCTTCACAGGCAAGCGCCTAACCGCTAAGCCATCTCTCCAGCCCTATATTTTGGTGTTTTTGAGGCAAGGTCTCATTCTGTAGTGCCACGCTGGCTTTGAACTCATGGTTATCCTCCTACCTTAGCCTCTTGAGTGCTGGGACTAAAGATGTGACCACCATGTCTGGCTTCCCATTAGTTTTAATTGTAGTTCATAAAGATTATAGTTAATACGCCAGTGATTATATTTTTTGATAGTCTGGGGTATATATGCTCAGTTTATATTTTGAAATTTCAAACATTAACTGTTCACACATTTTTAAAAACTTAGGTCTTGTGCAGAAAGTTAGCAAAAAAATATAAAGGTGACAAAGTGAATTTGCAGCTGTGTATGACTTTATATTGCAACATAAATGAGTTGGGCACTATTACCTAGGTTTTCATTCTTTTGCCATTTCTAAGGGGGAAAATTTTTCAAATAATTAAAATTCACTTACTTTAGAAGGGCAGGAAGAATGAGGCCTCATAGATGTCCTGACAACTTGAGGCTGTCTGAAGTACCTACCATTAAGAGCAAAAGAGGGGCTGGAGAGATGGCTTAGCGGTTAAGCGCTTGCCTGTGAAGCCTAAGGACCCCGGTTCAAAGCTCGGTTCCCCAGGTCCCACGTTAGCCAGTCTGGAGTTCGTTTGCAGTGGCTGGAAGCCCTGGCGCGCCCATTCTATCTCTCTCCCTCTGTCTTTCTCCCTGTGTCTGTCGCTCTCAAATAAATAAATAAAAAATTAACCAAAAAAAAAAAAATTAAAAAAAAAAAAAGAGCAAAAGAGAAGCCAGGAGTGGTGATGTACACTTTAAATCCTAGCACTAGGGAGGCTGAGGTAGGAGAATGGATGTGAGTTCTACGTCAGTTTGGGCTAGAGTAAGATCCTGCCTCGAGAGACAAAACAAAACAAAAAGAGCAGGAAACGTTACTGAACTGAGATAAAGATATTCCGTATTACAAAATTTCTTTACAAATTTAACATCAGTTTCATCTCGTACACTTCATAAGCTTTCAACTCTGCTTAGATACAGCATACATTAGTCCTATGTAGCTATTATTTCCCTTCTTAATTGGAGTAGTCTCCCGACTGATTTCACGCACCATGTTGAAGGTGCTAACCTAACAAAGCAGCACCTCTCACAAACCTCCAGGCAATGCTGTGAAAGCTGCCACTCATCCCAGTGTTCAGTGTTATATATTTGACATCCACTTCCATAATTTTTAATTGAACTTTCTAGGAACATGAAATTCTTTTTGTTTTACGGTGGTGAGTGTGGAATACAGGGTCGTGAAGGGGCAAATCCTCTACAACTGAATCACACTCTTTTCCTTAAAGGTGATACTGCTTACAAAATGATGTAGTTTTTGGGGCTGGGGAGATGGCTCAGTGGTCAAAGGTGCTTGATTCCACAAGCCTGCCAACCAAAGTTCAAATCTCCAGCATCCATGTAAACTCAGACCCAAAGTGTCCCAAAACACTGACAGAGACTAGAGACAGTGCCAGGAGAAATCCCAAAGCTTATGGGGTCAGCTAGGCTGGACTTCCTAGGGAGATCTTGTTATAAAAGGTCAGAGGACAAACACGTCTAAGTTGTCCTTTGACATCCAAGTATGTGCCATGGTGTGTGCATACCCATACACACAGAGATAATAAAAATAAATAAAAATTTCAATTGTATTTCAATAAGACAAAAGCACCACTGTAACAAAATGTAAATGTTTAATTTTCTCAAAACTTAACTATACTAACGAAAATAAATTATAGACAACCTTCAATATTTGTACATCATCTTCATATAACTATAACAGTGCTTTCAAAAGACATTTTGTAAAGGATATTAATTTTACAATTAAAATGTGTTTCAAAAATAGGGCAACATTAAAGAACATTAGTCTGAAATATATCTCACAATGCTGAGAAGTAAATTGTTCTTTATCAAATGAACTGTACTTGAATTCAAAATAACATGGCTTTTAACACATGATATTTACTTCTTATCCATTTCAGTAATTTCTTGGATCCAAAACAAAATCTGTGTGTTTATTTCCTTGAAAACATCATTTGTTGACCGTCCTTTCACTGCCATGGAATGATTTGCCTTCTCAACCCAGTGGATCTTACTGGGAGCTTGCATTTTCTGGGCCACTTTCTCCAACAAGTTCTAGGGGGAAAGAAAAGGTTGCTAGGCTCAGGCTCAGGCTCAGTGGTGTTATGAGACGCTGTCTTCCCTCACCTATGCCGACATCCTATTCCAAGCATGCACTAAATACCTCCGCCACATACAACTTGATAGGCAGTGGAATATGCACAGCAACGTTCACACAAGCAGCAGTCCACGCTCAATCCTAACATCACAACACACACCAAGCCTTCACTACTGGCAATCCAGTTATATAAACTGAGCCCCTCACAGTTTTTTACAAAAATATTTTTCCTAAGAAAATTATATGATCTGAGAAATAAAAATTTTCACAGAACTTACATAATTATTCAGTTGATATATATGGAATTTTACAACAAAACCAGCAATAGACAAATTAGCACCTTTGTAAGCTGAAAGTAATAGCTATATCTTAGCCCCCAGGTATCTCCATTTCACTCATGTAAACACTGAGTTCTAATTCACCTTTTCACACATCTCATCCGCTGAGCCTGACACGAAGAGCACAGGGTCTTTGATCCGGAACAGGTCTTCATCTCGGAGTTTATGCTGCTGCTTTGGGTGGTGCAGTGGGTAAGAAATGCAAATGAGACCGCGGACAAAATCGTCAGCATCATCTGGCTCAACATGGCACATCACAGAAGCAGCTGCTCTTGAGCCCATTGAACGACCTAAAACCAGTTAAAATTAAATTCAATTAGAAACATTAGATTTATTGTACTTCATATGGAAAAAAAAAAAATCCAGAGCCAGGAAAGCTCATGTTAGTCCCAGCACTTAGAGGTAGAGGTAGGAGGATCACTGAGAGTCGGAGGCCAGCCTGAGAGTACATAGGAATTCCAATTCCAGGTCAGCCCGGGCTACCGCAAGACTGTATCTCAAAAAACAAAAACAAAACAAAAAAGCCAGGTGTGGTGGGGCACATGCCTTTAGTCCCAGCACTCTTGAGGCAGAGGTAGGAGGATCACAGAGAGTTTGAGGCCAGCCTGAGACTGCACAGTAAATTCCATGTCTGCCTGGGCCAGAGTGAGATCCTACCTAAAACAAAACAAAAACTCCAAAACTCCCAAAAGGTAGCAACTACCAAATTGCAATGGCCTTAATAAAAACACATAGACAGGCTGGAGAGATGGCTCAGCAATTAAGGCGTTTGCCTGCAAAGCCAAAGGATCATGGTAAGACTCTCCAGGATCCATGTAAGCCAGATGCACACAGGCAGTTCGTCTGCAGTGGCTAAAGGCCCTGGAGCACTCATTCTCTTTCTCCCCGCCTTTCTCTCTCTCAAATAAATAAATAAATAAACACATAGCCCTGTGAAAGGCTGAGCCATGGTCAGGGTGATGCCCTTGCCGCACAAACATGAGTACCAGAGCTCAGACCCTCAGTACTGACGTAAATGGTGGCGCTCCTGTAATCCCAGCACCCGGGAGGTGGCCAGAGGATCCCAGGGCAAGCTAGCCTAGCAGAAATGGTTAGCTGAGTTCAAGTGAGAGACCCTGCCTCAGTAAGAAAGTGGGCAGTGATAAAAGAAGACACCCAGCGTCAAGCCTCCACAAGCATCCAAACACATTTCTGGGGAGATGCATTATTAATGTGCTTTTGTTTTTTGGTTCTCCAAAGTCACTGAATTGCACAAACACAGAACAGCTTTAGACAAATTACCACCTTCTTAAGCTGAATGTAAAAGCTAATATCTTACACACATAAAGCAACATACACACACGCGTGCACGCGCACACACACACAAAAGCTAAAATCTTATCAAGTTAAATAAAAAGGGAGATTCTCACATTATAATATATATACATATATGGTTTAAATTTGCTCTAAATATGTAAGAATTTTAATACCAGGCTCACCAAAACAAAAACGACTTCTTCAGTTTAACTTCCTATTACCCATTAATATTGAAGTAGGTAGTTAGGAAGTAGTCAAAAGTACTGAAACTTACCTCCAAGGAAGACACCTGCAAGTTTGTATTCTCCCGAGGTCCTCAGGTAATTCTAAATAAATCAACCAAAAGGAATCAATTCTTTTCATTAAGTATTCCACCAAAAAGCCAAGACATCTTCATTAATGGTATACATGAAAATCTATGCAAAGACAACTGTAAGATTCTTACAGGAGACAAACAGTTCTTTCCTCTTCTGGTCATCTATGTGTTCACTAGTAAATCCCATGTTGGATAATGCATGTGAGGAAAAAAAAGTCAGTTTACCTTTGTAAAAATATTCAAGCACTAAACTATTGCTAATCAACAGATTTCGCATGGGTATGCACATATGCCTGTGCGTGCAGGTTTAACAGCGCACGTTTCTTCAACTAGACAAGCGAATCCCAGTGCTCCACCTGTCTCTCCTGTTATAGCCATACTCAGTCAAACCTGTTTTTTTTAACATGGGTTCTGGGGGCCAAACTCAAGTCCTCATGCTCCTATGCCACAAGACTCTCCCTGACACAGAACAAATTATTTCTTAAAAGCCACTGAAGACGTTAAATTTGATGAAAATACTAACATCTATTATTGAAAGAAATTTCAGAGTTCAGCTTTACCCAGGGACTTTAAGCAATGTTTTTAAATAACAAAGTATCATATTAGCATATGCACAATATGACATTTAAGCATATCCTAAAATTATATAAGTCAAGTGAGAACATCCTAAGTAGCTTCTTGGGTGGTATTGTGAAATAACATTTATGATGTGAACATTCATTTCCATGGAAACAAACTAGTAGTAAAAAGAGATATGGCCACTGAATGGTCTTCTATACTGTTAAAGCTTATTAAATATTTTTACATAAAACCAAATAACTGCTAACCAATTATCTTAAACTTAGGATCTTTAGCAACAGAATCTTACTATAAGTAAATATAATTCTTTTCTTACCAAAACTGCTTTATATGCCTTAATTCTATGAACAATATTAAGGCCTTTACAAGTAAATCTTAGGCAAAAAAAACCGTGAGATGCAAGATGGGATGCCAGTGACATCAAATGAGGAAGATTCATGTCTCCTGATGCTCCATGTGTAAGAATTATCCCATACGCTATGTTCTTATTAGGTACCAAACAAACAGCATCCAATAATTTATTTCCAAAAGGTATTTTTAATTTAACCTGAAATTCAAGAGGCAAAGGGATCAAATTACTTGACTAGTCAGACAACAAATTAAACATACATATTTGTTTTATGAGACTCATGATCAAAGTTAAGTCTCCAAAAAGAAATGATATTTAAGTGCTTATTATGTGACATACTACAAGAGCTTTATATGTATTAACTAATTTAAACCTTCCTGGTAATTTTATGAGACAAGTAATACCCTCATTTTATAGACCAGGCATCAGAGACTAACTTGCCCCATGGTTATAAAGCCGTTAAGACAAGACTCAAGCTCAAGAAGACAACTCTGGAATCATTACTCTCAAACACTAACGCTGTACTGCCTCTTAAAAGTACAAACTGAAAACAAAGTTCTTCTAAAATGCTTATTACACCCCCCACCAAAAAAATGAAGCCTGAAGATACAGAATACATGAAATTATTACCTCTGTATGACTCATTTTCACTGCTGAATAATAAAGTGCATTACATCTGAGAAGCAAAGGGCATCTCCCTGAAAAGGATATTTTGTTATGAAAGGTGAACTGTCAGTCATGGACACAACACAAAAACTATGAATGAACACAATAACAGCATATCCAGAACAGGCTCTCTAAAAGCTGGTATACTTTCTAACAGTAGTAATCAAGTATTACTTTCAAGATTTCTATGTGCACTCAGAATTAATTATTTACAAAATGGGCAGATGTTATAGAAGACAGAGTAAATAAGATACTTAACATGGAAGCCTTACAATTCATTTCAAAGCAGTAATCAGTATCTTGACAAAAATAATGTAAACTATTTATCAACACACATTTTTGTAAGCATCTTCATTCTCAACCACCCCAGCTTAGTTTCTCTGCATCTATTAAATCATTTTCTTCATCATCACTCAATTTCTTCCTTCCACATAACAGATGTACCTACAGCATGCTTCCCAGCAGGCAGAGTGCATTTACTGATTTGGGGTTTGGCTATATGATCTTCAACTGAGGGAACGTTGAAGTTGCAATGTGCCACTTCTGATATGAGACAAAGCCAATACCTAGAAGGCCTCTTGAACTAAATTTCGCCCTAGGATATGAGAAGAACCTAATCCCAGGCAAATTTTTCATTTTCAGCCAGGGTCATAGAGTGAAAATCTCAAGTAGATCTGAACCCCAAACTGAAGTATCAGCCTAGCCTAGCCTAGCCAAGATCTAAACCACAGCTGGCCTGAGGAACCGACATGAAGCGTGAAAGGGCATAAGCTACTGGCATTCTGGGATGGTTGTTCAGCATCCATTCTGAGAACTTTCATATTTCAGGATAGCATCGACATCAGAATCCCCATTATCCACCAATTTGTCCCCACCAGCATTCATTAATGACAGCAGTAATGTGGTTTGAAGATAATATTAAGAACATACACAGAAGCTGGATGTGGTGGCACATGCTTTTAATCCCAGCACTTGGGAAGCAGAGGTAGGAGGATCACTGTGAGTTCGAGGCCACGTGGGGAGTACATAGTACATAGTGAATTCCAGGTCAGCCTGAGCTAGAGTGAGACCCTACCTCAGGAGAAAAAAAAAAAAAAAGAACATACACTGGCATGGAGAGATGGCTTAGCGTTAAGGCACTTGCCTGCAAAGCCAAAGGACCCAAGTTCGAGTCCCCAGGACCCACATAAGCCAGGTGCACAAGGTGGTATATGTATGGAGTTCGTTTGCAGCAGCTGCCCCTTCTCTATCTGCTTATTTCTCTTTTTCAAATAAATAAAATAAAAAGTAAAAAAAAAAAATGTATACATATCTACCTCTCTCTGTATATATATGTATATATAGTTTCTCTCCTTCCACTTTTGCCTTGCACTCAGAAGCTTTCTCTCTTAAGGCAATCCCCATGGCTCGCTTATTGTTAATCTTTCCAGGTGGTACTGTACTTGCATTAATTTCTCATGGGTATAAGCCTATTTTTAAAAATGAACCCCTAGGAGAGTAAATACTTTGTCAAAGAATCTGCTTACATTTTTAAAGCATATTTCATTTAAAGTATATGTACACGGTACAAAATTCTAAAATAAAACCGTAAATAATGAGGTCTCTCCACGTCTCTGCCCTAGTGATCACATTCCTTTCACTTGCTAATAGCTACCTAATGTTCCATCTTTCTCTTGAGCTCCACCCTTGAGGTCTTCAGAGGGGGGAAAAAAAAAAAAAAAGGCCAGGTGAGGTGGGGCATGCAACCCCCAAACTTTGAGTCTGAAGCAGACAGATCACCATGAATTTGAGAGCAGCCTGGACTACATCGCAAAGCCCTGTCTCAAAACAAACAAATAAATAAAAACAAAAAAAACCCCAAAAACAAATAAAAGCTTTATTTATTTAAGTCCGGTGAGGTTTCAGGAGGGAATAAAATTAGATACATGCATCCAAATCACTATCTGTCGGGGAACGAGTTTTGTTGTTGCCTTTTCTTCACCCCTCTTCCCCCCGCCCACTGTTCCAGACTTCATGATGGACTTGTGCATGAAAACCCCACAAGAGCTGAACACGCCCCACAAGACGCCCATCTGCGGGGGTTTGTGCGCGGGCCGGGACGCCGCGCCCGCCGCCAGCCCGCGTCCCCGCGCCGGGCCTGCCCGCTCCCGCTTTCCGCGCCCAAACCGGAGCACAACAAGACGCCGCACGTCCGAGCACGGTCCCCAGCGTCCACGCCTCAAGACGCGGGCTGTCACCGGCGCACAAAACCCGGAGCCGTCCCGGAGGGGCGGCGGTCGCACCACCCGCCATTCCCAAGTTTCAAAATCCGGGTCTCCCGGGAGGACGGATCCCGCCTGCCCGTCCCCACGCCGCCGCCCGCGCGTCCCTCCGGGGCCGCGGCCCTCCGAGCTCCTCCCGCCGGCCCGCCCCGTCGCTCCCGCCTTACCCGAGGGAGGCTCGGCAGCCGGCTTCCCAACCGCCCTCACTCTCCACGAGAAAGCGAACTAACCACGATCGAAGGGACCGCCTCGCCACCCCCGTCAGCGCGGCCCTTTACTGCGCACGCGCGGCACGTGGGCCACGCCCCCTGCTCCTCCCCGGGCTCGAGGGCGTCGCCGCGGGGCACGCCGGGACGGGGAATTTTTTTACTCCGCCTCTGCTCTGCTTCTGCGCACGCGCAACGCCGGAGGCACGCCCTCCTCTCCTCCCCGTGCTTGAGCATAGCGCCGCGGAGCACGCTGGGATTGGGAGTTTTCTACTCCGCCTCTGCTCGGCTTAGCTTCTGCGCACGCGCAACGCGCGAGCCACGCACTCCTCTCCTCCCCGTGTTCGAGCGCCGCGCCTCGGAATACGCTCCGGGGACTGGGAGTTTTCCGCTCTGCCCTTGTTCGGCTCCGTTCTGGGCATGCGCGGCACAGTAGCCACGCCTCCCGGTCCTCCCGGGCTCAAGGACCGCGCTGCGCGGCTAGCCGGGACTGGGAGTTTTCCACTCTGCCTTTGCTCGGCTCCGCCCCGCGCATGCGTCCCAGCGGAGCAGAGAAGGGTGTGAGCTTCAGTGCCGCATTCCTATCTCTGCCTCAACCCCTCCAACCCCAAGAGTATTGCGTTCAGAAGACATTATTTTCTCTTTCTTTATTTTTTATAGTTGGCAAAAATATATATACATATCCATACAGAAGAGAATAGTAGGGAAAAAGTGGGGGCTAAGTGAAAGGGGACAAATGGGGATAGTGTGAGGGGATTGTGCAAATTTTAATATATTTGGTTTTGGTTTTTCTTCTCCAAAGATTTAAATATTTATTTATTTATTTGAGCCAGAGAGACAGAGAGAGAGAGAGAGAGAGAATGGGTCTATCAAGGCCATGAGGTGTTCATTCCTAAATCTCCATCAGCTGTGAACCTAGCATTCAGAACATGTAAGTTTATGGGGGACACCTGAATCAAACCACCACATTCCACCCCTGGCCCCCATAAACTGATAAACAACCATGAGGTAAAATGTAATGCATTCAGTCCAACTTTAAAAGTTCCCATATTTTTAATCAATCCCAATGATATTCATATATCCCCATAGTCCAAGGACTTTTAACTTAACCATAATACCAAAAAATCCCCCCAAGCCCCATAATGACACAGAATAAACATTCACACTGCAAAAGATAGCATTGGGCATAGCAAAGAAATATTCAGCCAATATAACATTTAAAACAATCAGGGTAAACATCAAACTCTGTAACTCCAAGTCTAACTACTCTAGCCAGTGACAAATCTCCAAGTCCAATAATTCTAACCAGCAATAAGTCTGTGGTATTCCAATTCTGCCCCTCCAGCTAGGCTACTCAGAGTCCTGTTAAACTTCGTAAGGGCGGGCAGCTTTCCTTAGCAGCCATCTCCTGGTCCTGGCATCTCCACTGGGTCTCCCCTGCAATCCATGGTTCATCCTCATGGCTCCATCAGGTCTCCATGGAGGCAACCAGCAAAATTGCTTCACACTGCCCATGGCCATTTCCAAATCACAAGACAGTGTTGCAAATTCAATGTCCCTCTCTTTCCTACACTTCTTATACTCCACAATACCAGGTAGGGTGCCAATTTGTTACTCCTTCATAAGCCAAACCTTACAGTCCATAGTTCTTACTGTATTCAGGTCTTCCAGCTCTGACCAGAATAATCCATCAAGCTGTACTTAGAGCACTGCAAGGCATCTCTTAGGTCAAGATTTCAAATCCTTCCACATTCCTCTTGAAAATCAGCTCAAAAAGGCTAAAGCCACGCAGTCAGGTGTCTAGAAGCAATCCCACTCCTCAGTACAACTTTACTGTTGCTGATCGAAATCACCCAACCAAGAGCAGCTTCTGGGAAAAAGAGGCTTATTTTGGTTTACAGGCTTGAGGGGAAGCTCCATGATAGCAGGGGGAAACGATGGCATGAGCAGAGGGTGGACATCACTCCCTGGCCCACATAAGGTGGACAACAGGAACAGGACAGTGTGCCCTGTTTTTGGTTTTTCAAGGTAGCGTCTCTAGCCCAGACAGACCTGGAATTCAGTGTTATCTTAGGCTGGCCTTGATCTCACGGCCATCCTCCTACCTGTGCCTCCCAAGTGCTGGGATAAAAGGCTTGCACCACTATGGCCGACTACAAAAGTCATCTCTCTCCCCTCTCATGTCCCATTGTCTACTCTGATGGCTCTCCTTTCAGAGGACATTGACTCCAATCAGTTTTCACGTGGGCCAGGGCCTGCCCAGACCTCGCCATTGATCCTTGCCTGGCTTATTGAAACTGTTACCACCTCCATCAGTGTGATTGATCAACAACCACTGCTAGGGGCCCTGTGAAAACGGGAGCACTCAGGGGCTTCCCACCTCGCTCACCACAGACCTTAAGCCTGGGTTTCCTCCCACAGCTCAAACCCACGCCCACCATGGTTTTAGCTCTGGTTGTTCACACTCCTCAGATCCCAGTGGTCACCCCACTCCCTTGGGATATTCACTCATGTCATTTTTTTTGTCGTTTATTTTTGTTTTGTTTTTCTATTGAGGCCTTCCCTGATCACCTCACAATACGCCACCTTTTCCTGGTTATTTTAACTCACTGTGGAAGTGACTGTCTCTCCATACAGGACTGTAAATTCTCCAAGAAGACATCTGTTTTGTGCGTGGTATGTGCCTGTGTATGTTTAATTGCGTACATCGAATAACAGCTGGCAGCTATTTCCTGAATTGGAAGAATGTTCCTCAAGCCCAGTGTAGTTGGTACTTGCTATCTTTGCCGTCACTGTACATATAAAGAACTAAATTCCTGAAAACCATGATGGCCAAGTTATTTATCAGAAGTGTTTGCTCAAGCCTTAACACTTTTAACTCACATTTACTGACTGCTAGTTTTCTCAGCCATTGCCCACGCTATCACTAAGCTACCACACATCCCCAGCTCATAGTCTGCTAATTTTCTAGCTGTACTTTTTGTCAGGTATGTGAACTAATGTGTGGTCTGGTGTGTGTGATATATGCAGAGGTCAAATGAGAACATGCGCTGCTCTCCTCTATTACTCATCCATGTGTTTTCCTGAGACAGAATCTCCCTCAGAACTGCGAACTGACTTTTTGTTTGTTTTTGGCTTTCTGAGGTAGGGTCTTACTCTAGCTCAGGCTGACTTGGAATTCACTATTTAGTATCAGAGTGGCCTCGAACTCATGGCGATCCTCCTACCTCTGCTTCTCAAGTGCTGGGATTAAAGGCGTGCGCCACCACACCTGGCTGAGTTGCCATTTTTTTGGTCAGACTGGCTGAAAAGCAAACCCCAGCAATTCTCTAGTCCCCACTTCCCAGAGTACTGTGGCTACGTACTTTTGGTCACACCCATCAGTTTATGTGGGTGCTGGGGACTGACCTCAGGGTGAGTCAGCTCCTCTCAGCCCTCATACATGCACAGTGATCACTCTTCTCCACAAAGCCATCTTCCCCAACCTAGCTATATGCTCGAAACTCTTTACATGCCACAGAATTCACTCTCTGTAACTATATAATTTGATACGTACAGTCATTTCACAGCCATTTGCAGTTATCATCAAAACCTAAACCATTTTCATCATCTCCCCAAGAAACCTGCTACTCTCTATGCTTATATACGTTTTTACGCATTTTTGGTGCAGGCATGAGGTTTCAGTCTAGCCCAGGCTAACTCGTAACTCACTCTGTAGACCCAGACTGGCCTCAAACACATGGGGATCCTCCTATCTCAGCCTCCCCAGTGCTGGGATTAAAGGCGTTCAGCACCACACGTAGTTTTCTATGCTTATATTCTTACCTTTAGTACGAGGCAAACACTAATATGACTTTCGTGTCTATAGAGTTCCATTTTCTGGATATCTAATATAAGATGGAGATACAATAATGAGATCTTTAAAACCTAATTTCTTGCACCTTGAAAGTTCATCTATGTTGTGACATGTATGCATACTTTTCCTTTCTTATTAACTTACTTCTTTTTTTCTCAATTTTTATTAACATTTTCCATGATTATAAAAAGTATCCCATGGTAATACCCTCCCTCCCCCCACTTCTCCTTTGAAATTCCATTCTCCATCATATCCCCTCCCCATCTCAGTCGGTCTCTCTTTTGTTTTGATGTCATGGTCTTTTCCTCCTCTTATGATGGTCTTGTGTAGGTAGTGTCAGGCACTATGAGGTCATGGATATCCAGGCCATTTAATGTCTGGAGGGAGCACTTTGTAAGGAGTCCTATCCTTCCTTTGGCTCTTACATTCTTTCCACCACCTCTTCTGCATTAGACCCTGAGCCTTGGAAGGTGTGGTCAAAATGTTACTCAGTACTCCAGTCACTTCTTTTCCAGCACTATGATACCTTCTGAGTCGTCCCAAGGTCACTGCCATCTGAAAAGAGAAGATTCTCTACCCAAAGTGAGAGTAGCATTAATATAAGGGTATAAATATTAAGAGAAGTGCTTACTGGGCAGTTTGATGAGCATAGTATATACATTTATCCAGACATCAGCAGACGTTACACCCCTAGGGCTCATGACTACCCCTGTTTTAAATTTTCAGTATCAGGGATGTATTCCCTCCCATCAAGTGGGCCTCCACTCAAATTGGAGAGCAGTTGGTTTCCACCATCACAGATGTGCCACTATTGCACCCGTTGGATCATTTGGCCTGGCTGGCCAATTATAAGGCTTGCAGTGTCCACTGTTGAGTATCTTCACTGGTGGTATCTCTTTCTCCCATTGAACTACAAATAGAATGGCTTCTTCCAGCTTTCTGTCAGCTGGTCTACATGGAGGAGGTTCTCAGCTCAGTTCCAGCACTATTTCTCAGTGGCCTTGCAGCCCAAGTATGGGAAGTCTTCAGCAGTAGGGTCTAACCATCTATTCCTGGTGGGAAACCAAGGGCCTTGGCAGTGGCCTATAATGTTTTGGGGGCAACAACTCACTGGAGGTAACCCATCCCTGGCACTGAAAATTTTCTAACAACAATCTATGGTTCCTGAGTGTTCCATTGTTTGAAACTGGAGGATTCCATGTGATTTATTTGCATACTCTTAGATTTTGATTAGCCCTCCCTCCACCTTCCCTTTACTCAATCTCTTCCCCTGACTTCACTTTGGGACCTTATTGCTTATCACTGAATCCTGTTTAACAGTTTTGTATATCCTTTTATCAGTTAATAGACATTTAGCTTAGTTTCACTTTGAAACAGAAGTATGACACGGGAAGCAGAGAGATTTGAAGATGTGACTCTCCTAGCTGGGAAGATGGAGAAAAAATGCTATAACGAATGGTATGTAACACCATACCTACCTGAAAGCTTTATAGATTGATATTGAATTCAGAATGCATTGAAATATTATTCTGATGCATTCAACCACTTGAAAATGTTGAGATTATTTTTAGCTAGCAGGCTGAACAAGCATAGGTGGTGGGCTGGATTTGGCATGTGGGATGTAGCTTAAAATATCAACAAAGGCTGGAGAGATGGCTTAGTGGTTAAGCACTTGCCTGTGAAGCCCAAGGACTCTGGTTTGAGGCTTGGTTCCCCAGGACCCACATTAGCCAAATGTACAAGGGGGTGCACACATCTGGAGATTTTTTTTTTTAATTTCTTTTTTTTATTTGAGAGCGACAGACAAAGAGGGAGGGAGGGAAGGAGGGAGGGAGGGAGGGAGGGAGAGAGAGAGAGAGAATGGGTGCGCCAGGGTTTCCAGCCACTGCAAACGAACTCCAGACACGTGCACCCCCTTGTCATCTGGCTAACGTGGGTCCTGGGGATTTGAGCCTCGAACTGGGGTCCTTAGGCTTCCCAGGCAAGCGCTTAACTGCTAAGCCATCTCTCTAGCCTGACATCTGGAGTTTTTTTGCAGTGGCTGGAGGCCCTGGCACACTCATTCTCTCTCTCTCTCTCTAACTGCCTCTTTCTCTCCCTGTCACTCTCAAATACATAAAAATAAACAAAAAAAGTTATAAAAAGTATTCTCAATTAGCCCAGCGTGGTGGTGCATACCATTAATCCCAGCTCTTGGGAGACAGTCACAGGAAGATCGCTGAGAGTTCAAGACCACCCTGAGAGTACATAGCCTGACCTAGCGTGACCTAGAGTGAGAACCTACCTTGAAAAATCAAAATTAAAAAATAAAATAAAATAAATCCTCAAGTATTACAATTAAGCATGCCACATAGTAAAGTAATAATATGTAATAACTACTGTTTTTTAAATTAGAATGTTATTAATGTAATCTATTATACATGAGTGCAGCAAAAATAGCAAAATAAAATACAAACATTTTAATCAATACTGGTAAAAAGGCATTTAATAAAACTGAACACTTTCTACTTATTTTTTTTCTTTTGGTTTTTCAAGGTGGGTCTCACTCTAGCTCAGGTTGACCTGGTATTCACTGTGCTGTCTCAGGGTGGCCTTGAACTCATGGCGATTCTCCTACTTCTGCCTCCTGAGTGCTGGGATTAAAGGTGTGTGCCATCATGCCTGGCTGAATGTTCTTTCTTAAAAAATATATTTATTTATTTATTTATTTGAGAGAGAAAGGCAGAGAGAGAGAGAGAGAGAGAGAGAGAGGGAGAGACAGACCGACAGAGAGGTATATTAGGGCCTCCAGCCACTGCAAATGTACTCCAGATGCATGTGCCAACTTGTACCTGGGTACTAGGGAATCGAACCTGGGTCCTTATGACTCACAGGCAAATGCCTTAACTGCTAAGCCATTTCCCTAGCTCCTGAATGCTCTTTTTATTGATTATCCCTAATAAATTAGTATTAGAAAGAAAATTTAATATTTTAACAGTCATTTATCACACAGTAAACATTTTTCCCAGTGAAAAATCTTCAGTGCCATTTCTATTTACCTAATGAGTACCACCCACACCTCTATAATGCCACTTTAAAATTACCTTATTTGTTTTGCAGGTTTTCATTCTTTTACAGAAGAGACAACTCTTCACTTCTCTATCTTTGGACCTTAGTACAGTATCTGCGCACACATATCATATTCAATATCTTCCAAATGAATTCCCACTACGATGGTTACCTATGTGTCACCCGAGCTGAGTTGTGCCCACCCAGATATACGGTCACATTCTAAAGGTGTCCACAAGAATATTTTTCATTGAGATGAACATATAAATCAGTGAAAATAGAGACTGCCTCTCATACTATTGAAATGGGGTACCCTAGATTTGTGTCTACTTTTAATCAAAAATTGGAATCAAATAAGACTGAGAAGAATAATTATTAAATTATTATATTTATTGAGATGTACTGAACCATGGGAAGAAAAATGAATACACCCACGTGGCCTGAGAGCCCACGCAGTGGGCCTGGAAAAAATTGTAGAGGACAGAAAAGAAAATAGAGAGAGCTCCTGCCGCGTGGAGGGTGGGGTGGGGGGATAAAGAGCCCAAGTGGCTCTCTCACGCGCTCAAGTAAATAAAAATAAATAAAACATTAAAACCTGTTGAGGCTTTCTATGTTCAAGACACCCTATTAGACACTAAATACTTACAAGGAAAAGGACAGTCCTCAGAGTCAAGTTGTTTAAAATCCGGGTGGTAGGGACAGTCTCCCCACAATTACCAGTCACCGTACAAACGGTGAACACTGTGATACAAAGACACAGAGAGGCATGTTTGGAGGGGCCACATTTCTGAAGCGAGTACTGAAGGGTGTGTAAGCTAGCCAAGATCACAGCTTTCAGACCAAGGGAAAGAGGCACTGATAAAACAGGGTGGGGCCTGACTCAGGTGTGCCCCATAAACTTAGAAGTTCGGAATGCCAGATTCCCAGCTGATGGAGATTTGGGAAATAACGCCTCATAGAGCCAGTGTACTGGCTGGGGGCGGGCTTACGGC